>NC_071515.1:60710357-61343928 GCF_027887155.1 Malaclemys terrapin pileata | reverse complement strand
CATCCAATGTTGATTTAAAAATTATCTGATGGAGAATCCACCATGAGACCATTGGTAAGTTGTTCCAATGGTTACTTACCCTCATTGTCAAAAATTTACATTTTATTTCCAGTCTGAATTTGTCTAGTTTCAACTTCCAGCCATTGGATTGTGTTATACCTTTCTGTGCTAGATTGAAGAGCCCATTATTAAATATTTATTCCCCATGTAATGCTTATAGACTATAATCAAGTCCCCACCCTTATGCTTTTCTTTGTTAAGATAAATAGACTCACAGAGCTCAATCTATCACTATCAGGCAGGTTGTCTAATCCTTTAATTGGCTCTTGGCTCTTCTCTGAACCCTCTCCAATTTATCAACATTCTTCTAGAAGTGGACATAGTATTCCAGCAGTGGTTGCACCAGCACCAAATATACAGGTAAAATAATATCTGTACTTCTACTCAAGATTCTCATATTTATGTATCCCATGATCTTTTGGCCATAGTGGCACATTCATGTTCAGCTGATTACCCCAAATATTTCAGAGTCACTGCTTCCCAGAAGGGAGTCCCCTATCCTGCAAGTAGAGCTTACATTCTTTGTTCACAGCTATGTACATTCACATTTAAACAATATTAAAGTGCATATTGTTTGCTTGTGCCAGTTAATCAGGCAATCCAGATTGCTCTGAATCAATGACCCGTCCTCTTCATTATTTACCACTGCCCCAATTTTTGAGTCCTCTGTAAACTTTTCTGTGATGATTTTATGTTTTCTTCCAAGTCATACATTAAAAATTAACATTTGACAGGCAAGTCATTAATAATATGAGCTAGCCGTTTTTGTGGAGGAAGACTTTTTAATACAGCAAAGACAGTGAGGCTAAAATTTTTTCCATCCATTCTTAATCCAGAACCCTGTACTTATAGCTCATGTAGGTGCAAATCAGAGCGCGTGTCAAAGTAAAGGATCCAGATTTTAAAATTTCCTGCTAGGATTTTTCCACTTTCTCCTTCATTACTATTGCTCACATAAAACTACTCTTGAGGGGAAGAGTGGTTTTTAAAAAAGCATTTAAAATTTATTTTCAACAGGGACAGACTGTCTCTAGTATACTGACATGAAATGTGATCCCAGGGTTTGGTAATCACCCTTTGACTTAATCACACTTCATTATAAAACTCATTTTAAAGAAGGGATAAATAATCGCACACATATTCTCAATTCAAAAACCACTCTGAATAAGTTGCATATTTGTGTATATTAAGGCTGCCCTTATGCAGCTTTGATTTGTGCAGCCAACATTTATTCAGCAGTTCACTATAACTCTTATTGACCTTGGCAGCTGTCACATTGCTCACCAGGTTTTATGTTGCTAGGGGTGTCAATATTCAGGGGGAAAAAAAAATGTACAGAATATGTTGAGTTTTATTTGCAGGTTGGAGTGAGAGGCAGAACCCAAGCCTCATTTCCAAAAGTGTTATCCTGAAGACAATAGTCATAGAAGATCTGCAGTTGACTTTTACCTCTCGCTACTCTGCCCTGGCTGAGAAGTAGAGACCAACAAACGAGAAAGTTTGCCCCTTCAGAATTCGGATCTGCTCTAAGCTAGAAGCTTCAGTTTTAAGGTCCTTCAGTTAGCATGCTCTTCGCCAGTCACCCATATAAGATAAAACTAAGATCCAAAGCATCATGGCATATTCTGTAAGAATGGTATCTTATACTTCTTATCCTGCGGTTAGAAAACCAACTTGGGTAACTTCAGCAGAGCATACTGAGGTGATTTAATTTTCAAATTTGCCTTTTGCTAGCAGGATTAATTCTTCTCTAATTGAATGTGTTCTATGCAGTATAGGTTCTGTCCTGTGAGGTGCTCAGCACCTCACAATTGCCATTGAACTCAGTGGGAGTTGGAAAAAAGTGCTCAGCATTTTGCAGGATTTACCTCTCTGTATGGAGATTCCCACTCTTCTACCTGGAGCTACAGCCGGTGGGTACGGGTAGCACTCTTGACTCTTCCTACTGAGTTAACATTTAATTGATATCTAAGCAGGATATAAGGGGTCAAACTGTTGCTCAAAGTGCTGTCTTTCATGTGAGACCAATTGTACTCTTTAAAAACCCTAGGGCATATTTGTACAAATGAGGATACTAATTTCTGTGGCCTGACAACAATCCAATGAGGATAATTACATTCTGCCTCCCACAATTCCTCCTGCATTTTGAACTGGAAAACACATTCTTTACTTCCTGTCCTAAACGGCATATGGGTTTCTGTGCATCACTGCATTTCAGCTGCAGAGGAAGCTATATGTCAATGGTGGATTAAGTAATCACTGTGCAGTTTGTATATTATGCTGTTAAATTTGTAAAGTGCTTTGAGACAAGAGTGATTATATGCATGTAACATCATTCTTATTGTCATGACAGTGTTTGAGCTTTACACTTTGTAACTTGATGATAATGTCCTAATGATGTGGACAAACACTGAATCACAAATAGTTAATACTATTCCTTCCCCAGAGAGCCAGCAATGAGCTGGTCTACATCGCCCACAGGCACGGCGGCGCCAACGTCCCCCACATGGGTGACCTGTGCGACATGGCGGTGATCACCTATGCCTTCCATCTGCTGACGTGTCCCGACGCCATGGTGAGGAACATTATGGCGAACGCCCTGCGTGATGCGACAGAGAAGCGGATCGGCAGAGCCCCCTCGAACCAAGACATTGCCACCTTCCTGAGCGGCTCCCTGGATGGGGAATTCAGACGGGATGGGCGCGACATCGCTTCACTGTGGTCCTGCACTCGCAACGCCATGCGTCACCTGGGGAAGCGCATCGGCTGCCGCTGGGAGTGGTGCAAGGAGCGCCAGGAGCTGGGAGTCCGGGTGCCGCAGATCAGGTTGGACAACAACACCATCGTCACCCCGACGGCCAGGGGCTTGCTGGAGAGGACTCTGAAGGCTGCTATCTGCTCGCTGTACGTGGAAACCCTGAAGCGTAAACCGGACCAGGGTAAAGCCTTTGAGTTGACCAGCAAGTGGGACACCAGCAACCACTTCCTTGCCGGGAGCAGCTTCACCCATTTCGCCGACTGGCGGTTCATCCACCGTGCCCGGCTCAACTGCGTCCCGCTCAACGGAGCCATCTGCCACGGGAACCGAGACAAGTGTTGCAGGAAGTGCGGCTACCCCAACGAGACCCTGCCCCACTCCCTGTGCAGCTACAAACCCCACTCCAGAGCCAGGCAGCTGCGCCACAACGCCATCCAGAACTGCCTGGTGAAAGCCATCATGCCACACCTGGGGGAGATTTCCGTGAACTGCACCATCGCCGGTACTGACAGCCAGCTACGACCTGACATGGTCGTCACCGACGAGGCCCAGAAAAAGATCATCCTTGTCGACGTCACGGTCTCCTTTGAGAACAGGACTCTGGCATTTTGTGAAGCCCAAGCTGGTAGAAGACCGGCAGCCCGGAGAGGTCTCGTGGAAGACCTCTCGGATGGAGACAAAGGAGCTGCCAGTCATATCAGAGCCCTCGGAAGCGGTGCAGGAAGGCGTGCGCCAATACGCTCCATGCCGGACTACCTGCACCATAAAGGAGTCTCTGTAGGGCCTGAAGGTGGAAGACGTGGACCTGAGCATGGAGACACTTCAGGCCCTGCCCGTCCTCCTCCAGGGGTAGATGGAGAACCGCTGCAGAGACCCAGTGCGGTCCTGACCAAAAGAACTCCAGAATCGACGTCCGGAGGTTGGCCAGGAAACCCGGGGCCGGGATCAGGGTGTTGAGCCGGTACCAGAGCATGGACAGGACTAGTTGATTGAGCACCAGTGGTCTCCCTTGAAGGGAGAGACACCAGAGCAGTCCTGTCCATTTTCGGAGCTGCTCAGACACCGTGCCCTCTAAACCTAGCCAGTTCTCCGGTGGAGACGGATGCGTGGCAGAAAGGTAAACGCCAAGATAGAGCAGTGGGCCCGCGCTCCACCGGATGGCCTGAAGCGCGGGTGGGAGGGAGCTCGCCTGCCACCCGTCCCTTACCACCAGGCCAGAGCTCTTGACCCAGTTGACCCGAGTGGAGGAGGCTGCCTAATAGATGGTCTGGCAAGACTCCACCCGCACCAAGTCACCCGGGTCCTGGACCACGAGGAGCACGTTGTCGGTGTATGCTGACAGGACCACCTGCAGCTCCAGCTCCCGCAGCACCAACCCCGTCAATCTCCTACAGAGAAGACAGAGGAAGGGCTCGATCGCCAGAGCATACAGCTGGCCCGAGAGGGGGCACCCTTGACGTACTCCTCGCCCGAATCTGACCGGTTCAGTCAGGGTCCAGTTGAGCCTGATCAAACATTCTGTGGAGGCATACAGCACCGAGAACCTACAAACTGGGGCCCAAAGCCAAACGCTCACAGAGTGCCCAGGAGATACCCACGGTCCACTCTGTTGAACGCCTTCTCCTGATCCAGGGATGGGAGGGCGAACAACAGACCATCCCTACACCCGAGTTCCAAGAGGTCCCAGACCAGATACAAGTTGTTTAAGGTGCAGCCCGGGACGGTGTAGGTCTGGTCTGGGTGGATCACGTCCACCAGCATGGACCCTAGCCGCAGAGAAATGGCCTTCGCTACCACTTTATAGTCTGTGCTGAGGAGCGAGATGGGACGCCAATTCCATAAATCACGGAGGTCCCCCTTCTTCGGCAATAAGGCCAGCATGGCTCGCCTGCACGAAAGAGGGAGGACCCTGCCCTGCAAGGACTCGGCCCAGACGGTGACAAGGTCCAGGCCAAGGATGTCCCAAAACACGCGGTAGAACTCCACGGTCAGCCCGTCCATGCCCAGAGATTTATTGGTGGGCATGCGGCGGAGGGCTTCCGAGAACTCGGCCAGAGTGAGAGGCAGCTCCAGCCGGTCTTGGTCACCCGTGCTGACCGTCGGGAGTTCATCCTAGAGCATTCTGCAAGCGTTAGGATTGGTCGGATCCGGGGAGAAAAGGCCTGCGTAGAAGGCCCTGGCCCTCCCACACATCTCCGCTGGATCCGTGAGGGGGGTGCTGTCCTCTGCTAGAAGGCAGATGATGTGACCCCACTCTTTTTCTCCAGGGCGTAGAAGAAGCGGGAGCCGCGATCCATCTCCCGAAGGAGGCAGATGCGGGATCAAACAAAGGCACCTCAGGCCCGATGGTCCTAGAGGGTCCGGAGCTCCTCCTGCTTCTCCCGGCACGCTCCGCAGAGGGATGGATCACTGGGGCTGGCAGCCAGATGCCTCTCCAGCTCTAAGACCTCCCATTCCAACTGCCCTATTGCCGCATCCCTCCGTCGGCTGGCGCCCCAGGTGTAGTCACGGCAGAAGAGCCGGGCGCGCACCTTCCCCAGGTCCCACCACCGCCACGCCGAGGGAAAGGCACGTCGCTGCCCTCACCAGGCCAGCCAGAACTCCTGGAAGGACGCCACAAAGCCCACATCCTCCAACAAGCTATTATTAAAGTGCCAATAGGCCAGCCCAAGCCTCTCCGTGCAGAGAGAGGCTGTCACGGTGGCTAGATGGTGATCTGAAAAAAGGGCCAGCTGGACGCTGGAGGAGTGGGCCCGAGAAAGATTGAAGCATGACAAATAAATGCAGTCCAACTGGGAGTGGCGCGACCGATGGACCTCCACCCGGACAAAAGTGAACGTCGAAACGTCATCTGGGTGGTGGTCGTGCCAGACGTCCACCAGGGAGTGATGTTTGACGATCTCCCAGAGGACGTCCACGGCGGCCTGGTGCTGCTCGGTCCCCGAGCAGTCCCGTTCCTCGAGGGTGGCGTTAAAGTCCCTGCCCAGGACCAGGCACTCGCACGGATCCAAGGTGCCGAGGAAGGCGGACGCCTGCTGATAAAAACGCAACCTCTCCGGGCCTGATGTCAGGGTGTAAACATTGACAAGATTGACCACAAGCCCCTCCATGCGGACCCTAGGGACCGGGGGAGGGACACCCACAGAGCTGGTGGAGGGAACAGCGGGGAGGGCGCCATGGCGGGGCCGCAGAGTGTTTGATCAGCCCCCGCCATGGAGGGCCTGGCCTTTTTGGTGGGGCCTTTACCTTTCTTTGTGCCCTGGCCCTTCCTGCCAGCTGGGGGGGCTCCCCCAGAGTCAGAGGGGGCAAGGGACGTGGCAGCAGCGGCAGTCGCCTTGTTACCTGCCGCTGCCGGCGCTCCAGCAGGGGCAGTAGCAGGTGGCACGACAGCGGCGGTTGAGGTAGAGCTAGAGGGGATGATGGTGGGGCGGGTGGAGGAGGGGCAGCAGGGTCTGCCCGAGGGATCCCACTCGCCTCGTTCCCTGCCATAATGAGGATGGGGGAAGGACAAACACCGGAGGAGGGGCAGGGAGAGGGGAAACAGGTCAACCACTCCTCCCCGCTAGGCTGCAGGCAGGGGAGGAGGGCACCAAAAAAGGAGGTGGGCTGGATGGGGGGGCTATCAAGGGCTAGGGGTCAGTCACCGACTTGGGGAGGGTTTCCGGCTCCTCTAGTCGCACCAAGGAAGGGGGACATAACAGCATTGGGAGGTGCAGTGAGACAGGTTCAAACTAAAATGGGGAGGGGCACAAGCGCATTGGAGGGGACATGGGCGCACGAGGGGAGAGGCTAATCAGGGCAAGGGGAATTGCAGGGGGAAGGGAACAACCAGGCTGGGAGTGGGGCAGGGGAACCACAGGGCTAGCTTCAGAGGCTGGGGTGGGTCAAACAGAGAAAGGCTGCAGAGGGAAAAGGCAGGGCAGGCAAACAAACGGGAGCTAGCGAGGGGCTGGGGCAAGGGAGAGGGGCAAAAGGTTGCAAAGGGCAAATGGGTAGACAGCAGGGGCAAAGCTGGGGGCTTGCTGCAGGGTGTAAGTGTTTAGCCAAAAGGGGGGGGGCATGTGCACCCACATGCGCTTGTAACAAAAAAAGTTTTTTTAGGTTGGCTGCTGCTTCAGGCCCAATGGTGGCAACAGGGCGTGGCAAGCCTAGGTGAGCAGCTGAGTCCCAGAGGCAGGAGCTCGAGGCAGATGGTGAGTAGCCGGTGGGGATGGTGGAGGAGGCAACGATGATGGTGGTGGGGGATACAGATGGACCAGGGGGCAGGCTCCACACCACACCCCTTGTGTCCCCACAAACACAGTCTAGAGCCCCACCACAAGAGCACAGTTCAAAAGTTACTCAGTCTGGGAGGGCCCCCTCCACGGTGGTCTGTAGAATTCCTATGCGCTCCCTCACTGGCAGATGGTCCTCTTCTTCTCCTCCTCCTCGGGGCTCCAGCAGCTCCCCGGCAGCAAACACAGCAGCTCCAGGCAGCAGTCTGGTGGCCAGGAGGAAGGACTTCTCTCAGGTGAAGGTGGTGGCGGTGGGGTCTACAGCAGCAGGAGCAATGGCTGGGGTCCCTGCCTCCCCTCTTCTGGGGAGCGGGCCAGCAGGCCTCCCCCCCACCAAGGTGCTATAGCTGGAGCAGCAGCAACCAAGGGTGGTGGTGGGGGGAGTCTAGCAGCCAGCCAGCAAGCAGGTAACAGAGAAGGGGGGGGGGGGGGGTCTGGCCTAACCAGGGAAGTAGCCAGAGCAGCTGCAGTTGTAGGGAGAGCCCAAGGCCTAGTAGCAGGAGGAATAGCCCCCTACCTATCTCCCACCAGGCCAGAGGGCTACAGGAGAGTGATCTACGGGAGAGATCTATTAGCCTCAGATTAATTGTTTTCTGTTCCCTGAGTGACCAGAGCAGGAGCTGTATTAGAGTAATCAGGAACCTGCTAGAACCAGTTAAGGCAGGCAGGCTAATTAGGACTCCTGGATCTAATTAAGAAGAAGTTTCTAGAGTCAATTAAGACAGGCTAATCAGGGCACCTGGGTTTTAAAAAGGAGCTCACCCCACTTTGTGGTGGGAGTGTGAGGAGCTGGGAGCAAGAGGTGCAAGGAGCTGAGAGTGTGAGCTGCTGGCGGACTGAGGAGCACAAGTGTTATCAGACACCAGGAGGAAGGTCCTGTGGTGAGACTAAGGAAGGTGTTTGGAGGAGGCTATGGGGAAGTAGCCCAGGGAGTTGTAGCTGTCATGCAGCTGTTACAGGAGGCAGTATACACAACTGCAGTCCACAGGGCCCTGGGCTGGAACCCGGAGTAGAAGGTGGGCCTGGGTCCCCTCCCCTCCCAAACCTCCCAATTGACCTGGACTGTGGGTTCTCCCAGAGGGGAAGGTCTCTGGGCTGTTCCTCAACCCGCATGGTGAATCTCTGAGGCAAGAAAATCCGCCAATAAGCGCAGGACCCACCAAGATAGAGGAGGAACTTTGTCACAAATAAAAAAGAAAAACAAAAGCCACCATTTGTACATTTTTTTGTTTAGGAGGGATGGGGCAGTTTGCTGCTGTTTTTAGTTTGTTTGTTTGTTTTTGTTTAAATTAGAAATAAAAATATTAAAACTACCTTAAAACCAAAATACACAAATCCAGGAAATTTTTAAGATGCTCAGTCAAAAGCAAAAAGTGAGCAGCACTGGGGAGACATTTATGCTTCTAAAACTCTGATTCTTGCCCTCCTTCCTCCCATCAAGTTGCTCAGAAAACTTGACAAATGCTGCCTTCACCCTGACATGGAACAGAACATTTAAAACACTTACTTCCATGTTTTGAAACCCAACATGAAGAGACCTCTTAATAGAGATAAAAATAAAAAATCTTCTCTGACCTAGGGTCTTCAGTGTCATCTCCTTTATCTCTCATAGATAAACAGTGAGGTGGCAAAATTTGCAGATGATACAAAATTACTGAAGATAGTTGTGTCCAAATCAGAAAAGAGTTAGAAAGGGATCTCATAAAACTGTGTGACTCGACAACAAAATGGCAGATGAAATTCAATATTGATAAATGCAAAGTAATGCACATTGGAAAACATAATTCCAACTATCCACACAAAATGATGAATCTAAATTAGTTATTACCACTCAAGAAAGAGATCTTGGAGTCATTGTGGATAGTTCTCTGAAAACATCCACTCCATCTGCAGCAGCAGTTAAAAAAGCTAACCGAATGTTAGGAACCATGAGAAAGGGGATAATAAGACCTAAAATATTATAATGACTTTATATAAATCCATGGTATGCCCGCACCTTGAATACTGCATCTCAAAAAATGTATATTAGAATTGGAAAAGGTACAGAGAAGGGCAACCAAAATGATGGAGGTTATGGAACAGCTTCCATATGAGGAGGGATTAAAAAGACTGAGACTTTGGAGCTGGGAAAAGAAATAACTAAGGGGAGCTTATATAGAGGTCTATAAAATCACGAATGGTTTGGAGAAAGTGAATAAGGAAGTGTTATTTATTCCTTGACATAACACAAGAACTAGGGGTTACCCAATGAAATTAATAGGTAGCAGGTTTAAAACCAACAAAAGGGCATACTTCTTCACGCAATGCGCAGTCAACCTGTGGCACTCATTGCCAGGGGATGTTGTGAAGGCCAAAAGTATAACTGGGTTCAAAAAAGAATTAGATACGTTCATGGAGGAAGGTCCATCAATAGCTATTAGCCAAGATGATCAGGGACACAACCCCATGCTCTTGGTGTCCCTAAACCTCTGATTGCCAGAAGATGGGAGTGGACGATGGGATGGATAACTCGATGATTGCCCTGTTCTGTTCATTCCTTCTGAAGCACCTGCCATTGGCTACTCTTGGAAGACAGGAGACTGAGCTAGATGGACCATTGGTCTGATCCAGTATGGCCATTCTTGTCTTGTCTAAACAATGAACAGGTGTCCATGAAAGCTGGTGAGTAACAGAGTATGGAAGCTGAGGGCAAATGTGTCATTCTAAATAGTTTTCCTTGCGACTTTATTTTTCTTTTTACTGCATTTTTGAACCTCTTGATCATATTGATTTTATTAGCTGTGCTAGATTAGCAGTTCCCGTGGATGAGTGATCATAATTGTAACACATTGCATAGCTGGGTAAACTGATCCATTGAGAAACTAACATTTTTAATTGTCTAACTGCAAATAAACATCAGTTTTTTGCAAATGCCACTTCTCAAACACCATTCATTTGTTGCTACAAATCCTTTTCATTATAGTGTAGGGAAAAAGGAGACGTTCCGTGTTGTTATAATTCATAAATTTCCCCATACTCGTTTACATGTGCTGAAGAATTGTAAAATTGTCCAAAGCAGATGAACAATTAAGTGACAAAATGCAAGATAATTTTGATTTCATCTACCTAATTGCAACCTTTTTACTTGTACCTTTTGCCTTTGTTTTGACTGCTGTATTTGAGTTCAGACACTTGGCAGAATATATTTTAAATGTTTGTTTTAAGGTTGAATAGTCAATGTAGCAATAGTGCAAATGTTTCATAGTTCATAGACAATAATTGGTAATCATTATAAAATCCCATCCCAGAAAACAATGTTAAAAAAACATTTAGGCTGCAAAGTGAATCTCTCAAAATTCAGGTGTTGTCAAAGTGAAGGATGCTTGTAACCAGAAGCCTCACACTTGTGGGGGTAGAGTCCTGGGAGAGTGTGTGTTTATGTGCCAGGAAGGCTGAATGGTTAGCGCTGCGCCCAGTGATGTGCGGCAGCTGGATAGAGTGTTCCAACACTCGGGGGTGGGGCGGATGGATAGAAGATCTGCACCCTGAGAATATGCCTAGGGGCTCCAAGAATTGGGCAGTGGCTGGACTCTGTTCAGGCTTGAAACACTCCAGGGGATCCAGAGCACAGAGGCTTGGCTTCCCCTCACAGCAGTGCTAGTGGGTGGCCAGCAGGGGGCGCTCGTTAGGATCTGTGACAGGATGATAATGGTCTATACCGTAATGAAGAATTTGGCCAATATCTGAAGGTTCCTTTTTTTTATTACTACCTAGCCAAACCTTATTCACTGGGCACATGCAAAGTTTGCACAATTATAAAATAATAATCTAAAAAACTGAATGTTTGTCTCTTATGAAGGGTTTCAAAGATGTGCAATATGTTCCTAAATAGGATAAATACCAGAGGGGACGCTTAAAGAGGAAATTTCTGGACAAAATCAGTTCTTTAACATGTATAACTGTGAGAGGGAATGACCAGTGTGGGGAAAACTAATGATGTGGTTGGTTCCAAGATCATATCGTTGCTTTGGCGACCCCCATGGTTGTACCAATGGATTCAGTGGGAGTTGTGGGCACTTAGCGAGTCACAGGATCAATCTCTTAGATGCAGACTGAGTCATTTATTTTCACTTTATGATTTGAACAGGATTTGCCCTCAACCCTTGGGTTGAAAGATTAGTGCATTAACCCTTTGCATATTGTTTAAGTCTTTGCAGAAATTTCTCACTATTATTTAATGCCAGTTAGCTCCACTTGTGGTAGCAATGTTGGAAACCCTAGTGTAGCATAGTCTGTAACAGAGAGGGCAACTTCCTGACATACGTTTGGGAGACCTTATTGAATTATGAATCTTTGGGGTCCATTATATTAAATGAATGATTTATGTGTGATTCTGTTCTGCTTTATGGAGGAGGGCTGCCATAGCTCCTTCAGGAACCTAAAAATGTTGGGTGGTGACTATGGCAAATCACTCGGGTTGTAATACCCAAGAGAGGTACTACCTCCTGGGAAGGCTCGCATATACTAGTTCAGATTGGATTCCTCAGAGACCAGGAGCCAAAGAAAGGACTTTTGGATAAATAGGCTGAGTTTAAACTGACTCAGGGCTTTTCTGCCTGATCCAGCAGATGGATTTTCTATTGGGGTGGGGGAGGGGACGACACACCTTGCGTGCCCCAAATTTGGTGGTGCCCTATGCAGCTGTGTATTCTGTATCCGTCTAAGGACGGCCCTGTGTGAAAGGGACTGTGGAGGAAAGTTAATATAGCTTTAGCTTTTCTATGGAATCCCGACAAGTTGCCAGAGGGAACAATGTATGTTCTACAGTTCCACCTCTGGGTTCCTACCCATGCTGGTATCCTTAGACCCTCAGATGAGCAAACGTGTCTAGATTTGTAGTGGGTAGAAACACTGCCCCAGAAATAGCTCATGCACCCCTTTCCTTGCAGTGTGGGCAGATCTATGTGTGAAGAGTCACTACTGCCTTTGGTTCTATGGTGCATGATCTGGTGTGGTGTTTGTGCATTATTATTATTTTATTAGTTGAGTACCAACAGGGTGTGTAGTCCTTTGAGTTTCAGCGTATAAAAGTTTTGGCTGGTATATCCTGATCAATAACTGTATTAACACCCCCAAAATGTTGAAAATGTTTTTTGTTTTGTTTTTTAATAAAATATAAAAAAATTAAATGCCGATTTCCTATGATTGAAAAATCTTGCAAGTATATAACTAAACCAGTGTATTACACAAGCTTCTCCAGCATTAGGTATCTAAGACCCAGATCATCGAAAGTATTTAGGTTCTTAACATCACTGATTTCAGTGGGAGTTAAATGATGATTTAACCTTTGATGATCTGGCCTACATGCTTATTAGTCTGACTTTAAAACTCTGGAGGAAAAACGTGCAGTGAACACTTTCATTTTTTCTTTTGTGGATTCCTGAATATCCTGACTGTGTTGAATTTGTAGCTGCTATTATTCATTGCAGAGAAGTCTCTAGATGCTGTTGAATACAATTCAAGCCAGTGAGGATTTTCAGAATTATTTATGTCTGTACCAATAAATGTTTACTATTTATCATTTGAGTGGATGGAAGCTCTTTACCTCCAGATAGATTGTGGCTTGAAAGAGCCCAGTAGTGCAAACCTTACACACAGAGTAGCACTTCAGTGAGTAGTCTCACTGAGATCAGCTAGTGAATAAGTGCTACTCAGAGTAAGGTTTACACAATCTGGACATAAGTAATTAGAACACTTATTACATCACACCTTTGTGCTACAGTAATTAGAACCACCCATTTCCTGTGAATATTACATTATTTTCTTACCTGGATTGCTTTTAACAATTGTTGCACCTCAATAACCTCGGGCTGTTTGGCATGTGCAGTCTTGGGGATTTGTAAGTAAAGGTTCAGTTTAACAGCATACAGATTGAGCATGTCACTCAGCTGCCAGATGTCTTTTACTTTCATCTGTTTATAAGGAGTACCTGATTCATCTTAAATTTTTGTTTCCACTGGATAATAGATTTATTCTCTGTCAAATAGATAATAGGGAATAGATCTATCAAATGGATATTTGCCATTCTGAAATGCATGTAAATGCAACAAGGTTAATGAACCACCATACTTATTTCTTAAGGACATTTTTAAAGTCCTACAGTAACTTGAAGTCCACGGGGGAGGTGTCATTCCTTTTATTATATTTTTACACTTGATTTCTTTTGGCAGGTTAAGACAGCAACTTTACATGAAATGGAAGGCTGTCTGGGATTTTGTGAATTCTGATTTCCCAGTTATTTCATATCTAATCAATCACAGATGGAGGGAAGTAGGCTTTTGTAGATGTTTCAGTATTCTTTTGTTAAAAAGACAGTGCTTTAAATAGTGTTTTTACATATGCTCAACATTCTGTCGGATTCCAGGGGCATAGCTTTCCCCTCAGAAAGTCTATATGCCCATTTCTATTATTGGCTTAGATTAAATAGAGCCATATAACCCATGTTGGTAAAGGCCAGCTCCTGACCCACATTAAGGCCCATTTGGGTATGTCTACACTGCAGCTGGGAGCGAGTCTCCCAGCCCAGGTAGACAGATTTACACTAGTGGGTGTAGCCATGTAGTAATTATAACAGTAATCATAAGAAAAGGGGTAAGGAGTTGGTAGCAGAAATGCAAGAGACCTTTAGACTTTGACCTATACGAATAGCTTAAGCAGTGTGGATAAGTATAGGGCCTTATGGTCTGGCTAGGAATAGTGCTCAAAAAGTTAGCATAAGTAAGTAAATTAACAGTGACCTTAAGTCACAAGATGGCATAAGACTCTATTTATTGTTTTGTAATAGTACCAAGTGGTGAAAGAAGGCAGTTTGTACCAGTTTTAGAGTAGTTTTGGAGAGAAAATTAGCAGATACTTAACCAGAGGTAATCAGAGTAATTCAATTGATGTACTGTATACATTGATGAGCTTTGCTTAATTAATTTACCAACCTATAGAATGCCAAAATTCTGAGGGTGAGGAAGTTAAGATATGGTAAAGGAGAGAAAAGCTATGCATACATATGCATGAGGACTATCAAGGTCTATAAAACATCTCTTTCTCAGGTACAGCCATTGGAGTTTTTCGTTGGGATGCCAGTCAGACCAGGATCTGTCTCAACCTTTAGCGGTCTCCCCAAGGATAGAGTGAGTATAGACCTGTTCTGGTGCTGACCAGCCTTAGAGTTGTACTACATCGCCATAGGCAATGAGTTATATGGGCCTGTGGTGCCCGTGCTCCAGCAATACTCAAGAATGTGGGCCCGGCTTCACCAATGTAGGCTGCTGCAGGCCTCTCCCCCAGCCCTGGAGCTCCGTGCTGCCGGGAGGGGTGGGGGCGCCCACCCCCGGAGCTCTGTGCTGCTGGTGGGGAGAGGGGGAGCCCCACCCCCGGAGCTCACTGCTGCCGGTGGGGAGAGGGCTAGGGGGGAGTCCTCTGGCCCCAGCCGTGGGGCAGCCTGCCCCCGCCCCAAACTCCTCATCCTTGGCCCCAACCCAGAGCCTGCACCCCCAGCCAGAGCCCTCACCCCCTGCACCCCAACCCTCTGCCCCAGCCCTGAGCCCCCTCCTGTACCCTGAACTCCTCATCCCTGGCCCCACCCCACAGCCCTCACCCCCACATCCCAACCCTCTGCCCTAGCCCTGTGCCCCCTCCCACACCTCAAACCCTCATCCCCAGCCCCACCACAGAGCCCTCATCCCCCCAAACCCCAACTCTCTGCCCTACCCTGAGCTCCCTCCCACACTTCGAACCCCTCAGCCCCACCTGATTAATTTTGTTATGTGCACCAATATTGAGGCGATTTGTCACACATCACCTCCATATTGGTGCACATAACAAGATTCATTCCGCACGAGTGGGAAAAATTAGAGGGAACACTGCTGTATACTGTCTGAGTGCCTGAGGGGAAAAACATGCAATTTAAATTCGGCGGTCAGTTTGGGGTATGATCGTATTTAGCACAATACTTGATTATTTTGTACTCTTTAAAGTAAAGTATATAAGTGTTTGTATAAGCGTACTGATTCTGAGTCCCCACTTTTAAATAGCCCTTGTAATCTTGTGGTGCAAAAGAAAGCGCTGTATTTTGTTTTAATATTAGAAAGTATTTGCTTTTGAGGGTTATTGATCTAAGAGTGCTTGGTTGTTTCCATATTCAAAAGAGCTGTGTCGTTATCATGTATAGACGGGAAGAATGTACTCAAACACAGTATGTCATACGTAAGTAGTAGTAATGATACTAGTAAGAATAAGTTGATATTCTTAGTTAAATAATTTTTTCTTACGATAGTGATAGTGTGCAATATAGAGAAACCGTTAAACACTTACTGTTTCCAATCCATTATATCTGTTTACATGGCAGGTGTGGGGGGAGGGACTTGGACCCGTTCTGAGCAACACCAAAAATTATTCAAACCTGGCGCCCATGTACTTCGCTTTACTTGTCTGGATTGGTTTACTTATTGGCCTAATTATTTTAATAATAAATAATTTTACAGTGACAGATGGTCTTCCCTGAGTGTGAGTGGTATTGTCCCGGCTGTGTCCCACAAGACTCCCAAAGCAGCAATTCTGATAATACTGGGTCTGATTTCAGCCTACCAAATTTCAGAGTGTTCACTGGGGATTCTAAATCAATCACCTAATCAATAGATCAGGCAACACGGGGCTCGAGCTACCATGTTCAAAATAGCAATGTGGACATTCTGGATCAGGCTCTCAAGCTTAGGGGTCTTGAAACCCAGAACTGGAATGTAAATGTTGCTATTTTTAGTGTGCTAGCTTGAGCCCTACTAGCACAAGTCTGTCTACCCTGGCTGGGAGGCTCACTCCCATCTGCAATGAAGACATGCCCTGTGTGCCTTTCCAGGCATGTAAGGAACCTCCTGGCACGAGGAAGCCATTGGTTGGTCTAGAAATAGCATAGCTAGAAGAAGTGTACCCATAGCATGCCATGTTCCAGTGGTCCTGGCTATATCATGGCCCCTGGTGGCTGTTGCAGCTGATAATAACTTAGAGCTGCTGTGAAGCTGCTCTAAATTATGCTTGGGTCAAAAATGGTCCCTTACTGCCCCGAGGATTGTGGGAGCACAAAGATGATGTAGAGCTGTCTTTGCTCTCTTCTTATTGGGGGGAAAAAAGAACCTGGGCATGGGTCTAGCCAAATATATTTGCAATTTTCATCCATGTTTATTTCTTCCATTCTTTTTGTTGCTAGAAATTCAATATTTATCATTTACAAGGATTGTTTTCAGTTTTCTAGATGGATGGGAAAACATCAATCAAATCATGGGTGATTCCCACCAATCAGATCTTGAATTAAGATTAACATGGAATGATCCAGAAAAAAATATTTTTCAGTACTGTACCAATGGAAGGAGCTACTATCAGGTGAACAAGTTCAACTCAACCACTTATTAGTTCCTCTTCCTTCTCCTCACCAACCCAGAGCTTTTCCCTGATTGACTGAAAGAACAAAGCCTATATACCATTCCAAGATTTACAATAGAACTGAAATCTTCTAGACTCCACTGTACTTATTTTAGGAGTTAGGTTGGCACTTGATTTCATGTGAACATGTCCTTGAAGATCTCTATTTATTCCCTCTTTAGCCCCATATAATGCTATTTGCCAAACCTTTTAAAACACTTGTCTACTATTTGATGCTATTTTATATTATGCCTAGAAAGAAGAATTTAGAATTGCATACACACGCTAAAAATCAGTGGCTTTTTTCTGTTCTAGCTGCTCATCTGTCTTTAGATACACATGGAATAACCTACCTCTTGCTACTGATCTCTTACCCCAACCATGTTGGAGCAATGCACATCCGCTTAAGGATCATCAAAGATGGTCAAAATAGAATTGCAGAACTAGTAGAAGTTATTGCTAAAGTTTGTATAAAGATCAGATGGAACGTGGGAATGCCTGTGAATCTGCTCATAGAGCATAATTGCAAAGGCAATAGCAAGAATAGATGCCTATTCCACTAGACAAACCGTGGAGAAGCAGTCATGGATCCTTGATGTGCCTGATGACTTGGTGAACAGGGCACGTAGGTTCATCAGTTCATCAGGATGCTGTGGGATGAAGCTCAGCATAGGACACTTTTTGCAAATTGTTCTATGAATTCCTTAGTCCTTGGTTCAGGATTCCTTTCTGGAAATTGAACAGGCATATTGGCTGCCCTGCTCATGCCTCCTGATAGTAAGAGACCACTATCTACGGCTGAGAAAGTGTATGAAGGTAAATGATGGTTTCCCTATGCTGTTCTCTAAATCTGCTAAACCTAGATGATAGGGTCATGCCCGCCCTTTCTACAGTAGCACTGCTTCCATTGCTACCACCAATGGAGCTACCTAAGCCAATGGGAGATTTTCCCAGACAGTATATTGTTTATGAGATTATTGACTTCAGAGGTAGTTTTGAGTGTGAAACGAATGCAGAATCAGATCTTATGGCTCCTATGAAGAAGAAATATTTATGAAACATTTTATTACAACAAATGATCGTACAGGACTGAAATCTCGAGAAAAGACCATCCAGTTGTTGTTGTCATAGCTGTGGTCCCTGGGAACTAAGAACGCAACGGTCTTGTTGGTCTGGTTGGATAACATGATAATGGTACTGGTGTACTAAAGACAATTCTGCCTACATGCAGTGGAAGTACTATAGGATGCTGGTGAAAGGAAAATGTGTGAAGTGCAGCAAAATATAATGTATCTGCCACCAGTTCAACAATCATGACAGGGAAAGAATTCTACCTGCAGTGTAAAACAAAAGGAGCTTCATGGATGTGTTTCACAAGCTATTAACCTTTCCTGATTGGAGTCTTGCTGTGCAGAAAGAGAGGCAGGCATGCTGTTATAAAACTGAGTTTTGCTGCAGAAGATTATCATTAATGTGATTCAGTACCAGGGGAAACTGTATGATACTTGTAATGATAAATTTTTTTGTGGTCTGGGACTACTTCAGGTATTCTGTTATGAAGGTGATGACAAGAGATAATAGGGCTCAGGAGTGGCTGCGGACTAATTATTTGATTTGGGATCTGACACTCTGGAAAGTGGAAGATTCCATAAGTCTAGTGAAAGACTATGCCTCAAGGAGGTCCAGTCCCTCCCCATGCTCCCCAGTATTCAAGAGGATGCTTAAGCTGCATAATCTTTTGGTACGGTAAACACTGTTGCTATCCAACGCATCCTGCACGCTGTGCAGAGGGGACAGTGGAGGAGGATATGATGATGCACAGCTCTGAGGATGCTTAGAGGGAGCCAGCATTGCAGGGCCTAGGGACAACAGCTGCCCCTGGCTCCTTGCACCCTCCCTCCCACTCTTCTGGGCATCTGCACAAGTGTCTGGGTCTCTCCAAATTGAGGACTGACTTGCCATAAAGTCAATACATTCACAGATTCTCCTCCCCCGCCCCCCCCTAGAAATTGTGTGTGAGTTTAGTACTGGTGTTGCCTGACTGCCCTGGAAAACAAAAGTCTACTGACTGGCCACATTATGGGTATGGTACCGTAAGTGGTGCACTGCCTCACTCATGTGCTTCAAGTCTGATGTGGAGGCAAGACGAGGGAACCAGCTTTAGAGGCAATGACAGTCACTATCTGTGGTGGTGCCGGAAAACCAGGTGCCAGCTCTTGCTAAGGCTGTAGGCATCAGTTGAGCACTGACAAATTCATAGGTGGAAACCAGCCTAGCCCACCTGTATGTTAATATTGTTCAAGACAGGTGTTAGGCCTGTAAAGATGTGTTTAGTGTTTAGACTCTATAAAATGCTTGTAAGTTGCTGCATGCATTAATCTTACATGTAACATCTGTATCCCATGCTATCAGGAATATGTAAGTTTTGCTTTATAATTGAAAAAAGGCCTGCTCTGAACTTGTGAACCTAGGCAGCAAGAGTGGTTTCTCCACCCATCAAGAACAATAATCAAGACTAAATGGGCCATTGTAGGACAAAAACTTTCTTGATTGCCCAGTTGACCCATGAAGAAGTTACTAGCCTTTGCCCAATGGGTTTGAGCTCTGGGAGAAGGGCAAATAACCATTTCTTCTGGTGAGCATCTCTTTGCTGTTTGAACTCTTATTAGTCTGGAGCTAGGAAACAATTGCAAAGATCCCCAGGGTCAACCTGAGTTAGTTCTAAAAGACATTCAGTGGACAGACTATTACATCTGTCACCTTTTGGAACATAAGAACATAAAAACGGCCACAGTGGGTCAGACTAAAGGTCCATCTAGCCCAGTATCCTATCTTCCAACAGTGGCCAATGCCATGTGCTTCAGAGGGACTGAACAGAACAGAAAATCATCAAGTGATCCATCCCACCATCCAGTCCCAGCTGCTGATAAAGAGGTTAGGGACACTATCACGGTGTCATCCCTAACCATCCTGGCTAATAGCCATTGATGGACCTATCCTCCATGAACTTATCTAGTTCCTTTTTAAACCCTGTTATAGTTTGGCCTTCACAACATCCCCTAGCAAAGAGTTCCACAGTTGACTGTGTTGTGTGAAGTACTTCCTTTTGTTTGTTTTCTACCTGCTGCCTATTAATTTCACAGGGTGACCCCTAGTTTTTGTGTTATGTGAAGGAGTAAATAACATTTTCTTAATCACTTTCTCCATAACAGCCAAGATTTTATAGTCCTCTATCATATCCCCCCCTCTCTTTTCCAAGCTGAAAAGTCTAGTCTTTTTAATCTCTCCTTATACGGAAGCTGTTCCATATCCCTAATAATTTTTGTTGCTCTTCTCTGTACCTTTTCCAATTCCAAAACATCTTTTTTGAGATGGGATGACCAGATCTGCATGCAGTATTCAACATGTGGGCATCCCATGGATTTACATAGAGGTATTATTATATTTTCTATCTTATCTATCCCTTTCCTAATGGTTCCTAACATTGTTAGGGTTTTTTTGACTGCTGCTGCACTTTAACTGACTGGGCTGAAATTCTACGTGCTGCACATCTTCCTCAGGTTGAATTTTTGTGGAAAGTTTCAGCTAAAACAGTTTAGTCATTTTGGAGACAAAGGCTAGGGAAAAATACATAGTTTTGCTAATGTTAAAAAATTCTTGGTAACCTTTTCTTTGAAAAGCTCTATTACTCTGGGGCGAGGACTTGAAATTTGATAAGAGGCAGCCGTGGTGTCAGGCATGTGCCTTTTGCCATCCCAGTGAAAATCCACCCACATTTAGTCAAGTTACAAGCCTCTAGAAAACCCCCTCAGTTTGCACATGCTCAGTAGAGACTTTAATTTAAGCAGCTAAAATCTCCTTAGATTCGGTACTCACTAAGCATGCTCGAACCTCTCTCAGCTCTTAGTGTGGATCTGACTCTCCCATGCTCTGTGACTTCCCTGTGGCAGCACAGAGGAATGTATAATTCAAGTGCAGAGGGGTCAAAAAGAGAGACTGGGGGGAATGGATGGGAAGGGACTGAGACTAGGAATTTGAGGGTAGGGTGTTGGAAAGCAAGGACAAGGAGCCAAGTGGTGAAAACTGAGACTGGATGAGAAACCTGGGAAGGGAGACTAGGACTGGAAGCCAGTGTGGTGGTGGTGAGACATGGGAGAGAGAAATCAGATGAGGAGCCAGGAAGTGAGGGGTTTAGACTGTCTGAGCAAGGAGATGGAGACAAGGAGTTGGGGTAGGAGAGTGGGAACTGGGATTGGCTGGGCAAGGAGATTGGGACTGGGATGAGAAACTAGAGGAGTGGAGACTGGGACTGGGTAGGCAAAGAAAATGGGATTGGAAAAAGGAACTGTGAGTGGCAAGGGGGACAGGACTAGGACTGGGAGAGATTGGAGGGGATAGGGTAGAAAGGGTCAAGTTTGTGAGAATGGGCAAAAGAGTCTGTGTTCACTAGAGTACACAGCCCTCCAGAGCCTGGAATAGAACCCAAGATTCCAGAGTCTCACCATTCCTCTTCTGTCACCAAATAACTATGAAATCCACTGCAAAGTGTGTCCCATCCCCCTCTATTGTGTGTCCACATAAAGGAAGAACCATAGACTATAACTCATCTGTGCTTATGTGTTACCCGCTTCACCCTGTAAATAACTCATTTAGTTTTCCTAGTTACCCAATCCTATAGTCAACTAAGGATTTATTATCAGTGTTGTCTTTGATGTGAGATCTAAGATGCAAATTGACCTGGGGTTAGGGTTGTAAACTTTCTAATTGCACAAAACCTGCCCCACCCTGCCCCTTCTCAGAGGCCCCACCCTCACTCACTCCATCCCCCCCTCCATCCGTTGCTTGCTCTCCCCCACCCTCACTCACTTTCACCAGGCTGGGGCAGGGGCTTGGGGTGTGTGGGGGGGTATGGGCTCTGGCTTGGGAGTGCAAGCTCTGGGTCGGACCAGAAATGAGGGATTCAGGGTATGGGTGAGGGCTCCAGGCTGAGGGTTGGTGTGTGTGTGTGTGTGTGTGTGTCTGGGAGTGAGAACTCTGGCTGGGAGTGTGGGCTCTGGGGTGGGGCTGGGGATGAGTGCTTTGAGGTGCAGGAGGGGACTGGGACAGGGTGTTGGGGCGGAGTGAGGCTCTGGGATGGAGTTTGGGTGGTCGAGCGGACTCTGGGCTTGAGCAGGGGGTTGGGGTGCGGGATCCCGGCAGCACGTGCCCTCAGGCACTGCCCCTGCAGCTCCCATTGGTCGTGGTTCCCGGCCAATGGATGTTGTGGAGCTATCCCTTGGGGCAGGGGCAGCATGCGGAGGCTCCCTGCATGCCCATGCATCTAGGGACTGCAGGGAGCTGGCGGCCATTTCTGGGAGCTGCGCAGAGCTAGGGCAAGCAGGGAGTCTCCTCTCCTCATGAAACTATGGAATAATACCACAGCACAACTTATTACCAGAGCCAATTCCTGTTAATTTTCACATCAATTTGATATGGGATATGCTCAGACAATATCTTGACCTCTGCAATTTAAAGACAAAACAAATAGGATTTAAGATTCCATCCACTCGGTTTCTGTTGTAGAGTGATTTGGAATTCAATCAGTAGCTTAATATTCTTTCATATCTTCCAGAAGTTGTTGTGACATTACCAAGAGTACAATCTGGACTGTTGGACAACTGTGTCCTCTCACTTCTCCAACCTGGGATGCCTACACTACTTTGCTTTGAGAGCAACCGCTCCTGACCTGCTCACACACAGCCTTCAGCATGTAATTTACCTCCAGCTATACTGCAAGGGTGCTTCAGCCAGGCAGCCTGCCACCCTTGAATTATACTGCAGAGCAACACTAGCCAATTCCCAGCCCAAGACTTTTCCCCAGAAACTTGCAACATGTACTGCCCAGTACTCCTAGCCAATACAAGCTCGTATAAAGTCTGTCATTTCATTAATAGAAAATTATATGCACAGACCTTATCTCAAATGGAGTTCCCCAAACATGCCAATCCAAACACGCCAATCTAACTGGATTAGATAAAGCAAGTTTATTAACTACAGAAAGATAGATTTTAAGTGATTACAAGTAATGAGACAAAAAGTCAGAATTTCTTTACAAGAACACAACTAATAGCTAATTTAACAAGCTAAAGTGAATTCAAAGCAAAGGATCTCTCTCACCACATGTTCTAGCAGACTTACTGGCTGAATCCTTCAACCAGGATCACTTCCCAGTTCAATAATGCTTCCTTTGTTTTTCAAGTGTTGTCAATGCCATGAGTAGAGATAATGTGTCCTCTTTTCTCACGTATAGTTATTTTCCCCTTTGAAAATCATTTACAGCTAAGGTTCAGGTGATAGCAATCTGTGGGATGGGAACTTCCAGCTGTTTCTTTGTCAACATGTAAATTTCCCGCTCACACCCTTTTTCCTGCCAGAGAATGGCTGCTTAACCAGATGATAGTCCATTTGATTATGCTGACACCTGGCTGAGGTGTTGGCTAGCTTTTTGTCTCTGGAGAACTGATTTGAAGCTGTTTCCCTGGACTTGGAACATGTCTTAGACAGTAGAATTTTATAACTTTACATACACTGTTGCAACTCAGATTTTACTAGGACAATAATGTTCAGTGGATTATGAGCTTTCAAATGATATCTCACAAGGCATGCTTTGTACCAAATTTATCATAGTCTTGTAAAAGGGTGAACATAAGGGTACAGACTGTCACAGTTGTATATGGCAGCTAGGCAACACTTTCCACCCAAAGAACCCAAGCTCATAGGGATGATTTGGCTAGTTGTATCAGTCAGGTCTAATCACTGGATGCACTGTTTTTGTTCTGACTGGAAAGTCTTATGTTAAATTTTGCTCAGGCATAAATTACATCCCATGCAATCCCACTGAAGTCCTGTGACATTGCACAGAATATAGGTTGCTGAAGAATTTGCACCCTTGTCTTTGTCTCAGCTATATATCATATTTATAAAGGTGCCTGTTGTGTTGGTATCTAAATATTATACCACTTCTGGTGCTTTGTACACATCTGCCATTGTCCTCACAAATATAAGAGTTTGTGTGTCTGTGTATAAGCATCATATAAAACATAAATATATTATACACAATTTTACATCTAAAATGTAAACTCCTTCCTTACAAATTCTTGAAGAAAACTGGCAGACTCCTCACAAAATTTAGAGATTAGGTCAGTTTGTCCATCCCCTCTGTTCCCTATAGCATATTTGTCTTTGCTGAGGTCACAATCAATGCCATTCCATGAATCAGATAAGACATGGTACCCGGGAAGCAAACTGCCACTCTCTCCTACTTTCCTAGATCACAAGCTTGTCATGCAGGAGCATCAGCAGCCTGGGTAGTGACAAATCCAGAGCCTTTCCTAAAGATAGCCATCTTGTGCTGTAGCAGGCAGCACTATTACTAAGTGATCAAGGCAGCAGTTCACATACTAACACCATACTTGTCATTCCGTAATCCACACCTTCTTATTTCCCCCAGCTCTGCAGTAATTTATGCTCAGTCTCAGATGCACACACAATAAAGACAAACAACTTAGACAAACAGTGGTTTTCCTGATTCATAGATTTAATGTCTTAATGGCCTTTCTGTACACATTGTTAAACCTATTTTTAAAAGAGACTTTGTAATCCTAAACCCTACATGTGCTGGAGCACATAGTTCCTCTCACTACAGTCTTCATTTTTCTGAAGACTAAAGCACCTTGTAAGATGTATTTACAAAGCAAATCATTATACTTGTTTTTGCACCAAGAAACAAATGAACCTATTTTAGGCAAAGGCTCAGTGCTTCCTGAGGGGAGAGCCAACTGGTGGCAGCGCTCTCTGAACTTATTAGTCTGTGTTGAAGTGTTGCAGGATCAGTTATAATTAACTGTCATTGTGTCATTTTTTTCTCCCAAACACTCAGATTTTAAAAAAGACTAGCTGCAAGTATGATTAAAATATTTCTATTCGTTTCCTACTTATAGAGCTTTCAAGCTCCCCCCCAAGTCCCTGTACGCATATATAAACAAGAGTATTTCAAATAATAGCAAAATAGTAAGTTGCATAGTGTGTGAGATGAATAAGACAAAAATTCAATATTAAATAAATGCTTCCTTATCAAACCCTTCAGTTTTTGCATTCTGGGTATAATAGCCTATGGATACCAATGGTTGATTTATTAGTTTGTATTTCTTCAAGACATTTATTGCAGCCTCTAGATGTGTGTTCAAAAAATAATTAAAAGGAAAAATATGAATTCATCAATGAGCCAATGTTTCCAAATGAACCGATGTCAATTAAAACTAACTTAGAACTCTCCACAATTCAGGCTTCTCCTGGTTTGAAGTGAGAATAGATTTGTCTTGCAACATTGCTTTGAAGGTCAACAGAACCCAGGTTTGACAATCAAAGGGGTGGGAAATGAATGCCAGAATCGCTGAGAATACTGTGTATAAAAATAAAAATTTGGAAGATCCTTTGTAGTATACATAAAACATGGGCTGTGAGCTTTGCCACAGGTGAGAGTTTGCCATCTTTGTACAGTCTGGCACAAACGAATCTAGCATGGAAACAGTCAATGGCCGCTTTTTATAAAAGGAATGCAGGACCAGGACCATAAATGTAAATTATATTATTTTATGACTGCAATAATCCTCTACATTAACCAGTTGTGTGTTGGATTATATCCAGCATCCAGAGTGGTAATTATGCATGTAAAGGATTTAATTTTTTTTCTTCCCCCAGAGTAATTTGCATGTTGATAACTTTATAATGTATAAAGTTCTAAAAGGGACTCTTCCTGCTGTAGGATCTTGCCTTTTTGCAAGTTTCCTATTATGAAGAAAAAGCAGACCCACCCCGCCTCAAACATTCTAGCACCTCTCCCCAAAAAAGAGAAATTGGCTGAGGTCAGTAACTTTCAGAGTAAACAGTTTATTAACTTACATGTCTGCTATCCAAAAGGCTCTTTTGACTAATCCAGTTTTTCCAATACCCTAGATGTAATGGACAACAATTGTTACCCAATGTGGTATGTGCAGATAATGAAGGGACCAGATGGAATAGGCTGCTTCTCTACAGGGTGACGTTGCAGTCACTATCTGATCCAGAATCACTGTTAATATTTTAGCTACATATCCTGTCTCTTTCCTACCCCTTAAGGAGCTCACTACTATGTTGAAGCCAGCACTGCTACCAAATTATGGTTGGTGTCTTGATAAATCCCTCTATTACGTAGGATAATTGATTTCTGTCCCCCAAATAGGAATATTATTAAACTGAATATTTGTTAATCCCTGGTAAATCTGCCAAGGAGATATGACCCCTTGTGAAGCATGGATGAATGACTTCATCTCTTTCTTCTATCCCCCCCTCTAATTATAAATAATGGCACTCATAGAGTCCCCTGTGAATGCACAGAACTGATACCACAAAGGAGATGCAAGTTCCCAGTGCTGCACTTTGTTCATTAGCATTGATTTCTGAAGGGCCAACTCTAGGGGTGACAGGGTAGTTTCTTTCTTTCTTTTTTTTTTTTTCCAAATTCTCATAATCCAAGCACAGAATAGACTATTAAAAATAACTTCTGACCATTGATAGAACTCTGGAACAAACAGATTCAAGACAGTTTTCAAAATTCACTTTTCCATTAAGTATTAAAGCCCCAATAACTACAGCTACCCTCTGCTTGTCTTGTTTGTAATATTTGCCTCCTTCTGTGCCTCTAGACTGTAACGCTTTTGGGGTTGGGATTCATTATCCGTTTGGCTTTTTTTCTTACAGTTTACAGTGCCATGTATGTTGACTGCACTACTTAAATTAATATTATTGCAACAGAAAATGTATGGCATTTAGTACTTGAAAAATCTGCCATGTATTTGCAGTTTCAGTATACTAATAGGATTCATATGGTCCAAAGTTGTTCTCTTCTGTAAATTTCCTTAAAAAAAAAAAAAAAGGCGAAGGAGTAAGACCAGCATTAATAGAATACTGTAAAACACCATCACCAACAAAAATCCACTACTGCTTAACAACAGATATAAATCTGATTAATGAATAACAGTAACTGACTTGGTTTGCTCTGATTCGTGGAGCCATCTTTACTTATTTGTGAATGTATGAATAAATGCTGGGTATTTGTGAAAATGTTCACATACCCTGAAAGTCCATCAGACTTCAGAATGAATAATTATTCTTACAAAAATGTGTTCCAAAAATACTTACTTTCTTGTTTTGCATGTCATTGTTTCCTTGCATTAAAATTAAGCTTGTGAGGCTTATTGGTCAATATAGGTAAATGTTGATTTCACATTGTACACTCACGAACAGAAAAAAAAAATGTCTATTGATGATAATCAAAATTTACAGATAGGCAAAATAAGAAAAATGCTGCTTGAGAACTTTTTAGAGTTTGATTTAAGGATATTTACTTTGTATATTTTGACATGTAGTTTTGACAATTTGTGTTTTAACAGTTATAAACCTTTAATGGTTTGGACATCTACTGTCATTAAATAATATTGTTTGACCCCCTCCATATTTCCCACAGTTGTGAAAATTTAAATTGATAAAAAATGGAAAAAATGCTTAAAATAAACATTGATGATATTTGTTGAAATAAAAACAAATTGAATTCTGCCATGTGTAGTTAAAATGTTTTAGTCATCCATACAAGGAGCAGAATAAGTACCATGGGTTATATAACCAGTCCTGCAATATGAATAAAGACTAGCAAAAAAAAGCTGAGGTAAATAGGTCATACACAAGCCCTAGTCTTGAGAATTATTGGTTCAAACTATTCCGTGATTACTTGCAAACATTCAAAGAATAGGTGGATCAGTTTGTGAAAGATTTTCTAACAAGGAAGAGACTAAATCTGTAACTAATATAATTTGTAATGAATAGTTTGACCATCTTTAAGACAAATAATGGAAGGTTTTGTTTCCTAGATAATTTTGCACTTAATTTTTTACTACTTATGGAAAGGAGAAAGCATACTTAGAGATGTGTCTCTTAAATACAAGGTATTATATTCAAGTTTCCTTTCTCTCTCATGTTGCTTGAAAACCCCATCCTTTTATTAGCTTGTAAAACAGCCCAGGATTTGGCAGGTTGGCTGAGACCCCCAAAGGACAGGGTATCAGAAAAGGAAGGCTTCTCTGCCTATCTCGCTGAAGATAGATCTGTCTGTAGTAAGTGGCTTCGTGCCCAATTTCCTTGGAACTGGCTGTTGAAGTGTGAGTTGCCAAAATTTTGCACAATAGCAAGCTGCAATCTACATAACACCTGGCCTACACAAACCAGGTCATTATGAGCTTGATCCAAGCTGTCATTCAAGTGGCTTTGGTATTCTCATTTTAATCTCACCCAGTAATCCATAAAAGAGAATTGTTTTAGCACTTCTAATACTCTCTTCCAGGTTCCATTCTCCTTTACTTGAGACAAGTAAATCTACAAGACCCATCTAACAAGATGAGCAGGAATGACAGGAAGATCATCCAATTCCTAGCTGAGAAAACAATGAACTGGGTTGAAAGGTGAGAAGCTGATTAGATTTCTAAGATCCTCTCACTGTACAGTCTGTTTTTTATCTCCTCATTGTCTCTCTACTGAGGCTCTGTGATTCAAATTGACCAGTGAAGATATGCCTCCTTGTTTATTTCATGCGCTTCTTTTGGAAGAACTATTCCTCCAAATGGCTTTGAGGAAATTTGAACTCTTGAGGGGTTAGGAGCTGAGCCAAAATGTATGCTGGGGAAGGAATTGGCACTCAGTTGGAATTACCATCTCCTGTCCTGCATGCACCACTGCTCTTTGGTGGGCTTGCTTTACATCTAAGGCCCTGACTCCACTGGGGATTTCAGCCACCGGTGGCTAGTCACCAGCATAGCTGCACTGGTGCAAACTCCTAATGTAGGTAGGCAAAGCTAATACAAGCAGCAACTTGCACCCCCTGCTTCAACTCAGGGTAAACTGCACTAGTGCAAACTGTACCTTTGCCTCACTATACACAGCATCAGTGCTGCTACACTGGGGGCTGGCAACCAGCCTAGCAGCTTGACTGGGAAGTCTTCAGAATTGCTACTAGATGAAATTAACTGCCTATGTACTCTAGTAGGCTTTTCTGTCCAGGGAACTTCTCAGGAAGATGTCTGAAAAACAGAAGGAAATATATGTTCCCAAATGGATAGGACACACGCTTAGACGTCAGGAGGCCTGGGTTCTATTCCTTGCTCTGCTATGGATTGGGGCGGCCTTCAGCAAATCACTTCACTGTGCCTCTATTTCCCCTTCTACACTTTGTCTCGTCTATTTAAATAGTAGGCTCTTCAGGGTCAGGACTCTCTTATTATGTGTTTATACAGTGCCTAGTCACAATAGGGCACTGATCTCGATTGGGGCCTCTAGGAATGATGGCAATATAAATAATAACGTCATCAAAGGGATTTTGTGATCCAGAGGGACGATTTAAAAGAAAAAAAAAACGAGAGAAGAAATTCTTGGCTGACACAACTTTGTCCTTTAAAATGGTGTAGATTGTTGAATGGGAAATTGGGAAACATGTCTACTAGACTAATTTTTGGTGCCTAACGAGGTTGTCCCTGGTGTACAGTCGTATCACAAAGGTCATATATTAGACTCAAAGGGCCTGATTGTCATTCATTAATGCAAGCTTCATGCCACTGAAGTCAGTGGAATCATTCTTGATCCACACTAGTCGTAATTAGGTTCACAGTATATGGAGTATAAGGATGAACCATCAGCAACAATGCAGAAAAAAGAGCCATGAGAAATAGCTGAATACACGTTGGGATAATTTCATTATGTGTACAGTCATTTGGTACTTGGTTAATTGGATGTGAGCATTAAAATATCCTGATGTAAGAAAAAGGTTATTGAGTATAGGTAGCTTTTTTGAAACATTCAACAAGTATCAGTGAAGAATGAGAAGAATATTTCTTTTCTTTTCTTAAAAAGTGACAGACTTCACTCAAAAATCAATATTCCCCCTTTATTTGAGAACTTCAGCCAGTTTGGAGTTCTCTTGTACTAATAATTCAACTCCTGAAAATACAGGGTAAGATTTTCAAAAGCATTTAAGTGACTTTGAAGTCAATATAATTTGTGCTCTTGAGCCATTTAAGTTTGACAAAGTTTGAGTTTTGAAAATCTCACCCATACGAGTCATCATGGAAGTGCCTTAAATATTGCACGATTAGTACAATTATAAGGCTGAAGAAAATACAATATTGTGCTTTTATTGTGCTAAATATAAAAAGTTCACTCAATATTGAGTTATTTATTGGGATTATTATTAAATATATAGTAAGAAATTTACAAAGTTCAATAATCTAGTTCATTTATTTAAGCAAAAGGTAAGAGTTTACTTTATCATGGTCTACAAGTACCTACCTAGGAAAGAGATTCTGATAGTAGATGCCTCTTCTTGTGTCTAGCAGAAAAAGGCATAACAGGATCCAGCTGAAGGTAGACAATTCAGACTAGAAACAAGGCACAAAGTGTTAACAGTGAGAGTAATTACCATTGCAACAAATTACCTACTGGTATGATGGATTTTCCATCATTCAAAATCTGCAAATCAAGACAGAGTGTCTTTCTGAAAGATATGTTGTAGCTCTGAGAAAGAAGATGGGTGAGGTAATATATTTTATCCGACCAACTTCTGTTGATGAGAGAGACAAGCTTTTGAGTTTACAGTGCTCTTCTTTAGGTCACTGTAGTTCAATCAGAAGTTATGGGCTTGATGCAGAAATTGTCTGTGGATCTATGGACTGTGTTATGCCGAAGGTCAGAGCAGATGAACATAATAGTCCCTTCTGGCTATAAAAAAACTATGAATCTATGAAACTGTGGTAGCAGTAGTGGGAACTTTTAGAGAGAAAGAGCTAATATAGACATGCCCATAGGAAAGTAAAAGTCCTCAGTTGATTCAATGCATTTTAATGGATTTTTCCTCTGTTTATAGTAAAGTTTCCATGCTAATCCCTTTAGAATGCAGCATTTATCACCTACCAGATAAGTGTTAAGTGCTGTGTTCCAAAAGGATTAGCACCTACTTCCTCTTCTTGTACTTGGCTGAAGAGATAAAGTGTGTTGAGGAGAAGATGTCTCATAGGAAGAAGGCTTAGCAGGTTTCTTCTCTTGGTGCAGCTGCTCCTAATGCAAAATGCAAGAGGAGCTGCTCCCTGTTGGAGTGAAGATATAATCAGACCTCTTCAGGGGTACTCTGTCAGCTATAGCAAGGGGTGCAAAGACAGTGCCTCTATATTCCTTGGGCAAAAAGGAGGTCATTTGCCACTGAGTCCTTTCCCCGCTATCAAAATGGTTCCCTCACTCCCCCAAGTGTCACTATAAAATATCAACTTAAATAAAGGCCAGATTCTGTTCTGACAGGGTACACTGCCATTTTCCTTAGCTTTTTCACCGTTGCTCTAGCACCGGTAATAATAGTGCCTGCTTGTTGTCTACATGTCCCCACAATTACAAATGGTGACTTGATGTGCAGGCTCCCACATCCCATGTAATTTCAGATCACTTGGCCCTTTGTAATTCAATCCTACTCACCTGCCTAACAACTGACTTGCGCACTTTAGTTTTAATTTTGAGATTAAACAATGAGTACTGGGATGGCTATTTTCTTCTTCTTCTTCTTCTTCTTCAAAGCTTAGCCGAATGGTTGGCCGTAGTGATCATTCACCATTGGTCCATTCCTGTGTGGCCGCAAGGGCTTGACAGCCTGAGAGTCCAACACTGGAACAGACTTGATGAACCCATGTAATAGGGGGTCTGCCTTTGGGCTGCCTCCACCCCTCAGTGTTCGCTGGAACATCTTGTGGCATTCTTGCGACATGTCCGAAAAGCGTAGGATGCCATCTGCGGACAACGGCCCCGGTAGCCTGTAGACCGGAGTGACCACAAACATCTGCATTACTAATGAAGTCATTCCACTTTATGCCCAATATACGACGTTGGCATTGTGTGTGGAAATCGGCTCCAGCTTTGCCCAGTCTGAGCAGCATAGTGTCTAGGTTTCGCATCCATACAACAGTATAGAGAGGTTACAGCTTGACTAGATCCTGAACTTGGTTGTCGTGCTGAGATGATGCTGACTCCCCCTTCCCCGAGTCTGACCTGTACCTCATTGTGGTGGAGGGGTGTAACATGTGAAGTAGGGGATTGCTTGTTTTTGCTATGCCATCAGCAATGAAGACTTGTCCGAAATATCACCTCGGGCATTATGCGAGTTGGACAGGTCCAACGTGAACCATGAAATGATGGCTAACACAGGTGGCGAAGATGCAGGACAGCACCTAGCTACCTGAGATGAAGGAAGTCACTGAGACAGACTCAACATCTTGGGCTGCATGGCGTGAAGCCAGGACTGGTAGACCAGGAAAAGGTTTGTTACTGCATCTCCACCTCATCCCAGTGGGACAAGTTATTCTTTGGGACAATCGTTCACTCTTGCTTTTGACCAACATGGCTATTGCAGATATGCTAAAAGAGCGTGGAAAGCGTCTTTATTTTTATTTTATTTTTTTAGTTACAAATTACTGACAGCATTTCAGTGGTTTGGTGCTAACGACTGGCTTTGGCCAAAATCTTTTCTATATGCTAGTCCCACTTCCGTTTCCTTGTTTTTTATGCCACTTCTAAGAGAAGCCTTTACTTGTTCTAAATGCAAAGTTATTTCTTACGTGTTGCTGCCACTAGATAAAAGGTACAACTTGCTCTTCTCCTGTGTGCATCCTGCACTGGGCACCCTGTGCTTTAGGGGTGGGTGCCAGGCAGACTTGCTGCTGCTGTAGAGGAGCAGAGGGAGTGGAAAACCAGCCAGTGGAAATGAGACCCTCTTGCCTCCAACTTTGCCCTCTGTGAAGTCTGAGCCTTCTGTCTTCCGTCATTCTCCCCCACCTCTGCTGGGGGGAGCGGAGGGGGGTGTTAGGTCTGAGCCCTTTACCCCCCTCGCTCCCCTCGGGCAGGGAAAGGCTCTGGGCTCTCTGGCCCCCAGCTCTGTGTGGGGGATATTAGTGACTTTCTCACCCCTGCAGTTGCACAAAGCGCGGCAGGTGTAGCGCTTCCACCAGGCACCTGAGGTCGGAGAACGGGGGCGAAGGAACAGGACAAGCCCAGGCTCCTCTAAGGACCAGGAAAGGGAGGGTAGGAGGGGGCTGGGGCTGGCTCGCCCGCTTGCCTCGGGGAGTCACCTAGCAGCCAATAACGCTGCAGAGCTGTACAGCAGGTGGCGTTAGAAAGCGCTTGTTCCACCTCCAGAGCTTAACCCCTCTCGGCTGTTGCATGCATATACGCTGGGATGGGTGGTCCGCTGCTAAACCACCATCTTTCCTCCGCTCGGGGAAGCGCGCCGCTGCTCCCAGCCCCCGTGGCAGACTGAGGCAAGGCTGGTAAGTGCCCGTCCCTGAGCAGGGAGCAGCAGCCGCCTCGGCTTCTGTGCTTGCAGCCCGCACTCCTCTAGGAGCCAGCCGCCCCGTGCTGACTTTGCAGATCCTAAGAGGAGGCTGATTTGGGAGCAGGCAGATTTGGGAGGCCAGTGTAAACGGTCACCTTAAACCTTGTCTGCTTGCAGTTTTCAACTGCCCCTTCCTTGGGATGCGCCTCGAGTCAGTGATTTAGGGACCTAGGCAGCAGCAGCTCGCAGAAGGGTTGAATCCCTCACACAACTGACTTTTCTCCCCCCCCCCCCCCTCCAAGCTGGTTATTTTATGAAAAAACCTCAACAAACTCTGATTTTATTTCAGCCTAACCATGTTCTCAGATTGTTATGGAAACCTTTGCAGCCCACCAAACCCTGTTCCGCACTGTAAACTTGAGACGGAATGGAACCGCTAGGGCGAAGAGCGCTTCAACCTGTTCAAAGACGAGAGAGTTAATTTCCTTCTCGGTGTGGTTGTTAATCTGCATTGCGATTGCCCCAAAGTCTGTGCATGCATTAAGGCAAGGAAGAAATTCGCGGGGTTCTGTAATCTGCTAGACTGTAATATGGTCGATGCACTTCCTGGTTAAGCTCGTTTTATAGTACGATCCTGTAGTCTAATTGGCGTTCTTGTTTTACTAATATAAACTACTTGGAATCGGAGTTGAAACGCTTGTTGTGAAAGTGCTGCTTCTGTGGCATTAAACGTTGCAAAAGTGTTTAAACGAAGCAGATTAAATCTGCAATTAAAATGTATACACTTTGTTTAAGAAATAGCTACATCTCCTAGCAGAACTCCCTGCAGTAAATGCCCTGATTTTAAATACCCTGCGATCCTGTGTAAAATTGGGATTCAACTACATATGTGAAATCAAAACAGCTGATTTTTTTTTTTACTGTCTAGTTTCTGCACTGTCTTCAGTACTTTTTTTTTCTTCTTCCTTCAAAGAGCTTTGGGATAGTATCAGCTGCTTTTCATTTCTTTTGAAATACACTCTGTAAAAATGGTTGGAAATAGTTCTTTACTGCCGCACTGGTAACTGTTCAACTGTAAACACCATTCTTGCATCACCAAGGCTAAAAGCACCTTTTGATTGGAAAAGTGAGGGATACTATCATGCAGTTCATAGCATCTATCGTGCTGCAGGCGATAAACTGTCTTTGGAGGAGCTCAAGTTGTATTTTTCAGAATTATACAGGTAGTCTCTGCAGTGTTTAAATATCCTGAATATGTTGTGTTAAATAATTATAGTACAGGGTATGATAAAACATGTCCCCATTTTTTGTGGTTTTCTTTGTTCAAGCAGTAGTTGAATGTCAAAATGATAAATTTATCTTTCAGGCAGTGTGTCAAGGATGGTACAGGTTTGTTGGGTAACTAGAAGGCAGCTAATCTTCAGGGATATCCCTTTGTGTCCCCTAGTATATGGCTGTAATAGCTGTTTTAAAACTGTCTTAAAAAGATCCCAAAGTGCTATTAAATATGAAATTAATCAGGGCAAAACATAATAACATTTTTACCTGCATGTGGAGAAAAATGGGGTTGGGGAGGTACACTGTAAACTCAGCACTTGTTTAAAGGCTTTTAAAAGTAGCATAGCTTGTACTCAGTGGTCATTTTTGGTTTACATGCACGTCATCTCCTATGTCCAGTGCTAGATGGCTTATAAAAACATAACTTCTGAAGTTGTACGCTGAATGTTAATAATGCAGCACATCTATTTTGTCTTTTTTCTACATTAACACTTGAGTTAGTGATTGAAATAATGGACTTTTATATGCTCCTTATTTCCTTAACCACTGGGTTCTCAGGTTTTGACTTAGCCATCTTCATATTTCAATTTACTCCATGTCTTACTACTCATCAAAGGTCAAACCACGTAGAAACCTATTCTTTATCTGTGTTGGAAACAATAAAGAATGATGACCAGCAATAAACCTGTGATGACTGGTTTTCTTTCCCCTATCCCCCCACGTTGGTATGGTGAGCTAACCATTTGTGGAGGATGTTTTAAAAGGATGTTTGGCCATAAGGAATACTTGTTGCCCATCGTCTTCAGTTGTCTCACATGATTTAAACCTTTATTGACATGAAACTAGCATTTTCAATATTTAATTTTTCTAATAAAAGAAAAACATTGTGTATCTTAAATAATATGAGATTTTTAATTTTATATTTCTGGGGAGTAAATTGTCTTTGAAGTTTGTGAAAGAAGCTGTGCAGAAGATGGAAGACAACTATTCATATTGTTATATCTGCTATGAGCGATAAAGGAGTGTGGTGAGGGGTAGGGGGGCGGAGGGGAATTGATAAACCACGAGAGCTAGTACAGTGTATCTGATATACATGAATTTCAATCAAAGTATTTGAGAAAGGGGCCTGGTAATATTTTTTACAGTTTGCACAGGCTGTGCTTTTACAGATGTCTGATGCTTCCACAAGTTAAGCGCTGAGGGAATAAAAGCTTTTCAGAAGTTTGAACATAATGGGCGAACTTTTTAACATTTGAAAACACTAAAATGCGGTGTAAGTAATACCTTGTCAAAGATGAGAAAGGTAACCTTATAATAACATTTACGAGGATCTTCAGAAATCATAATGCTTCTGAGATAAATAGATACAGTACAATGAACTTTTAAAAATTAGAGCTTTCAGACATGTATACTCTTTAACAAGTATATAAGCAATAAAGAGGTATTTTCATGCTTGAAAGAAACTTCTCAAAATGAGATAAAAATGTACAATTAATGCTAACTTACAGTACTAATTAATGGTAAAGAATTACACTCTTAGCTACATTATTAGTAATTATTTGCATTTCATTATCACCCAAAAGCCCTAATCGTCATCAGGCCTCCATTGGTTATATGTAGGTGGTGTACAGCATTCACATTGTATAACAAATACCAAAGAAAATATTTTCCAGTGGGGTACATGCCTAAAGAATGGAATTTTATACTTCCTAATGTTGCAATACTAGTCTAAATACAACGGTATCTTTTTATTTGGGGCTCTTAAAAGAATTAGGCCCTGATCCTGCAAAAATGTCTGTGTGTTTAATCCTATGCACTGTGGGCAGTCTCATTCATTTCAATGGGACCCATCAAAGAGCATTAATTAAACGTGCACGAGTCTTTGCAGGATCAGGCACTTAGTAATAATGTGATCATTTAAAGTTCTTAAAATTCAAAAGCAGAGGAATCCTATACCCATATATTATCTTTTAAAAGTGCTAATGTGGGCTTTCAGTTAGCCTACTGTTTAATATTATAACTTGTGTGAATATTAATATGAGGAGCCTGATCCTTCTCTAAGTCAATGCTAGTTTTGACATTTACTTCAATGGGGTTGGGGAAAGTGTATGGATTATCTGATTATTGTTTACAAGTAAGTGGCTCTTCTCACTAAAGACTATCTAAAAAGCCTTTCCTCAAAAGCTGACCAGAAATCTGTTTTTTTTACTATGTTTCTGCGCGGAATATCTATCTTATCTATCTATCCATATTTATATTCTATAATTTGGTCTGATTTTATTATGTAATTAAAAAAAAACCTTTTTGTAATCCTCTGAAGAAACTAAAATACAATAAACCTCACATTTAAGGGTTAAAACTATATATTTTGGTTTAACATGATCTTTCAGTGATCATGTTTCAATAGGTTGTAAATGGAAGACCAGACAGATGGTAGCTGCTGAGCTCCATATGTATGCACTAGGGGAAAGAAGTGATTTGTGGTCTGGGGTCATGTTACCTCCTACTTCATTACTTCTGGATCAGTAACGATATTCAGGAAAGCTCTCTATGTGTTGTAGTGGCTGCTTTTTAAGTTGTCTTGATGCTCAGGGAGTCTGAATTTAGGGATGGGATGTTTCTTCTTCAAGCTTTCTTAACTTCTTTATATATACATGTATTGTTGACAAGTGCTCAAGAAACAGGACTTTTATAATACTGTATTGCTTGAAATTGGCAAACTTATCTCAAAGTTTGAGTTTTCATGATTTTAGTAGTTACTTAGGCCTAGTCCATACTAGAAAAGTTTTACCATGGTTAGGGGATGTGACTTTTTACTGATATCATTATACCAGTATAAGTCCTAGGCTAGGTCTATACTACACACTTATTTTGGTATAACTAGGTCGCCCTGAGCGATGTAGTTATACCAACTTTACTCCCCAGTCACCCTCCGTGTAGACAGCGCTATGTCGGCAGGACAACTTCTCCCACTGACATAGCTACCACCTCTCACGGAAGTGAAGTTATTATGCCGATGGGAGAACTTTCTCCCATCAGCTTTGAGCATCTTCACCAGAAGCACTACTGTATCACAGCTGCGCCAATGCAATTTGTAGTGTAGCCCTGCCCCCAGTGTGGATACGGTTATATGGGTATAGCTTATTTTGCTTCCTGAACCAAAATAAGCTATATCAGTGTAAGCACTTTTATCCTAGTATAATTGCTTTCACACTTGGGGATGGGACGGGGGGTGGCATGGGTGGCGGCTTTAACTATCCTAGTATAATTAAAGCAGCAAAACTTTCTAGTTTAAGGGTGTGTCTATGCTACTAGTGTAGTATAGACATTTACTACAGTGACAGAAGGGGTTTTTCCATTACTGTAGTAAATCCAGCCCCTTGAGAGGCGGTATCTAGGTTAATGGAAGAATTCTTCTGTCGACCTAGCTGTGCCTACAGTGGGAGATACGTTGACCTAATTATATTGCACAGGAAATGAAATTTTTCACAGCCCTGAGCGATGTAGCTAGGTCGACCTAAGTTTTAGGTGTAGACCAGGCCTAAATAAGCCCCTACTGTGAAAGACCTAGTGAGAGAAAAGAGGGGTGTAAGTTTCTGTTGTTTTTTTTTTTTTTAAACTAAAATCCAAGAGTTTGGGAACCCTCATGTTCATGGCATAAACTAATTGGGGGAGGGTAGGAAGAAACTTCTGTGCAGGCAGGTTTGTTCATAACTCCCTATTGTAGGGTTTCTTGCCCCATCTGGTGAAGCATTTGGTATACGTCAATATCAAAGACAGGATACTGTACAAGATGGGCCACTGGCCTGATCCACTATGGCAGTTCCTCTGTTCCTGTGTGTGTACAGATATGTATGTAAGATGCCCTTGACCAAGGTACTGGAAACGAGGAAAAAGAGATAGGACAGTATGAGGCTGTAAGCACATATAGAAACATAATTATTGTACAAAGAACATGAAAGCTATTAAAACTCAAGCACATACAGCTTGACTAGGAAGTATAGTATGAAAAGAAGAGCAGGGGAAGGCAAGTAAAGGAGAAATGATCATGCAGAGATAAACAGTTTCCAAATAATGAACATTTTAAATGATTTAACTGTAGTAATGGGGGGATGGCTAGAAGGAGACCTAAACAGAAAATGTGAAAAGGACGTCCAAAAAAGAAATAGTTTGAAAACAGTGACTATTGAGAAATACTAAAATGAATGAGATGGTCTGGATTCTAAAGCAGTGTAGCAATGTTCTACTTCCACTCCGGCTTGGAATGAAAACCTTTTTTTTTGTTAATAGGCAAGTAAAATATCAATTTTCATCATCCGTTGCAGCAGCATAATGGTAATAGTGAGTACATAGATTTTATCCATGGGCTGGCTCATTTTCTGATCAGTTCAGCCTTTCAAAATAAAGAAAATTCAAATTGCATAATATCTGTAGAAATTAACTGTAATTTTGGCAATTTCTGATCTATATTTCTTCAACAGGCAAGAACTCAAACAGCTGTAGTTCTGTACCATATACGGGAAGCACACCGTCTTCTGTATGCTTCTGTTTTGTCAGATTATGGTGGGCAGAAGAAGCCATGATGTAGTCCTGTAAAACATGGCCAGTGGTTAATCTATATCTAGCAGTACTTAGGGTCTCTGCTTAGGCATCTGATAACTTTAGTGTTCTTTGTTTTGGCTGTGGTACTCAGAACTGGTTTCCTAGCCATTTTCTTTTTACCAAAAATAGAGACCAGAATAGGAACTGAGATTTGCATTATGTGAGAGAAATAATTCCTGGGCACAGGAGTGCAGGAACGATTTGTATAGTGGGGTTGCTGAGAGCCATTGAACCAAGCTGTTAACCCTGTATATGATGGAAACCATTTCAAGCCAGGTGGTGTGGCAGCACTGTCAGCACCCCAGGTTCCAGCAGCTATGCCTGGGCATAACACATGATCTCTAAGATATTGTGATAATGACAGGCTCCAAACAGCTCCAGCAGTTCGGTACAGGTATAAACAGTAAACATAACTTATCCCTACCTATCATATCTTGTGTCACTGTTGCAACAAATTCCAGTGCATCTACCAATACTAAAAGGATATATACTGCAACATTTTGCAGTTTATGTGGCAGCATTTTGTAGTGTGTGACTTACTTTCAGTGAAAAATAAATAGCCTATGTTTTTTTTGGCATCTGGGGGTGGGGGCTGTGGCAGGTTGACTGACATACTACCTAGGCTGTGGCACACCTCAAAACCCCAGGCCTAGATTTCTTGCTCGCACTTCTTTTGTGTCGGTAATTGACACTCAGTTGTGTGCTATGTCATAAAATATTCTGATACAGAAAAAAGAATATTTCTCACCTATTTACCTATTCAATTTGTATTCAAATGACTATTTATAATATGTCCGTTGCCCACAACATGGGCTGATTGTCGGTATATCAGATATGGTGAATAGTCATTAATTTATGGGATTAAAGCTCTCTCTCTCATGGCTGAAACCAGGGGTCACCCAATGAAATTAATGGGCAGCAGGTTTAAAACAAAACAAAAGAAAGTACTTCTTCACACAACACATAGTGGACCTCATTGCCAGGAGATATTGTGAAGGCCAAAACTATAACTGGATTAAAAAAAAGAATTAGACATATTCATGGAGGAAGGTCCATCAATGTCTCTTAGACAAGATGGTCAGGGATGTAACCCCATGCTCTGGGTGTCTGTAAGCTTCTGACTGACAGATGCTGGGACAGGATGACGGGGATGGATCACATGATGATTGCCTTTTCATTCCTTTTGAAGCACCTGGCATTGGCCACTGTCGGAAGACCATTGGTCTGACCCAGTATGACCATTCTTATGAAACCAAACCCCAATTTCCAAGCACTTCTGAATTTCAACATACTTGATTTATATTTTCTTGGAGAATAAATTTATCCAGGAGTCTAAGTGCCATATACTCTATATTTTCTGGAAGAACACAGACAAGCCTACTCAGGGGCATTCAAGAAGCAGAACTTCTAGGGTTAAACCTTTGGGAACTGGGTAGAGGAATAAGTACAACTTCCCAGAATGATAAATATCTGAATTTAGCTTTAACTTTATCATCAGCCCAAGTTACTTTATTGGGCAAATTCAGACATGCTATACAACCTGCAGTCACGTGGCCCTATGGATCTGAGGGAGGAGTTTGCAAACACTATACATGTATTGTTTTTTGTGTGTGTATGTGAAAGAGTAGCTTGTCATTTTAAGACATTGTTTGTTCAATGATGTTTTTTCCTGCTTCCTTAACCTTGTCTGTGTTACTTTTCTAAGTATAATGCACTTACACTCCTGATATGTTATTTTCAAACAGAATCATATAAAACTTGCATTAAAACTTCTCAATTTTTGGTCAAACTGTGTCTGAATTTCACTATCCTGAGCACAGGTATATTTAATTGTATCCACTTGGAGAAAAGGTTTAGTGCAGAAATTACTGCAGGCTCTTCAAATACTTAAATTATTTGACTTTTTGATGCTAAGCAATTTGGACTTTCAGATTCAAATTGAGCCCTAAGTGTTTGGACAGTGTACTGAAATGATCAAGCAAAAAAATATAATCGGACAATGGTTGCTCCACGGTCTAATCTGGCTGAAGAATAAACAAATGTAGAGAGGCTTTAAAATGTCACATGTAGCAGTAAGATAAATGTTTGGTTCATAGAAAAGAAAACAGCTTATGTGTTTAAAATAGCAGAAAATTACTTATGCTAAGGGAGGTGTAGAAAGACGATGAAAATTTGGTATGTGAATAAAAAGAGGGAGATGCATGAGTGAGAAGTGGAAAGGTGGTGGTAACTCAGAACTAAGATGATATGTGACAAGAAAGAGTTCTGGTGAATGAAAACAGAGGAAAGAGAGGAGGCAAACAAGGAAGCTAATAGCAAAAAACTGGGACTGTGAATGTGTTCAGAAAGATCACTGGATTGAAACCATGGAATGACAAAGATGGAAGAAAAGGCATGAAAAAAGACATGATGCAGCTCTGGTTTTAGTGCTCTGCAACAGAGAGGAAAAAGATTGGGGAGAGAGAGGGGGGGATGGAGAAGAATAGTTTATGCCACTCAGGCCTTGTCTACACTACGAGAGTAGTTCGATTTTACTTAAATCGAATTTTTGGAATCGATATTGCAAAGTCGAACGTGTGTGTCCACACTAAGGACAGTAATTCGACTTTGTGAGTCCACACTAACGGGGAAAGCGTCGACATTGGAAGTGGTGCACCTTGGTCAGCTATCCCACAGTTCCCGGAGTCCCCGCTGCCCATTGGAATTCTGGGTGGAGCCGCAAATGCCTTCTGGGTAAAAAAAATGTGTCCAGGGTGCTTTTGGGTAACTGTCGTCATCCGTCCATCACTCCCGCCCTCCCTCCCTGAAAGCGCCGGCGGGAAATCAGTTCGCGCACTTTTCTAGTCAGTGACAGCGCGGACGCCACAGCACTGCGAGCATGGAGCCTGCTGCAACCATCACTGCAGTTGTGGCCGCTCTCAACGCCTCGCAACTTATCATACACCTTTCCCTGAGGCAGATGCAGAAAAGTCAGGCGAGGAGGCTACGTCAACGCGGTGATGGCCTGAAGTCTGAGAGTAGCACAGACCTCTCAGAAAGCAGGGGACCCAGCGCCGAGAACATCACGGTGGCAATGGGTCATGTTGATGCCGTGGAAAGGAGATTCTGGGCACGGGAAACAAGCACTGAGTGGTGGGACCGCATAGTGCTGCAGGTCTGGGATGAATCCCAGTGGCTGCGAAACTTTCGCATGCGGAAGGGAACTTTCCTGGAACTTTGTGAGTTGCTGTCCCCTGCCCTGAAGCGCAATGACACCCGGATGCGAGCAGCCCTGACTGTCCAGAAGCGAGTGGCCATAGCCCTCTGGAAGCTTGCAACGCCAGACAGCTACCGGTCAGTCGCGAACCAGTTTGGGGTGGGCAAATCTACCGTGGGGGTTGTTGTGATGCAAGTAGCCAAGGCAATCGTTGATGTACTGCTGCCAAAGGTAGTGACCCTGGGAAACGTGGAGGCCATCATAGATGGCTTCGCAGCGATGGGATTCCCAAACTGCGGTGGGGCCATAGATGGAACTCACATCCCTATCCTGGCACCGGACCACCAGGCCAGCCAGTACATTAACAGAAAGGGATACTTTTCCATGGTGCTGCAAGCACTGGTGGACCACAGGGGACGTTTTACCAACATCTATGTGGGATGGCCGGGCAAGGTTCATGACGCTCGTGTTTTCAGGAACTCTGGTCTGTTTAGACGGCTGCAGCAAGGTATTTACTTCCCGGACCACAAAATAACTCTTGGGGATGTGGAGATGCCTATAGTCATCCTCGGGGACCCAGCCTACCCGCTAATGCCCTGGCTCATGAAGCCCTATACTGGCGCCCTGGACACTGAAAAAGAACTCTTCAACTACCGGCTGAGCAAGTGCAGAATGGTGGTGGAGTGTGCTTTTGGCCGTCTCAAGGGGAGATGGAGAAGCTTGCTGACTCGCTGTGATCTCAGCGAAACCAATATCCCCATTGTTATTGCAGCTTGCTGTGTGCTCCACAATCTCTGTGAGAGCAAGGGGGAGACCTTTATGGCGGGGTGGGAGGTTGAGGAAAATAGCCTGGCTGCTGATTACTCACAGCCAGACAGCCGGGCGATTAGAAGAGACCAGCGGGAAGCGCTGTGCATCCGGAAGGCTTTGAAAGCAAAGTTCCTGAGTGAGCAGGGTAACCTGTGACTTTAAAGTTTGTGTATTGAGAAGCTAAACCTGCCCCCGTTTCTTTACCCAGTTAATGTTGACTATCCTATCCAGTTACATACCCCCTTCACCCCACTTCCAACACACGTTTCAAAATAAAAATAGTTCTACTTTGTTAAAGCACACCGTTTTCTTTAATACTGTATTCGCGGGAATTTTTTAAAACTGGGACGCAGACTGTGGTGCGGAGCGGGTGTACTGTAGTGGCGCGAATGCAGCTTCTAAACTCAAGGATTGACAGGCTCCGCTGCGGTGGGATGGTTGTTTCAACGGAGCCTGTCACCCCTCCTGATAGGGACTGTGTGTATGGGGGGGTCTATGTGACTTTGTGGCAGGGGGAGGACGGTTACAGATCCCCTGCTGTGTGGCTCTGTGATCCTGCCTAAGGACCGCCGCTTAAGATCTGTAACTGCCCTCCCCTGCCACAAAGTCACAGAGCAACCCACCCCCCACCACATAACATGAAAACAACCTCCCAGACTAACCAGGGTAACTAGTCACTGCATCACTGCACTATGTATGTGCCCTGCTGCTGTGCCTGCCCCCGACTATATACCCTGCCAAAGGTGACTGTCCTGTCGAATTACCAACCCCCTATCCCCCCCTCCTCCAAAAGAACATGATGGAAACAGTAGTTAACAGAAACGTATTTTTTATTATCAACCAAACATGGAACTGGGAAAGTGAAACTTGGACGGGGGCTTGTGTCAGGCGGGAAGGAAAGAACTTGTCAAATTTTGGGGAATGAGAGCCTTCTGCTGCTCGAGCTCTCTGCAGGGGTGGAGTGAGAGTTAGCAGGGACTCTGCCGCCTCTCCTTCTGTGCACTTTGGGTGAGGGGAGTATGGGACTTGGTGGCGGGGGAGGGCGGTTAGAGATGGACTGCAGCGGGGCTCTGTCCTCCTGCCTCCGTTCCTGCAGAACATCCACAAGGCGCCGGAGCGTGTCCGTTTGCTCCCTCATTAGTCCAAGCAGGGTTTGAGTCGCCTGCTGGTCTTCCTGATGCCACCTCTCCTCCCGATCCATGTTGGCTTGGTGCATTCGGGTCAAGTTCTCCCGCCACTGGGTCTGCTGTGCTGCCTGGGCTCTGGAGCAGGCTATAAGCTCCGAGAACATGTCCTCCCGTGTCCTCTTCTTCTTATGCCTAATCCGCGCTAGCCTCTGGGAGTGTGATGACAGGCTAGGTTGTGAGACAGTCACAGATGGGGCTGTGGGAATGGGAAAAAGGGAGTGAATTCCTCAGAAAGATAAATGTAGTTGTGAACAAAGAACATAGTCTTTCTCTGTGAACAAGACCATGCACAGCACCTATCACATGCGCACTCAGCACAAGGTCGAATTCTCGGCCTTCGCATTCAGTGCCTGGGGTCTTCTACAGCACATTTGAGAAGACTCTCAGGAGAACGGAATTTCTGTTGCAGGCAGACATGGTAAGCCGTAGACTTGTGGCAGCTTAAAACTTTAATATTAGCAATGGCCTCATTTCACATTGAAATCAATGTCGGTCCCTGCTGCCAGCAATTCGGCAAGCAGGAAGTCTGCTCCTGTCCCACACCATCGCGGCTGTCCCCGGGAACGATCCCTTTCGGCTGCCCCTCTCCCGCCTCCACCGCGTGGCTGCAAACCAGCGGTTACAGTTCTGTAAAGGAACGGCAAAGCAGTCCCAACACTAACATTCCCCTACCTCATTCAAAGCAGGTCATCATGAGCGACATCACCCTCATGAGGATCTCTGACAGCGAGAAAGAGCGAATGCTCCGGGAAAGCCTCCAAAGACCAGGGCCGTATGCCGCCATGCTGTGCAGAGCAATGATTCCAGAGTACTTGCTTGTCTCGTGGCGTGGCAACGTGTCCTACTACAGAGGACCCAATAAGGCCGCTCTCCCCAAGAACCTAATGCAGCGGATTTCCAATTACCTCCAGGAGAGCTTCCTCGAGATGTCACAGGAGGATTTCTGCTCCATCCCCGGACATATAGACCGCATTTTACTGTAGCTGCTGTAGCAGTGACTAACCAGTAGAGCGGCTTGGGCAGGACAATCATGCAAAACCGGACATTGCTAGATTTTTTTTCAATAGTTGCACTGCCCATGACTGAATCGTTAAGCTAATCAAACTAATCATGAGAAACCCATTTTTTTAATTGTTAATATTCCTGTTCTGTTACAAATAAATGTTTAGATTTTTACAACACTTACTGGCTGATCCTTCCCCAGATTCTGTGTCCGGGGTAACGGCTGGGGAGGGTTGGTAGGGGATCTCTGTAAGGGTGATGAAGAGATCCTGGCTGTCGGGGAAATCAGCGTTGTGAGCGCTGTCGACTGCCTCGTCCTCCTCATCTCCTTCCTCATCTTCCCCGTCCGCTAACATGTCCGAGGATCCAGCCGTGGACACTATCCCATCCTCAGAGTCCACGGTCACTGGTGGGGTAGTGGTGGCGGCCGCACCGAGGATGGAATGCAGTGCCTCGTAGAAACGGGATGTCTGGGGATGGGATCCGGAGTGTCCGTTTGCCTCTTTGGTCTTCTGGTAGCCTTGTCTCAGCTCCTTGATTTTCACGCGGCACTGCGTTACATCCCGGCTGTATCCTCTCTCTGCCATGTCTTTAGAGATCTTCTCGTAGATCTTTGCATTCCGTCTTTTGGATCGCAGCTCGGAAAGCACGGACTCATCGCCCCACACAGCGATGAGATCCAAGACTTCCCGATCAGTCCATGCTGGGGCCCTCTTTCTATTCTGAGATTGCACGGCCATCACTGCTGGAGAGCTCTGCATCGTTGCCAGTGCTGCTGAGCTCGCCACGATGTCCAGACAGGAAATGAGATTCAAACTGGCCAGACAGGAAAAGGAATTCAAATTCAAATTTTCCCGGGGCTTTTCCTGTGTGGCAGTTCAGAGCATCCGAGCTCGTACTGCTGTCCAGAGCGTCAACAGAGTGGTGCACTGTGGGATAGCTCCCGGAGCTATTAGCATCGATTTCCATCCACACCTAGCCTAATTCGACATGGCCATGTCGAATTTAGCGCTACTCCCCTCGTCGGGGAGGAGTACAGAAGTCGAATTAAAGAGACCTCTATGTCGAACTAAATACCTTCGCGGTGTGGACGGGTGCAGGGTTAATTCGATGTAACGGCGCTAACTTCGACATAAACGCCTAGTGTAGACCAGGCCTTAGATCATGACTTGAGTCAAAGCTAGAAAGTAGAGGAAGAGAAACTTTAAAGCGCAAACAAACAAGATGGAGAGAGAAATGGCCCAACAGAAAGTATAAGAAACAAACAAAACACAGCCAGTTTTATGCACCATACCACTGATGTGCTAAATACATCAGGCCAAATCTTTCTGATGCATCTGTTTACATCAGGTCTAATTTTGGCAAGAAATGTGGAAAAACAAAACAACAACTAAAAACAAACTAAAGAGGATCCCTTAAATACATCCATGGTCAACCTGATGGCCCCTTCCCCAAGTGACACTACTCCAGCAGAGATCGGAGTAGCTTTCCACCAGGAGGGCAATGTTCTTGAAAAGAGTCTCAATTCTGGAACTTTCTTTCCCCCTGAATCCAAAACAGCCTGAATTTGTTAAGCTTCCAGGCGTGCCGCAAAGGTCATCCTTTTTGTCTCAGATGTTGAGGGTGAAAGAAGATTGATGGGCTGAGGTGATGGGGTTTGATTGTTGTTTGGGAGGGAGGTGGGGGATCTGATCAATGTGGTTAAGCCAGTGAGTGAGTTTGTTGGGATATCTGGCACCTCTAGAAGTCGGAATATTAATTACTTTCATTTTTATATTCAAAAATCAAAAGGAAGATGCTTGTATTTGGGAGTTTGTCTGAAGATGATGATGTGCATTTTGTTTAATTAAAACGGCCTCAAACACCAAGATAGATATTTTTTAAAATTTAAATTAGAATTAATAAACTTGTAATAGGTTAGTGACTAGACAGTGTCAATTCTGAGATGTAGGAAGGCAGGGGAACTGGACGAGGGAAGGCAGGTGGTAGAAATACAGGAGAGCTCAAGAGGTTTAGGTAAGCTGTGGCTGTGCATCTAAAATTCTTTTGGGCATAACCAAGGTGAACTTCTTAGCCCTATTGCCTCACTAATAATGATAGTAATAATCTTTCTCTGTAAAGGAGGATAAGGGAGTGCAGTAAGGGATGTAAAACCCTATTTATAAAGCTGCTAAAATTGCTTTGGAAGGTATTTGCCAGAATAGTTTTAGATTCTGGTGCAGCTAGATGGAATTGTTCAGTAAGGTTGGCTGTGTTTCAAAAGGTGTGGATGTTGAGTCAAGCCCTGTAGAGATGAATTTGAGAGAGTGTTTTGCAAATCAAGATTTGAAAATGAAGATACAACTAATTTTCCAACGAAAGAGATGACTGCATATTCATGATTAGAATTAATATGGATCTGTCTTTATGGGGATTTGCATACCTGCTCTTCTCTGCTACACTTGCACAGTAAAATCAGAATAATCCTGCTGGGACCAATAGCTTAAGGTCAGAAACTTTCAATAACGACTTTAATTCTTCTTCCCTCTAAAGGAAAAAAGGATCAAAACACTAAAGGACTCAACTAAATGTAACAGAGAAAGTAATATTAATGACCAGTCAACAAAAACAGAACAATTGACCTAACAGCCATATCTGAAATGCTTCACTTGCCAAATTGTCCATTACTTTCTACCCTAAACAAGGTGAACGTGTTAATCACTTGCTTTGTTTTGTGACTCAGGTACCTTAAGTACTATGGCTATGCCCAAGAACACCTCCTTTATCAAATGGTGGATGATCATGCTTTTGCTGTGATATTTTCTAGGGTTTGGATCTTGCCTGTTCACACACCAGCCACTGCCCTGGGCCCTCCCTCTGCATTTTAAATAGTATCTGAAGAGCACATTATTCCCCCCCCCCCCCAGAAGCATTCAATTTTAATCATATTACCCTATATTAGAACCCGTCTGTGACAATCAGGGTCCAGACACCCAAGGGGAGAACAGAAGGTTTAACTCCCCCAAATGAGCAGTTGAATAAGCTGATTGCATGCTGTGCTGTTGTTCTATAAAAGTATATTAGTAAGATCTTTTGTGAAAGCTTGTAATATTCTGAACTTGATGACCATTATTATATATGTATACCAACTGTGGTTATGAATTTATGTATTTATGCATATAGAAAATGGTGTTCATAATCTATAATACAACTTCAACTAGAACTTCACAGCAAGAAGGAGCCCCTGCCTAGCCAGGTGTTTGCAGAAAACCAGCTCCAAGTAACCATCCATAGTCTGGCCCAGTAAAAGGCAATGATGGGCCATTAGAGTTAATGGGAAGATTGAGACATCCTGGCTTTCAAGTCAAGAGGGAATTTCCCCCACCATGAGTTACATGCCAGGAAAGGGCAGGGGGAAAGGGAAACGTCTTTTTAAAAAGGAGGCTTGCAACTCAGGTTTTCATCCAGAAGCCGAGGGACAGCCTCTAGTCAGGAAGATGTCCATGAACGCAGGAAAACTGTTCAAAGGCAAAAGATAACTTGTATTAGACAAGGGATTTTATCTAATATGGAAGTGTAACGCCTGAGGTTGTGTCTTCGTTTGCTCTCTGTGTAACTTGTATATGTTTGCCTTCCCTTACTATTTCATTTTTGAATCTGTGGTTTTTCTATTAAATAAACTTTTGGTTTATTTTTATCCTAAGCTGGTCTCTGGTGTGCAAACTGCATGGAGTGTGTGTGCGCCAAAGTGAGCTGATAACTGGAGGGCTGATTTCACGCATATGGGGGTGACACACCAGAGGGGAATGGTTTGAGTGTCTGGCCCTTAAGAACTCGGGGAGGATGGAGTTGGGGAGATTTAGGGCTGGAAGGCTTGTTGATGTCATCTTGCAAGGAGTAACTAGTTTCTACTTTGTTGCTGAGTTCCCATTACTTTAGATTATCCTGAGAGATGGAAAAAATACACATGCTTATTGAGCTAATGATACATATGCTGTCCCCAGTGGAATGTGTCATTTAAGTGGATGGTGGCATTAATGGGGCTAATACTGTAAGAAATTTGAATTTTTTTCAGAACTACATATAAAAAACTATAGTTCCATATAATTACTGTAAACCTGACTCTGTGATCCTTTCTCTCACAAGGTAGTCAGTAAGACTATTTGCATGAGTAAGTGAATGAGCAATGGTTGCAGAACTGGCCTGGAATGTTTAGCAGATAGTCATGGGTGGCTGGTATCATAGGCTGCAGGAGACTGTGCCTCCCCAAACAGCCAGGAATGGCCCTTCCCATGCTCCACCGCCAGACCCCCTCCTGCCATTTCCCCTGTGCATCGTGGCTCGGGCTTGGGCTAGGGCTGGCTCTGAGACCACGCCGCCCTCCTGGCGCTCCGGGGCTGGGGCCGCGCCGCCCGCCCTCCCAGCGCTCTGGGGGTGGGGGCAATAGGCTGGGGTGGGGGCCAGCAGCTGCAGGGGGTTTAGCCTCATCTCAGCCACCCATGCAGATAGTAGGACTCTATAAAGTAAAGGTACTTTGCTTTAATGCCGGTGTTGCAGAAAAGACTTATAAGCTGAGTGTGTACTAACTCCCATAGTTAAAGTTGCTCAAGAGTTTTTATTCTAAAGGCAATTTGGGAATGTTTATAACTTTGCCAAACTTTTACCTTTTCTCATGCCAGGAGACATTTTTTTTTCTTTTTTGTAAATTAAGCAAAAAATGAGTTGGCCTACTGTGATAGTGAAGTGAGTGGAGAAAATACACACTTCTGCAATCATGGGTATTTACTGAAACTCTTTTAAAATTGCTTTAGTTCCTTGATAGCACATGGCAGAAATGTGAAATTTGGCTCTCAGGTCTCAGATTTTCCTTTCATTGGTCTGGTGAAAATAATTTTGATTTGGCTGAGTTATAACTGTTCAGAAAAATGCACTCCAATATATGCAGCTTTTTGTTAAATTAATGATTTACGATTGTTCCACTGGTAATGCTTAGGTAAGCTGATAGAAATATCTCTGAATATACTCTGGGCATTCCGCTTACATGGACAATTTTATTTGTAATGCGTGGGTGATTGTGGAATATGATTTTGGGAGGGTGTGAATGAAAGAAGACAGGTGTGTGAAAGAGCCCTGTCTCATGCTGTATGATATATAATGCTGTGTATAGAATAGTTCCTGCCCCATTACATACTGTGTGGACAGGACAAGGTCTTCTATTTCTGCCTGGCAAATAATTGCATATGATAGAATTTCTTTAGTTTTTCATTTTTGTAAAATAAATAAATAAAGACAAAAGAATCTTAGGAAATTCCATAACACAATTATATGAAGAGAATGCTAAGTGTGCAAAGCAAAGCACTCGGGTCAGAAAACACCTGAGTTGAGGTTGCCCAGTTAATCTTGGCTTTGGCCTTTGCACATATGTCTTAATTACATGGCATACTGTTCCCCCCTGCCACAAGATCCCTGCTCATTCTGCGTGATGGTTAGATGTGAGACAGGTTTGTGTGGCAAATACGGCTGAGGCAGGAGTGCCGCCAGCTTTTCTGCCACCCATTTGGCGGCGGAAGGTCCCGCCCCGAAATGCCGCTCCCACCCCCACAGAGACGGCGGAAGGTCCCGCCGCCGAAATGCTGCTGCGGTCGCCGCCCCCCAAATTGTAGCACCCTAGACAACCGCCTAGGTCGCCTAATGGATTGCGCCGGCCCTGGGCTGAGGTCTGGAGTGCCTTATTGCGAAGTTTGTATGGTTTGAGTGTCTGAGGCGTGGGGTTACACACTAAATGAGGAAGATGAAAACATATATGCAAAGAAAAGCACTTCAAAGTCAGGAAATGCCAAAATTAAGTCAGATCATGCAATCTTATTTCTGCCCCTCTGTGCCTACTGCACTACAATAGTGTCTTTAATTATATGATCATATACTGCTCTTATACAGGCCACTGCTTCATTCAGGCTCTAATCCAGCAAAGCACTTAAGCATGCACACAATTTTAAGCGTGGGAGTAGTCCTATTGAAGCGAATGGAACTATTTTGTGAGATTTTTAAAGTTAAGCACATGCTTGTTGGGCTAGCGCAAGGCCTCTGTTTAGGGCAGACAGGACTTTGTGTAATACAGCTATTCAATACTTAATGTTCTTGGTGTAGATTTTATATGGATTTTTGTATTTTAAAAAAATCTACAGTTACATATTGTAGAAAACACAAGCATTTACATTGTAAATTAAATTTTCAATGGGCTCAGCTGCCCATTCAGTTACAGTGGGTGGGGACTGATACAGAGCCAGGCAAGGTATATAGGTTTGTGACCCAAATTGGGCTGAAGGGAGGCGCGTATCTTGGCTTAGCGATCTATGACCAGGAATGAGTCAAGTGGCACCAAAGTAGTTTCTCGTGGGAGTGAGCTAGGTGCCTGCCTCATGCCACAAAAAATGGCTGCCACCAGAGGACACATTGGGCCCACTTTATAACTCTTAGCCCAGGGTTTAGACCATTAACCTGGGATGTGGGAGACCCAGGTTTAATTCTCCTTTCTGCTGGAGGGGGAGAAAGGATTTGAATAGGAGTCTCTTGCTTCTCAGAAAAGTCATTCTCATTCTCTCTGGCCCAATGGCTGTCCACTGTGAATAACATTGACCTTAATCATTGGGCCTGAAGGGGGATGACTCTGTAGCCCAGTAGTTAGGTCATTTACAAGGGAGGTGGGAGACCCAGTGTCTAGTTCTCCTTTTCCAATTGCTCTTTCATTATTTAATCTACAGTGGAACAACTTAATCAGGAGAGATTGAAAAGACCCTATTGCAGAATATCTCATAGTTCAGTGGTTAGAGCAATTTCCTGGCAGGTGGGAGACCCCGGTTCAAATTCCTTCCCCACCCAACATCAGTGGGAATTGAACCGGGGTCTCCCACAGCCCAGGCAAGTGCTTTAATCATTGGGCTAAAAGTTATAAAGGGTGGCAGCAGCAATAGTACCACCACATCCTCCATTCAGAGTTTGAATGGGACCTGATCATGTAGGTGCTCCGTGAGCATACCTACTAATTTGGCCTGCATGTGAAATAGGTATTTGTCTGCCTGCATCCCCTGATCCATGGATCACTCAGGGGTAGATAGGCTTCCAGACAGCTGGAGTGAGGCAGCAGTGTGCATGCCCGGAGGCGCTAAGGGAACTTTTACCTTTCAAACTTAGGTGACAAGTGAATTGAGGCATCTTCAGGGTTTGGTGGGAGTTTTGTGGATCTCAGTGGAGCCTAAAATTGGGATTTATGCAGCTAAACCTGACATTTATGTGGCTAAATCTGGGTTTAGGTGCCTAACTACTTTTATTACCCTTGTAACAAAACTCTGTGACTTGTCTTTTTTTTCTCTCTACAGTTTAAAAAAATAACAGAAGCATAAATGTCAAATTTCTTTAAAGTCTGAGCATGTCTTTTTAGATTTTAAGTTTAGCTTAATATTTAAGGACTAAAGTCTGCCTTCTAATTATACTTGATTAGTGTTCTAGGCATTAGTTTTCTCAAGGTACTTTCGAGTATAAAACTCTAAATGGTAGAATTTTTTTTTGTATTCTCATCAACAGATAAATGATTAATGGTATCTATGCTGCCTTCTGGATCACCTTGTGAGAGGTCTCCTTCATCAATCTGTCAAGGGGATTGGATGGCAGTTTACACCCTAATTAGGGTCCCCAGCTGGGGATGTGCTGTTTAACAGATTACTTGTAGCTGAAGTGTAGTCATCACAGATGTAGTTAACCATATAGGTGTTTGACACTGTTGCAGTAATGAGATTTTCTTTTTAGGAAAAAAATCCGGTTAATATAAACAGTACAAGAGACACCAAATGTTTACTTAAAATTAAGCCTGTAATTTAAAGGCTTAATAACAACAATGCTGTTTTTCTAATCTTTCACCTTATTTCCTTTTTTTTTCTTGTGCTTTTATAGGCAAGACAACATTGCTATCCAGAAATTATATTACCAATAAAACATTAAGGTGTTCTCTAGGGCAAAACAAAAGTAATCAAAAAGGTGCTTTTACGGATGATAGGTTTTAGCATTGAGCAGTCTACCCAGATTTGAGCACATTCTTGCTACTTGGTGAGTCGTTATCATTGACCTGGTTATTGGCTCTGTTTGCATTGCAGTATCACTAGGAAAGCAGTGCAGATTCCATGTAGAGTTTGGAGAACTTAATTGTTCACTTAAACTAAAACAATTTTCTCACCCAGACAAATCTGGATCTACTGATAAAGGCCAACTTGTTTAAGGAATAGCATAATGTATAGGAGCAGGCTCTGAACTCAGCATCCTGTCTGATATAAAAGCCAGGTACTCAGGGTGGTATTTAGCAGTGAGGGAGTCGGGGTGGGCTGTGGAAAGATTTTGCAGGTGGATTGAATTCTGCACTGCCCTTGCATATGGGGTGTGTTGTAGCAATCAATATTGCCGAACCTGAAGCGGTAGTAAGAACATGGGCTGGCATGCAGTGCTTTTTATTTTATTTATTTATTTATTAATTACAACATTTTAGCTTCTGGGTTTTTCTTGTTCCTGGTTTTTAATTTTAGTTTGTTTTCTTTCTAGCATTTGTTTCAAAAGAAACTGTTGGGAGTCGTGCATTTGAATGGTGAGCAGAGTCAAGATCTGCCATATGGCTCTGAGGAGAACTTTGTCCAAAATTTGTAGCTGTGTTTGCACAGGGATTTTTGGTCTCTTTTTAATGTCCTGAAAGTGTTCCTAGTGCTGCTATGCAGAGCTTAACATTTCCTGCACTACTGCTAGTAATGCTCTGGTGTGAGAGAAGCAGGAAATCTTCAGGATGATGTCTCTTGGGAAATCTTCCAGGTGATCCTAATTCATTTGTGGATTTATAATTTAATATTTGTCTTCTAGTAGAACTCGGAGGCCAACCAGACTGGGGCCCCATTGTGCTAGATGCTGAAACATGTATTTGTATCTCTGCTAGACTTTGCGAATTCTCCACTCTTCTCCTCCTCCAACCCCCTCCTTCAGAAAATGAGACTAGAAATCCTATTATGGATTTAAATCCCAGGCATCCACTATCTGTGAACATGTAGAGGGGGCTGGAGATGGCATAGGCACAAGCAGCTTCAGGGTGGGATGATAAGGGCTTCCAGGAAAAAGGCAGTAGGGAGGGCCCTCCCTCCCCTTCTCATGGACTGTGGTTTGGGGTGGAGCCAGAGTGCTTAACCATTTTGGGTTAACCTATGGAAAAATTAGGCCCTAAGAATTGTGGCGGTGGATGTTTTAGGGGTGGAATGTTAGAGGCTGTCCATCTCCTGGATGGCTGATTAGGGTTACCATACGTCCGGATTTTCCCGGACATGTCTGGCTTTTGGGGGTTCAAATCCCCGTCCGGGGGGAAATCCCCAAAAGCTGGGCATGTCCGGGAAAATCGGGAGGGAGGAATGGAGGGCTCGGCCGGGGCCGGTGCGGGGCCGGGCCGGGGGCATGGTGCCGGGCCGGGCGCGGTGCCGGTCCGGGGTAGCGGGGGGGGGTGCGCCGGGCTGCGGGGCCGTGGAGCCCGGTCCGGGGTAGCGGGGGGGGTGCGCGGGGCCGCGGGGCCGGGCGGGGAGCCGGTCCGGGGTAGCGGGGGGGTGCGCGGGGCCGCGGGGCCGGGCGGGGAGCCGGTCCGGGGTAGCGGGGGGGGTGCGCGGGGCCGCGGGGCCGGGCGGGGAGCCGGTCCGGGGTAGCGGGGGGGTGCGCCGGACCGCGGGGCCGGGCGGGGAGCCGGTCCGGGGTAGCGGGGGGGTGCGCGGGGCCGGGCGGGGAGCCGGTCCGGGGTAGTGGGGGGGGTGCGCGGGGCCGCGGGGCAGGGCGGGGAGCCGGTCCGGGGTAGCGTGCGCCGGGGAGCCGGTCCGGGGTAGCGGGGCGGTGCGCGGGGCCGCGGGGCCGGGCGGGGAGCCGGTCCGGGGTAGCGGGGGGGTGTGCGGGGCTGCGGGGCCGGGCGGGGAGCCGGTCCGGGGTAGCGGGGGGGTGCGCCGGGCCGCGGGGCCGGGTGGGTAGCGGGGGGGTGCGCGGGGCCGCGGGCCGGTCCGGGGTGGCGGGGAGGGGTGCGCTGGGCCGCGGGGTCGCGGAGCCGGGAGCTGGTCCGGGGTTGTGGGGCCGGGCCGCCGGGGGGTGCGCTGGGCCGCGGGGCCGGGAGCCAGTCCGGGATAGCGGGGGGGGGTGCGCTGGGCCGCCGGGGGCCGGTGTAGCCCCACAAAATGCTCCCGCTCCCGTTTTGCTACTTTGGGTGTACTGAGCATGCTCAGTCGAACTGAGCATGCCCAGTAACCTTCGTTGTAGCCACTGCCCTCTCTCTGCCCTCTCTCTGCCCTTACTTCTGCTAACGATTTGCTACCTCCTCTTTGGGGGGGTTTAAAAGGATTAAGGGGGGCAAATCGCAGCGGGGGGGCTGTCAGGGTCTGAGCAGGGGGCAGAATTTTACTGGCCTGGGGGGTTCAAGCTACTGTAGCTAGCGGCAGAAGAGGGGCTGAAGGGCAAAAATCGGTGGTGGGGGGTGCAACATGGTTTTACGAAGGGCAGATCGTGCCAAACAAATCTGATCTCCTTCTTTGAGAAAGTAACGGACTTATTAGATAAGGGAAATGCGGTGGACCTAATATACCTGGATTTCAGTAAAGCGTTTGATACTGTACCCCATGAGGAATTATTGGTTAAACTGAAAAACATGGTGATTGATATGAAAATCTAGAGGTGGATAAGGAATTGGTTAATGGGGAGACTGCAGCGGGTCGTATTGAAGGGTGAACTGTCAGGTTGGAGGGAGGTTACTAGTGGAGTGCCTCAAGGTTCAGTTTTGGGACCCATTTTATTCAATCTATTTATAACTGACCTCGGAACCGATTGCAGGGGTGGGCTGATAAAGTTTGCGGATGATACGAAGGTGGGAGGCGTTGTAAATTCGGAGGAGGATAGGGATTTTCTGCAGGGAGACTTGAATGAGCTTGTGAATTAGAGTGTCAGAAATAAGATGAAATTTAATAGTGAAAAGTGTAAGGTGATGCATTTGGGGATGACTAACAACAATTTTAGTTACAAGATGGGGACGCATTGGTTAGAAGTAACGGAAGAGGAGAAGGACCTAGGGGTCCTTGTAGACCACCCCCAGGCAGCGACAGCCCTTTTGCACCAACCATCACCATCACCCATTGAGAGCCCATTATGTAACTGCAAATGTCTACATCCTATTAAAGCATTTAATGTTTTCAAATGTTGGATTTAGTGTATTTTCAAATTATTACAAATTAATTTTTGAATGTATTTCACTGGTTATTTTTTACATTTCCAAATACATGTTACTAGAGTATTGCAACTTTTTTTTAATGGAAGGGGCCCCAAAAATTGCTTTGTATATGATGCAAATTGGAAGAGTAAAGTAAAAAAAATCCCTTTTCACGGATTCACACAAAAAAAAGTGAAACAGCATGCCTCAATCATGCAATAGATCAATTTGGCACATTAGCCAGGAGGAAGCAGACTGTGAGTGTTTTCCACCACAACCCCATCCCTCCCGTTTTGCAACCATCCCCACAGAGGAAGCAGACCGGGAGTGTTTTCCACCACAACCCCATCCCTCCCGTTTTGCAACCATCCCCCCACAGGAAGCAGACCGGGAGTGTTTTCCACCACAACCCCATCCCTCCCGTTTTGCAACCATCCCCCCACAGGAAGCAGACCGGGAGTGTTTTCCACCACAACCCCATCCCTCCCGTTTTGCAACCATCCCCCCCCCCCAAAGGAAGCAGACCGGGAGTGTTTACCAAACTGCTACGCTGCGTGGCAGAAACCGCTCCCAGTAGCAAAAGGGGAGGGGAGCACTTTGTGGGGCTACACCGGCAGTGCTGGGCGGGCCGGGGGTGGTCGGCCGGGGCCGCCGGGGGGGCCAGCCTGGGCCGCGCCTCCTCCCCCCACACACACCCCCCCTTACCTGCTTCAGGCTTCCCGCGAATCAAATGTTCGCGGGAAGCAGGGGAGGGGGCGGAGACTTTGGGGAGGGGGCGGAGTTGGGGCGGGGGGTGTGGGCGGGGCTGGGGGCGGGGCCGGGGCCCCGTGGAGTGTCCTCCATTTGGAGGCACAAAATATGGTAACCCTAGATTACCAGCTATAACCAGAAGACACATATGAAAGAGGGGAGATATGTGACAATGGCTTCATCTCCTTGACCTTGGAACCAGAGGAAGCCCTTCCCCAGGTTTTCATCTCTGTAGATTCTCAAATAATGGCTGTGTGGAGATGTATATATGTCTGTTGGGCTTCCTTCCCTCTGAAAAGTATAAGACTTGAGTCTGTCAGCATTATATTATACAAAAACCCTCACCCTCTGAGTGAGCATTTGGAATGGGCTATCCCATGACTCTGACCCTACCTATTGCCAACAAGATCAGCTGAAACTCACAGTTTCCAGTCTTCTAGTTTTCTTTTTGCCCATGGAGGGGAAGATTTGGCTTTTATTTACTGTTCAGGAGTGATCCTTAATGTCTTGAGTCCTTGCTTTTTCCACTAGAATTAAATGTTGTTAGACTTTCCTCTTCTTTTTTTCTTGTTCAAGTGCACTTGTGATGTTACCTTCATATCTGTTTCTCTCTCTCAAATGTCATAGCAACGTACTTTGGTTTTGTGTGACCATTCATCACACTTCTGTCTGCAGAAAGAATTCAGAGCAAATGGTCCAGGTCTTTGTTGTTGTTACACATACTTCATGTCCTTTTCAGCAGCGCTGCTTGAACTGGTTATTTGAGATGTGGTGTTGCATCATGAAGTAACACATCTCATTCTGTGGTCTTGCATATTAATTGCCATGTGATGTATTGACACTCCAGAAACTTGAAAAAGTTTTTGGTTTGGCTTGGCTTCCCCCTCCTCTTCCTACACCCTCCCCAAGACTAATGTATGTGCTCAAGAGGAAAACTTTCTTTCCTAAATTATTTTAGCAAATGGAAATCTACTCTACTCTAGCTGAAGAGTTTGTCTTGGCTGAAAGCTTGAGAGATTTAAACATTTGCAATTCCTTTTATTGTTCAAATCTGTGTAGCATATTTTGAATTGGCAAGCAGCCTGTCAAGTTGTTATAAATCATTACCTAAGAGTTATGTTAAATAGATGGAAAAATTAGGTGTTTGTCACTTATCACTCACCTGGATTGAATGTTTCTGATCTTTTAGAGGCATTTCTACTTAGCCAACTTTTCTGTTCTACATTGGAAGATACCTGAGTCAGATTATCTGAGTTTTCAGGGAGCAGAGTTGCAGTTCTGTGATTCATAATTGAGATCTAGCCTTTAGATTAACTTCATTAGTACACAGTTGAGTAAGAAAGGGGTGTTTAATAAATGAAAATACTCATGGGTTGAACAATGAGTGCTAAAGTAGGTTCGTGCAGTTTATTGTGAACCTAATTTTTATTTCAAGAAATACTGTCACCACTATGAAGCCCCCAGATTTGACAAGCCTCTTGTTCTTATATCTATCTGACAGATACAAATAGTTGACTTTAAAATAAAAAAGTATTTAATAAAGCAGACCAAAAAAAATCAAAATGCCTTCCGCAGCCACTTATCAATCTGTATGAGAGTGCAAGAAGGGGGGAGGAGGGGGAAGGAATCAGTTGGAAGAAAGAAAATAGATTTCAGTTTAAGTGGTGTATGTATATTACAATAGTGACTAAAACCCCAAATATGCTTACACTTACTAAAAATAAATCTTGGTAGAGGGTTCAGTGTGTGTGCATTGATTTTTATATTACACCTGTTATTTCACATGTAGAACTTTAGTGGACACTGAAATAACATCAACTTCAAAAAATTAAAATTCTTAATTAAAAAAAGTAAACTGTAAGAAGAATTCGGATATGCACAGGGCTCACTTTATTACCCTGCTTATATGGGAGAGTGCTGTTAGTCGTGCATGAGAGGTATGCAGCCCAGAAACCTTCTTATTTCTTACAACATGCTTACCCCATTAAAAATAAGGCAGAGTGCTACACTTTGGGTGACAGTCTTAAAAAGATAGCAACCACCTTGCTGAAAGAGTTAAGTCATTTTACTCCTGGAAGGATGCAAGCCCAGTGTCACAAAATGAAATCTAGTTTCTGACTAACTTTCCCTGGAAGGTAAAATGTTGAATATCTATTATTGGAAACAATAGTGTCCACACTGTGCTACATGCTGCATGGGTTTAAAAGAAGGCAGGGACCCTACGTGGAAGAACTTGCAGTATAAAAAAGACAAATCCCACTAAGGTACGTCTATACTTCAAATGGGAAATTCCAGCTCGGGTAGATGTATGTGCACTAGCTTTGATAGAATAGCCCTGACCGCATGAGCAGCAGGATAAGATAGCTGCCCCAAGTACAATCCTGTTTGGAACCATCCATACTCGGGTGGTTAGCCTGTCCTGCTGCTGTTCCTGCTGTTGTGGCTATGCATCTATTTTTAGCACACTAGCTAGATCAAAGCTAGCATATCTACATGTCCTCAGGCTCAAATTACACCTGCAGCTCATACGCAGCCCTCATCTAAAAACCTAGAAGACAGAGGAAAGGAGGGGGGTATTGAATGTACAGATAAAGTGCTTGGGCCATTGCCTGATTACAAAGTTTCAATGACACACTACTTTCCGACATACACACACAATTATGGACAATCCCAATTCTCCCTCCCCATGCCGTTACAGGTATTGGTAGGTGTTATAATAGAAGTGAGACTTCAGGAGGGATCCGAGTGAGGGAAAGGTAGTGGCTTTTTGTACCGCTTAAGGAAGTAGGCATTCTGTGTGTAGGGACAAACTTGGAAAAAGCTACAGAGAGATGTGTTACAGAAGGGAAATGGCACATCTATGCTGACTGGAAAATTGTTATTGATGTCAGTTTTCAGCAGGCGGCTGGATTCATAGGTTATCAATTTAAATTGGTAGAAATATGCAAGATCTGGCCCCCTAATGCTGTCAGTCTGGCACTCACTTTGTCATGCTTTTTGGCTTGAGTAAAAAGCTCCCACCCTAAAGAGAGACATCAGGGAAATTAATTTTATTACAGATCTCTTCCTACCCCTCTAACAATACAGTAATACAAGTCCTCAGCGCCAAATGCATTTTGCAAAAACTCTTGCAAAAATGAAAAAAAGCATGAAGACTTGGTATTTCCAGCTATACTGCTGATTTTGATGGTATTTCTTCTTGAGTAGTTCATAAAATCACAGCTTTAGCTTCAAAAATATATGCTTGTATATGGCAAGTATCTGTAGATTGCTTCTATTGAAACACAGCTTAATCTTCAGATTCTGACTTTGTCCCGGTGTTCTATTCTGGAGTGTCTAATTTAGGTAAGCTTTAGCACATTATACATCATTACCTTCGCACTGGTCAGTGACTGATGGGTTTGATTGCTCGGCATTCTAAGGCACTCTTTCCTTGTTAAAACTAAGGTAATGTGGTTGAAGTGGATTGAATTCTTGACCCAGGTCTGCTATTGACTTGCTGTGTGGCCTTGAGCAAATCACTTGAGCTTAAAATTTCAAGAGTTCACTAATTTTGGTTGTCTTCATTTTATGTGCCCAGCCCGAGACCCCAGAGGGCCAAATTTTCAGAGGTCATGACCACCTGGCACTTCAGTGGAACCTGCATGTGCTCAGAGCCTCTAAAAATCAGGCCTCTTGAAGCCTTTCGAAAAGATATAAAATTCAAGTATAATAAAATAATGTTGTCACTTTAAAAGTGTGGAAGGTGTACATGTTAGCCAAATCTTAAATCAAGGAAGTAATAAAATCCCATCATGCCATTATTTCCAAAATGGCAGCTGCAAACTGTCTAGAAGAGTCATTCTGAAAGTTATTAAAGGCATATTTAAACATTGTTTGCCTTTTCTACAGAAAACCAAGCAGCCCTTCTAAGGACCTGATTCTGCTCAGTGCTAGTTTTTGAAAAACTTCCCAGGCTTAAACTGGATTTGAGGACACCCAGCATATCACAGGAGGTACTTAGCACTATTCTGGATCATGCCTCAAATTCATTTTTGCCTGCATGGAGAACCCAAGACAGCCCTCTCAGAATCTTCGTTTTTTAGGATTAACTCTGCCTGAGCATGGGAAATGGACTAGATGACCTCTTGAGGTCCCTTCCAGCCCTACATTTGTATGATTCTATGCAACTTCCATGGGGCTTTTCCAAGTCTACTGCTTTGGATCATGTTAGAACATCACTGAGTGAGGGCTGGTTCCTGCAAGGTAACAAGTGCCTTTTGACTCTCATGGTCTTCAGGTGGTGGTGTGCATGCTCTGCACATACAATATTGAACCCCACTTGATGGCATTACAAATGAGGCAAGAACGGAGAAGCAATCTTACTGAAGTTGGGAGCTTTGTGCATAAATCTTTGAGAGAGAATTTGAGTGCTTAGTGACATCACCTTTGAATATCAATAACCCTAGGAAAGGACAAGTTTGTGGGTATGTATATCCATGTGTCTAGGTAACAAGATGGTAGCTTGTGTGTGTCTGTGATAAATTATACATTTCCAGTTAATTTAAAATAACTTAAATCACTGTTGACCTGAAGATCCTAAACCCTTCAACATATTGCTTTAATTAAAAAATAAAAAACAGTTTAAAACCCTAGCTTTTTTTTAACATGGAACAATGTTCAGACTTAGCTCTGAATTAAATATGCTTTTAAATGATAAATTAGTATCAGTATTTTCCTGAGGCAGATTGTACTACAAAGATAACTGATAGCAAACCAAAGGAAAGTCAAGGTACTTTTATCCTTCCTTTTTTTTGTTCCTGTAGCTGCAGCATTCTCCTGCTCACTTTGAAATTGCCCCAGTTAGGTTGTTCTGAAGTTATTGTTGCTATGAGGGAGAAAAAATGTCTTTTCATTAGAAAAAATGTTTTATTTGCTAGGTTTGAAATGTGTTTTGAAATGGAGTTACTATTAGAAACAAGGGGAGAACATCACAGCGCGTGGGCTGGGATCAGGCTAGTTAGGAGATCAAAGAAATATATTTCCTCCTTTACTCAATACATTTCACTTAGCTGAATGACTGAGTGTAACAATACTGAAGTCTTTCACATTTTTTTTTATTTCACGTAAACAGGACAGGTTCTGATCTCAGTTACTCTACTATAAATCTGGAGTGATGACTCCAGTGGGCCAGATTCTTATCTTGAATTAGAGCTGAATGAATAATTTTCAGTGTAGTCTCTCTGATTAATTTAGCTCTTTTATACCTGTGAACTGATTGCATATTCTGCAGATGATATTCAAAATTATTGGTTTAAGTTTTCTGCAATTTTTGGAACTACAGATTGATTACCAACATCTGCAAATCTTTGTTCACTCTTTGCAGGGCTTTGGAGCTGTGCTCCGCTCCAGCTCCAGGCAAAAACCTGTAGCTCCACTGCTCCAGAGCTGCTCTGTGCTCCAGCCCTGGGATCTGCTCCAAAGCCCTGACTCTTTGAGCTGTGTGTAGATGAGAGTGGTCAGATAAATCACATGGAGCTGAAGATCTGACTCCATCAATGGAGCTATGGCAGTTTACACCACTTGAGGGATCTGCCTAATGGTGGTTTGTTTTCTCATTGGTAAAGTCGGAAGGCATGGCTGCGGTGACTATTCAAATACTATTCCTGGGGTAATTCTGCGCCACTGCACAGGCACAGAATTTATGTCCCCCACAGATTTCTTTGCTTTCTTACAGAAAAATGATTTTCTGATGGGGAAGCAAAGGGAAGCCACAAGAGCCGTCATGCGACCCTCCCCAGCAGTATGTTTCGGGTGCCCAGGGCAGCCACCAGAGAGGGAGGTAAATCACTGAAGGGCAAGGGGCGGGACTGGAGAAGACACTGCTGGTGGCTCCTACCCTGCGTCAGGCTCAGATGCTAGTCCCGGCTGGGGAGGACGGGACTTTCTCTTCCCCTGCACGGCACCTGGGGCCAAGTCAGACCCATCCCCAGATTTATTTCCCCAGCTTCAGGAAGCTCTGCAAACTCCCCCACCCCCTGCTCCCTGTACACCCATTGCTCCTCGACTGCAGGGGGAGGGATCCCTGTACAGGGAGCTCGCACATCCCACCCCCCGCATTCCCTCCTCAACCCTGTGCATCCAGACCCTCCCACTGAGCCTCACCCCCGATAAGCCCCACTCCCCCAGCATCTGGAGCCCCCGCTGAGCTCTCTTCTCCCCCTGCTGAGCCCCAACCACCTTCACCTGACCCCCTGCAGAGTCCCCTTACCGTTGCACCTAGAACCCCCCAATAAGCCCCTGTGCATCCAGATCTCTTCCCCCCCACACACACTCGGATCCCCCACTGAGCTGCTGGCACTTAGATTGCCCCACACAGAACCCTCTCAACCTACATCTGGATCTCCCACATACTAAGCCCCTCCACACTTGGATCCTGCCTTGCTGAGCCTGACTGTCCACACCTGGCATGGAGGGGCAAGGCCCTGGTGTGTTTCTGGGGTAGACCCAGTCCTTGCACTATGTCAGGGTTGGGTGCAGCCTCACTGCTAAATCCGTGTCCCAGAGGGGAGATGTACAGTCATCTCTCACCACTGTGCAGCCAGTGGCCTGTGCTCTCCAATACCATGCTGGAGCCTCCACATTTATTTTTTCCCTCAGGAGTAAAATACTCCCCACGCACATTCAGTTTCCCTAAATCTATGCATGTCTTTTGAAATTTGCCGAGTAATCGTTCCAACAAAACTCAGTCATGTGAATATTTGAAGCAAGTGAACTCAAAAGGGATACAAGAATAGTGAAAGTAAATTCATTTAAATGTTGAGGGGAATAAACGGGGACTATTTTTCCCCCCCAGTCATCTTTTGACTTGCATCTGAATAGCTCATGGTAGGATTTGGCTAAGCTTGAACTAAGGAGAGCTTGGATGCAGATCGTAATAGTAGTAGTTTACAAGACAAAAGCCTAATCCTGCAAATAGACCTGGCTTTCTTACACAGACATGGACTTCATAGGGAGTTCTGCTCACAGAATGAGGCCCTGAGGTACCACCATATGTGTCACTAGAGTTTACATCTTCCACTTCCTGTTGTACGGTCAAATGATTTATTTCTGAACTACAACATTTCCAACATTAGATAGGCAACAGCCTTAGAAATGAGAATGAGCTCAAGCCAGAACTTGTAGGGCAGTGAGTTAATATATTTATAAGGATATTCTAGATATGTATACATTGATATCAAAGTACCTTTAAAAGAAATTTCAACACTGCAGGAACACCTACATATACTATTACTTTGTATTAGGGATTCATAACAGAACTAGATAAGTACATGGAGAATAGGTCCATCAATGGCTATTAGCCAGGATGGACAAGCATGGTATGCCTAGCCTCTTGTTTGCCAGAAGCTGGGAATGGGCAACAGGGGATGGTCACTTGATGATTATCTGTTCTGTTCATTCTCTCTGGGGCATCTGGCATTGGCCACTGTCAGAGACTGGTTACTGGGCTAGATGGACCTTTGGTCTGACCCCGTTCTTATGTTCCTATGAACTTCATTGTAAATATGGATAATATTATTAGGATTAACCAAAGGGGGGGGGGAACTGTCTACAAACTTTCCAAATAGAATTTACATAACTATAGGTTAAATACAATTTCCACCTATATTTCTTAAGAGATTCAGTTTAGACAGGTTGTCAAAGTTGAGATTGCAGGGACCTTAGAAATAGAAAAGCATATGAAAGTCCTGTGGACTTTTGAGGCTAATCATGTAATGGATTAAGAAGCCTCCACTTGTCTGAAACCAGTGAGAACTAAGGGTACTCAGCAGTGCCATATAAGATTGGGCATCAGATCAATTAATTAGACTGCAGTCATAGACACAAGCCAGATATCCCTCTGTAAATGCTAAGGTTTATTAAAATGACAAATTACAGAAGGAAAAACATTGATTAACATACAAAGTACAGAAAGGGTAGGGCTACCATATGTCCGGATTTCCCAGGACATGTCCGACTTTTCGGTCTATAAATAGCCATCCGGGAGGGATTTTTAAAAATCTAAAAAGTCCGAGATTTCCCCTCCGTTTGGCTATTTATAGACAGAAAAGCGGTGGCCAAGCGCCGCTCAGCAGCCAAAGCCCCTTCCCGGCTCCCCCCATCCCCTGCAGCCTTACCACGCCGTCCGGCCCCACAGCTGTCTTCCCCCTCTTCCCCTCCCCTAAACGCTCCACCCCCCCGCTCCTCCCCCTCCCCTGCTTCCTGTGAATCAGATCTTCACGGGAAGTCTGAAAAGAAGCAGGGGCATGTGGGAGGCAGCACAGGTAAGCTGGGGCTGGGGCGGGGGGACGCAAGAAGGAGAGCTCCGGGGAGGTGTGGCCCTGGCCGAGCGCCTCCCTCTGGCCCGGGCCCAGCGGCTCCGGCCCTGGCCCCAGCGGCTCTGGCCTGGCCCGGGCCGAGCAGCGCCCAGCGGCTCCGGCCCTGGCCCCAACGGCTCTGGCCTGGCCCGCCCCGGCTCAGGCCCCGGGGCACCAGCTAAGTGGTGCTGGCTGAGCACCCCTGGCCCCAGCAGCTCCGGCCTGGCCCGTCTTGGGCCCCAGGGCAGCAGCCCCAGTTCTGGCCGAGCGCGCCGGCCCAGCCCTGGCCCGGCCCCAAACCCTGTGACCCCGGCCGGAGCGCAGCCTGATTCCTGGGCTCTTTAAAGCTGGCCCTGGTCACCTGGTCAGGGGACAGGGAGGGGGGGTTGGATGGGTTGGGAGTTTGGGGGAGGGGGGGCTGTCAGGGAGGCAGGGGTGTGGAGAGGGGTTGGGACAGGCAGGGACAGGGAGCAGGGGGGTTAGATGGGTTGGGGGTTCTGGGGGGGCTGTTGGGGGCAGGGGTGTGCAGAGGGGTCGAGGCAGGCAGGGAGCAGAGGGGGTTGGATGGGTTGGGAGTTCTGGGGGTCCTGTCAGGGGGTGGGGAGCAGTTGGATAGGGCATGGGAGTCCTGGAGGACTGTCTGGGGGCAGGGGTGTGAATATGGGGTGGGGGTGTGGATAAGGGTTGGGGCATTCAGGGGACAGGTAGGGTCCTAGGGGGGCAGTTAGGGTGGGGGGTTCTCAGGAGGGGGCAGTCAGGGGGCAAGAAGCAGGGCGGCTTAGATAGGGGGTGGGATCCTAGGGGGCAGTTAGTGGCAGGGATCCTAGGAGGGGGCAGTCAGGGGACAAGGAGTGGGGTGGGTTGGGGGTTCTGAAGGGGACAGTCAGGGGGTGGGAAGTAGGAGGGAGTGGATGGGGGCGGGGCAGGGCAGGGGTGGGGCTAGAGCGGAGCTTCTCCCCCCCCAGTATCCCCTTTTTTGCTTGTGGAAATATGGTAACCCTAAGAATGGGGAAGAAAAGGTTAATCATGTAAATACTCATGTAAACAACATGCTCACTTGTAGGGCAATTACATCTATTTGATTTCATTCAAAACCAGTAGGTTATATTCTTGAATCAGTTTTCTAGTTCAGGAACAGTTGGCACAAACACTGTTTTGTTAAAAATGGACAAAGGTACAATGAACTCTACACACCCACATGCTTTGGGTTTTGAATCTTATCTGGCACCAGTGTCAATCCAGAGTAACTGCATTTAAGTGACTGCATGTATGCTGGTATAAATCCAGTATAAATGGATCACACTCAAGCACTTCACTTTTACATTCTATTATTGCAGGATTTTTCTCACTGATTAACTAGTTACGATTTCTCCATTTTTAATTTTATTTTAAAGGGAAAACTTTCCACCAATATTGAACTATTTAAATGATGCATTGTGTTTGTGTTCACTTTCCATGATCACTCCAGCAAATTCGTATACTGACCTGCAGGCAGTTTGTCATTAGGGGCTGGTGGAGCTAAACTCCAACAATAGTTCCCTAGATGTCAGCCATACTAGAGGCACTGTATGCCTCTAGGTGAACTTCTGGCAAGTTTGTGGGGAAAAGGCATTTCCTTCTTGTTCCCAGTGCTTCTGGAAGGGGGGAAGGAGGGATGGGCATGGGCCTCCCATACTTACCCTCACTCTTCTGGGGGTGAGGATGAAAAAAGTAACTTGCCCCTCATTGTGAGAACAAGAACTTGGCAACTGTGTGCATTTCCACCACTCTAGCCCAGAAATATTGCCTTCGACTGGTAAAGTGTAGTAATGAGCCAACCCCGGTCAAAATTTAGTCCCCAAAAGAGCTACGTTGGGGGACTGGCTACCATATCTGCTGGAACACCATAGACACAAGAGATGTGGTCTGGCATCTTGAAGAGCTGAGGTGCCTGGCCCTGTATGCACTGTAGTATATGCTGCGGGGGGGTGGGGGGAATGTGCATGTTGCTCCTTTTAAAAGGAATAGCAAGCTGCACCTTCACATGTTCTATTTGCCCCCAGCCAGGGCTGACGAGAAGTGTGAGGGGGGGAGAACCGGTACAAATTACTGGGGCCTGGCGGTCCGGAAGGGGGCCTGGCTTCCCCCCCTCCCCCAGTTGTCGCCTTACTGGGGCCCGGTGGTCCAGAAGGGGGCCTGGCTTCCCCCCCTCTCGGCGGCCCTGTTTAGCCGGTCTGCCCTTGCTGGGGGGCCCGAAAATTTTTTTTCACCTGGGCCCAAACCCACTCTCGGTGGCTCTGCCCCCAGCTACTGTATACCATCCTGACCTGTGCTGTCACTACCATTTCTTCCTTTCTCCCCCTTTTCCCTCAAATAGTAAAAGCAAGATTTTGGTCAGTGTTTTATAGCAAAATATTTCCCACAAATGTAAATCATTGTTGAGCTAAAGAAAACTTAATGCTAAGTACAAACAAAAGAAAAGATTAGGTGATCCAACATATCAATGACCATACCTAGGTACAGTGTTGAGTGCAGCATGAGATGAACATCTGTTCCAAGCATCATATTGTTAATGCTGAATGTTCTTGCTTTTATGGTTTAAATGTGTCCATTAATGTTGTTTTAACATGTCTTTTTGTGTGAGAAATTGATATCTGCTTTGTTGATGTGAAGGTTGAATTCAGGGGGAAAAGATAACTGTCCCTTGATCTAGAACAGCCAACCTAGTTTATAATTCACATTGCAGATTGACCTGAGCTATCATCACAGTTATAAAGCGACTTCCCAGCAAGGCAGATAAACTGTTACAAACTCAAAATATCATTAAAGCACTCTGAGATGGCAAGCACCTGAGTGTTTCTTTTCTTTACACGTAAAAGCATAGGCGTAGTTTGATTTCTGTACTGGGGGGGCAGCTCCAGTCAGGCCAACAGGGCTATGTGGGGCAAATTCCCTGCCCGCTGAAGGCTTGCAGTTTTGGGGGACAACACGCCTCTTTCTCCACCACACTAAGCTCATGCCTAAAAGCCAGGATTTCTTAAAGTTGCCAGCTTTTTGAAATACTGTGTAGTAGGGTTACCATATTTCAGCAAGCAAAAAAGAGGACGGGAGGAGCCCCGCCCTAGCCCCGCCCCTGCCCCTCCCACTTCCCGCCCCCCCAGAACCCCCAACCCTCCCCCCGTTCCTTGTCCCCTGACTGCCCCCTCCTGGGACCCCTGCCCCTAACTGCCCCCCAGGACTCCACTCCCTATCTAAGCCTCCCTGCCTCTTGTCCCCTGACTGCCCCAACTCTTATCCACACCCCCACCCCCAGACAGACCCCTGGGACTCCCACGCCCCATCCAACCACTCCCCACCCCCTGACAGCCCCCCCCGAGAACTCCCAACCCATCTAAACCCCTCTGCTCCCTGTCCCCTGACTGCTCCGATCCCTCTCCCCACTCCTGCCCCCTGACAGCCCCCCCCCCCAGAACTCCCAGCTCCCCACCCCCCCGCTCCTTGTCCCCTGACTGCCCCCTCCTGGGACCCCTGCTCCTAACTGCCCTCCAGAACCCCACCCCCTACCTAAGACTCCCTGTTCCTTGTCCCCTAACTGCCCCCTCCTAAGACCCCCCCAACTGCCCCCCAGGACCCTACCCCCTACCTGTACCCTGACTGCCCAAAACTTTCTCCACTCCCCCCAAAAAGCCCCCCCCCGTTTCTTGACTGCCCCCTCCAGAACCTCCCTGGCCCCCTTACCCTGCTGCTCAGAACAGGGTGTTGGGCTCTGTGCGAGCCGAGCTGGACACATGGCTGCGCTCCCCAGCACAACAAAACCCGGTCCCTGGCCCTGCACAGTGCTGCTGGACCGGGCTGCAGGGGAGAGCTGCCGGCTCAGAATGCAGGGCGGATCCGGCTCCTCTCCAGCTGCTCCAGAGTCCAGCCCGGGACTTTCCTGCAGCCCTCCCAGCTGCTCGCTCTGCTCTGCCGGGGGAGGGGGGGAATCCCGGACATTTTGAGTGTTTTACAAATTCCCCCCGGACGCTATTTTTAGAACAAAAAGGAGGACATGTCCCGGTAAATCCGGACGAATGGTAACCCTACTGTGTAGGGGTATGTGTGGAATATTCTGCCTGGGTGTCTTCACTGTGTGAACTTCACTTACTGCTCATACCTTCATATGTGCACTTTCACACTATCGCACCCTTAAAAGAAAGAACAGAGGCATCCCCAGTAAATGAGATAAAAGTCCCCAAAATAAGCTATTAAGTGGTTTGTGCACTCTTCAGCTCTTGTCGTCTTCTGTACAATGGTAGTTGCAGGCACTCAGTACCTTGCACAGTGCTGTATGTGGGGAGAACAAATAGTCTGTCCTGATCCCTGCAAATGACTATTTTATGCCCTGAAACATAACACTTGATGACTTGAGGGTGCAGATCTACAACTGGTGGGTCCAATTTTGCAAGGTACTGAGTGCCTGCAACTACCATTGACCTCAATGGGAGTTGAAGTTTCAGGATGAGACTGCTGTTAGCCATAAAATTACCCAAATTATTTTAAAGGTTCAGGCTTTTCAGTTTTTACCAAAAATATAAAGTACTATCTTGCTCTGTATTTTTACACATTAAATGATACCTTCAAGAAATTACGTAGAGTAGTTTTCACAGAGAAAACCTTGAAACTTTAAATATACAGTTATACAATATCTCCTTTATTTAGTGACAAATAGCATTGATTTTATCCATTCCCTGGATACAAATATGAGTCTTTCATCATGTGCTGGGTCCCAGTCATGAGGCATTAACATTGAGATTATCCTTTTTACCAGTTGATTGAATTACAACATAAATGGTTCTCCTAGTTTGTCAGTTGAGTAAATTATGATATACTCTTAAATGTTCATGTGCAGTGGTGTGGCAGAACATTTTTTTTTAAATCCAGGGAAAGTGCAAAACCAAGGCTATTTGTATCTAATTAAATATTAAGATATCAGGCACTAAATATTTAATTGGCCAGCTGTACTGCAACTGAGTAGTGAAGAAATATAAAAACTGCATTTTCATGTACAGACCATGTCTGTGCTGGAGAACTGAACTGTTCCTAATTGAACCAGTGGGATAGGAGAGATTTAAGCACAAACAATTCAGTGTGTCGCCACTAGCATTGCTGAATCATGTTCTGAACTGCTACAGTTTTGTCCTGTAGCCACGCTAGTGTTGTTCTAAACCATTTCATTTGCAATGCCTTCTGCATACCTATTTCACAGTTTCTGGCTCAACTTCTAGAAGCAGTGGAGACTGGGAGACTTGAAAATGCCACCGAGTGCACTGGTGGCACCATAGTCGGCAGTCTGCTGCTATAATAGAGTGAACAGTTCAAACAACCTTCATCCATACTGGTATTAAAATGATGTGGATTGAAATGGTGCAGTTTGACACTGTATTTAGATATTGATTGAATTTTTGAAGAGGCTGGATAATAAAAGATAAAGCGGAGACTTCTTCAGGATGCATGAAGCAGTAGTTGTACAATGAGGAGAAACAGTTAAGGCCAAAGCAAAAATGCACAATATGCTCTGGGCCAAATTCAGTGGGAGCATTGCTTGAGCAAGCAGTGTTGTAGAAACCCGCTTTTTAAAAAAACCTTTGCATTCTGCGCTCTTAAATGTAAGAAACTAACACATTTACTAGACATAGCTGTAGCACCGTGCAAGTTTTCCTGCATGCTAAATTCTGCCAGTGCACCTGATTCCTGATATTTAATCCTTCTGCTATTCCAATTATTGGCCTCTCCTGAGTACACAGTGCAAATTCGAGCTGCATATTTTTTTCTTAAGTAAATTAAAAACCAATGAATCTGGGGCACTTTTGCCATTTTGGTTTTGGATGCAAATTTTCTGATGTTTAGCATAACATATGCTATATTGTGCATTTCCCCCCAGCATTTGAGTAGTCAGTTTGTATATATCCTAACTAGGGGAGGTGTGTGGGTTTTTTTACATTCAGAGGTATACAACATATCAAGGCACAACATTGGATGTTTCCTATGGGTCAGGCTTGGCTGGATGTTTGTTAGATTATGAATCCAGTTATCTAGGGGTAAGTCTACACTGCAATTTAAAAAAGTGACACTGAGTCTGGGTCAGCTGACTCAGCACAGGGGGCTCAGGCTGCAGGGCTAAAAAATGCCTTGCACACACTCGTGCTGTAGCCACAGTGTGGGTCTGAGCCCAGGGTCCAGCCCCAATGTCTACACTGCAATTTTAAGTCCTGCAAGCTTGCTTAAGCAGATATAGCCAGCTGCAGCCATGCTATGGGTCTTTTTTTGCAGTGTAGACATACCACCTGACTCCACACTTTTACCAGAGATATTTAGAACTTCACAGATCCCCTTGCTCTAACAGCGCTACCCCCCCATCGCTTGAGCTTAATGATCATTTCTGATAGCTGTTCATAGTACAGAGTCTGTATCACATGGTTGGAAGAGCTCTGATTCTATTGCAGTTGAGACAGTGATACACCTGGGAGGAAGTAAAGACCTTGAACTAGGGTTACCATACGTCCGGTTTTTCCCGGACATGTCCGGCTTTTCGGCAATCAAACCCCCATCCGGGGGGAATTGCGAAAAAGCTGAACATGTCTGGGAAAATGCCGGCCGGGCATTTCCCCTCCCGTGGCTGCTCTGCTCCTCCCCTGACTCTTCGGCTCTGTTTAAGAGCCGAGTTGCCCGAGCGCTATGGGCTTCAGGCAGCCCCCTTGCCTCCGGACCCCAGGCGCCGGCCGGGCACTTTCCCTCCCGGGCTCCGGCGGCGCAGGGTCTGGAGGCATGGGGGCTGCCCGAAGCTGGTAGCGCTCGGGCAGCTCGGCTCTTAAACAGAGCCGAAGAGTCAGGGGAGGAGCAGAGTCGCCGCGGCCGCAGGCGGCTCTGCTCCTCCCCTGACTCTTCGGCTCTGTTTAAGAGCTGAGCGCTACGGGCTTTGGGCAGCCCCCATGCCTCTGTACCCTGCGCCGCTGGAGCCCGGGAGGCGAAGCGCCAGCCGGGGGCGCAGGATCTGGGGGCTGCCCGGCAAACCGTGAAGCCGGTAGCGCTCGGGCAGCCCTTTTCGCGTGGTTGGGAGTGGGAGGGAGGAGGGGGCGGAGTTAGGGCGGAGTTGGGGTTGGGAATGGGCGGGGCCAGGGGTCCTCTTTTTTTTTTATTTGTTAACTATGGTAACCCTACTTGAACTGGAACTTAATATGCTCAGTCCTAACATAGATAACTCTGAAATGCACCTAATGGGGGAAGATTCTCAAGGAACCAAGTTGATTTCCATAATACTCAGCAGAGAAAGCTCTCACTTAGTGAGGGTTTTAATGTCACCTTATTGGAATACAAACTGCAGCTTTTCCCTTTGAATTTCAGTCAAAATTCCTGATTACTCTTTGTAGAGCTTCTGAAACGTGTGTGTCTCTACTGACTTTAGAACCTTTTCAGAGACAGGCATGGGTGTTTGAAGGTCCAAAGTGTCAAGTTTCTGTAGTGATTCCATCTCACACAGAAATAGGCATGGAACCCTGTAGAGAATAGAAGTTGTTATAGTTGGAAAGGTTGCTTAAACTGTCTGGGAATGTTGTTCACCAGACAGTCTTGACTGAAGCAACTTTAACTGTATTATGGGATGGAAGGTGGCTATTACTTCTCTAATTACCTAGCTTCTTATTAATAATACAAAACCCTATGTTTTTCTTCTACTGATTAAGCAAAGATTTCTCCTCTCCCCCCACCCCCCCGCAGTGCTTCACTGCTGTTTTGAGAGAGATTGGCCAGTGCAATGAACAGTCCAGTAGAACGTTGTTTGGTTTTTTTTTATGACCGTGATTACCCTTTAACCTAAGACTACAAAACTGCTACGACTGCGAACATCTTATGTTTGCCATGCAGAGTGAACCCTGAACAGCGGTGGCTCCAGGCACCAGCGCACCAAGCCGGCGTCCTGCCAGTCCCTGCGAGGGCGGCAGTCAAGCAGCCTTCGGCGGCATGCCTGCGGGAGGGCCGCCGATCCTGCGGATTTGGCGGCAATTCGGCAGTGGGTACGCCGAATCCGTGGGACTGGCGGACCTCCTGCAGGCGTGCCGCCGAAGGACGGCTGCCTGTCGTGCTTGGGGCAGCAAAAAATCTAGAGCCACCCCTGACCCTGAACTATTGGTGGGAAGGTTAATGATTGATCCTCAGGAGAGGGGGAACATTGATCTATCATTATTTAAGTACAGATCTGAGTGCAAGCTCTGAGATGGCTAAAATGCCCTTGTTTTTAACTTCTGGTCTAAAGTAGAATTTAGATTACAGACTCTACACTGAAATCGTATTCAATTTATATAAACAGACAACTCTGAATTATAGGCTTATAATTCAATCTAGGCGCTCTGGAGATCTTATAAACCACAAGAGCAAAGCTCGAGTGATTTTATGTAGTTATCAGAACCCTGAGATGGAGTTATAGCCCCAAAACTCAAACTGCACTGTCTATTTTATATAACACATGGATTAGATTACATGCTGTGCATGGGCTATTGGTCCCTTCCTCTTTTTATCGTGGGCTGCCCTGCACCTTCCCCTCTCTTTTCTCCAGTCTCCCATAAATGGGAAGTTAGGGATGTTACCCTGCAGATCGAATTTATCTGGGAAGTGTTTAGATACTATGGTGTTGGGTGCTATATAGACACCCTATAATAGTTAGATAGTTCCAACTTCTGGCTTGACCATGCCTGGAGTTACCGTTCTACTCCTTGCCCACTGGTCTGACCTGCGCTTCTGGGGAGTGGCTTTAATTTCTTGCTGTGTCAGCCTCTTTATAGGGAAGGAATAAATAGTGTTAAGCTATTGTTTGAATTGTATAAGGTCACAGCCATGAATTGCGATTTCTCTGTGTGGATTTAGTGTCACAATTAAGTTTTATATCTCTTAACAAAGCATGAAAGCTGTGAACAATTGCCAAACCTAAGTCCTTATTCTTGCATCTAGAAATGATAAATGTTTCTATCTTGCATTCTACGTCAGATGCAACATGTAGTAACCTTAGTTGTGAAATTCCTGGTTTTAGGTAGATACATCATTATACTAAATATAGCTTATTTAACTATGCAATAATTGAATTTCAGTAGTGGCAAAGCTAAAGATCCAGGTTCAGAATTCCTAGGTAAATCAACTGACTTTCTATTCAAAACATTGTTCTGCAAATGATCTTCTATTGTATAAAAAGCTGTATTCACAAGTAAAATATTTTTATAGCATACGTGCGCCTTCAAAATTATTCTCACCTTAGTCTTTATGTTGTGCATAAATTGTGTGTTTTTTTTTAAAAAAACAATAACAAACAGATGAGTAAACCTTGGTCTGGGCTGGTAATGTTTATGATAGCTTTGCAAAGCTAATGTACTGTGGCAATTAATAGAACCACATCTAGCAATCCGGACAAGAGAATACAAACATTCCTATTGCTTTATACTCATAATCTTCTTTTATTGGAGACAGAAAACTGTAGTTATAAATGTAATTTAAGAAATATTGTAGGGCACAATCCAAAGCCCAGTAAGGGAATGGAAAGACTCAAATTGACTACAGTGTGGTTTGGATCAGGCTCTTAGACTACGACATGTATGAGCCATGTTATCACCGGTAACAAGTCTTAGTATATTTTCCCCTTATTTTGTTACCAATGTTTTCTCCATCACAGCTGTTTGACAATTCTTTCAACCATCATTGTATGGAGGTGTCCTAGATTTCCATTTCCGGAGCATGAAATGTTTTGCTGCATGTTAGTACCTATTTCTTGGTGTTTGCTGGAAGATTTAATTTTTATTTATTCCAGTATACCTCTCCTTTGGAGAGGGGCAGTTCTGCACATTCAGAATGGTGGCAAGATCTTTGCATTTAGTGTTCTGCTGTTTTCATAGTTTGCAATAAGAGGAAATTTACAGGACAGTTTAGCTGATAGCTAGTGGAATTGCTGGTATCTACTTATTGTAAATACACTTGCTTGATGTAGCTATTTGGGTATCCTGTAAACCCTCTGTTCTGAAAACAAACACAGAGATAATGAATGGGATATATTTGACATATATCTCAATGTCAAAAGAAGATTGAGAAGAAATAATTGTTTCCCACTTACCTTTACCTCCAGTGCCAGTGGAAACAATGAAAACTTACTGCATTTGTGTGTATTTCCTGCCAGCAGTCAGTCTCTCTCTCTCTCTCTCTCTCACTTTTTTATAATTACCCAATTTAATGTTTTCTAATGAAAATGTAAATTTTGACCAGTTGTATAACTGACTGTAGAAATCAACACAAGTAGAGAAGAAATATGCTATATAATTTGTTTTTCAATCCACATGTGTTTTAATACTTGATTATACAGTGAATTTGAACTCTGAATTGTCCCATATGAGTGTCAATACTGAGTTAGATCTGAGTCAGTGAGTGTTTTTAAGTTGTAATATTTCCCAAATAAAATGGTAAAGCTAGTGGTCCACTTTAATATTTGAAATCATAATTACTTATGTATGTGGTAACCGAAACACTTGGGCGTGTGTGTTTACCAACACACTTCAACTAACCGTAGCATTTGTAATTGTACATAGAGGCAAATTTTTAAGGTACCAAGATCCCAGAAAGGCTTTACAGAACAAAATTAGAGACCAAGCAAGGTCTAGTAATTAATATATCTGATAGTCAGGAGATGTAGCTATAATTCCCTGGAGTATCACAGGCATGCTGTGTGACCAGAAGCAAGCCAGGTAACATCTCTATGCTTTAATTTCACGATCAGTAAAATGGGGAGAAACATCTTTACAGCAACTCAGTGAGAATAATTGCTTTGAGATCCTTGGATGGAAGGCACTAAAGAAGTGAAAAGAACAAAAAAATTAGGCTCCAATTTTAAGGCTGCTGATCATGAACAAACACTTCATGTTGGGGCAGGGACCATCTATTTACGGTGTTTGTACAGTGTCTATCATGATGGGGGCGTTGGGGGGGGGGAGGGGAAGGAGGCTGATCCTGAACTGGGGCTGCTAGGTATTACTGTAGTGCGAATAATAAATTCATGCAGGGGTGAGGATTAACAAAGGACAAAGGTAAATATAACAGACTGAAACAACTGTATCCTAAAGTAAATTTTATGTAGATGCAAAACTGTTGGTGGTTTTTTGTGGAGATGGAAAAATATTTAGCTGAGCTTTCTTGTGGTGCTCGCAAGTTCTTGGTAGTCTAAATTCTTCAAGTAGCCTCTGCACATTCCCATTCTTGGGATGCATTGATGGCATAGCTTGGATGAGTGGAAGCTTCTAGGAGCAGTGCCCAGGAGTAGAACTATAAAAAGGGATGTGGCATACTGACCACCTCAGTTCCTTCCAGCTATCATAGAGACAGACCAGGAGCCTCTTTGGACACTTGGACTCCAGTTCGTCAGACCAGATTGTTCCCAGTGCTACCACATTGTGTTTGTTTTTGTTTGTTTGTTTTTGGTTTAGTTAATTAGTCTGTTCTTTCTTTTTTTACACTAAGGTTCTTAGTCCTGGTGTAGGTTCTTAGTTCCAACATATCGGAACCAAGAACCTACACCAGGATACTAAGAACCTTAGTGTAAAAAAAGAAAGAACAGACTAATTAACTAAACCAAAAACAAACAAACAAAAACACACACAATGTGGTGGCACTGGGAACAAAGTCAAAGAAACCAAGCTTCAACAGGTTCACCTCTTGCCCTGCTCTTTTTCCTGCCTTTGCCACATGTGTGGTATTTATCCTGCTTGGTGGAAGTTAATGTGCCTTCTCATTGCTCCATAGGCCATACCTTCACTCTGGTTACAGCTGATGACTTTCATTTCTGATTAGTGGAATAGTAGTTTCTATTTTGCTACTGTCCTATTGCAGAAACAAAATGGTATTTTGTAAAGCAAAACTGTCAAGTTAGATGCTGTCTTGAGTTTCCCCCTCTTCTTCCCCCCCCAAATGAGCTTAATATGTCATGCGTCTGACGAAGTGGGTATTCACCCATGAAAGCTTACGCACCAATACATCTGTTAGTCTATAAGGTGCCACAGGACTTTTTGTTGCTTTTTACAGATCCAGACTAACATGGCTACGCCTCTGATACTTAATACTACAGGAAGCTCAGTAGAGAATTAGGTGTTTATGCATGGGTGAAGAGAGGTTTTAATGAATGGGGAAATTACTATATTTACTCATTTTGGGCTTTCTACACTCTTTTCTTTCCTAAATAAAGTCTGCCCCCTCCCCCAGTCTGCATTAGTAACTCTGTGGGTATGTCTACACGATGAAATTAGGTCGATTGAATAGAAGTCGTTTGGTTTTTTTTAGAAATCGATTTGATACAGTCGATTGTGTGTGTCCCCACTAAGCGCATTAAGTCAGCAGTGTGTGTCCACAGTACCGAGGCTAGCGTTGACTTTTGGAGCATTGCACTGTGGTAGCTATCCCACAGTTTCCGCAGTCTCCGCCGCCCATTGGAATTCTGGGTTGAGCTCCCAATGCCTGATGGGGCAAAAACATTGTTGCGGGTGGTTCTGGGTACATGGCGTCAGGCCCCCCTCCCTCCCTCCATGAAAGCAATGGCAAAAAATCGTTTCTTGCCTTTTTTCCTGGGTTACCCGTGCAAACGACATACTATGGCAAGCAGGGAGCCTGCTCAGCTCACTGTCACCGTATGTCTCCTTGGTGCTGCTGGCAGATGTGGTACTGCAGTGCTACACAGCAGCATCCCCTTGCCTTGCCTTGCAGACGGTATAATATGACTGCTAGCTGTCATCATCGTCCCGTGGGTGCTCCTGGCTGACCACTGTTAGGTTGGTCGGGGGCGCCTGGACAAAAATGGGAATGACTCCAGGTCATTCTCTTCTTTAAATTTCGTTTAATGGAGATTCAGTCCTGCCTGGAATATCATGCCAGCTGGAGGCTTCTGCCTCGGGCTGCTCTCCCAGTTGGCAGTACTGCGTGGTCGCACCTACCCCAGCCTATCCCTTGCTCCCATGGCTCATGAAGCCTGGACAGTAGTAATGAGCAGTTCAACTATAGGCTGAGCAAGTGCATAATCATGGTAGAATGTGCCTTTGGACGTTTAAAAGCTCGCTGGCGCAGTTTACTGACTTTGTTAGACCTCAGCGAAACCAATATTCCCATCATTATTACTGCTTGCTGTGTGCTCCACAATATCTGAGTAAGGGGGAGACATTTATGGCAGGATGGGAGGTTGAGGCCGCTGATTACGCGCAGCCAGACACCAGGGCATTTAGAAGAGCGCAGCAGGGCGCACTGTGCATCAGAGAAGCTTTGAAAACCAGTTTCATGACTGGCCAGGCTACGGTGTGAAAGTTCCGTTTGTTTCTTCTTGATGAAAACCCACCAGCCAACTGCCCTCCCCTCCCCTCTTTGATGTCCACTTGCAGAGGCAATAAAGTCATTGTTTCAAATTCATGCATTCTTTATTAATTCATCACACAAATGGGGGGACAACTGCCAAGGTAGCTTGGGAGGGATGGGGGAGGAGGGAAGCACAGGGGTGGGGTAGTTGTAGGGGCAACCCCTAGAATGGCATGCACTTCATCATAGAAGCGGCATGTCTGATTTGCCTCTCTGGTTTTTTGGTAGGCTTCACACAGCACTGCTGCGGGTCCCTGTTAGAACCTCTGTCCTTCATGCCCTTGGAGATGTTTTTTCAAATATTCCGACATTTTGCCTTTTGGAACGGAGTTCGGATAGCACGGATTCGTCTCCCCATACAGCAATCAGATCCAGTACCATCCGTTCGGTCCATGCTGGAGCTCTTTTGCGATTCTGGGACTGCATGGTCACCTGTGCTGATCAGCTTGCCATGCTGGCCAAACAAGAAATGAAATTCAAAAGTTCGCAGGGCTTTTCCTGTCTACCTGGCCAGTGCATCTGAATTGAGAGCGCTGTCCAGAGCAGTCACAATGGAGCACTCTGGGATAGCTCCCGGAGGCCAATACCGTCCAATTGCATCCACACTACCCCACATTCGACCCAGCAAGGTCGATTTCAGTCCTAATCCCCTCGTCGGGGAGGAGTACCGAAATCTATTTTAAGAGCCCTTTAAGTCGACAAAAATGGCTTTGTTGTGTGGACAGGTGCAGGGTTAAATCGATCTAATGCTGCTAAATTCGACCTAAACTCGTAGTGTAGACCAGGGCTGTGTGTCTATTCCTTATGGAACCTCTCCACTTTTCAGCATAGAAATTGGAGACAAATGACCAAAACCAGAGTTAAGCTTTGAAAAACGGTAATGAAAATCTCCAGAAGCTGTGCATTTCAGTGGTTTTAGATAGAATACCTTTTTAAAAAAGCAAAAAACATGTTGTAAAGTGTGCCAATATTTTGTTTTTGAATTGCCTAGGCTTTGAGAGTGACCAATAACTTCTTTTCCCTGCTAAGTCTTTGATGGCTACTGTATTTTATATCATTTGGGCAAGTTGTACTTACTCTGTGTGTGACTGACTTCAGTGCAGATACATCGACTAAATGTATAACACATGAAATGGTGCTGTTAGGGCTTGTCTGAGAGGAGACGAGTTCAATTTTACTTTCCAGATGACCTGTAAAAGACAGTGAGGAGTAACCCAATTACATATCATGTGTATTCATAACTTATGCCTGAAGGCCTAGTATATCTAATTTTTGTCCCACATTATTGTTAAAAACAGTTTTTTGTTGGGAACAAAAGGATGCTGTGACCAGTAGGGTTTTTAATCTGTTTTTCCATTTATCTGCTACAGAGGATTACTCTGAAAAAAGAATAAACTGTGGGCTATTGTACAATATGATTTTGTTGTATAGTACAATATGATACCAATCAGTAGGACCTTACGCTAGGACCTGATTTTTAAGGGAACCACAGGACTCCAGCTTGTCTGATCAATAGATATCAAGCATGTTGGACAGACAATACGCTTCTCTAGGGCAAAAGAAAGGAATATGTCAACTGCTCCCTGTTGCTTCTCTCTATTGATTGATAGTGTGCCAATAGCACCAGTATTGAAGGAGACTATATGTTTCAGGGGTAGGTTATAAGGTAATTTAAGAAATGAGGGGAATGCTGATGGTTTTCGCCCACTACAATATTTTCCTGCCATAGAAAAATATTAACTCCTGGTTTTGATTTCACTGACATCACTGTAAATTGGGAGTAACTTCATTGAGTGTAAAACTTGTATAAATGAGGTCAGCAGCAGCCCATAAAGTACTTTTTCTGGGGAGGAAGATTTATTTATTTTTCCTCCTCCAATATTATATAAGCAAATGGCTGGTAAGCATATCTAGGTTTCTCTATATTTGTTTCTACAGGATAAATCAGTAGGTTACAGACTACAGTTCCAAAGTGTTGATTCAAGAATGTGATGTGATTTTATACACACACACACACACACACACACACACACACACACACACACACACACACACACACACACATATATATATTTATTTGTTTGGGGGGGGGGGGAGAGAATCCTAGAAAGTGTTTTGGCAGCTAGAAATACAAGAGGCATAAATGTCAAAGTGGTAATGTAGATATTTTGTGCCAATTTTTCATCTTGGTTACGCTTGAGTAAATCTGGAGTAACTCCCTTGATTTGGATGGAGTTACTCTGTGGTTTTCATCTAGAATGTGGCCCCCTTGGGCTGAACTCAGCAGTGCTGTAACAGTGGATATTGTTTAACATTAGATATAGGTTTACATATCAACAGGGCCAAAAGGACAGTAGCAGAAAGGGGGCTGAGAGGAGGCTGTAGCAGGATAAGCAATAATGGAGGGCAAACTTGTCTTCTGACAACTTCATCTTATACCCTCCTGTTTGCTTTATCCTGCTGTTCTTGCCCTGTGTGCCCCCTCTCCCCCACTGCTGTGTAAATTACACTTGGTTTGCACACCAGCTATAACACTAGATCGGTGTGAGTTGCACTACATATATTTATTTTCTGACCGAACTCTGCAATCATCTGTTGTCCTTTATATTTTTCCACGATACTTCTATAGGAGTTGCACTTGTTTACATCAGGTCTGACTTTGACCCAACTTTATATATCAAAATTCACATGTTTAGTCTTAGAAAAGAAGCAGAATTTAAACAAATAACTGTCTCTAAAGACTTTGTATATTGTTGCCAAAACATATTGGGTAGCCAGAGCTCAATCTCCTGGCTATGACAAATACAATAATTTTCTGATTAAATATTGTACCTGCAAAATATATTATTAGATTTGCAAACTCTTATACGCTGTCACTTCTCTAGATCCTGGTAGCTTAAGGAGGCTGAGGAAAGTTTTAATACATTGTCCCTTCTGTTTTCCTGATAGTTGTTTCTGTACAAATGGATAAGGCAATGAGATCCGAATCGGCTATGTTTCATATGCAGAACCTGTGCTGCAGCTGCATGCTAAATCCTTGGCAAGGCATCTCATTACCTGCCATGTGCTTAGTGATAGGCAAACAGACTTAGGAAAATGCAGTAATGAAATATTTTGCTAAAGCACTGACAAGATGCGTCTGACAAGATGCGTCTGTATCAGTGACGGATTTAGAGTTAATGGAGCCCTGTGCTCAGCTTCATTTTGGGGCCCCCCCCCCCTCGGAACCCAGCCAAGCAAAAGAACATTCTCTCATCTGCCCCATCCCTGTTTTTCATTCTTTTTTTCTCTCTTCTCCTGTATTATAAGTAATAGTAAGTAAATGAAAATAAAGTGACGTACCTTAATTGTTTTTGTAGTCTAACTTTTTTTTTCCACAGACCACTTGAAAATTGCTAAGAGTCTTGGTGGACCACTTAATGATCTTTCCAAATATTGTTTGTACCGTTAACTAACTATTGTAAAGTGCTTTGGATAAGAGCGCTTTATAAAAAAAAACGTAAAAAACCATTGGGGTGCAGGGTCTGGCCAGGAGTTAGCATGTGGGAAGGGGCTCAGGGTTGGGGTGTGGGGTCTAGGAGAGAGTGAGGGTGCAGGAGTGGGTTGGGGTTAGAGGTGCGGGTTCTGGCCAGGAGTTAGGGTGTGGGAGGGGGCTCAGGGCCGGGGCAGAGGGTTGGGGTGTGGAGCACTTACCTGGGGCAGCTTCTGTTTGGTGCAAGGGATGCAGGTGGGGATGGGGGTATGCAGGAGCTCCCGTTTGGCACTCAGGGTGGGGATGGGGATGGGTGCAGGAGTCAGGGCAGGGAGCTGGAGTCAGGGCAGGGGGCTGGAGTGGCCGCTCCCTTCCCCTGGCTTTTTTCCAGGGGCCACCAGCAGCAGTCCATGCCAGGGATTGCACCTGCGCTGCCCAATGTCCAGAGGAGCAGGGCAGCAGGACAGGCGCGGACGGACGCCCCACCAGGGGAGCACATACGCCTCCCCTACAGCATGCCCCCAGCCAGCCCCTCACCTGCCTGCCTCACCTGGCTGCCTGTTGTGGCATGCGGGGCCGCCAGCGCCAGCCTGCAGAAGGAGTTCCGGGAGCCAGCGGGGCCCGGCTCACCAGCTGGGAGACGCACCACAAGCCGCGCCTCCAGCATGGCTCTTAAATGTCTCCCTCCCTGCTCTCCCATACAGCTTCTGCCCCCGCAGCGGTTCCCTCCCCCCACAGGGGGTGTTGGGCTGCCCAGCCCTGGGCCTCCTGTAGTTGGGGGGGCTCCATGCCTGGCACTATGTCTTTCATTGTAAATCCGCCTCTGGCCTGTATAGCTTAACTCATTTTATGTTTTTAAATACACCGCTACCTCGATATAACGCGGCCCGATATAACACGAATTCGGATATAACGTGGTAAAGCAGTGCTTTGGAGGCGGGTGGGGGAGGGGGGCGGGGCTGCGCATCCGGTGGATCAAAGCAAGTTCAATATAACGCGGTTTCACTTGTAACGTGGTAAGATTTTTTTTTTTTGGCTCCTGAGGATAGTGTTCTATCGAGGTAGAGGTGTATTTAAGATTGCTTCTGTGTAACCAAAGCTTTCAGGACAGTAATAGGTATAGGGAGTTTTCAGTTTAGTTTCTGATTGTTTTCAACAATAGATTTGGGATTCAGTGTGTGAGTGTGTGTGTAAATACTCTTTTCAGCAAGAAAATGTTATAACCAGAACAAACTAACCTATTTTTGTAATAGGTGTATTTGGCTTTTTTTTTTTTTTAGTGGCTTTTCCCCTCCAGTTATGAGTATTTTAAGTGTTGGTTGTATTCTTTCTTTCACTTCTTCACATTCTTAAGATCACTGGAAACCCAAAATGTTTGTACATCTCAAATTAGAAAGTGCCCTTGTGATCTCAAGTATTCTGAGGAGTGTTAAAATCTAGTGACTGATCCTATTTCTGTTCAAGTAAATGGCAAAGCTTCCATGGTACCATTTGGTACCATTCATGTGAATAAAGTGAGCAGGATTTGGCTCAATAGCTAGGCTACCTGAAACTAACTGAGGCGAAATATGGCACCCCTGCTCATAGGCGGCGTGAGGGACTGTATGCTAGTGTTACCTCTGAGGGAAGGAATCCTTCCCCCCACTCCGTCATTGCAGCTGCAGTAGCAGTCATAGCAGCATCAGAGCTTCTCTGTATCTCCTCCATCACCACACTGTGGAGGGCAATGGTCTATGGATCTGTTTATCCTTCCTTGATCCAGCTATGCATTGAAATCCCAATACACAGTAACATGCAGAGCTGGACTACTAGGCCTATGGAGCCCTGCACTAGCTCCCTAAATCCTACCCTTCCTCACAGTAAAATTTTATCGGTTTTATTGCATCTCTGCAATCTGCAGATGGAGCAAAAGTTACCGCTTAGTTAACACGCTGTTTCAAACATCATTAATCCCAATCTCATGCCACAAAACCCACCGATTCAGATGGTGTTTGTATTATAGTTTCAGCATAGGTATCAAGATTGAAATGGATATGGAAACTGAATAATCCTTTCCTTCCTGGATTTGCACTCTCCAGAAGAGAGGTGAAACATACATGTGCCACAGGGAAGCTTCTGGTGCTGTTTGTGGTGCTGTTATTTTAGAGACATAGGACATATCTCCAAGGTTTTTACTCCAGAAACTTTTACAAGCAAATTACATTTACTTAACATTTGTAAAATGAAAGAGAGAGAAAATTAATTTAGAGACTACATTTTTTTTGTCTTCTCAAGCGTGCTCAAAATCACATGAAATGAAGAAAATGGGAAGTGTTAGGTTTATAGTTATTCCTAACCATTTTCAACTATGTCTTTTCCAGTAATTCTAAAGTTTTCAAGAACTTTAATTAGAGAGCAAGATGAAATGGTACAGCCAATTTATTCCTTATATATCAAGTTAATAAACAAAGAATAAGCAACATCTGGTACTTTACAAAACTGGAATTGACTATAAGGCCTGTGGTTAGTGCAGGTGTTGATATTTGAGAAATTAGATTTAGTATGTAGGGAGGATTCTGTGGGTTAGTATGCTGTTCAGAGGTATGTTGGAAATATTCTTTGAGACGGAGACGTCGAAAGTAGGATTCTAGGTCACCGCAGAACTGTATCATGTTCGTGGGTCTGGAGGGACAAAAGGAGATGTCCCGAGATAGGACAGACTCTTCTGCTGGGCTAAGAGTATAGCTGGAAAGATTAACAATATTGTTGGGTGGGTTAAGGGAACTACTGTAGTGGCTCCTTGTGGCATGTAGCAGTTTAGATAGTTTAGTGTCCTTTTTCCTTTGTAGAGAGGCAAAGTTTGTGTTGTAAATGGCTTGTCTAGTTTTTGTAAAGTCTATCCATGAGAAAGTTTGTGTGGAAGGTTGGTTTTTTTTTATGAGAGTATCCAGTTTTGAGAGCTCATTCTTAATCTTTCCCTGTTTGCTGTATAGGATGCTGATCAGGTGGTTTCGCAGTTTCTTTGAGAGTGTGTGACAGTCTCTCAGCATAGTCTGTGTGATATGTAGATTGTAATGGACTTTTTACCTTTAGTCCTTTTGGTATGATGTCCATCTGTTTGCATTTGGAAAGGAAGATGATGTCTGTCTGTATCTGTACGACTTTTTCATTAAGTTGATGGATTTCCACTCCATACAGCTAAATGCAGTGCCTTGCATAATGACAGGTTTTAGAGTAGCAGTCTTTCTTTCCATGTGATGAGTTTATGCCTGACTTTGGAAAATAAAACATCTAGAGGCATTGTTGTAATGGATACAGAATCTCTCTCTCATAACCGAGGCTGCTATCGTGAGGTAGATGGCAAGAGCTAGACTGCCTATATGTATCCTACTCCCACATAAACATATTAAAAATACTATTAAAATTAAAATGCTTTTAGGAAGATTATACTCTGAGACCCGAGTGTGTTTACATACATCATTGTATACGATCTTCTGAAGGCTTGCGCCTGCGCCCTCTCTCTCTAAGAATGAAGGTGATAAATGATCAAATCCCAATTAGCACCTTGTTAACTTTGGTAGGTCCTATTTTTAGATACTTGCTTTTTTTTTCTCCCAATTAACTGTTTTTTATGATTTTTCTTTCTTTGGATTATGAAAATAATTGAAGCAAGACTCTACCATATGAGCTATGGAAGTTCAAGTGTAGGTAAAGTAGTTTAAAGGGGTTTGTAATGAACTTAGTTAGAAATATCTTCCTTTGTTACTTTCCTCTGGATTCAAACACATATTTTAAAAAACTTCTGATTTAAACCCCAGTCTATAAAGAAGATTCAGTGTTTCTTATGCTCAGAGAAAAGATGTAGAAGGCCAACTAGAATACTTTGGCTAATTACTTAACACCTATTTTTCCTTTTATGCAAGGAACCTTTTAATAGTGAGAATAACCCAAACAAAGGAATGGAGTTAGTGTCTACCATTCTCCATTATATGAGAGAGTACATTCTCTCTTTGGGTATGGGTGTGCAAGTGGAACAGAGGGGTGTGTGTGTGTGTGTGTGTGTGTGAATACACACACACACACTCATTTATTCATTCATTCATTGAACAAATACAGAAAAGCCACTAGAGATGTGCATAGGCCCCTTTTCTGCAGTGTCTAATTCAGTTAGACAGTGCATGCTAAGACTAAGCCTTCATTGTTCTCCTTAGAGTCAGGAGTTGCAATATTTCTGTTTAAATGTATGATATTTGACACTTTGGGAATTTTGAGGGTGGCTGCATGCATGCATGTGATGGTAACAGCTGAATTATTACCCCAGAACCTCAAGAACTGTCAAGTCAAAACCTAGACTGAGGCTAAGGGCCAGATTGTGATTGGCCTTTGTGAGGAAGGGGGAGAGGCATAGGGAGCCCTCTCCCTTCGGCTGCTCCTCATGTGTGCTTGGCCTAAGGCCAATTGCAGTTTTTTGAGCTCTGGAGACATGTGGACTGCTCCCTTGCGTGCATCCCAGGGATGTACATCACCTCAAAGGATGCAAGATAGCGCCGCATGTGGGCCCCACTCTTTCTGCACCAGGAGGCTCTGGCAGGGATTGTGCAGAGTTCCTCATGGAATGGATCTACGCTGCCTTTCATGTGAAGCCATGTCTTAAAGTGCAGTCCAGCCTTCAGGGAAAGAAGGGATTCCCATAATTAGGGCTTGTAGCTAGACATGGATTCCCTAACTTCTTCCTTGGCCTTGGGTGGGGAAGTCATGGAGCTTACTGGTTGCATCTGTACCATAGCCCATAATGGCTAGATTATGCCAAATGTTGAGGAGGAAGCAGGAATGCATCACTGAAGACATTACAGCAACTCTGGCTCATCTTCCATTCTGTTGTGGTGCAGAACTGATCCTGGGGTAATAGTTCTGCTTGTTTAAAGACCATTTTAAGCAACTAGTTAAAATGTTATAATGTTACTTATTGAAAAATAACAAATATTTGGATTATACTGATTCAACCCTTAGCTTGAAATGGTGATAGATCTTAGAATCCTAGTTAATTAAGATGTATTTAATTTCTTACTCAGTGGTGTGTGTGTGTGTGTGTGTGTGTGTGCTTTATTTAAGTTTGTGGGGATTCAGTGCCCAACGTGGTGGTGGTGGTAGGGACTGGCTTTTAGCTCTTATGTGAGATCGATGAAACTGTGAACACTTTATTATGCTGTATTATGTTGAATCTCGTAGGAGCTTAAATTTGTCAAACAAAGAATTAAGGGCAGTGGTTTTTAAGAATTGCTTGAACTATACCATTATGCCTCTTTCCTTTTCATCTCAGTGATTTCTGTATTTTCAGAATAAGCCTCGTACACATCATGTCTTAATGAAAAATTGCAGAGGATTATTTTATGGGTATGAAAAGCTGTTGAAAGAGCATACTAGTTGGTATTAAAACAGTGAAGCAGTTTGTGTGCCTTGTACCTTGTCCAGAAATAATTGACTCATTAATCTTGGCCACATCAACCTGGTCACAGTATGAGGGTCAAATGTAGGTTGATTCTAATAGGTAGATATGTGTCGGTTTACAGCCCATATCTGACAGTTATTTCCGTCCCATGAAAACTTACTAATACTTTTACCAAGAATTTCTGAAGGAAAGAAGATTGAGATGGATATGGACTGAGATAAAAACGTACTGCACCTCGATCTCTAGGCCCTGATGGGGCAAGGTTTTGCAAACCAGTAAATGAGGGGCAAAATCCAGAAGTCAAATGAGGAAGAAAAAACAATCAAGATTATTTTTCTTCCCTAACCCCTCCCCCACTTTCATTTGACTTGGTTGTGTGTTATGCAATGACCTGTGCACAGTTCAGTGCATTTTTAGGACTACATTCTTTTGGGTCAGTTATTCACGCACACACTTGGAGATCCACTTCCGCTCTAAGCAGACATTTAATTCTCTCTCCACCCAAAGTGAATTCCAGTCTTGGCCTTGCTTTCTCAGATCAGAACCAGCCCCTGCCAAAATAAGCATTCTGTAGCTTGGTTGTCATGATGATGCTGTATGGGATTGTAAGTCTACTATGGTACTTGCTGGAATTCATCTTGTATAGGCATTTTCAAACACTCTTAGAGCTGAGAAAATAACAGACAGAAATATTAGAAGATATGCACAAAAATCCACCGAAATTTTCATCTAGTATTATTCAACTAGGCTCTTACACACATTAGAGTCTTGTATTAAGTTTTTAATGGCAGGATTCTCAAAAGTACTCAGCATTTTGCTAACTCTGCTTCTATTCATTTCAGTGGCAACAGAGTTAGGCCAACACAAAGCACTTTTGAAATTAGCACCCTGAAGGTGCACCATTTGGTATAATCTAGCCAATACAAAGTACAGCTCATGTTCTCTTTGAAGTTTTTTGTGTGGTTTTAAATGATCTGGTAGAGCCTAACACCATGCTTACACTACCACTTATGTCAGCAAAACTATGTCACTCAGGGGTTGAAAAAACACTCTCCTGAGTGACTTAAGTTTCACTGGCATAAGTGGTAGTGTGCAAGCGCTCTGTTGATGGGAGCGCTCTCTCCTGTCAGTATGGAGTGGCTACACTAGAGACCTTAGAGCGGCACAGCTGCATTGGTACAGCTGTACCGCTGTAAGGTCTCTAGTGTAGACGTAGGCTCAGGTCCGGCACTAATGAAGTGCTATGAAGCTTGCTCAGATTAGTGGCACAGAACAGTGTTTCTCAACCCTTTTGATACCAGGGACTGGCTCGCTGCTTTCCTACACTATGTCTGGGAGATCTGGGACTGGTGCCAGTCTACATCTGGTTGTTGGGAAACACTGGCGTAGAATGAAGAACTATCTAGAACTATTGTAGCAGGTTGGTGTGTGTGTGTATGCACGATGAATCTGTGGATGATCTCATTCTTGCTTCAGAATGTAACATTTAACTTGCTATCCAGCAGAGAAATCTTTAAGTAAAAACTATGCCCCCCAGATTTCATTTCTTAACTCTGCTTAATTGGACTCCGGTTTAAAGGGCAGATGTTGTGCAGGAGAAGGTGAGGATATAGCTTTAAAACATTAGTTGGAAAACATCCTTATTGGGAAATTAAAAGGTGACACTTTGGTTAAATTCCCCCTTTAAAAATAAGACCCCCATGTAGAATATCCTCCAGTTGCTTTTGGTACAAATCCTTGAATTCCAGACCCTTGTCCAAGAAGCGAAGCAGCCAGAAAGAATAGGATTCAAAGTTTTGAACCAACAAGGATACAAAGAAAGTTTGAGACCATATAAAGGATTCTTCAAGGCTATTCTTTTTAGGAGGATGGATTTCTCTCTCCATACTCACAATGGAGAAGTCTAGCATCAGTCGGCTGTCAAAAGGATATTGTACAGTATTCTTTCACCGTTTCCTTGTTCCAAGAACATTGATGTCTCCCATTTTTTTTAAAAAAGCGTTCACACCTAATAATGTCAGCTAAAAATATATTCGCCAGAACATTAAAGCAATCCCACATTTGATCACCAATTGGTATCAGAGGGCGTGGGATGTCTTAGTGATGGCATTGATACAAATGGGTCAGACTGATGGATGCACTGATTATGTAGTACAAACTCTCTGGAAAAAGGTGTAGATGTGGACAAGCAGAATTACATCCTTTCCTAGTTGAACAAGTGAGTGATCCTAGTTTGCTTTCACGTTGGTGTTTATGATCATTAGATTAGTAGCAGTACTTCACTCTTCCTGGATTGTACATAGAAAATTTATTGGATACATAGCTCACATTACCCTTCATAAACAATAATAAGCTCTTCTGGGCCAGCACTGTCTCTGTATGTGCGTGTGCAGCACCCTGCACAATGGGACCCTGACCCTGATGGAGGTCTCTATGATTCTTCTTTAAATTGCAGTAAGTCCTAAAGGGAAATGAAAGATTCACTGCTCTTGGCACAGAGAAGTCTTGTCAGAATATTCCTAATTCTGAGATAGTAAAATTATACTGCCTCTGTTACTCACTGCAAGTAGGTAAGTCATCCTGAACAACAATATCATATTATTACTGGGAATCTAAATGCTATTCGAGATAAACAGAAAACTATAATTTCTGGAATTCAGGGTAGTTTTTCTGGTTTTCCAGGCACTGCACTGAATATCTACCACTAAGCAGTGCTGCTGTGCTGTCAACAAGTAGTGTGAAATCAGGCACTCTGACCTCTGCTGAAGCAATGTTCTGCAACATTTTGCAGTTTAGATAAGATTAACTTGTAACATAACCCTGTCAAACAGCCATGTTGCCACTGGATGAGAAGTTATCATCCATAGGTGAGAGAAACTTTCAGTTTCCAGGAAATTCACAGGAGGAAGAAGCAAAAGTTATTCGAAAAATATTCTTTTAGGAATTGTCTCAAATATATAAAACATTACTTTGTAAAGCTGTTTTCTTGTACAGCTTTATTGATCTTTTCTGCATTACAGGTTATGCCCAATAGTCTCTGCATTTTAATTATAAGTAAATAAATACTTCTTGAAAACATTGCCATGCTGTTACTTGAAGAGCAACTTACTGGTTAGTACTTCCAGGTGAGGTTTGGTGTTTACTAGCATAATTAATAAACCATCATAATTGTTAATAACTGACTCACTTCACTTAAACTGGCACTGAAATCCAGCTGCCTTTGGATGGGATATAACTGTCATCATAACATTGCACGTCGTCGTAACACTGTTTAGAACAAGAAGTGGAAAAAGAATACATTATCTAATTTAAACAATAGTGGCAGTTCGAGGAATATGCCTGTGTCAAATTATGAATTACGTTTTGTGAAATATTGTTTGGTTATTGCAGTCCTGAATTAGATAATCGTTTTGATAGTAGGCACCTGGTACATGGTGAACAGACAATAGTCTGGGAAGGTGAAAAATGGGGTTGCTCTTGGCAGAACCATTGGTGTTTTTTTTTTTTTTTTTTAATAACTCTTTGCCCAGCAATCCCATGGGTGGGGGGAAGATGGTGGTGGTTCATGCAACTTCCCCAGTGGAAGGACGTAAAGAGGAAAGTGTTAGACTGCTTTTAAAAAGAGACATGCTCTCTGGGCAAGGGAACCACGCCTTCACCAGAAAGAGAAGATGCCTCTGGGAATGGGGTAGAAGGAGCTTGCCTTCCACCTCAAGACACTGACCAAAAACCCAAGGAATCTAGGAAGGAGAGGTGCCAGAGAGGGGAGCCTACCCTCTGGGAGAGGCCAGAACTAGAGCCAGTGTCTATCTGGACTCTGCTCAGACCTAGCTGGCTGGAAGCAGATGGGATCCAAAAATTGGGTCTAATACAGAAGACTGGTGACTGTCTGCAAGGAAGAATTCCACCAGGGCAGTAACGGGGGGGAATTAGTTAAGCAGGATCCCTCCTCTTAATAAAACTGCTATTGGGCCTTTGATGCCCACAAATAAGGGCCTCCATTCTAAAGGCTTGTCTATACTTCTGGCTAAATTGGCACTGCTGTGATCAATGCAGCGGTGTCAATTTAGCGGGTCTGGTGAAGACAAGCTAAGTCGATAGTAAAGCACTTTCCCGTTGATGTCTGTACTCCACCTCTTTGAGAGGTGGAAGGTAAGTTGGCAGGAGAGCATCTCCCTTCGACATAGCTTGGTGTAGACATTGCTGTAAGTTGACCTAAGTTACATCGACTTCAGTTAAGTAACGTACATAACGGAAGTAGCGTAACTTAGGTTGACTTACAGCGTTAGTGTAGACTAGCCCTCAGTCTCTTTTGAAAGACCAGTATATTTTCCCAGTGTGCTAGGGCATGCTTATATGTAGCTATGTGGGCGTATCGTACAGTTTTCTGTGGGCTAGTTTATACTAGAAGTGCTACATCGGTGCAGCTGCATAATAAATCCACCTCCATGAAAGGTGGTAGCTATGTCGGCAGGAGAAGCTCTCCCACTGACCTAATACTGTCCACACTGGCGCTCAGAGGGTGGCTTATTCCCACCTCTGAGCGACGTAAATTATAACTTAAGTGAGTGGTAGTGTAGACCGGGCCTTAGTGTTTCTTGTCTGTCATGAGGGGAGAGAAGGGGCAGTGTTTTGAGGCAATTTAGGATGGCTGCTGTTACTCAGCAAGTCTCACACAGTCTCTCTCATGGAGACTTGTTTTATTTCTATTATTCTACATTACAAAGTCTTCCATGTTGAAAGGCACTAGGGATGGAAAACGTTACATGCACAGAGGGCTGATATAGACCCACAGGTAAGAGTTCCACTTGCTGGATCACTTCCTGCAGCGCTTGGATTCCATTTTTATGCATTGTAATTGGTTTTTAGATATTTGCATGAGGAGACCGGTAAAGAAAGGAGGCTAAATCATCCCAAACCATCTGCTAGAATATAAATTCACTCAGAGCAAAGTTGTGTTGCCGTTACTCATGCTGAATAGTCGTTTACTCCACAAGTAGACCTAATTGATTTTAATGGGACCCTTTGGAGAGTAAAGTCCTACTCTAGTGTGGAAAAGGATATTACAATCTTGCTTTTGGTGACTGAGCTTGTGATAAGGCCTAGAATTTAGTCAGTATTGCCAATCTCAAGCTCAAAATTACAAGTGAGATCCCACCCCCCACATAATCCTATTTTAAAGAATAATAAATTTTGGGGTCTTATTTGCCTTCTTGTTTTTGAGCCTCTTAAGATTCACGTTTTCAAGCTTTTATCCACAGCCATAAGGGCTAGATACTTTTATTTTTATATATATATATTTTAAAGAAAAAAGCTGAGATTCTTGCATAACATGACTTCAGGTGCCGAGTCTTTAAGAAAAATACCAACTATTGTTTGGGTCATGATAAAATAAGAGCGTTAGCCACACTGAGTTTTTATTTCTAGAATACTTTTAATGTTTATTTTTAGCCAAAGTTCTTCTAGCATGCCAGCTGTGCATAGTCAAGTTTGCATCAAATAATCTGGGCACGTAATATTATTTTACAAATTGTATGATCTGTTGTTTAATAAGGGAAAATAACAAAAGAAACAAAAATATGCAGATATTTCCCCTGATATATTTTGAATAAAAAAAATCTTGCTTGTTAAACAAGACCAGAATTTTTAATCCAAAGATTTAACAGGAAGATATTGTTTAGATTCTATTATGACGACTTTGTTATACATTAGAAATTGTGAAAAGCAATGAATTAGTGAAGTACATACTAATTACTGGGTGGCTTGGTTTAAGAATATAGCATATGTAGGACAAGATGCTACATTTATTGCCATTTTCTCCTCTATACTAGGCTTGATTTATGTATGAGCAGGAATTTATTCTAATTCAGGGTAGAGCTGGGAAGATGTATGAATCAAAGACCTGTGGAACATTTCCTGGTATTTTTTTCCTTAATCACTTTACGTGTCACAATTTTTTGTTATGATATGGTTTTAGGAAGGATCCAAACTGAGAATCAGAACTGCTTTCTCAATTATCAGCAAAAATCTTATTGCACATCAGACGTTCTTAAAGGATTTCAGATCCAAAATAAATGTTTACATTATATCAGTTGTAATAGCACGATTATTAAAAATTTAATTTAGATTACAGAAGCTGGTCAAATGTTTCCAGTTCACTCAAACTGGATGTACCAATGGCAAATGTCTACCTACTTCAGTGAAAGTAGGCTCAGGCCCAGAGATTACAATAGTTCAGATATTCAATCATGTAGCTGTTACGCTTGATGACAGGCAGGTAAACTGAACTTTCTAAGTACAGTTGGTGGCCTTCTAATTACTACAATTATTTCTTGAAAGGGTTTAGGCTAGGGCCGTCGATTAATAGCAGTTAACTCACACAATTAACTCAAAACAATTAATCGTGATTTTAAAAAAAAATCACCATTTTAATCGCACTGTTAAACAATAGAATACCAATTGACATTTATTAAGTATTTCAGATGTTTTTCTACATTTTCAAATATATTGATTTCAATTATAATACAGACTACAAAGTATACAGTGCTCACTTTGTATTATTCTTACAAATCTTTGCACTGTAAAAATAAAAAATAGTATTTTTCAATTCACCTCATACAAGTGCGGTAGTGTAATCTTTGTCGTGAAAGCACAACTTACAAATGTAGATTGTTTTATTTTTGAGTGCAGTTATGTAACAATGTAAAACTTTAGCGCCTACAGGTCCACTCAGTCCTACTTCCTGTGCAGCCAATCGCTAAGACAACAAGTTTGTTTACACTTACAGAAGATAATGCTGCCCGCTTCTTATTTATAATGTCACCTGAAATTGAGAACAGACATTTGCATGGCACTTTTGTAGCGACATTGCAAAGGTATTTGCATGCAAGATATGCTAAACATTCATATGCCACTTCATGCTTCGGCCACCATTCCAGAGGACATACTTCCATGCTGATGACGCTCGTTTTTTAAAAAAAATGCGTTAATTAAATTTGTGACTTAACTCCTTGGGGGAGAATTGTATGTCTCCTGCTCTGTTTTACCCGCATTCTGCCATATATTTCATGTTTATAGCAGTCTCGGATGATGACCCAGCATGTTGTTCGTTTTAAGAACACTTTCACTGCAGATTTGACTAAACGCAAAAAAGGTACCAATGTGAGATTTGTAAAGATAGCTACAGCACTCAACCCAAGGTTTATGAATCTGAAGTGCCTCAGAAAATCTGAGAGGGATGAGGTGTTGAGCATGCTTTCAGAAGTCTTAAAAGAGCAACACACTGATGTGGAAACTACGGAAACCAAACCACCAAAAAAGAAAATCAACCTTCTGGTGGTGGCATCTGTCTCGGATGATGAAAGTGGACATGTGTCGGTTTGCACTGCTTTGGATTGTCATCGAGCAGAACCCATCATCAGCATGGACCCATGTCCTCTGGAATGGTGGTTGAAGCATGAATGGACATATGAATCTTTAGTGCATCTGGCATGTAAATATCTTGCAATGGCAGTTAAAACAGTGCTATGTGAAGACCTGTTCTCACTTTCAGGTGACATTGTAAACAAGAAGCGGGCAGCATTATCTCCTGCAAAATGTAAACAAACTTGTTTGTCTGAGCAATTGGCTGAACATGAAGTAGGACTGAGTGGACTTGTAGGCTCTGAAGTTTTACATTGTTTTATTTTTGAGTGCAGTTATTTGTTGCACATAATTCTACATTTGTAAGTTCAACTTTCATGATAAAGAGATTGCACTACAGTACTTGTCTTAAGTGAATTGAAATACTTTTTTACAATGCAAATATTTGTTAGAAACATAAAGTGAGCACTGTACACTTTGTATTCTGTGTTGTAATTGAAATCAATATATTTGAACATGTTGAAAGCATCCAAAAATACTTGTATAAATGGTATTCTATTATTAATTGTGATTAATTTTTTAATCGCATGATTAATTCAGATTAATTTTTTTAATCGCTTGACAGCCATAGTTTAGGCAAACCTTTTTATTTTCACTTTTTTTTTTAATCTGAAGTGGCTGTGAGAAGTATTGCTGAAGACTATCAATAATGTAGTGAATTATTTTTCATGGAAAATCCACCCATTTTGTTTAAAAAATTACATGCATACACCTGGCTTGAAATTTACCAACTCATACTTTTTCAATATGTTCTCGTTCTCTCTCTCCCCCTTTCACTTTGTTGTGTTCACTTAATTGAGTCCTATCTAAAGTCACCTCCTTAGGGAAAATCAGGCCCTTGGGAAAGTTTTATATTTTGTCTTTTTTGTGTTCATGACTTTAAGATATTCAGATTTTCTGTGTGTGTGTGTCTCTCTCTCTGTCCTTCCCTCTCCCCCCCATGGATCTGCTTCTAGTAAGACACTGGCATGTCAGAGTTAAATTTAAATTAATGGAGATATCCTATCTCCTAGAATTGGAAAGGACCTTGAAAGGTCATTGAGTCCAGCCCCCTGCCTTCACTAACAGGACCAAGTACTGATTTTGCCCCAGATCCCTAGGTGGCCCCCTCAAGGATTGAACTCACAACCCTGGGTTTAGCAGGCCAATGCTCAAACCACTGAGCTATCCTTCCCCCTCTCTTTCTGAACAAGGAAACCAATGGGTGACTATTTTTCATGGACCATGAGATCATCACAAGAAAGGGCTTTCAGCAAAGATATGTAATGTGACGGCTAATTTGGGGTCCCTCCTTTTTTTTCGTGCCCAACCTAAGACACCTTAAAAAGGGCCTGATTTTTAGGATATGTGGTGCACGCATTCTTTGAAAATTAAACCTCTTTTCAGGTGTTTCATGATGGGTACCCAAACTCACTAGCGCCTTTTGTTAAAAACAAAGGGGAGAGGTATGGAGTTGGGTGGCTGGAGTGCATATATTTAATTTTCTTTGTTTTTTCCATTAAGGCACAAATAAAGTGAAGGTAATTAACCACTGGAACAACTTATCTAGGAATAGTGTGAATTCCTCATCATTTGAAGTCTTAAAAAAATCCCATCTTGATTTAAAAAGATATTCTAGCTCAAGCAGAAGTTACGGGCTTGATGCTGACATTATTGGGTGAGGTTCTTTGGCTTGTGTTATACAGGTGGGCAGATTAGATTATCCTAATGGTCCTTCTGGCTGTAAAGCCTGGGAAGCTTTATTACAATAAAACTACTAATTAAAATATTTTATGGAAAATAGAATTGCTTGTGTTTGGTTGAAAGGAAATAAAATATTCAACCTAATAAATGAGTGCATTACCAAAAATTGCCATTTCTTAAGGGGAAAAATGTAAAAATAAAAATAAAAAATTGAATGGATGGAGTATGGATTTAGAAACCATTTAGCTGCATTGGAATGGAAATGCAGAGGTTCAACTGCAGAATACACAATACTAGTTCCTCTCCCCTCACCTCGTTAGTGAAGAGCTACTTCACCTTGAATTAAGGTTAACGGTATGCTAAACAATCTGTTCCACAGTGTATTTAGCTGTGGCACTGAGTACACTTTGTGTAAGCTCAAGAGTTTGTCTCTCTCACCAACAGAAGTTGGTCCAATAAAAGATGTTGCCTCACCCACCTTGTGTCTCTAAAATCCTGGGATCAACACAGCTACCTCAAAATCAATTTGGAGGGCTATTAGGTCATGGGTTTGGATAAATGTAGTCTTGTGCAGTATAAATGCACTTAAAAAAAGTGAATTGACAGAAAAGTGAGGGAAAAAAATTGTATTACTGCATCAAAACTCCATATCCAATGGATGCCCCGTGGAATAACATTTTTTAGCTCTGGCAGTTACTCTTAATCCTCTTCTGGATGAGAGTTAGGGTGTGTTAACAGCTGGCAGTTAATGGAAGGAGAAAAAGGGAAAATGTGGGAAGAGTAAAATGTCTAATTTCTCTACAAATGCTGTCATGTAGTAATAGGCTGTGAGATTCACTTAAGCAAATATGTAAAAAGTGAAGTAGACTCCTGAACTATTATTTTACCATTTCAGTGTTGTCTTATGCTGTCTCCAGTGCTTGCAGTGTCTAAGCAGCACCAATTTAAATAGATCTCTGAAATTAAAATATCAAAAGTTTATGTTCTGAAGCATCCAGAATAACTGTTTTAGAACAAAATGTTTATGGTATGTGTAGCAACGTCACCAGGGCAGTTTAAGATGGGATGATAAATACATAAAAAGATGAATAAATAACTGTGGGTTAGATTCACTGAAGCTGGTGCATGGAGGTATAAATTACACTTCCCTGTGTTTGAGGGGGATTTTTCCCAGGGGAATTTAAGCCTCTGCCACTGCTGATTTTCCTCTCCTAACTTTTCTACGAGGTGGTGCAGCTTGATTTTTACAGCTGGGTGTTAGAGGCTACTGACCTGAGGGCGATATAGTGAATTGGTGCATATCCTGGCCAAGCCTCTTCTATTCCCTCCTGTGGAGGGGTGGTTGTGGCCACTTGGTTGCGATGTGGCCTCCCTGGCAGACTGCCAGAGCACTGTGCTATAGTTTGCATCATCAGAACCCACTATAAATCTTGGATGAATCTAAGCATGCTTCTAGGTATGGGTGGGTGTGCAGTGTGCGCATGTGGAAGGAGGGAGAGAGAGAAGGGGTCAGATAAAACAGTTGTATTTATATTATAATTTTAAAAAGAAATCTTGAAGTAATACTAATAGGTATCGTTTACAAGACTTGTTAAATAGAATTGATGATGATTCCATAAATATATTCAAAGGAAATCAACATGAGACTCTGCACAATTATATAATAGAAAGCACAAAGCTTTTTATTTATTTTTAAGATACTACCCTGGAGCAAATGGGTATTAGTTTCCCTCCCCCCCCCCCCTTGCTTTTTCTTACTTATTTGTTGTTTGTGAGTTCACAATTGACTGGTCAGGTCTTCCATACTAAGAAAACCCCTATATAGATCATGAATGATATTCAGCAAGCTACTTCTAAAGATATGGAAATATGCTGAAATACTGGGTTTTTTTAGATATTCTAAGGTCATGTCTACACTAGCACTTATGCTAGCAAAATGTAAGTCGCTCAGGAGTGTTTGTTCACACCCCTGACTCACAAAACATTTTCTGGCATAAGCGCTTGTGAGCACAGCGCTCTGTTGGTGGGAGACGCTCTCCTGCCAACATAGCTGCTGCCGCTTATTGAGCTAGTTTTATTATGTCATCAGAATAAATCAGCTATACAAGCGCTCTTACAGCGTCACAATGGTGCCACTGTAAGCTTAGACATGGCCTATGCTGACTTTTTTTTCTTCTATCTCACATCTTGGAGAACCTTACATTTTTCTAGAAAGTTAGTTACCAGTCTTATTTTCTCCTGGCTTTTTCAGTCCCACACATAACTATTACGATCAGCAGTATCTGAATGGAGAGAGAGCAAGTGAGCTTTTTTTGTGTGTGTTTAATGAATGCCCATGCTAGTTCTAAATGTAGTTCTTAACCTTGGTCAATTTACAGAGCACTTGAAGAGATTAGTGGCTCATTTATAAAGAACAGCACATATTTGATGGATGTTTAGAATGCTCTCCAGTTGTTTTGCAGAATGTTGGCTGTAAATACATTCCCATTTGTTCACCAATGCTGCTGCCTGCAAGTGAGTAGTGCACTCGGAAGCTGACTAACTTTTGTGATATGCCTAAAACTCAGTGTTTAGGAGAGGGTCCTGAATATTGAGCACTCTGGCAAACATAAGAATCCTAAATTTTGAAAGAGTAGGTACAGCCAGGATCCAGGAGTGAGCTGCAACCCAGAGACAAAAGCTGCATATTTATTTATTTATTTATTTTTATGCTTGTCTCCCAAGGGCAGAGGGAATACGTGGGTGGTGGTGGCAGGGGCAGGGTCACTTCCCCTCCCTCCCCCCCCCCCCCGGCCAGATTTGCTGCTTGGCTTGTACTGAGCATGTTCACATGAACTGAGCATGCTCAGTAACACTGTTGAAGCCAGCTGCCCTCACTCCGCACCCTTCCCCACTATTTGGCAGGCATGGGTTGCCTCTGCCCAAGGGTGATTGTTAAAATGAAGATTTTTTTTTTTTTTGTCTGTGGTTAAAAATGTTAGACTGTCTTGTATATAACAAATTGAAATCCTTGGTAACAGAATGACTAACCCAAATTACTGTCAATATTGTGGTAGTAAGAAAAGTAGTAAATGGGGTTACTTAAATCTTGCCTAGTGATCTTACACATGTGCAAGTGAGAAGTGCATATCTTCCATTAGGTAAGAAAGATAGTCTTCCTCCAACACAAGAAAATCTTGAGTTTTGCCATTAGTCTTATAAATAAGATGCTCATAAAAAGCCATTTCAGGCACATCAACATCCCAATCTTTTTAAATGCAAGACATACAAGATTTTACACTTTCTAAGGATCAATCTCTGTATAACCCAGGGCAACTGTGGTGTGTTATTAAAAGACTTTTTTTTTTAGTCTCATATATTGAAGAAAAATTATGTAGCAAATATAGTTCTGACTCTTGGTAATTCATGATTCCATACTGCCTTTACCATTTGAACAAAAAATGTCTAATATGGGTCAGATTCCCAAACTGCCTGTACATATTGTCCAGGAGACCAAGCTTTGAAGAAATGTACAGGACTTTCAATAAATTATTTGCATGATTTTAAATTGTAATTTCATTTTAGACTTGCTTGCATAAATTGTAGCATAGTCAATATATTTGACTGTTTTTACCATCAAGGCATGCATTTAACTCACATTCCCATCTTTGAGTGATTGAAATGCACAAGTTGGGTAAGATAGCAAAATAACATGGCAGACAATTTTGAGAGTAACTGGGAGGAAAATAGTTTTTAATATTTGAAAGAGCTGTAGGAGTTGTCTCTGATGGTAGGCAAGCAGGAATGCAGTTAACTTGGTAGTCAATCAACAGCTGAGATTTCTTGTAATTTCAAGTAAAGCCATTTTGCAGAGGAAGCTGGTAATCCGACCAGATATAAATCCACATGAGAGAGAATTTCTGCCAATATCCATTCCTCCCAGTTTTAAGGGATTTTGAAATATAAATTGAAGCAGCATTGTTACAGATGGAAGAATGAAGGCTTAAGTTTGGCAAAACCCTGATCAGTGAATGTTCCCTTATAAAAATGTCTTTACTGTCCTTTAGCATTAGATTACTCAGCCCTTCTCATTAATGCATCTAGATAGGAAAGAGTGCCATTTATAAAAATTATATTGTAAATAATCTTTCACATTTCGAACACTTGGATAAAAAAGGTGTTTTTGTTTAGAATATGTGAACAACTAACACTGGAGTTTCTGGGGCAGGGCGGGGGAGGGAGTTTGGCCTCAGACGAGAGTGGTGATTTTGTGTTCTGGAGGTTCAGTCTTGACTTTTGTGTGTGTGCGAGCGATTTGTTCCAGGTGTTTGGCTTGATTCAGTGCTTGCTCATATTCCTTAATAAGAGGGTGGTGCTGACTTAATTTTGCTAGGTTCAAAAGCCAGTCACTAGAGACTATTGGAGCAGTAAGCAGCTAAAAGCAGAGTTTCTGTGGAAGTTTGTAAGTGGGAGTTTGGAGAGAGTGTGTGTGCGTTGTTTTTTTTTTTCTCCTAGCAATAGGGTCTAGGAAGAGAAGACAACAATGGCTACTGAGGCAGCACTAGAAGTGACCCAAGGAACAGAGGAGACAAGGAAGGTGGTCAGATGCAGAAGCTGCAGGATGTACATCACTCTTGAGTGGGTATCTGATGGAAGTCACTTGTGCATTAAATGTCATTTGACAAAGTTCATGGCAGAAAAGATGATTCAGGCATTAGAGATGCAGCTGGAGGAGATGATAGAATTCAGATGGGGATTTGAAGATATAGTGCATGAGAGAAGAGAAGATTTGCAGACACCTGATCAACAAAAGGACCTGGGTGGGGGAGACAGACTGCCAGAAGAGGAACATGACCCATGAAAGAACACGCCCATGGAAACAAAGCAGAGAAAAAGACCAGTTAGTGGTTGTGGAAATTGAGTTGAGTAACAAGCTTGCTGCACTGGGGAATAATGAGAAGAGAAACAGGCAGAAGTTGGGGAGGGGAAGAAGAAAAGAAGGGAAGCCATCCCTACAGAAGAGAGGAAGAGATAGCCAGGGACTGGGGCCAGAAGAAAAATAAGGATGATGTACAGGGGATTGTGAGAGAGAACATAGACCTGTCTCTTTCTGGTATGAATCTGTTTTGTGTGACTGGGGATTCCATACTCAGAAGAAATAATAGGCCTGTCCCCAGGCCAGATCCAGAGAACAGAAAAGTGTGCCGTCTGCCAGGAACAAGGATATGAGATATGGACATGAGGCTGAAAAAGAATGCTCATGGGAATGGGGGGAAATCCATTGACTGAGCTGCATGTTGGGATGAATGACACTGCTAGATTCCCTCTGGAATGGTTCAAGAATGACTACACTTGGCTGGGGAAAATGTTTAAAGACATGGAAGCTCAGTTGAAAGTCAGTAGAATGCTCTGGTCCCTCCAGAAGGAGGGTGGAGGTGTGACAAGATCACTAAGATCAACAGAAGGCTCAAAGATTTGTGCTGTGAGGAAGATTTTGGGATGATTGGTCACTGGGAGGCATTCACAGAAAGAAAACTCTACTTGGCTGATGGACTTCACTTGAGTCCCTGGGAAATTTAACCTTCTGGGGTAAAGGCTGGCATAATTAGTATTTTCTTTAACCTAGGAAATGAGGGGAGAAGGTTGGGAAAGATTCATGAAATCTCCATGCCTGGGTTCAATACACATGAAGAGGAAAATCAGCTAAATGAAGATCTAGTATGGGATAGTGGACCACTACAAGGTAACCGTGTGGACAGCAAAGCAAAAGAAAGTACATATATTGATTGGAGTAGGAGTCAGGGAGGTGTTGTGGTTAGTGAAAGGATTATAACTAATCCAGCTAGAAAACTGGGTGAGGTTTGGGGGAGACAGACAACTGAGATAATTGTACACAAATGAAAGGAGCCTGGGCAATAAAATGGAGGAACTGGCCCTATTGGTGCAGGAGATCAAACTGGATATTATAGGGATTATAAAAACATGGCAGAATAGTATTCTTGACTGGAATAGAGGTATTGAAGATAATTTTCTGTTTAGGAGAGAGAGGAATAAAGAGAGGTGGTGGAGTAGTGTTGTTCATCAATGAAGCTGTAAATTGTGAGGAAATAAGAAGCGACAGTAAACAAAGCAAAATCTGTTTGGGTCAAAAATCATTTTGTGGAAGGATTATGAAAGAGTCTATTGGGTCTGCTATAGACGTCCACAGGTGGACTCAAGTATGGATGGAGATCTCTGATATTTATTAGCGAGAAATACTATTGGGAATTATGTTATAATGGGACACTTTAACTTCCCAGATATCGACTGGAGAATAAATGCTACTAATATGGGAAAGGCCCAGTGATTCCTGGATGTGCTAGATAGTCACTTACTCAACAAGAGAGGATGCAGTTTTAGACTTAGTTTTGGTAAACAGTGAGGACATCATAGAAGAGCTGGTTGTAGGACATAACCTTGGATTGAGTAACCATGAGTTGAGCCCATTTAAATTAAATGGGAATGATAATCAAAACAGGTCATCAGATATTTCAAAAGGGTAGACTTTGGGAAATTAAGGGAATTCGGTAAAGAAGTCAGCTGGACTGAAGAACTCAAGGACGTAACTGGAGAAGGCTTGAAATTTCTTCACATCAACTATTCAAAAAGCATCTGAGACTTGCCTTCCAAACAAGGGGAAAAAACTCGTAGGGAAAAGCTCCAGATCCAGCTGAACGAATAACCACCTCAGAGAAGATGATAGAAGAAAACAGGGAGCCCAACAGGAGACGGACAAATGGTTTGATCAGCAGAGACAGCTACTTTGAGGAGGTTAGAAAATGTAGGAATAACGTGAATTTCTAAAAGTCAAGCTAAAATTAATTCTTGCCAAGCAAATGAAAACAAGACGTTTTGTAGTGTTTTATTTATTTATAAAAAGGATGAAGTCGGGTTGCTATGTGGTGTGGATGGGAAGGAGATGAAAGATAATCTGGACCCATAACTAAATGAATACTTTGCCATGGTTTTCAATAAGGATGATAATATGGAACATGCACATGAAGGTGGGACAGCAGATGAAAATGAGTGTATAGAAATGGAAATTTACCATCTCTGAGGTAGAAGGAAAAGCTTAGAGCTTAATGCACTCTAATCAGGGGGAACTGGATAATTTAAATCCCAGACTACTGAATACTGTGACATGAGATTGCAAGTCTGGTAGCATGGATTCTTAATAAATTTACCTAGGAGGGTAGTATCATATGACCTAGAGAATAGCTACTGTCCTACTTCCATTTAAGAAAGGGGGAAGAAGTGACCCATGCAATTACAGACCTGTTAGTCTGATCTGAGTAGTAAGCAAGGCTTTAGAACAAATTATGAAGGAAAAAATAATTAAATTTATGGAGGTAAACTGTGAAGAGGATATAACGCAACATTGGTTTACCAAAGATGCCACGCTAACCTGATTTCTTCCTTTTGAGAAAATAACCTTTTTTAAGGTAAGAGGAATGCAAAAAGTCGGAGTATGCTAATGAAACTTCCTACTGGTACGAAGTTGGAGAGCATTGTCAATACAGAAGATGATCGGAATATTACACTTGAAGATCTGGATGACCTTAAGAACTGGAGTGACAGAAATGGGAAAAAATTCAATAGTACAAAGTGCAAGGCCATGCAATTACAGCCTAATAGAAATTTATGTTACAAGCTGGAGGATCTTCGGTTGGAAGTGACAGAGGAGGTGTCATAACTATAAAGGGAAGGGTAACAGCTCTCCTGTGTACAGTGCCATAAAATCCCTCCTGGCCAGAGACTCCAAAATCCTTTTCCCTGTAAAGGGTTAAGAAGCTCGGGTAACCTGGCTGACACCTGACCCAAAGGACCAATAAGGGGACAAGATACTTTCAAATCTGGGGGCGGGGGAAGGCTTTTGTTTGTGCTCTTTGTTTGGGAGTTCATTCGCTCTTGGGACTGAGAGGGACCAGACATCAATCCAGGTTCTCCACATCTTTCTAAACAAGTCTCTCCTATTTCAAACTTGTAAGTAAATAGCCAGGCAAGGCGTCTTACTTTTACTTTGTTTTCTCAACTTGTAAATGTACCTTTTACTAGAGTGTTTATCTTTGTTTGCTATACTTTGAACCTGAGGCTAGAGGGAGGTCCTCTGAGCTCTTTAAGTTTGATTACCCTGTAAAGTTATTTTCCATACTGATTTTACAGAGATGATTTTTACCTTTTTCTTTAATTAAAAGCCTTCTTTTTAAGAACCTGATTGATTTTTCCTTGTTTTTAGATTCAAGGGGGTTGGAGCTGTATTCACCAGGAGTTGGTGGGAGGAAGGAGGGGAATGGTTAATTTCTCCTTGTTTTAAGATCCAAGGGGGTTGGATCTGTATTCACCAGGGAATTGGTGAAAGGTTTCTCAAGGCTTCCCAGGGAAGGGAATTAGCTTTGAGATGGTGGCAGCGGACCAGAGCTAAGCTGGTAGTTAAGCTTAGAAGTTTTCATGCAGGCTCCCACATTTGTACCCTAAAGTTCAAAGTGGGGATACAGCCTTAACAGGAGGAGAGAAACCTGGGAGTGTGGGTCCATCACAGAATGAAGCACCAGTGTGATGCAGCTGTGAAAAAGGCAAATGCAATCTTAGAATGTAATTGTACAAGGCACTAGTATGACTTCATTTGGAATACTATATACAGTTCTGGTCACCCAGGTTCCAGTTTAAATCCTCTTTCTTGAACAGGTGCAAAGAAGCTCATTCTAGTAACTCTATCTTATGAGCAGAAACTAGAAGAGCTTGTTTAGTCTAGCAAAAAGACAGATTGGGGGGGGGGGTATGATTGGTCTCCCTAAATCAGGGGTAAACACCAAGGAGGGTAAAAAGCTACTTAAGATAAAGGACAATATTGGCACAGGAACAAATGGCTATAAACTGGCCATGAGCAAATTCAGGCTGGAAATTAGAAGAAGGTTTGTAACCATCACAGGAATGAAACAACCTCACAGTTCATGTTATAGGGGCAAACACCTTAATTGGTTTTGAGAGAGCGGGACAAATATATGTATGATTGTATGAGAGGGCTGCTTCTGATGGTAGAAGGCAGGGCTTAGCAGTCCTGGGGTGTAATGGCTCCCCGCCTATACCCTGCTGAAAGTTTAAAGCATAGGCTCAGGTCTACAGGGGCTCAATAGTGATTTGTCTTGTGATTCTAAAAACTCCAGGGCTTCACCTGGTCACTTGCAGGGATCAGGAAGGGAATCTCCTCCCCAGTTCCCTAATGTATTTTTCCCACTCTTTCCTCTGAAGCATCAGAGATGGCAATGGCTGGGGATGGAAGACTGGACAGGGTGGGCCAGTGCTCTGAGATGGCACTGATCATTTTCTCTCTCAGGTGCTTGACTGACTGGTTCTTGTTTAATGCTCCGGGTCTAACTGATTGCCGTATGTTGGGTCAGGCTCTCCCCCCAGGCTAATATGTTTTCAGAATACAAATTGTATTCTATCACCTGTCCTTCACCCAACCCCTTTATACTCCTTGTATGCAGCTTAGAATTGGGCCAAATGTGTGTGAACAGATATTGGTTCCTGTAAGGGTTATTAATCTTTTAATATAGCTTTAAAGCAAAATTGGCCACTACAGTATTTGGTGTATACCTCAGGTACTGATCTTGAGCCAAAATCAAGCTAGAACTTACTCGGATTAAAGACATTTTTAATCAGTTTAATGTAATATATATTCTATTGTATAGTTCCTGTAAGTAAGTAAGTATGTGTGTGTGTGTGTGTATTAGTAGCATTGCCTGTAGTTAAAGATGCCCAATGTTTCCCCTTATAGGATTCTGTTTTCAATTGCTTACAACTTTACCAATCTACTATTTAGGCTGGTATGTTCCATATTGTGTGTCTGCCTGAATTCTTTTTTTGGAAAGCTTGAGCTAAATTGATTCCATTGTTTCTGAGAATGATGTTACAGAAAAATATGTTGCCCATGTTTTAAAATTTCCAGCTGTTCTGTTGAGATGTTCCAAGGCCTCCATGCTTTGGAGCTGGGACTTGAAATCTAGCAGAGGTGTCGTCCTGGTGTCAGGTATGTCTTTTGCTAACTTAATGAAAATCTGCCCAAACTTGGTGAAGTTATAAGCCTCTCTGAGAAAATGAGTTTACATGTGCTCTGTAGAAACTTGTTAGTTTGGCAGCTAAATGCTTTGCAGATTCAGTGTGCACTGAGCATGCTCCATCCCCTTACAGCTCCTACATGCCGACCACGCTGTGCATGAACCTTCCCCACAGAATGTGACTGAGTTATACTCCAGGGCTGAGTATAACTTTCCCTATTGTTGTTACTCCTGGCTCTAAGGGGCTGTTGTGACTCCAGTCTCCAGAACTGAGAAAAGGGAGATTCCTTTGTTCTTTCAATGATCCCACTATTGGTACCCAGGCAGTGAGGAGGAGGAATAGAAGGAAGGAAGCACCTTATTCTAATGTAGAAGGGAAAGACTGTGAGTGGCTAGCCAACTACAAAAGCAGTTTCTCCTCCCTTGGTGTTCACACTTCAACTGCTAGAAGAGGGCCTCATCCTCCCTGATTGAACTAACCTCGTTATCTCTAGCCTGACTCTCTCTTGCTTGCATATTTATACCTGCCTCTGGAAATTTCCACTACATGCATCCGAAGAAGTGGGTATTCACCCACGAAAGCTTATGCTCCAATACATCTGTTAGTCTATAAGGTGCCACAGGACTCTTTGCTGCTCCTACAGAACAGTGAACCCAATTGCCAGCTGGCACCAACGGGGTGTGTGTGTGTGTGTGTGTGTGTATACATCGTTTCAGTTTTGCTACATTCTAAGCTTTAATATTTCACTCAGGGAAGAGTGAGTGAAACACACCATTCATTTGGTAGAACCAAGATGCAGAAAATAGCTGTGCAATTACTTTTTTTGTTTACAATCTGGAAAGGGATACTAATAGTACACACGTGTCAGGAAAAACTGATTTCAGAAAGCTCTTGACTGCATAGTTGAAAAGCAAACCGGTGTGTGTTGTTTTTCAGTTAGCAATAATATGTTGAAGCTCTGCAATGTGAAATGAACTGATAATTTCCGAAGGTCATGCTCTTCCCCATAAACCAAACTGCTCTGCATTCCCAAGGGGAAATGGCACAACTGGGTTGACTTCTCATTATTTCTTCCTGTGGTGCTTCCTTATTGAATTATTGCCAGGTAGAGGCAGCAGATGCTCATCAGGCCACTGCAGGACTCCTCTGTTAATTGAACTATAATGGGGATGACAGCAGGGAAGGTCAAAATGATAAGACCAATGATGTAACAGGAACTCTGGTCGCCTACAAGCTGAACAGATAATTGACCTTACTTAGATAATTTTATCATATTAGTTTTTATAAGCCTACAGCCTCATTATGATTGATTTTTTTTAATTACACCTCTACCCCGATATAACGCGATCCAATATAACATGAATTCGGATAAAACGCGGTAAAGCAGCATTCCAGGGGGGCGGGGCTGCGCAATCCGGCGGATCAAAGCAAGTTCGATATAACGCGGTTTCACCTATAACGCAGTAAGGTTTTTTTGTATGGGGTTTTTTTTGTTTTGTTTTTTGTTTTGTTTTGTTTTTTGGCTCCCAAGGACAGCGTTATATTGGGGTAGAGGTGTACTTGTATTGTGGTAGTGCCCATAGCCCCACTCAAGATTGGGGGCTCCGTTGTGCAAAGCTCCAAAGAAACATGATCCCTGCCCTGAAGGGTTTACACTCCAATATGAAACCACATACAAGTGAGTTTAACAAACTGCAGAAGAGAAGAAAAGGAGGAGGACAAGGTTAATAAAGATGAAATCATGCAGTTCATGTAGGGTTGTGGTTTAGCACAAGTGGGGTGATTCCAAATCATTTGAATGAGATAGAATCATAGAAATGTAGCACTGGAAGTATCCTTAAGAGGTGGCTAGCTCACTACAAAAGCAATTTTCCCTCTCTTGGTATTGACCCCTCCTCATCAATTCTTGGGAGTGAACTACATCCACCCTGACTAAATTGGCCTTCAACATTGGTTCTCCACTCATAAGGTAACTCCCTTCTCTTCATGTGCCAATATATATTTATGCCTGTATCTATAATTTTCACTCCATGCATCTGAAGAAGTGGGTTTTTTACCCATGAAAGCTTATGCCCAAATAAATCTGTTAGTCTTTAAGGTGCCACTGGACTCCTCATTTTTAAGAGGTTATCTATCCTCTAGAGCTGAGACAGGACCAAGTATATTTTGACGGGGGTTCTGACAACAATTTTTTTGGTGGCCTCAGAGTGCAGCCACCAACTCTTGCTCGTGGCTGCTATGATGAACCCGTCTCTCTGTCCCTGCCTTCCGCAGCCCCTCACTGAGAGCCTGCCCCAGGGAAGGTGAGTCAGGGATTCACCAACTGCCCATAGAGTCCCAGGCTGGGCATGCCTTGGCTGTGGGAAGCTGCCCATGGGTTGCCATGCCAACTGAACACTGCAGCCACCTCCACTGGCAAAATCCACCTCTGGTGCCATGCACATTGGCCCGCAAAGAGGCTGTGTGGTGCAGGATGCTGATCCCTGCTGGAGGCACCAGTGCAAACACCAAGGCGGCACATCTCACTGCCTGTGATAGCAGTTCTTCAGGAGCAACAGCTGGGCGCTGCAGAGAGGTGGCGCTTCTCCTGCTCTCCCTCCTCCTCCAATCTCCAGCCCTGCTTTGGAGGCTGTGATGACCACAAAAAAAAAAAAATCTGCTGGTGGCCACATGTGGCTGTGGTGGCTGCATTTGAGAAACGCTTATCTAGACCATTTGAGAAACACTGATCTAGACCATTCCTGATAAGCATCTGTTTTTACCCTCTCCCTCTGTTCCCAGACTGAGATTCCATGATCTCCCTTCATAATCTATTCTAGTACTTGACTATCCCTATAGTTGGAAACTTTCCTAATATCTAACCTAAATCTCTTGTGCTGCAGATTAAGCCGGCTACTACTTGTCCTCACTTCAGTGGATGTGATCAATTTCTTTTGATCACCAGCTTCTTTATAATAGCCCATAACATCTCAGATTATTATCAGGTCCCCCTCAGTCTTCATTTCTCAAGACTAAACGTGCCCTTTTTTTAACCCTTCCTCATAGATCAGATTTTCTAAACCTTTTATCATTGTTGTTGCTCTTCTTGTCTCTCTCCAGTTTGTCCACATCTTTCCGAAAGTGTGGCACCCAGAATTAGACCGTGTTTCAGCTGAGGCCTCACCAGTATCGAGTAGAGCAGGAAAGTTGCCTCCCATCTCTGACATAACATTCCAGTTAATACACCCCAGAATGATATGAGCTGCGAAGGGGAAAGGTCTAGAACCCAGGCTCTAGCCCGAGCCCAAATGTCTACATTGCAATTTTATAGCCCTGCAGCCTGTAACCTGAGAGCCTAGTCTACTGCCTGGGCTATCCACAGGTATTTCATTGCAGTGTAGACATACCCTTGGTAACCAGAGTGCTGGGTCAGCTCTAGGCTCCTAACACTCTCATGTGCTCATACCTGTCTGTCAACTTCTCTGAGTTCGTGTGTGTGTGTGTGTGTGTGTGTGTGTGTGTGTGTGTGTGTGTATTCCAATATCCTTTTTTGTTACTATCACTGTTATACTTCACAGTAGAATCCTCTTTACACATTTTGTCTTAATGCAGTATGCCATTACCAGTTGTCTCTAATGACTGGAAGACCTATTGCAAATTGCTAATTTTTTAGGGGTGGGGAATTGAAAAGAACTTGCATAAACCAACAGTAAGTCAGAAAATATCCTTTGTTCATTTATTTTGACACCTCTAGCTTTAATTACTTATAGTAAAGTGTCAGAATGTGGTAGTAAATGTACTGTATTATTGCAGAGTATATTTTGTAGACATAATGAAGCCTTAATTATATGAGAGCTTGTTACAACACTTTGCTATTTGCTGGGACTCCTGTTTTAGTGTGTGGATTAGCACAGGTCTATTCTACAGCCTGTCAATTTCTTGAGTCTTACAGAGTGCTACTCAGATTTTTCAATCCTTGCCCTTTTTGAAGGTTGATACTTAAATGTATTGAGGTAAACATCTGATGACAGAGCATGCATTGGAACAAATGTTTATTTCAGCACTTCGGAAATGAGTTGTTGAAACAATAGAATTTATCATGTGGATGTGTTTGTGTCTGTTTATATTAGCTCATTTGTGTCTGGCGTAAATCTAGGTAGTGGGAAAGGAAAGAGTAATAAGGGCAAAATTCATAGGCACCAACACTGTGGAGACCATATTATTTTTTAAAATGTAGGCATTGCAGCAAAATTGAGTATTTTTATAGCTCAAAGAAGAAGTGAAGATGGCCTATGCCATTTATATAGCTGCAGTACCATGTTATGCATATGATTTTTTCCCAGTTATCTCCAATTTCGGAGATGCAATTTTGCACCCACAAATGTTTTCACCTGCATTTAATTGCAAGCAAAAATGGTAGCATTTTCAGGGGTGCTGGAACTAGCGGTGCTGGGGGTGCGGCAGGAACCCTCTGGCTTGAAGTGATTTATAGGTTGGTTCAGTGGCTTTCAGCACTGCCACTATAAAAATTGTTCCAATGCTGCTGAAAATTTTCCTGAATCTGTATCTGATTTCCTGAATCAGGTAGCTGGGCATGTATATGCAATCATTTGTTCTGGCTGTTGTATACACCCATGTAGAACATAACATTTTAAATTACTGAAATGCCTTGCGTGTATCAGTCCTTTTAGCAGTATATTAGAGCCAAGTCTTCTCTTGCAGGTGGGCTACGGGACGTGTCATTGCAACTGACATCAACTATCTCTGAAATGGGTGGCTCAAACCATCCTTCTTTAGTTATCAAATGGTTGGGGGAGGACTTCTTCTGATTCAGCTATATCCTGCAAAGCTCTTAAAGACTACGGGGAAAGTGGATGGTTCTCCCCTTTTTAAATAAAATTTGAAATCAACCTCTGAGCTTGCTGCTCATTGCATTTAAGACTAGCATGCCCACCACAGAGTTTGCTACAGTGGAGGGGAGGAAAACTTTCTATAACCCATATTAACATCCAATAAAATGTCAGAAAGCAAGCACAAATCATTGCAGTAAAACAACTGAACTTTTATGAACTAAAAGTGATTTAACAGGGTTGCTGTTGTAGAGGCTTTTGCCTCTAATTTTTTTGGGCAGGAAGATTGAGCTGCCTTGTAACCGATGACTTTGAAACTTTCTGTGTGTTTCACAGTGTGGGATTATGACCCTATATAAGGGGACCTGTGCTGTACTGAATTCCAGGTTCATCTGGAGAGGCAAAACTCTTTCAAATATTTAGTTTTAAAATGCATTTGTAATTATTAAATCTGCATTAGATGCAGGGTTTTGTTAATGAAATGAGACCCAGCATTGTTTTAGCAAAAGCTTTGCACATCACAACCTATTAGTTAAATAGAGATGGAGGGGTAGTGTTAACTAGATATATTTCCCTTTGTCCTGCTAATCCAATGTTAACAGTATTCCAGAATCAGCACAATTATGGGCACTATTCTTATTATAAATCAATAGATTAGAGATGGAAAAGACTTACTGGATCATTCAGTCCATAAGACTGCCAGTGCTAAAAGGTGCATCAGATATTAAACTGATAACAGATCCAGACTAGGCACTAGCCTGTTGAGTATCAGAGGGGTAGCCGTGTTAGTCTGAATCTGTAAAAAGTCTGGTCCTGAAGTTTTTTTGCTGTAAGATGGCTACCTTTACATCTGCTATTTTGTGGCCAGGGAGGTTGAAGTGTTCTCTTACAGGTTTTTGTATATTGCCGTTCCTGATATCTGACTTGTGTCCATTTATTCTCTTGCGTAGTGACTGTCCAGTTTGGCCAATGTACATAGCAGAGGGGCATTTCTGGCATATGATGGCATATATAACATTGGTGGACGTGCAGGTGAATGAGCCAGTGATGTTGTAGCTGATCTGGTTAGGTCCTGTGATGGTTTGCTGGTGTAGATATGTGGGCAGAGTTGGCATTGAGGTTTGTTGCATGGGTTGGTTCCTGAGTTAGAGTTGTTATGGTGCGGTGCGTGGTTGCTGCTGCTTAAGGTTGACAGGTTGTCTGTGGGCGAGGACTGGCCTGCCTCCCAAGGTCTGTGAAAGTGAGGGATCATTGTCCAGGATGGGTTGTAGATCAAGCAAAAAAACTTCAGGACCAGACTCCAAAGAGAAACTGCTGAGCTCCAGTTCATTTGCAAATTTGACACCATCAGATCAGGATTAAACAAAGACTGTGAATGGCTATCCAACTACAGAAGCAGTTTCTCCTCCCTTGGTGTTCACACCTCAACTGCTAGCAGAGCACCTCACCCTCCCTGATTGAACTAACCTCATAATCTCCATACTGATTTATACCTGTCTCTGGAGATTTCCATTACTTGCATCTGAAGAAGTGAGGTTCTTACCCACGAAAGCTTATGCTCCCAATACTTCTGTTAGTCTTAAAGGTGCCACAGGACCCTCTGTTACTTTTTAGCCTGTTGAGGTTTTTTTAATACATCAAAGCATCACTTTGTGAAGAAATCCTGATGTTTGTACTTGAATGCAAAATTTTGCTTGTCTTGGCACCTTCAGAATATTTTATTACATATTCTCTGTCTATTAATTTTGCTATATTCTGAGGAAACTTCAGGGAAAATTTCATCACTGTACTAAACAAACAGTTCAGAAATTAAAGTACAGGTGTGCAAAGTAAAGGCAGTGCAAGTAGTATTCCTGACACTTTCCATTATAAGATCTTGTTTTCAATTTCAGTCAGAAAAATGAGTCCCTATGTTTCTCAAACTGGACACTCTGACACTTTTGACAATTCTGGCCTTAATTTCTGTTACTTTGTGTGTAAAATGGGAAGGATAATACCACAGAGGTGTTGTGAAGATAAATTCATGAATGCTTGTAAAGCACTAAGATACAACAATGATAAGACCATAGAAAAGTCCACGAGTAAATAAATAATTGTGTATTCAGTGCAGGGTTTGGATGGCGTGCAGTAAATAATGCATGTGGTCATGCATTAAATGGCGAGGATAAAAAAATATTAAATAGTTAACCATTCAGTGAGCACCAAACATTCTGTGTGCTGAATAAGGCAAGGTTCCTGTGGGGGGGAAAATACTATAAGATTGTATAAATAAAGACAGGAAGTGCCAACATTTTGATAAAACTTCTGAATTCTTGACTTTGCAACCTTAATATTCTTTTAAAGTAGGGTTTTGTTGTTGTTGATGTAATATAATATATACACTTGCATACAGATGAATTAAATTTTGCTCCAGTTGCGTTTCTTTAACTGACCCGTTGATCTGGACTGCTTAGAGAAATTTAAAATCATATATACTTTCTATTATTGAAAGTCAAGTATTTTTTCATCGCATGCATTGCAAGTACTTACAATGAACTGGATGTAACAGCAATATCATTTCACAGAAGAGTTGCAGTCTATTGCTGTTTTAATTAAAACCATTCTGCTGATGGAAAGTTCATTCTCTGGTGTTTAATGTATTTGTAATGCATCTGTTTGGGCTCCCTTGCTAGAGATATCTTTCATTATAACCCACTTATCTAAGTTTAATTATAAATTTCTAAATGTAAACCTTTATTAAGTTTCCAGAATGCACTCTGAAACCGACGTTCATGATGGAAAACAGGAAAATTTTGGGGTTTATATGTTTCTCCCAATTAGGTCAATATAATTTCAGAAGCATTTCAGTGGCAATGCAACAATGGCCTTTACTGTCTGTACGTTAAGCATTATTTTGTGTAATCCTTCAGTTTCCTCCATAGTTGCAGAACAAGAAGCAGGCATTATTGAACTTACAGATATAATTTAGAAATAATAAAGGTAGCGAAAACTTCTATAGTGGCTTTTTTTTCAGCAGCTAAACATCTGTTCTTAAAAAGGAGTCATTGATGTTATAAAATGGAAAAAGAACCAAACACTGTAGTTTGTATTGGGCCTTGTCTACATTGGAGTGACAAGCTACTGATATAGCTGCCTCGCTGTAATTGCATGGATGCAAACCCTAGGATAGACATAGTGCACCGGTATGATTTTACTCTGGGTAATACTCCAGAGTAGACTGACTTAGGCCTGGTCTACACTAGGCGTTTATGTCGAAGTTAGCGCCGTTACATCGAATTAACCCTGCACCCGTCCACACCGCGAAGGTATTTAGTTCGATATAGAGGTCTCTTTAATTCGACTTCTGTACTCCTCCCCGACGAGGGGAGTAGCGCTAAATTCGACATGGCCATGTCGAATTAGGCTAGGTGTGGATGGAAATCGACGCTAATAGCTCCGGGAGCTATCCCACAGTGCACCACTCTGTTGACGCTCTGGACAGCAGTACGAGCTCGGATGCTCTGAACAGCCACACAGGAAAAGCCCCGGGAAAATTTGAATTTGAATTCCTTTTCCTGTCTGGCCAGTTTGAATCTCATTTCCTGTCTGGACATTGTGGCGAGCTCAGCAGCACTGGCAATGATGCAGAGCTCTCCAGCAGTGATGGCCGTGCAATCTCAGAATAGAAAGAGGGCCCCAGCATGGACTGATCGGGAAGTCTTGGATCTCATCGCTGTGTGGGGTGATGAGTCCGTGCTTTCCGAGCTGCGCTCCAAGAAACGGAATGCAAAGATCTACGAGAAGATCTCTAAAGACATGTCAGAGAGAGGATACAGCCGGGATGCAACGCAGTGCCGCGTGAAAATCAAGGAGCTGAGACAAGGCTACCAGAAGACCAAAGAGGCAAACGGACGCTCCGGATCCCATCCCCAGACATCCCGTTTCTACGAGGCACTGCATTCCATCCTAGGTGCGGCCGCCACCACTACCCCACCAGTGACCGTGGACTCTGAGGATGGGATATTGTCCACGGCCGGATCCTCGGACATGTTAGCGGACGGGGAAGATGAGGAAGGAGAAGAGGTGGACGAGGCAGTCGACAGCACTCACAACGCTGGTTTCCCCGACAGCCAGGATCTCTTCATCACCCTTACAGAGATCCCCTACCAACCGTCCCCAGCCGTTACCCCGGACACAGAATCTGGGGAAGGATCAGCCAGTAAGTGTTGTAAACATCTAAACATTTATTTTTAACAGAACAGGAATATTAACAATTAAAAAAATGGGTTTCTCATGATTAGTTTGCCCTAGGCGCTTAACGGTTCAGTCATGGGCAGTGCAACTATTGAAAAAAAAATCTAGCAATGTCCAGTTTTGCATGATTGTCCTGCCCAAGCCGCTCTACTGTTTAGTCACTGCTACAGCAGCTAGAGTAAAATGCGGTCTATATGTCCGGGGATGGAGCAGAAATCCTCCTGTGACATCTCAAGGAAGCTCTCCTGGAGGTAATTGGAAATCCGTTGCATTAGGTTCCTGGGGAGAGCGGCCTTATTGGGTCCTCCGTAGTACGACACGTTGCCGCGCCACGAGACAAGCAAGTACTCGGGAATCATTGCTCTGCACAGCAGGGCGGCATACGGCCCTGGTCTTTGGAGGCTTTCCCGGAGCATTCTCTCTTTCTCGCTGTCAGAGATCCTCATGAGGGTGATGTCGCTCATGGTGACCTGCTTTGAATGAGGTAGGGGAATGTTAGTGTTGGGACTGCTTTACCGTTCCTTTACAGAACTGTAACCGCTGGTTTGCAGCCACGCGGTGGAGGCGGGAGAGGGGCAGCCGAAAGGGATCGTTCCCGGGGACAGCCGCGAGGGTGTGGGACAGGAGCAGAGTTCCTGCTTGCCGGATTGCTGGCAGCAGGGACCGACATTGATTTCAATGTGAAATGAGGCCATTGCTAATATTAAAGTTTTAAGCTGCCACGAGTCTACGGCTTACCATGTCTGCCTGCAACAGAAATTCCGTTGTCCTGACACGGTTCTCAAATGTGCTGTGCAAGACCCCAGGCACTGAATGCGAAGGCCGAGAATTCAACCTTGTGCTGAGTGCGCATGTGATAGGTGCTGTGCATGGTCTTGTTCACAGAGAAAGACTATGTTCTTTGTTCACAACTACATTTATCTTTCTGAGGAATTCACTCCCTTTTTCCCATTCCCACAGCCCCATCTGCGACTGTCTCACAACCTAGCCTGGCATCACACTCCCAGAGGCTAGCGAGGATTAGGCATAGGAAGAAGAGGACACGGGAGGACATGTTCTCAGAGCTTATGGCCTGCTCCCGAGCCCAGGCAGCACAGCAGACCCAGTGGCGGGAGAACTTGTCCCAAATGCAGCAAGCAAACATGGATCGGGAGGAGAGGTGGCGGCAGGAAGACCAGCAGGCGACTCAAACCCTGCTTGGACTACTGAGGGAGCAAACGGACACGCTCCGGCGCCTTGTGGATGTTCTGCAGGAGGACAGAGCCCCACTGCAGTCCATCTCTAACCGCCCTCCCCCGCCACCAAGTCCCATACCCCCCTCACCCAAAGTGCACAGAAGGAGAGGCGGCAGAGTCCACGCCAACTCTCACTCCACCCCTGCAGAGAGCTCTAGTAGCAGAAGGCTCTCATTCCCCAAAATTTGACAAGTTCTTTCCTTCCCGCCTGACACAAGCCCCCGTCCAAGTTTCACCTCCCAGTTCCATGTGTAGTTGATAATAAAAAATATGTTTCTGTTAACTAATGTTTCCATCATGTTCTTTTGGAGGAGGGGGGGAAAGGGGGATGGTAATTGGACAGGACAGTCACCTTTGGCAGGGTACATAGGCGGGGGCAGGTACAGCAGCAGGGCACATACACAGTGCAGTGACTAGTTGCCCTGGTCAGTCTGGGAGGTGGTTTTCATGTTCTGTAGTGGGGGGTGGGTTGCTCTGTGACTTTGTGGCGGGGGAGGGCAGTTACAGATCTTAAGCGGCGGTCCTTATGCAGGATCACAGAGCCACACAGCAGGAGATCTGTAACCGTCCTCCCCCTGCCACAAAGTCACATAGCCCCCCCATACACACAGTCCCGATCAGGAGGGGTGACAGGCTCCGTTGAAAGAACTAGCCCACCACAGCGGAGCCTGTCAATCCTTGAGTTTAGAAGCTTTCTTTGCGTCACTACACTACACCCGCTCCGCACCACAATCCGCGTCCCAGTTTTAAAAAATTCCCGCGAAAACAGTAGTAAAGAAAACGGTGTTCATTAACAAAGTAGAACTGATTTTATTTCGAAACGTGTGTTGGAAGGGGGGGAGAAGGGGGTATGTAACTGGAGAGGATAGTCAACATTAACTGGGTAAAGAAACGGGGGCAGGTTCGGCTTCTCTGTACACAAACTTTACAGTCACAGGTTACCCTGCTCACTCAGGAACTTAGCTTTCAAAGCCTCCCGGATGCACAGCGCGTCCCGCTGGTCTCTTCTAATCGCCCGGCTGTCTGGCTGTGCGTAATCAGAAGCCAGGCTATTTTCCTCAACCTCCCACCCCGCCATAAAGGTCTCCCCCTTGCTCTCACAGAGATTGTGGAGCACACAGCAAGCTGCTATAACAATGGGGATATTGGTTTCGCTGAGATCACAGCGAGTCAGCAAGCTTCTCCATCTCCCCTTGAGACGGCCAAAAGCACACTCCACCACCATTCTGCACTTGCTCAGCCGGTAGTTGAAGAGTTCTTTTTCACTGTCCAGGGCGCCAGTATAGGGCTTCATGAGCCAGGGCATTAGCGGGTAGGCTGGGTCCCCGAGGATGACTATAGGCATCTCCACATCCCCAAGAGTTATTTTGTGGTCCGGGAAGTAAATACCTTGCTGCAGCCGTCTAAACAGACCAGAGTTCCTGAAAACACGAGCGTCATGAACCTTGCCCGGCCATCCGACGTAGATGTTTGTAAAACGTCCCCTGTGGTCCACCAGTGCTTGCAGCACCATGGAAAAGTAGCCCTTTCTGTTAATGTACTGGCTGGCCTGGTGGTCCGGTGCCAGGATAGGGATGTGAGTTCCATCTATGGCCCCACCGCAGTTTGGGAATCCCATCGCTGCGAAGCCATCTATGATCGCCTCCACGTTTCCCAGGGTCACTACCTTTGGCAGCAGTACATCAACGATTGCCTTGGCTACTTGCATCACAACAACCCCCACAGTAGATTTGCCCACCCCAAACTGGTTCGCGACTGACCGGTAGCTGTCTGGCGTTGCAAGCTTCCAGAGGGCTATGGCCACTCGCTTCTGGACAGTCAGGGCTACTCGCATCCGGGTGTCATTGCGCTTCAGGGCAGGGGACAGCAACTCACAAAGTTCCAGGAAAGTTCCCTTCCGCATGCGAAAGTTTCGCAGCCACTGGGATTCATCCCAGACCTGCAGCACTATGCGGTCCCACCACTCAGTGCTTGTTTCCCGTGCCCAGAATCGCCGTTCCACGGCATCAACATGACCCATTGCGACCGTGATGTCCTCGGCGCTGGGTCCCCTGCTTTCTGAGAGGTCTGTGCTACTCTCAGACTTCAGGCCATCACCGCGGTGACGTAGCCTCCTCGCCTGACTTATCTGCATCTGCCTCAGGGAAAGGTGTATGATAAGCTGCGAGGCGTTGAGAGCGGCCACAACTGCAGCGATGGTCGCAGTGTGCTCCATGCTCGCAGTGCTGTGGCGTCCGCGCTGTCACTGACTAGAAAAGTGCGCGAACTGATTTCCCGCCGGCGCTTTCAGGGAGGGAGGGCGGGAGTGATGGACGGATGACGACAGTTACCCAAAAGCACCCTGGACACATTTTTTTTACCCAGAAGGCATTTGCGGCTCCACCCAGAATTCCAATGGGCAGCGGGGACTCCGGGAACTGTGGGATAGCTGCCCACAGTGCACAGCTTCCAATGTCAACGCTTTCCCCGTTAGTGTGGACTCACAAAGTCGAATTACTGTCCTTAGTGTGGACACACACGTTCGACTTTGCAATATCGATTCCAAAAATTCGATTTAAGTAAAATCGAACTACTCTCGTAGTGTAGACAAGGCCTTAGACTGTATATCCCTAATTGTTTGCAAAAGTTCTCTTCCAGATGCAGATATATTATTAGCACTGTGTGTTCTTTTAAGAATATTTCCACCCTCACAATTATTGTAGCAAACTGCATTAAGTATTCTGCAGTTTAATGTTCTGATTCATATAAATAACCAATTAAGAAGGCGACATTTAGAAGTAATTGCCAACTAATGTTGTAGATCTGTAAATCTAGCACTTTTACACAGTGCATTTTAATCCATGGATCTCAAAGTGCTTCACAAAGGAGAGTAAATATCCTTAACTGCATTGTACAAATGGAAAAGGGGAGGCACAAAGGTCCAGACTGCCATTCTTACCCTTGCTGAGTAGTTCTGTTGAAGTCAGGGGGACTACTAGTTCTTTACTCCACAAGTGGCAGAATCTGGCCCTGAGTGACTTGTCTTAGGTCACATAGGAAGTCTGTGCAAAGCTGAGAATAGAATCTAGGTCACTGCACTTCAACCACAAGACTATCTTCCTTTAAAATATGTCAGCAGTGGAAGAATTGATGAAGGGTGTGTGTGTGTGTGTGTGTATATAAATCATATGGGAATAAAACCTGTTTCTGGTTTAGCTTGGTATTTTCTCATGATATTAAAAAGTGTGTGTGTGTGTGCATGTACACATGTACACATGCACACAAAACAATAGCTAATAGTGAAGGCCCAGATCATGGCTCTGTGGACGTGGCTGTATAGAGCTTACTTGGGGCTGATTGTAAATTCACGGTCTAGCTCATTAGTTTTTCTTTAGTTTTTCTGTAAATCTCAATGTTTGTAAAATTTAGAATAACTTTACCTGAAGACCTTCGATCCATTGATTACCACAGTTTATCTGTGGCACATGTAAAGGGTGGTTTGACAGGCATCATTTCAAGCTATGATCTGCTGATGAGGAATCAAATAGGATTAGTCTTTGGATAATACCTTTTGCAGAAGGCAGGGCAGAGTTTAGTAGTACAGGGTGTTAACATTTCAGAAAGGTCAAGATAAGTAAGAATCTATAAAGCTTAGGATAAATAAGTGATGAGTTTCTGCCCTGCATTTCAGGCAAACTGTTATTACTGTTTTTAATTTTGTTTTTTCTGCCAAGAGAATTGAATAATCATTAAAGTGTTTTGTGCTGGACAATTACCAAATGATTTTCAGGTCAGATATGAGACATGCAAGTGCTTTTTCTATCGTGGTTAAAATTGTGCTGGTTTATTTTAGTTGCATAATGTTTTTTAAATGTAATAGTTTTACCAGCTCTCTTCATAAGTCTTCTCATTGCAAAGAAAAATACTAGGGCAAATTCGACCGTGGCTGAAGTGGGCACAACTCCTACTGAATTCAAAGGGAATTTTATTTCCTTATGACAAGGGTGAATTAAGTTCTTTGACTTGGGTTTTCAGACTTCAGCCAGTTCATTTTCAGGTTGAGTAACAAATATTGCACAAATTCATACAGAACAGGGCTAGATTTATGACTTCAGAAGCCACTGCAAGGAGTGTGAAGGGGTACTGCACTAGTGGTAGCGATCTCAGATATTTTCTCTTTGGGGTACATGCAGAAACATCAATTACTACACTATTGTAACAGAGTGCATTCAGTGTGTATTTCCTCCAGTGTTGGTCACTAATGGCTGGCTGCTGTTGAGAGCAGGAAGAGGCATAGCCTTGGTTACCCAGCAGTGCCAGATACCCTGCTGCTTTAGCAGTGTCTAGCACAGTGTCTAGCACCTGCTGGGACTCTGGTTCTTGTGCTCTGGGAGTGCAAGCACTAGCATTCTGGTTACCTGAGTGGGACTGGGCAGCAAGTTTCATTACAGCCTCTCCATCTTGCTATCCATCCATGCAGGGAAAGCCAGAGTCTGGTTGGCAACGTTCACCAATTTCTCACTAGAAAATCCAGGAGTCTAATAACTAAATGACAATTTTTAATATACAAAGAGAGCAGAGTCCCTTGATGTGCTCTACAGCTGCTCACCTCTAAAGGGACGGTGGTAGTTTTGTGGTACTTGGTGGCTTCTGCAGCCTGCATTCTGTTGCGTAAATTTTCATTTTTTATCTGAGGTGGGTGGGTAGGAAAGAATTAAAAAACAAATAAACAAACTTCCTACTAGTTAGCCATCTTTACTGTAATGTTTTTTAAATACATGCTCACTAATAAGATGGCAGTGGCATTTATGATAATACATCTGTTACAATGCAATTTCCATTTGTGGAAGGTATTTCAAAGAAAATGGATTTTGAACCTTTACTTTCACATGTGCATGCAAACAATTTTATTCACATTCTGATTGATCTTTAATATCAGCTCAAAATATAATGTAAACATTGTGGGGCTGATCCTTCAAACATACGAGTGTAGCACTGGGACAAGTCCTGATTTTAACGTCATGAGAAATGTACCGATTTGGGTATTTGCAGGATTGGGCTCTATGCCACTGTTGTCACAGTGTGAAAATACAGGATGGGTAGGGTACTCAGATATAGGGATGTCATAAAAGACGTTGAATAAGCTGGAAAAATCAAGGGAATATTTAATGTGATGCCCCTATCCTGCAAGCATTATGCACGTGTAACTTTAAACATGTAAATAGTCAACTGAAGTCAGTAGGACGACTTATGCATGTGCTTACATTTTAAGCACAAGTGTTTGTAGGATTAATGCATAAGTAGTGTTGGGGCACAAGATTATTTTAGGTAAAGAGTTTGTCTTGGATAACCATGGACTATATAAATCATTGTTACCTCTCCTAATGGGCCACTTTTTAAATTTGGGAGTAAGTGGAGAGAGAAACCTATAAGTGACCAGAAAAGCAAATACAGTAAAAGAATTTTGGGGGAGAGAAAAATGTATATATTTGAATTGTGATTTGAAGCTTAATTTTCTCATCTGGGGGAAAAAAATACATAATTATAAGGAAAATACATCATGAACATGAAGTGCAGATCAGAGTTAATAGTTTGAATAATCTGTAAATTATTTTTTAAAATGTTAACTACAGATTTCCCCCCCTCTGTATTTGCCAATTCACAGTTAACTATGCCTTCACATTTGGAAGTTTGAGATATTCAGTAACTAAATTTGATGTGAAATCTTGGTGGCCTTCATAATGTAATTTATTCATGCTGCTGTGGATGGCATATGTTGCCTGTGTGGTAACTTTTTATCATATCTGCACAGAACTGCTAGTGTTTCAAATTGGGTTATACAAACTGAGATATAGGGACAAATTCAGATTTCACTTGCCTTGGTGTAAATCAGTGAGCTTAGTGGAATTACATTGGTGTAGGCGAGATGGGAATCAGGTTCAGGGTCTTTAATTTATTCCTGTGGGTTTTTTTTTTTTCCAGAGTTAATGTAATCTCTGTACTCCTCAGACAACAGCAGGCTGTTATTTTTGTAGTCTTTCTCAAGGAACTAACAGATGCCAAGCCTCCTGACTAGGGCAGGAGTGTCCTACCCTTGGGGAGTTACTGCTACCCACTAACCCTTCCAATTCTGAGCTGGAGAAAGTGTGTTCAAAAGGCAGTTGACGAGTGCTACCCGAGCTTTGGTTTGAAAAAACACAAACTAAAAAACCACAACTGGCAGTGAGTGTTGTCTGAGGTTTCCTTGGATTTGTGGATTAGGGTCTTTAGTGAAATATCTTCTAGTGGAAAGATAAAGTCCCTATCCTGGCCTTATTCAGCTCCACAATGTGGAGTGCTGGCTGGGTCCCAGGTGTACAGAGCCCAGTTTGCACCTACAGAGGTCTCATGAGGGTCAGCAGCAGAGTGGCTGCACAGGGCATGATCCTGCAAAATGCTGAGCACTCTGGCCCTGATCCAGTAAAGCACTTTAGCGCGTACTTAAATTTAAGTTTATGAACAATCCCTTTGCATTCAGAGAGATGTCTTACATTCTTAAACTTAAGCACATGCTTAAGTTCCTTGTAGGATTGGAACCTGTGACAGGATCCCTGGGGTGCAGCCTGGGACTGTGGGGCCGCTGTGCCCCCTGAACTCTCTCCAGCCTGGGCCGTCTCTCACAGTGCCTTGCTAGTGACCAGCAGCAAACCCCCTGGTGCTGTGATCACTCAGCACAACTGCATGTGGAGACCCAACACCCAGCTAGATTACATGAATGCTCCCAGAGCTACTCATGAATCACACAGAGAAAGGCACCAGAGCCAAATCCTCCCAGCACTGTACCTCAGGAATATACCGTCTTGCACCGCTCAAGATGAGCAATGCAGATTTATTAATTGGTTCACCATTTCATCAGTGAAAAGTGGACATACACCAGCCTTTGCAAACCTAAGCATATTTGCCACACACTTTAGGCAAACTCACCGGTAAAGATAAACAGTAAAAGGTTATTGACTACAAAATATTTTAAGTGATAGGCAAAAGTCAGATGCACTTTTTCCCAGCAACTTCCCCCCATAACTGCTCTCTCTGTCTCACCAGCATGGGGGAAAACATCCCCCTCTCTGTCAGTTGGGTCATTTGAGTTCTCACAAACCACCACCTGGCAATTTCGTGGTCTAAACTTCTCTGTTATCACAAGCATTGGAGCTGCATCTTGATTTAAAGAGACAGTTACTTTCCAAAACCTCTTCAGAAATAGCATCCTGAAAAACTGGGACCTGGGTTGAGGTACCCTTCGCCACCCCTTTCTCTGTCCCTGAGAAATCAGCTGTGTGACTGCTCCCCTCCAAGAGGCCAGTTACACAGTTCCTTCTCAAAACCTGGGTCACAGGCTGATTGCCTGGGTGCACGGTTGCTGACCGAGCCATTCGGTCCTGGGCATCCTCTCCAAGTGACCAGTAAGGAGACATTACTGTGCTTCCATCATTTTTTCCCCAGTTTCCTTCTCTGACCCCCCCCCCAAGACGCATTTCTCTTTGCTCCCTAGGAAGGTGTCCGTTCCTTGTTCATCTGCAAAACCCAGCTAACAACTGGGATACTTTCCTTCACCACTGACAACACCTTTCCTGCCCCTGCTCCTGAGGGCATGTTGCCTTCTGCTGGAAAGGAGCTAATCTCAGCCCCTCCCATATTTGGAAGCACCCTGCTTCCCTGTGTTACTGAGTTAAAGGAATCCTCACCCACCTCAGTGGTTTCTGAGATTCCCTCCCCTTTCTCTGGGCTCTCCTCTGGGACACATTTCTCTGTGCCCCCTAGAGCGGGGTCTGTCTCTGGTTCATCTGCAACTTGCTGGTAGCTAACAACCTGGATAGTTCTCTCCCTGGCAGGCCTTACACCCCCTTCCCTTCCTGATGGGGTGTTGCCTCCAGCTGCAGTGCAGGAGTTGGTCTCAATCACCCTCCCACCTGGAAGCACATGGCTTTCCCCTGCTGCAGAAGAATTAAGGAGACTCTCCTATTCTCTCAGCAGTTCCTGAGACCTTACCCTTTCCCTCAGAGGTCCCAGCATAAAACTCCCTTCTGCTGCAAGCAAATACTTTAACCTGAGCTACACGGAAAAAATCATTACCAAGAAGCAGGTCAACTAGGAGGTGTTCCATTACCCCCCCCCCCTCCCCGGTCAAAACACTTTCCAAGCCTTCCCACACCACCTGGATTTTTAGCTGGTGGTATGAGGAATCTGCTTTTGCCCACCCCCACAATCTCTGCCATTTGGCCAGGCAATATGCTGGCCTCTGGGACCACACTCTGCTTAACCAGTGAGATCTGCCCCAAGCAGATCCTTGCCATTAATTTGGACAGCCTTTGCCAAACCCAAAATGTTTCACAAGAACAGTTTGGGTTTGAACTCTAGTCTAATCACAGGCAAGTTTATGTTGGAAAGCTGCCTAGTGAGCTTAGGGTCTCTTGCAGCTTCCAGGGTCTGTGGCTTTGGGGCAGCTCCATGGTGCAGAGCTCCAGGACCAGGAATCCAACATTCACTGCTCTGAGACAACCCTGCTGTGCCAGGGATTCTAGGCTCACTGCCTCAGAGCTGGGAGCCTGAAAGTCCTGGGAACCCCAGCTCTAACCAACACGTGGCTCACGACTCAGCAGCGGGGAGCCTGGAAACCCAGAGAGCCCCACCTCTCACGTTTGGTTTCTCTCCCCTCCCCCCGCCCCCATTGCAAGTTTCAGCCAAAAAGAAATTCAGTTTTCATTCTGAAATGGAACAAAAACTTTTTTGGAGCTTCCACTGGCATGGAATTGAGGGTGTGTGTGTGTGTGTGTGTGTCACTCTCTCTCCTGAAGTCATCCCATTTGCAATGCACTGGATCCACATCCTTCTTCCAAAGAGTAGGGTGCAGAGCCCCTATGCCTCACTTCTATACAGGCCCGGTTGGCTTCTTGGGCTTGATTAGCCCAGTGCAAACTTGCTTACAAGGCCACTTATGGTCCTTTGTTTGACCCTGTAAGCTTTAGGATTTAGCTCTAGACAAGGGACTAGGATTTGCTTTTTTCCCTTCAATTCAGGGTGCAATGTTTGTTCTGAACTTGAAAGTCTAGGTCCTAACGTTAATCCCCAAACACTGGGAAAAGTCCATGAATGCAAGCGTCTTACATTGCCTGCATTACTTTGTCTGCGTAAAAGCTCCATTTGATATCTTTACAGGTTTTGCAATGCAGCTAAAATATAAAAATGAATTAAGCTAAACAGATACAACACTGTATCCTCCACAGCAGTTAGTCAATATCTGATTAACTATAATTACATGAGTTTATCATGATAGAAACTGTTTGAGTAATTTCAATAAAACTCCAAATTAAAAGATTTAGTGTATATCCACTATCCACTATTTTCAGGTTTATCTTTGACTTCTTATCAAGAACCATACTGTGTATTATGTATTGTAATAATGCTGCTTTTTTATAAGGCTGGAAATGTAATGGAATTTCAGAACTAAACTTCTAATATCTGATAACTTTAATGAAAGGCACCAAATGATGCCAATAATATAAACGATGACAATAACATGTTGCAGAAGAATCTTATCACTCTGCTTCCCCTGTCCTAGCGGTAAAACTTTGACATATGAAATGTGGGACTAATGACCAGTTACAAATGTAGGAATTCAGGAAATATAAATGCAAAAGCTAATCTTGTAGGAGAAATACATGTAGTATTAAACTCTAACGTTCGCTTTCACATCAAAATTCAGTTCTTAGTTCTAATGCCATTTTTTAACTCTATCATCTACATACAGTATGCAGAGATGAACTGGCAATCCAAATCTTGTGTCTCAGTGCCCTTAGCTTCATGGAAATTGGGATTCATATCCAGAGCTGAACGTTGCAGCTTGAATCTGTCTCCATCCATGGTTTGTTTAACTATAAAACACCAGATATCTTGATGATGGGCATGTTAAAGATAAATAGATTGAGGAGAGAAAAAAGTGTTGCATAAGGTTCTCACATGACATATTATGGCGAAAGCCTTGAATTTTAGAGCTGTGACACTAGCAGATTGCTTTTTAGGAACTCACTAAGGGTTTTGGTAATGGCCACCATTTTGGCTGACACCTAGAATTGAACCAGGGGCCTCCTGAGCTAAAAGTACGTATCTTTACATGTACCATCTCTAAAGTACCCATGTAACAGACTCTGCGCCACAGAAAGGGATGTGCAACGTGTACTGAGTAGCACTGACCCTGAGTGCTCTGCTTTATTACTATGTATTTTTAGCAAACTAATTTTGCCTTTTCTTTCAAATCTAGGACTAGAGAAGACGAGAGACTGAATTATGTTTCTGAGGGATCTCTGGGTTTCTGCTCATTGGGCATGGCAGGGCATGAGGAATATCTTGCTTTTACTTGCGCTCTCAATGTTACAAACAACTGATTTGGAAGCCAGGAAAGATCATCAATTTGTCTGGAAAACAGGTAGGAATCAACATATTCTTATTTATTCACTTTCTAGTTCCTATGATTTAAGAAGTCTGTTACCTATTCCTACTCTGACTTAGCACTATAAGAAATTCCCAAAGAAAAATGTCCTAATAGTGTTTTCATGTAGCTTTATTTATTTATGTGTGTGTGCGTGTGTGTATACACAAATATTTCCCCCTCTAATTTAGTTTATTCCATCTTTTTGTTCACTGAAATGCTGTACCCTGCAGTGACACTTGGTATAGTCTGGGTTTTCATAATGCTATCACTTGAACAGAGGCAGCTAATAGAGTTTTGGAGGGTATAGCCTGGACTTTGTCCTGGGAGGCAGTGGCACTTAGTGAGTGGTGCTTTTGCTCCATCTGTGGGCTCTCTGTGAACAGGCTGCATAGCTGGGCCATGAGGCCTTGGGTAAGCAGTTGAGACATATCTGTCTGTTGGTGCCTTGGTAAAGGCCATGAGGCTCGGAGCTTTGATCAGATCCAGTGTTTGAAGTCTTTGAGTGGTTCATTGTTTCCTGCCGGTGGTGGATGGAGCTGAGCTAAACAGGGAGACTTGATATAAAAAGCATCTTGCTGGGTGAATTTTAGAGCCACAAACAGATGCCGCTAATAGAGTTGCGGAGGTAGTTGAGAGCAGGAGTGTGAAAAGCTTTGCTTCCAGGTTCGGCTCCTACATCAGTTTCAAGATGGCCAGCGATGGAACTATGGGTGTCCTGCAATGGATGTGCCTTGTTTCCTTTCCTGCCTGAAGCCAGAAGGGACTTACTACATATGAAGTGAAAGCTGGTGCTGGAGAAACTTCTTGGATTGGACAGGCAAATAGAGACACTAATTGAGAACCAGAGGAGTTCCTAGACAGCCCAGTTCAGGAAACATCAAGTACACCAGGTTCAAGGAAGAAAGAAGCTGGCCACCAAGGAGTTGGGGAGACAGGAAGTCAGAAAGGAGGCCTGGCCATTCATAACTATCAGAGGCAAGAGGTCACATCTGCAATTGTCACAATTGGAGACAGAAAGGGTGTGTGGACTGTGGCTACTAGAGAGAAGAGGACCAGGAGGAATTCTATACAGCTAAAAGCTTCAAGTCAGTGATCTCCAACCTTTTTACACACAAGCTCACTTTTTGAATTTAAGATCAATCCAGGATCCCAGGATCATACCCTGCCCCTTCCCCAGGGCCCCGCCCCACTCACTTCATTCCACCCTCCCTTCGTCGCTCACTCTCCTCCACCCTCACTCACTTTTACCGGGCTGAGGCAGGGAGTTGGTGTTTGGGAAGGGGTGTAGGCTCTGGGTTGGAGCCGAGGAGTGTAGGAGAGGGCTTCAGACTGAGCCTGGGGCAGGGGGTTGGGTGCAGGAGTGAGGGGGTGCAAGCTCTGGGAGAAAGTTTGGGTGCAGGGGTCAGATGGTCACACTGCACCTAATCTCACAGAAGCCAGTGGACATTTCATGAATTTTACGTTTTATTAATTTCATTTGTTGTTTATGGATCCAGAATCCTTCAGGGATTGTCACTAATCAGTGTAACATTCTCAACTATGGGGTGTGCATTGGCTGAGCCTCAGGCATGGGGTTGGGGTGAAGGAGTGAGGGGTACAAGCTCTGGAAGGGAGTTTGGTGCAGGAGGGGGCTCAGAGCTGGTGCAGAGTGTTGGGGTGCAGGTGGGGGGGTGGGCTCTGAGAGGGAGTTTGGGTGAAGGAGGGGGCTCGGGCTGGAGCAGGGGGTTGGGAAGTGTGTAGGAGGTGTAAGGTGTAGGCTCCAGCTGGGAGGCGCTTACTGCAGACGGCTCCTGGACGATGGCGCAGTGGCGCTCAGGCAGGCTGCCTGCCTGCCATGGCCCCAGGCTGCTCCTGGAAGCAGCTGGGCTGCTGGCATGTCTCTACAGCCCCTGGGGGAAAGGGGAGAAGTGGGTCTCTGTGCGCTGCTTGCTCCTGGCCAAAGGGAACTACAGGGCTGTTGCTGGGGGTGGGGACAATGTGTGAAGCTGCAGCCCCCACGCAGGGGCCGCAGAGATGTGCCAGCAGCCAGCCGCTTTTGGGAGTGCTATGGGGCCATGGCAGGCAGGCAGGCTGTGGTGCCAGACTTTTAGTGGCCTCGAGATCACGATCAGCTGGCAGAGGCTTCAGGATCAACCACTGCTTCAAGTTGATACCAGGTCCTCAATGTTTAACCTGTGAAAGATACCTCTTAAGAACCAGGGGGTCTAAGGGAAGGGAAAGATATATGAGACATGCCTGTGCATGGTAGCTAAGCCCAACCTCTTAGAATCAGTTGTGCCCATAAAGAGTTTCCTCAACTGTCCAAGGAAGTCTGTCCATCCTTGCTGGAGGTTCAACACTCAGAAAAATCAACAGAAAATTCTGCAAAGGATAAACAGACAACAGGAATCAAGACACGAGACATCACTCACATGAGATTGGAGGAATTTCTGAAGTTAATGGGCAAGGATCCATTTATGGGCACTAATGACACTGAATCATGGGATATATCGCAGATAAGAGATAACTTCAGGGAACTCAGAAGCATGCTGAAGAAGAATGTACAAGCGATCTTCTCTGCTATCTTCCCGAGAGTGAAGGGAGACAGAAGATTCTAAAAATGAACCACTGGTTAGGTAAGTGGTATAGGATTTGGTTTTGTGGAACATTGGTCCACCCTCTTCTATGGGAAGAGGAGACTCAGTAGAAATGGAACCAATCTCCTCAAGAACAGGCTGGCTTGAGTAGTCAGGAGGGTATTAAACTAAAATAACACAATGGGAGGGTAAAAAGAGGGGAGATATGAGCACTCATTTAGTGCAGAATCAAGAAGTTGAGAACAAAATTAACAGAACCAAAGGATGTGAAGAGAAGAGATTCTTTAATTTCCTGTACACCAATGCTAGGAGTCTCAGTAGAAAACAAGAGGATTTGGCATTGCTCATTTGTGAGTATAAATTCAATCTAGTTGATATTACTGAAACATGATTCACACATTTGGAACGTCAATATAAATGTTATCACCTATCTAGGAAGGACTGAGTGGTGAAAAGGGGAGGAGGTGTGGCACTCTGTCAAAAATGGCATTACCTGTTTCTGAGTCACTGATGACTTGGAAAAATATTTACTTTGAATGGTTATGGATGAGCCTTCTAACAGATAAAACACAAAATGGGGTTCTATTTGGTGTCTGCTACAGACCACCAAATCACAGTAGGAAACAGGATGACTGCTTCTTTATACACCTATTTATAATGCATGGGGGGGGGGAAGCTGTGTGATAATGGGGGACTTCAATTTCAATGACCTATATAGGAGATCTCGTATTGCCAGTAGTAAAACATCCTTGGATGTTTCTAAATATTGTAGATGACAATTTCCAAACTAAAAAACTAATTGCAACCAACACAGGGGAATTCTACCTGGTATAGACAAGTAATGTTGTGTGATGTGTTGGTTAGGTATCACTGCTCTACAGCCAAAATGCTTCTGAAATAAATGTAGTCAAACTTTACTAATGCTGGGTCACTGAGAATGAAAATGATGCTTAAAATTGTTGATTGGCTCTAGTTTTCATGCTATTGGGTCAGTATATACGACCCTTGACTTGGGAATGGCGGAGGATAAGTGAGTTATAAAGGGAAGGGATCTCAATTTAAACCAGAAATGACTAAAATATATCTTTGACTGGATCTATGAATAAATCTATGACTGGGTTTGGACAGTACTTGCTTTTTAGGCAAAACAATGAGTGATGAAATCTGAAGCTGGTATTTCGTCATACATGATATGAATTGCATCATGTTCATCCTAGAAGTCATGGATGATGTAATCATAACGAAGCTTACATCACTCTGCTGAACAAATTGCCCTATATCAGTTCTAGAAATCATACAGTGTCGTGCTCTCTTATTTGTCAGTGTTTGATTTTGCAAAGGGACACATTTCTGTTTAGCCAAAGTGAGCAGAGATGCCTCATACTTGTGTGAACAGTGCAGATAACTTCTGCTATGTTTGTGGTGAAGTGACTTTTGCATCACAAAAGCGCAGTATAACCGCTATGGTTAAGAAAGCCTATCACCTTTATTTTGGCTGCAACATTGGAGATCAGGACAAGAGATGGGCCCCACACATATGCTGCAACACTTGTGCAACAAATCTTCGCCAGTGGTTGAACAGGAAAAGGAAATCTATGGCTATGAAGAGATTCCCGCTACATCAAGAAAGATTGGCCACTCCGACAGTCATTGGAGCCTGGGAGGAAAAGTGTTCAGCATCCACCACTTGTTGAATCAAGGAAGATTTTGTTACCACCCTTACACATCAAGCTGGGTCTTATGAAGAACTTTGTCAAGGCCATTGACAAAACACAAGCAGCTTTCAAGTACCTCCGTGGAAAATTTCCAAGGTTAAGTGAAGCTAAGATAAAGGAAGGTGTCTTTGTTGATCCTCAGATTCGTGAACTTCTTCGAGATGATGCATTTGACCATGCACTGCGTGGCAAGGAAAAGACGGCATGGAAAGCATTCCAGTTAGTGGCAATAAATTTTCTCGGAAACAACAAGGCAGACAACTACGGGTTGTTGGTGGAAAACCTCCTCAAGGCATACAAAAGCCTTGGTTGCAACATGTCACTAAAGATACATTTTTTTGCACTCTCATCTATATTTTTTTCCACCGAACTGTGGAGCAGTGAGCGACGAGCACAGCGAGTGATTTCACCAGGACATTGCAACAATGGAGAAACCCTATCAGGGCAAATGGAGCCCATCAATGCTTGCAGACTATTGCTGGACAGTGACAAGAGGTGCTCCATTTAATGAATACAAGAGACAAGCCAAGAAGTGCCGAGTAGACACTGAATAGGACTAAACTATGTACATAATAGTATTTTGCCTTTTGTTTCATAATAAATTTTATTTATATAACCCTTTTGCTGATTTTTAAAGTGTTACATAAACAGGACAGGTGAAATATTATCATGTAAAGCAACCATAAACCCATGAAAAGACCCAGGTTTACAATTTATGATTAAAACTCTACTATCTACACAATATACATAGACATAAAATGTAAAAACTTAAATATCTTAGAAACAGTAGCCAATCAGTTGTTTTAATTGTCATATTTGAATTCAGCACATCAAAATACATAATAAACAGCACATTTTATCTCTGAAGCAGACGACTTCTCAAAAATTGTAGACAGTGTATTTAGAGTTTCCAATTTAACATTTGGTGGTTTGGCAGGGTTCATTTGCCTCTAGATCAGCCACAGCATCACAGTTAATTTGGGAGGGAGGACCCCCAGGTATGCAAGACAGACACTCACTCACACTTAGGCAAGACCTTTTGAATCTACAATAGTTTTATTAGCATAGTCAGCAATATCACAAACACTATGATGTAGCTAAGCAGACAGAGATAATACAAGCATCCAGAATTTGCCTACTCATACCGTCCTTTGCAGGGAACCTTGTAGTAGTAAGATGACCCATGAGTGGTCCTTCACCTGGTAGGCTCCAGGTGTATGGGCCAAGTCCCACCTTATATTAGAGGTTATGCTAATACTAACTAAGCCTAATGCATATTCAGTACTGACAGCATCCCCTTTTCCTTATCTGTTTTTCCTTACCCTACTAATGTTGGGGTACCTTTTCCCCATCAGTTAATAGGCCTTTTACTTCCAGTTTATTAGTATAAATCAGTTAGTTGCCATGGCATTCTCATGGTTCAACAAATGCTGATGTGGTTAACTTAAAATATCTAAAGCTAATATAAAGTGTCATTTTGTGGTTACCTGTCAGCAGTTTAGCAACACTTGCCTATAACAGCACTCTATCTTAGGATATAGGGTCATTTACTGGTTAGTTGCTTATGTCAAGTCTTTAAGCCTTGGGGCTTAGGTAGTTTGGCTAAGCTATTGTTTTACTGTCTTGGGACCTCTAGGCTTTTGCATTAATCCATACCTATAGCATATGCCTGTATATCAATAGCAAGAGGAACTGATTAGAGAACTAAAAATTAATGGTAGCTTATGATGACTAATCACATTTATATTGTGTAAACTGAATAAAGTCCAGACCAGTGATTATTTTTATTTATCCACACACACACACACACACACACACACACACACACACACACTTGGTGCTTCAACAGGGCTTATTTTACAAAGCTGAAAACAATTGAGTCAAATCAACTGGGAGAAGAATTTAATCAGAAGAATGTGAATAATTGGGAATTGTTTAAGGACTTAATAGATGACAAAAAAGGCTCAATCTAGCGATTGAGGAAAGAGGCTTTATTGGTTTTAAAAAATGACCTGGTTTAGAAGGGAATTGAAGGCAGATACAAAAAATAAAACTGTAAATAACAAATGAAGAAAGTGAGAAGTTAATAGTAATGACTATAAATCTGAAGCTAGGCATTGTAGAAAATTGATAAGGAAAGCAGAGAGACACAAGGCGAAATCTATGACCAGCATAATTAAAGACCATAAGAAGGAGCTTTTAAGTATGTTAGGAACAAAAAAGAATTCTGACCATAATATTGGTCCATTACTAGATGGAAATGGTGTAGAATTATCAATTCTAATGCAGAAAAGGCAAAAGTGTTCAACAAATAGCTCTGTTCTGTATTTTGGGATAAAAAAATAGGTGTAGTCTCATCATAGGATAAAACCACTCTTTCCATTCCAGTAATGACCTAGGAAGATATTAATCACACCTACTGATTTTCAGTAAATTGTGTGATGCTGGAGAATTTCCAGAAGATTGGAAGAAAGCTAATGTGCCAATATTTTAAAAAGGGTAAATGGGATGACCTGGGTAATTATAGGTCTGTCAGCTTGACATCAAGCCTGGGCAAGATAATGGAGCGGCTGATACAGGACTCAATTTAACAAAGAATTAAAGGAGGGTAATATAATTAATTGTCACAGTTCTGAGCAACTTCATCTGTATTCCTCCTCTGTGGTCCAGCCAGGGCACCACTCTTAGGCTTTCAGCTTCCCAACAGTCACCTTTCTTGGGCTGAGACATGTCTCTCTTCCCTCCTGACCAGGGTATTTCCAGGCTGCACAGTTCCTGCCCAGACTGAATTCTCCAGCAAGTCAGACTGTCTAAGCAGGCTTGCTTTGCCTTCATCTCAGAGGCTATAAACAGTGTAATTACCCACAGTTAAGTTACCACTTATGTCTTTCTAAACAAGCATGTGCATTCTTACTGTAAAAGCATTACAGAGAAAATACATCAAAAGCAATAAAAGAATGTACATGCATGCTCAAAGGTTGCCAGAGATCACCCCAGCTCCAATGAGGTCTCTGGCAGGTGAACTGTTCTTCAAACCCCACACAGGTTTTTCTGTGGTTACAAGTTCATAACCCCTTTTGCTCAGAATAAGCATCCCCAAGAACTGGTCCAATCCTTCCCAGGCAGGACTGGAACCCTGCCTCGGACAGAAGGTCCTATCCATTTTATGGGTCAGAAAGCAGGCCCTGAGTCGGTTTAAACTCAAGTTGTTTATCCAAAAGTCCTTTCTTCATCTGCTGGTCTCTAGAGAATCCATTTTTGAACCCGTATATGCAAGTATCTTCAGGTGGTGGTACCTTTTTGGAGGTGTTACCACATGAGTGAATCTCCCTAATCTCACCACACTGTTCTTTGTTCCTGGAGGGCTGTGATCCCCCTCCATAGGGTGACCAGACAGCAAGTGTGAAAAATCCAGACAGGGGTGAGGAGTAATAGGTGCCTATACAAGACAAAGCCCCAAATATCGGGACTGTCCCTATAAAATGGGATATCTGGTCACCCTCCCCTGCCCCCAGGGACTTGCATATAATCCCTTCCCCACAATGATACATAAATTTAATTCAATAAAGTTTAGCTTAATTCAACAAGGTTTGTTCAGGAAATTGCCATATTTGTCACACTTGATTGGCACTAATTTATATTACTTTCCTTTATTTTTTTGTTAATCAACGTGGGTTTATGGAAAATAGATCCTGTCAAACTAATTTGATATGAGATTACACATTTGGTTGATAAAAGTAATAGTGTTGATACTGCATACTTAGACTTCTGTTAAGCATTTGATTTGGTACTGCATGACATTTTGATTAAAAAACTATAACAATATGAAATTAACATGGCACACATTAAATGAATTAAAAGTTGGCTAATTAAAAGTTGGTGTAATTGTAAACTGGAAATCACGATGTGTGTTCCTAGTGGAGTCCCGCAGGAATCTGTTCTTGGCTCTATGCTTTTTAACATTTTCAATAGCCTGGAAAAAAACTTGAAATAATCACAGAAAGTTTTGCAGATGACACAAACCGGGGGAGTGGTAAATTATGAAGAGGGGACAGGTCACTGATTTAGAGTGAATTGAAATGTTTAGTAAATTGGGTGCAAACAATCAATATGTATTTTAAAACAGTACATGTATACATCTAGGAAAAAAAATATGTAGGTCATACTTATCTGATTGAGGAAGTCTATCCTGGGAAGTAGTCTCTGAAAAAGATTTGGGCATCATGGTGGATAATCAGCTGATGCTGTGGCCAAAAGAGCTAATGTGATTCTGGGATGCATAAATAGGGGAATCTGGAGGAGGAGTAGAGCAGTTATGTTACGTCTATATTTGGCACTGGTGCTACTACTGCTGAAATACTATGCCCAGTTCTGGTGTCCACAGTTCAAGGAGGATGTTGATAAATTGGAGAAGTTTCAGGGAAGAACCACGATAGCGATTAAAGGATTAAAAGACCTGCCTTATAGTGATAGATTGAGCTACTTGAGTCTATTTATCTTAACAAAGAGAAAGTTAAGGGTTGACTTGATTAGTCTATAAGAACGTACAAGGGGAATAAATATTTAATAGTGGGCTTTTCAATTTAGCAGAGAAAGGTGTAACTTCACCCACTGGCTGAATGTTGATGCTAGACAAATTCAGACTGGACTAGGTGGACAGGTGTGATCCAGTAGCCTATGTTCCTTCATAATGTGTTTCTAAGAGAGATTCACAAAATCTTAAAAGTGTTACATTTGAAAAACAAAACAAAAATCCTCTGGTTCCCATGTAATGTTGTACAAATGGTTTTTGAATTAGCTTTGTGTGATGGGGTTTGCAAATCCTAGTCCAGGGTTTACGCAGGGGAAAGGCTGGGAGCAGTACAGGATCCGGTAAGCTCCGCACCTCAGGTACTGCTGAGCTTGATCCTGAGGAAAGCAGCTATATAAAGACAGGTCCAACAGCCCGGAGAGAAGGGAAGCCATTTCCCTCTAGGAGCACAGCCCTGTCACAATAGTAGAAGCTCTGGCTGAGGAGTTCTGGCAGTGAGTCTTCCACCTCTCCTTTGAGACATTACCCAATAGGTAGGAAGAATCTGGAGTGTGGGCAGCAGAAGGTCACCTTGCATCAGCTCTGAGACTCGGGGGTTTGAAGAAAGGGACTGTAATTAAACAGCTGTCATTCTCCAAACTGAAGTCCTTCTAGAAGAACTGGGTGTAGAGGACAACCTTGGATTGAGTGATTATGAGCTTATTCAGATTAAACTAAATGGAAAGATAAGCACAAACAGGTCTGAAAATAGAGTACTTGATTTTGAAAGGGAAACATTTAAAAAAATTAAGACGAATAGTTAGGGAATAGTTAGGGAACTGGACTGAAAAACTCAAGGGTCTGAATGTAGAGGAGGCTTGGAATTACTTCGGCAAAGTTGCAAGAAACAATCTGAAGGCTGTATCCCCAAGCAAGGAGGAAAAATTCATAGGAAAGGTTGCAGACCAACCTGGATGAACAAGTACCTCAGACAGGTTATTGGAGAAAGCAGAAAGCCTACAAGGAATGAAAGAAGGGATGGATCAGCAAGGAAAGCTACCTCTTGGAGGCGAAAAAGTGTAGGGGAAAAAGCGAGAACTACCAAAAACCAAGCAGAGTTGGACCTTGCAAAGGAAATTGAAGAACTTTTTTATTTTGTTTTTGCCATATTAAAAAAAAAAAAGGAAAGAAGTAGGACCATTAAGCACTGAGGATAGGGTGGAGATTAGGTGTTGGGCCATGCCTAGATTATCTTTAAAGAAATACTTTGCCTTCGTTTTCAATAAGGGGAACAAGGATCTTTTTTAGAGGTAGTGGCAGTGCTGCTAATGGGAATGAAGATATGGAAGTAGAAATTGCCACATCTGAAGTGGAAGTGAAATGCAAACAATTTAAGGGGACCAAATTGGGGGCCCCTATGATCTCAATCCAAGAATATTAAAGAAGCTGGCCCTGAAATTGCAAGCCCAATAGGAATGGTTGTGTTTTATGAATCCATAATTTTGGGGGTCATAAAGGACGTAGAAGTAAATGGTAATTGGGATAAGATGCACCATGGTTTTACAAAAGGTAGATCATGCCAGACCAAACGGTCTTTCGTTGAGATGATTACCAATTTTCTAGACAAAGGAAATGCAGCAAAGCTAGCCTACCTGTATTTCAGTACAGCATTTGATACAGTTCCACCTGGGGATTAATACCAGAATTGAAAGGGTGAATAAGGAACTGCTTAAAGGGCATACCACAATGGGCCATACTGAAAGGTGAACTGAAGGCTGGAGGGAGGGTGCTAGTGGAGTTCCTCGGGCTTCAGTCTTGGGACCAATCTTATTTAACATATTTATTACTGACCATAGCATAAAAAGAGAGTGTGTGCTTGTGACCGGGGTCCCAATGGCGGCCAGTGGTGGTCACTCAATTAGAGTGAATTGCAAAGAATGGGGCAGACAGTCCCCCAAAAGCTGGTGGATATTCCAATACTTAGATTTACCAAGCCAGCATAAAAAAGCTTCTTTATTACCTTACTGGTTACTCAGAAGTCCAAACACCACAGTTCTCTTAAAGTGATCCAGCCTCAGGCCTCCATCCAGGTACCTAAGTCAAATATGATGATTTCTGAAAATCTCACTTCATCTAAAATAAAAGGTTCTACCAATTCCAAAAGATTGGACACATTACCTCCCAGTTATTGAATATTCCAGATCTTACCCAAATACACGCTACAGGCCAATTCTTATTAACTACACTAAAATTTATTAAAAAAACGAGAGAGAGTATGGTTAAAAGATCAAGATACATACAGACATGAATTCAATTAATTGAGGTTCAGATTCACAGCAGAGACGGTGAGCTTTGTAGTTGCAAAGAGTTCTTTCAGAAATAGGTCATAGGTTATAGTCCAATATTCATATTGCAGGACAATCCAGTTTGACCTGGGATCTCAGTCCTTGTGGCTGAGGCTTCCCCTGCATGAAACCTTGAGCAGACCGGAGATGACAGAATTAGGACCCAAGGATCTTTTATACAATTTCATGTCCTCTTTGATAAGTTGGAGTTCCTTGGGGAACAAAAGGTAATTTAGGATGACTTTGAAGGTGGTCTATCACCAGTACTGAGCTATACGAATTAACATAAGGCAATTTGCTTGTTCCTCTACCATTCACAATACATTTCAAAGAGAAATGAATACTGAGATATCCCGTGTTTACAATTCATTTTAAATGCTAGGATGTTCTTTTGATCTCTGAACTATAACAATACAGCATAGACAGGGCCTGTGGATTACATCGTTGACCCTACTCATATATATGTAAATACAAAAAACACACACATTATCTCCCCACATGTCTTTTGAGGGTTATTTATTCTGCAGGATGTTTAACCCTTTCTGTTAAGTGCTAATAAAATTTGTAGGTGACACAAAGCTAGGAGGTGTTGCCAGTACAGAGGAGGACCATAATATCAGAAAAGAGGATTTGGATGACCTTGAAAACTGGTGTAATAGAAATTGGATGAAATGTAATAATGCAAAGTGCAAGGTCATACACTTAGGGACAAACAACAAGAATTTTTACTATAGGCTGGGGATGTATCAATTGGAAGAGACAGAAGAGAAAGACCTGGGTGTAATGGTTGATCACAGGAAGACTGAGCAGTGATTGTGATGCAGCCATGAAAAAGGCTAATGCAATCATACGATACATCAGGTGAGGTATTTCCAGTAGAGATAGGAAAGTGTTACCATTATACAAGACACTGGTGAAACCTCATCTGGGATATTGTGTACAGCCTGGTCTCCCATATTTAAGAAAGATGAATTCAAACTGAAACTGGTGCAAAGAAGGGCTACAAGGATGATCAGAGAAATGGAGAACCTACCTTACTAGAGGAGACTCAAGGAGCTTGGCTTCTTTTCACTATCCAAATGCAGGCTGAGGAGAAACATGATTGCTCTGTATACATACATCAGACAGATAAACACAAAAGGAGAGAAAGGAGTTATTTAAAGTTAAGGGCTAATGTTGGCATAAGAACAAATGGATATAAACCGGGCATCAAGTTTAGGCTTGAAATTAGATGAAGGTTTCTAACCATCAGAAGAGTGACGTTATGGAACAGCCTTCCAAGGAGAGCAGTGGGGGCAAAAAACCTAACTGATGTGTAGGAGGACAGAGTAGGTGATGACAATGGTCCTTTATGGCCTTCAAGTCTATAAGTCTGAGGCATTGAGTATGGTATGAAGTGGCCTGGGGAAGGTAAGCAGGATGTGGGATAGTGGAGTAAAGGCCCCAGATCCCCCTACCTGCCCCACATTCCCCTACACCTATCCCTGGGATGTGCAGGACTAGGTGGTTACCAATAAGGAAGTTGACCCAGCTGAACTCCATTTTTGGTGGTCCTGGGTATACTGAACCAAAAGAGAGAGACAAATGGCAGGCCCTGAGAACTAAGCCTGCTGACCGAACAGACATTCCCACTCTATTTTGGAAGGTGGGATATATAAGAACAAAAGAAGTCCTTCAAGTTTTTATTTTATTTCTGTCCAGTTCTGAAATGCATTGTACTGTAAGTCTTTAGAGGTGTACATAAAATGTGCTTAAAATGTCAGCTTCACTTGATTCCAATTGACAGAGAATTATTAAACCCTTGAGGACCTTAGAAAATATGTTATAGAACTAGCAAAAGGATGGTTCAGTGGTTTTCATGAACATGCACTTCTGTCTTGAAACTCCAATGAAAACAATAGAACTGTTCTTGTCAGGATGCATGTGCCTCAGTGATTGATAAATGTATCCTTTCCGAAGCAGAAGTAAAAAAAATATTTTTTAGCAGTCAAATATTTAAGATCCTAGGATTAGGTTTGATACAGTCAACCCTTAGCTGCAATGTTGCAGTAACAATACTGCAAGATCTATATTGTGATGCTCTGTGGTGTTTATGGCTAAGAAAGAAGCACTTAAGTTATAAGCCTCTATTTTCAGGCTTTTAAAATTCTGTGGGGAAAATAAACCCTGCCCCATAGGCTGAAATGTCTTATAGCAGTCCAACTGGTGTTTACATTAAAAAACAAATCAGAGTATGGAAAAAATACCCTAGTGTTTTCACTGATTACATTTTCAGACCGTATTTTTTTTTTTTATGCTGAGAACCGTTCAAAAGATATGGTTTTAAATCATTGGACATTAAAATTAAATGCAATAAGGTTGAAAAAGAAAAAGGGAATAAGAATAAAACAAATACCCAAATTTCTGCCCTCGTGAGAGCGCACATGGCTGTTCTTTGTGTGCATCTCTAATGGGTATATTTAGCTTTACATGCATTTATGTACAGGTACAATGAATCACATTTCTCCCCCCCCCCCTTGTATTCTAATTTAAGGACTCCAAGGAAATATTTGGCAAGAGTAGGGAAGGGAGAGAACCTGCCATCATGCAATGTTGCTGAAATTGTAAGACTTGGGGACTGGAATAATTTCGCTGGAGTTACATCATTGGTCTATGGTTCCCAGACTGTTATCATGATCCCTTTCTACATATGTAGTATGGGCTAGTTTAGGTATCTGTGGACTCATAACTTTGAATTTATTTACTGTTGTAAATCCTAAATTTCAACTACAATGTTGCTTTTGCTTACAGCTGCTCCCTGGGGTGGTTTTTTTGCGTAATTGTCAGGTATATGTTCCTGACTTATGCAAAATTTGACTTACGCAAGGCATTCCGGAACGGAACGCTTGCATAAGTTGGGGAGCATCTGTACTTGACTTGGTGGAGTGTGGTTGTGGAGCGTGGACACCCATATGCAGCTAGGATTGCCAAGTGTTCAGTTTTCGACCGGAACGCCTGGTCGAAAAGGGACCCTGCCGGCTCCGGTCAGCACTTCTGACTGGGCTGTTAAAAGTCCGGTTGGAGGCGCAGTGGGGTGAAGGCAGGCTCCCTGCCTGCTGTGGCTCTGCATGGCTCCCAGAAGCAGCGGCATGTCTCTCCTCTGGCTCCTATGCCTAGGGGCACCCGGGGGCTCTGCACGCTGCCTCCACCCCAAGTGCCAGTTCCGCAGCTCCCTCCTACACCCCAAACCCTTCATCCCCAGAGTCTGTACCCCCAGCCATAACCCTCACCCCCTCTCGCATCCCAACCTACTGCCTCAGCTCAGAGTCCCTTCCTGCAACCTGAACACCTCATTTATGGCCCCACCCTGGAGCCCTCACCCCCATCTGGAGCTCCCTCCTGTACCCCAAATCCCTGGTCCCACACCAGAGCTCACACCTCAGCCCAGAGCCGCCTCCCGCACCCTAAACCCCCCAGAGCCTTCACCCCCGCCCACATCCCAACCCACTGCCTCAGCCCGGAGCCCCCTCCCGCACCCTGAACTCCTCATTTCTGGCCCCACCTTGGAGCCCGCATCCCCATCCGGAGCCCACACCACCTTCCACACCCCAACCCCCTGAGCCAGCCCACTGAAAATGAGCGAGTGAGTGAGGGGGGGGGGGATAGAGTGGGGCCTCGGAGAATGAGTGGGACGGGAGTGAGGCCTCAGAGGAGTGGCGGGGCAAGGGTGTTTGGTTTTGTACAAGTAGACAATAATGCAACCCTCAGACAATGTTACATATACACTTGAATAATATGCATCCATTTGTGTGTACGTGCATATCAACTGCAGTCTACTTGGTAAATTAATGCAGTAGTCTTGCACTAAAAGAGATTTTAATAACTTGTATTGAACTCTCATGGTTTGTAATTTTGATTTTGATCATTTTGACCATTTTCTTTCAAAAAAATCATCTTTAGGGTAAATGTTTTTCTAAAGAGAATTTTGTACCATATAAAGTCATGGGGACACACCTGAGCTCCTTATAGGATGTCAAAAACCTGCATGAAATAAACGCTAAAGTGGATAAAATAGGGGTTTCCTTGCCCTAGGTGCTAGGTTGAGTGTCTTATGAAAGTCCACACATTGTAAAACTGGGCTTTGTGGGCCAAATTGAGCCCTAGTGTAAGTGAGTGCATATCCATTCAAATAATATAATTGCAACTAAATTTGGCCCCATATTCCTAAAATCTAGGAACCTGAATTATGACTTTCATGGGGATTATACAATTCTCTTCTCTTAGCTAGTCAAGATTTCCACACTTAAATTTAATACAGGTTGCTGGCCTTTCTTATTCAGAATAGAAATTTTTAAACTGTGGGTTTCTAGAGAGGATACATTAATATTGCATTGCACTGAGGATATCTGTTGGTTTCAGAATGCTGCTTGTCGTCATACTTGTAATGTGACCACAAGCCTACACATAAAAGCAATAATTATACCAATTAAATTACTCTGCAAATTTTAATGGTTGAATAATTTTCTAAAACTTATCAATTGCTAACAAAGCACTGTTAGTGATAGAATCTGGCGAAAATCTAATTGCCTTTAAAGGCTTGTAAATTAATAGTGTTCATTGTGATATCCAATTAGTGATTTCCATATTTCATCATGTTAACTTTCTTCATCTCTTGAACAGTCCTAAAGTGTATATATAATTTCTTTAATGCAAATATGGCTGTTGTTTTAAAAGTGACAAATGAAACATTTTATTAAGTTTAAATATTCATACCCTTATGAATCTACAGTGCAGTTTTTACTTGGTATTTGAGACTGTGGTATGAAGATCTTGGTCTAAAAATGTTAAAAATAGGGAAATATTTGTAGTGATTTTACAAATAATGGGAATAGTCAATTATGGTTTTAAAATGGCTGACAAAATTCAGGGATCAGTGCTAGTTCACAATACTCCTCTGTATTTCCTGGGGTTTGCCATGTGTTCCTGGAACTTCAGGGTGCATTTTTATGGCCATCAAGAAATGTCACTAGTGGTGCCTTTGACTCCACATGTAATCCTCATATCTGTAACATGTAATCTGGATCTATCAAAGGTGTTTGTGGAAATAGGGGGAAGGGATAGCAGATGCACCCTTTTCAGCTGACAATTGGAAGAAGTCGTATCTTTTTACAACATAGAACCAATAGTGATTTTAGGAATGAGTTCTCTCTTCCTGGTTCAATGTTCAGTGCACTTGGGAATGTTTTTTCTCTCTAGTCTAAATGGAAAGAGAGCTACCAAAAATTAAGGAAGGGTTTTGTGTCAGATTTAATCCAGGGTTCAAAATCTTTTGTACAGAACAGATTACACCTACTAGTCCTAATCCCCTCTTGTGAAGACCATCCCATTGGCCTAGTAACAATTTGCTCAGTTCTTATTTCTTAGAATCAAGGGGTGAAGCCAATGGGAGTTTTGCCATTGAGTTCAATAGATCAGGATATCACCCAGAGAGTCTATTGCTAGAAGACCAGGACAAAAATATCTGGCAGCTGAAATTAGTGCACTAACGTGAAGAGGGCAGCTGAAAGAGACTAATATAGTTGGAGAATTTTTCAACAATTTAAGTCAAAGACTATCACCACTGAGCCAAAACTCTTTGTCTGGGAAACCCACTTCAGTGACACAATAGAAATAGAAATATTGACAAAAGAAGAAAACCAACTATATTAACATTCTGGGAGAGAGAGTGGTCTGACAAAAACTTGAGGGATGTGCCAGGTAATGCAATTCTAACAAACGTAGACTGTGGACAGTTAGGCCCATTGTGTTCCTCATCAGGAGATAATGGAGATTCAGTTCAAGAGAGAAATGCTTGCTTTTCTGAATGGAGGAACTTTAAAAGTGAGCCATCATGCTGGAAGAATAACTTGCGTTGTAGGTAATCTCAGAAAACAGATTTAATCCTGAAGAATATACTATGCATTTGCAAGTCTTTGTAGGTTGCAGGAAACCAGGGTTCATGAGACATAAATTTGATTGCCAAAGGTGACCAAAAATCTTCCTTTATTTTAGAGTTGTTACCAACATCTGAGAGGAACACACACACAAACCCCTGCTAACCTTATTTTGATCATTAGCCCTTCAGGAATAAACTATAATGGAAAAGTTATGATATCCACTTTATAGGTAATGCTCTTCTAATGAAAGAGGAGCCTTTGAACTAAGCGAACGTGAGTGACGCTGTTATGGGCAAGATCAAAAAGAATCTTTTTCGTTTAATTTTCGGATGATTCTGCCTCATTTCCCAGTGTCTTAATTTCAGGAAGATCAGGTGCTAGTTTGAAAGTCCTTTTGACCTATTTGTTAAAAGACACTTTTTCATCTAAATGCACCAAATGTTAAAACGGGTCTGAATCTTTATCTTCGAAAGACTGAATCTCAAACCTACTGATAAGGGGTTCATTCCTTATGAAAATCAGAGAACCACTTACCTTCTTAGGGATTATTGAGATACAAGTAATAGTCTTCCACAAGATGAGAATGAAAATCCATCTAAGATTATCAGGGCTCACTACATGAGGGAAATACTTACTTTAAAATTACCTTTATATAGTGCCTATGTGGGGGTTTCACAACACTAGAGACTCAACTAAATCAGTGTGCTTCTTAGCAATTTCTGCTATTGACCACTGTATTCTTGAAGCAGTTCCTGAATTCTTGCTGGTCTCCTACTTTTCTAACACCCAACCTTTTTTTTAATGAGGGTACCACTTTAATGCTACAATCCAAACACATATTGGAATAAAACAGAGCAATGTTTCTTATTTGCAGTTTGAATTCAGTAGGTTATGTTGAACAGTATGTTGTAATGGTGTCAGTTATCACTATTTAAGGGTGAAATTAAGCCTTGAATCCCATTTTTCAGTCACTCATAATCTTCACCACCATATTTCTTTTGGACTGAAAGTTTCTATGCTTTTCTGTCAGCCAGAAACCTAAGGAAGGTTTGACCAAAAGTAGTTCAGCTGTCTTTGAGCTATGTTTATACATTTGTATTAAATAATTAGCAAACACCTCTAATGAGAATACAAGAAACCATGCCTCTCTTACCGTTTTTGTAAGAATCTTTCCAAGTCAATGGGACTATTTGTGTGTCAAGTAAAGTTATTGTGTAAATCTTCTCAGGAATGAGGTCTCGGCTTGTAAGGAGAGTTGTTTGCAAAATTTCAATAGCAACAAAATGTTGATTAAACAAATTAAAATTTGATTTTCCTCCTCTTTCCCCTCCCCCTCCCCATTTTGCAACCAGCTAAAAAGCCAGTTGGAAAACTGATTAAAAATGGAAATAAAATATTCTGTTGACTTTTTAATATAGTTTAAATATACCTTCACTAGATAGTCTGTTGATACGTTAGGGCCTGCAGATGACTGATGCTATTGAGTGCTAAATAAACAAATAGAAAAAAATAATAATCTGGGAATAAGGAACTAATGTGGGGAACATATGCTGAATGGAACAATCATCCAGCACACTAATCAGAAAAAGGATTTTGGGATTATTATTTAAAAAAAAAAATGAATCAACGCCTTCATTTTTTCTACAGCTTGCATTGGGTTGAAAACTAGATTGTATTGGTAGAGGAAGAATATACATAGTCATCATATAAGTCAGTTAGCAGACTCCAGAGTGGATTTAAGGATCCAATAGGGAAATAAATAAGGTGCCCAATGGTAGTGGTTGTTGTGGAATTTCAGAGGGGTGGGGGAGAGAGGTAAACAAAATCATTTCTGCCTCAGAGTTGTGCAGGGTTTCTTGCTTCCTTTTTTCTTCCACTTTCCTTTCTCTTCTCTCTTCACTTTCATCTTTGTATCACTTTTTTATCCTTTTCTGTTACTTGTTGTCTCTTCCTGTCTCCTCCCCACTTCCCCGATCTCCAGATGGCATACCTATTACTTTCCCTATCTCTTTCTCACATTGTTCACATCCCATCTCTTTTCCCCCTGCTTCCTAATTTTATCTTCCTCCTTCTCCTCCTCCACCCTTCCCGCATATCATAGTCAACTATCTTCAAGGAGATTTCAAGGTAATACAATAGATGTTTTCATAATGGACAGGATTGTACCGTCTCTCGTGCTGCTAATTGGTCTGCATCCCTGTGGCTCCTGGCGCTTTCTGTTTCACTACTCCACTTCACCTCCCTGGGCTGCTAACCTTTACTACATCCACCAATGCTCCTATCACCCTCACCCTTATCAATTCAGCTCTTCTAACACTCTCCTAACCTCACAAATATAGTGCTTATTAGCAAACTTTTTTTTTTTTAATTACTCTTGGAATAATCAAGGAGCTTCCATTACCTTTGTAACCCTTGGGCTCCCTGCCTTGTACCTCTCCTTATATCATATATCTGTTACTATTTCTTGTTGCTTCTTGTATAACCTTAGATTGGAAGTTCTTTGTGGCAGGGACCAGATCTTGTTATGGTACATCTGAAGTGTCTGGTGTGGTTCTGAGTGCTATGAATAAGATACAGCTTGTACATATATAATATAAATTTTTTGTTAGCAAGGCATTCCATAAATGAGTGGATGTGCTGTATCTCTCCTTCTGTAGGTAGGAGGACCAGAGGATCTGCAAAGTGACAAATTCTCTGGCCTACCCCTGCTCTCTACTAGCCCTGCCTCTAAGCGCTGCCCTTCTGGTCACAATAGCCCAGCTGGGTCCCATGCCACATAGGAAGCATACACCCCCTTCACGCCTCCCCCTCGTGCAGCAGAACTGTACTGTGTGTCCTGCCAAGGAGCTCTCTATGGTCGTGGAGGCGGCATTGCTAACAGAAACAAACAAAACCAAAACTTGTTAGATGCTGTACTCTCCTCAAAAAGAGGTTGCCAAACAGTCATGCAAGTATTGGGGTACTAGGCACAGAAAAAAGATCCACTGAGGAAGTGCAGGGGGAGAGGGGAGAGTAGAAATATTCTAAAAGATTTTCTTCTTGTATACCTGAAGATAATGTACAAAATACTGGTAATACAGGAGGAAATCGACTTCTGAATCCACTGCTACAGCTGCTAGAGTAAGGACCATACTTGCTAGATTAGTTGCAGAAAGAAAACTTTATTGCATATATCTGTTAATATTGGTATTCCTGTGCTTGGGAACTATTTCAGTAGTTTTTACCCAAAGTCTATATACCTTTCAATATGTTTCTCTAGCAAACTTTAAGTGCACAATAGGTGGTGTGTTAAACTTGATTACATAGGAGATTCTTACACTAATCTTTTAATGTCCCACTTCCCTCCCTTACAATAGTAGGTTTTGAAAATAGGGCTGCTTTTTTGTTGTTGTTAGTATAGGGAAAAGTATGAGTTAGCCATCTTATCCTTTTCTTTTCTTTATAGTTACTATGGGAACAGAACTCTGGGTCACACAGGAAAATCTGCAAATGTGGTTTCTTTTAAATTGTTCAGGTTTTTTTAAAGCAAGCTTATTGGAATTGTAGTACTTTTCATTCAACTTTGTTGGATTTCATTGTTGTGCATATTTCACTCACAAAAGAAGCACAATGAGCGGTAAGAAAAACAGATGGGGATGTTTTTATACTTTTTCCTTGGGGTTAATATTTTTTTAATTGAATGCAGCTGTTGAAAAGATTTCTGTTGCTAGGTAAGAGCACAACATTAAAAATGGATAGTCACATTTCAGTGGAGTGCTAGGCTTAATTACTCTGCTGCACTTCAGTACTACATAGTATTTTTGTAATAATTTATCTCTCAAGTTAGCCTCAGCAAGGATTTTACTCAACAATTTAACTGAACTAATTCAATATATTGGGGGTAATGGCATATCCATACAATTGGTATCTATTTAGAACAGAAAATTAGTGTGAGGATACTCTCCCTCTAATTGCAAAACACTAAAAAATATGCTTGAATATTATCTGTACTCACATAACATGGCTCATGATGGTTTCTAGGGGCCAGCAGTTGTTAAATGGACCTTTCCACTGATTTTAGAATTTCTCTAGATTTCGAATACATTTGCGGCTCAATCTCGTTCCTTTTGAAATGGAAGTTACTGGCAGCGTTGCTATTGGAAGTGTTGCTTCCAAGTATTGAAAGTGGGAATGTGTAAAACATATTGTGTGGCAGTCTAACATTTTGGTTGTGGTGGTTGTACTGTGCATTTTAAATTTATTCCAGTAGCTGGTTGGTATCCAAAGTTTCTTCTTAATGTTTTAGGGCCAAATAGGTTGTCCTTAGTTTGCATAGAGAGTTCCCATTGAGATCAATGGGAGTGATGTACTTTTATCTAGACTAGAGGCAGTGTATGGTCCTTAATGTCCATGACATAATATTTAATCCACTGTCTGCCAGTTTTTCCTGATGTAGATTTGTGTGTGTGTGTGTGTGTGTGTGTGTGGCTATTCCTTCATTCAGAGACCTGTGAAGTTTCATAGTGAAATACATCAAGAAAGTGTCATACTTTAGTATTCCAGTGATTTAGAATTATGGTATTACATTTAGAAAAGCACGATTAAAAACCTAATTACTGTAGTTCTAAATATATTGGGTCTAGATGCTGGGGGCTATAAGTAGTAGACAGTTGCTGAAGCACAGCCTCCTTTTGTATGGTGTGTCCTGAAAGGCTAGCCATGAAAAATCACTTTTCAAATTAGAACTTAATAAAAACTTTCCTGTTCAGAACACTAAGCCCTACTCCCTGTGCGATTAGTGGTTTCATTTCTTTCTCAGCAGTTGGGTAATGATTATGGCTCCAGATGCTGCGCAAGTGATAAAGAGATTGATTAATTTCACTTGAAAGGGCATATGTTCAAAGAGAATCCAGTCAGAACACCACGAATGAGGATCTGCCATCCTTGCAGCACTAAGGCTTACATGACTTGACACCCAACTGTTCCTGAGAAAAGTACTGACAAACCAATGTAATTTATCTAGTCAATACATTAAACATTTGGTTCTACCCATTCATTGCAGAATTTTTTCGACTATATTTTCTTCTACAGTGACAACTCTTCAGAGCTATTTATGATGATGCTATGTAAGACACCACCATTTTCACTCTACTGGAGACTTTAAAAAGGCGACTGGTGCCAGTGTTGCATTTTTTAATATTAAACACATTCTGAGTTTGGCTTACATACTATAGTAACAATGAAATGATAAAACAATACAAATTAGTGGCTAACAGCTGAAGAATTATACTCCAATTAAATTTGCAATGATTCCCCTACATGTATTACTTATGAACAAAAGCTTGATATATTAAAGCAGTGGTCTCCAACCTTTTTATGCCCAAGATCACTTTTTGCATCTAAGGGCAACCCAGGATCTAACCCCACCCTCACTCACTTTCACCGGGCTGGGGCAGGGGGTTGGGGTTCGTGAGGGGGTGTGGGCTCTGGGCTGTGGCCAAGGGGTTTGCAGTGTGAGAGGGGGCAGGGGGGTTTGGTGCAGGAGGGGCCTCCAGGCTGGGGCAGAGTGTTGGAGTACAGGAGGGGGTACTGGGTGCTGGCTCTGGGAGGGGGTGAGGGCTGGGGAAAGGGGTTGGGGTGCTGGCTCTGGAAGGGGGTCAGGGCTGTGGCAGAGTGTTGGGGTGCAGGAGGGGGTACAGGGTGCTGGTTCGGGGGGGTCAGGACTGGGGATTGGGGTGCAGAAGGGGGTATGGCGTCCTGGCTCTTGGAGGGAGTTCATGGTGGGGCTTGGGATGCAGGAGGGGGTTCAGGGTGCAGGAAGGGGTATGGGATGCTGGCTCCAGGAGGGGGTTCAGGGATGGGGTTTGGGGTGCAGCCTACCGCCAGGCAGCACTTAGCTCTGGTGGCTCCCTGTTGGTGGCAGGTGCAGAGAGGTTAAGGCAGGCTCCCTACCTACCCTGGCCCCACACCACTCCCGGAAGGGGCCAACGTGCCCCTGTGGCCCTTGGTGTGGGGGTCATGTGGCTCCGTGTGCTGTTCCTCTGCAAGCACCACCCCGGCAGCTCTCCCAATGGAGGCAGTGATTGCAGGCAGGAGCAGCGCGCGGAGGGAGACCCCTGCCCGCAGGGCTGCAGTGGCTGCTTCTGGGAGCAGTGTGGGGCCGGGGTAGGCAGGGAGTCTGCCTTAAAGGCAGCCACACGATGCTGCCGCTGGAGATCATTATTGACCAGTTTGTGACCATGGCATTAAAGTATTACATTTGTAAATCATAATTCAGTGTGTAATGTACATTCTTATTGTATTTGAATAGTTTGCTCACATTTTGCACTAACTCTTTAGTAGAAAAGTTTTGATTTATTATATCAAGATAGGTAATTTAAATACAATTCAAATATGTAAAATACTCATGGTGATTATAGGCAAGTAATAAATGCAGAGCTACATGATAACTGGTGTTTATTATGATCTATTGACATCTCACCTGAACTCTGCCCACTAATCCATCTTGGATTTAGGGTTTGATCTTTTGAACCAGTAGATATAGTGATATATACCATTTGAGTGCTTTTTAATGACACAGAACTTGCTTCTAATCCTGGTAGGTCTACACTTTTATGTATAGAAGAGCTACTTTAGGTAAATTTTAGTGGCTATTAAAATATATTAATTACATTTTTTTTCTGTTGCTTAGATTTTACAGGTGAACTCATCATACAAAGTCTGAGTTACTTTACAGGCACAGTGTTCTTAAAAAAATAAATACTTTCTTAAGGTTTCTAAAAATAGCTTTTCTATTAAATATGTGCCTTACACAGAATATATAATGATGTGGTACTTGTTCAAGATGACCAGCATAAGACATTTTAAATATCTGTGTTTGTGAGCAATGAACTCATGCTGAAATACCAAATTAATTACAGGATAATTTTTATACCACTCCATATATTAATTATATACACTGCAACATGGAAATATACTGCTGCATTAACACTACAATACAGTATTTCCAGTCAAACTCTAATTCAGTGCTCATACATTTCAAGTGACATTAGATATCTGTTAGCATAATTGTATTTTAATTTCTTTGATTGAAATTAAGATAATATAACTAAAACCCCTGACTCTACAAACACATTTGCAGGCGATTTAACTTTACCCACACACTGTGCGTGAGAAGTCTGAGTTCAGTGGGATGACTCAGTGTGTAAACTGAAGAACGTGCACTAATCATTGCTGGATTGGGACCTAAACATTGTGCATAATGCAGTGGAATTGTGGTACTTATTTTCAAAGCTCTGAATGTTAAACCTTCTTAAGAAATCTGATCTTGATTATTATGATGGGGTGTCCACCCCACACAGGAGTGGAAAGGGCTAAGGGGAGCCAGGGTTCTACCATATCCTGTCCTCAGGAAGGAACAGTGGAGATGAGTCCTCCAAGCAGCATAGAGAGGCTGCATGGACTGCAGCCAATTAGAGAAGGGCTGCAGGGAGCAGCCAATCCAAGCCCAGCAGGCCCATATAAGAGGAGCTGCAGTGCAGAGAAGGGTCAGTTGCTGCTGGGAGTTCAAGATGTGAGGATTGTGTCTTTAACAGGCTGAGACCTGTGGCACCTTAGAGCAATTGCTGGCAGGGACCAGGAGAGCAAGAGGGAGCTCCTGGCTGGCTGCTGAGACTGGGTAGCTGAATACCTTGAGATAAGGCTGAAGAAGATGTTGGGACCATGGGGAAGTGGCCCAGGGAGGTGTAGCAGCATTGGGTGAAGGTAAAGAGTTGCAGCAAGAGGCTGCTATCTATAGGGTCCCTGGGTCAGGACCCAGAGTAGTGAGTGAGCCTGGATCGCAACCACTCCGTTAGCCACTGTTGAAGTGGCCAGACTATTGGACAGTGATGACCTCTCCCTCCTGGAAGGGGGAAACAGAGCAACTTAGCGGGAGGATGTGGCAGTTCATGAGGCTGAGAGAGGGGCTTCAGACTGGAGGGAGAGTCAGAGTGGCGGTGTGTAAACCATAGACGGGTGTGTGTGTGTGGGGTGCGTGTGTGTCGGTTTTGAGCTAATCCCCAAAGTGACCAGGAGGAGGCACTAGCCCAGTGGTGAGTGGTGCACCCGGGACAGTTATAATAATCCATGAAAACATTTTAATCAGTAGAGATCACACTTTTCTCTTAAACAAATGACCCATCTACCATTACAGTTCTTCTGACAAAAAGAAAGGATTATAAAAATGTATTGCTTCCAGAATTTTCCCCAAAATAAACAAAAATACTTTCTTTTAAATGAAATTCAATTTATTTTTTGGTAATGATCTGCATGCAATAGAAAAATATATTTAACTATTGTATAGGGCCATAACTTCAAATGATGCCTTTTCAAAATGAAAAGTGGTGATTGCTGTCCTTATGATCTTACAATCTAAGGACTAGATCGTGCTTCTTAGGCCACAAATAGGTAGTGATATAGGTATAGTCACAGAAAGGGAAACTTATTGAGCTGTGACCTTTTGGATAGATTGAAGGAAGGCAAATGTGAGTCAGGGAAGTTGGAGGAAATGATGATAGCAATGTTTTTGTGTCCTAATGATATTATTTGAAATATGCTGCTCAGAACTAATTTTTGTTTTCCCTTGAATTTGTATCTCCCAGTTAAGTCAATATGTGTGTGCACTAGATGGCAGAACTCAGCCTTACTCTTTCTTTAATTTTTTTTCATACATTTTCGGTAACATACTCTTGTTAAGGCCCACCTCAGGTAGTTTTTTAAAACAAACCCAACATGCTTATTTGGTCTAGTAATGGGACTTCAAGTTGAGCAGCTCCAATACTGAGCACTTTCATATTTGGTATTTATTGATGGCAATTTGACTGCTGACCTTTTTCTAAAATACCGTCCAAAAAGGCAAACAGTGTGGATGAATGACAGTGGAGGATTACAATGCTAAATCATTGGAATAAACTGGGTATGGGAGGAATTTCATGGATTTAAGCATCCCTCACACTGATAGCTAACTTTTAAACAGTGTTTAGAAAAAAAACCCACCCAACTTTTACTTTGAAGAAATGTGTCCACTTCTTGAAGACATTGCACTCTTAAAAGAATAAAAAGTGTCCTTGAAATGTTAGTACACCAGCACTTGAAATGTAGAATCCTAGTTACAAGCAAGATTTGAACTTGGATTATTTATTGCTGGTCTCTATAAATTAATCTCATCAATTGATGTGACCGTATACTGCTCAAAGAAAAGTAAAATTTTGCCATCGCTACTTCACCTTCGTTATTCTCTGATTTGTTTGTCCTTGATGGGTTTTGAAATGGATGAGCCAGCTTTCAAAGCCCTCAAAATGATTTAATTACAGCACACAAGGCACCAAATCAGATTTGCAGTATATTGATAGTGTGCAGAACAAACTAGTGAACAGATGCAGGGGATGTGATGCTGCTGATACTGGATACCACCATATTGACTTACAGGCCTATACATCAGGAGGTTGACTTTAATTGGTCCACTTGATCTGCTATCTTTTGGGATAAATACATTGGTATCTTGTAAAAGAGATTCAGAGAGAGACTCTCTCAATCTTTTTTTCTCTCTCGTGTGTGTGTGTGTGTGTGTATATATATACACACACACAAATTTGTGTTTCGAAAGCAAAGGCGTCTGAGGTGGTAACTTCACAATTTATTGAATATATTACACAAGAAAATTAAATCAACAGATTGATTAAACTGAGTATAAAATTCAAATGCTATTCCAATATTAGCAGCATTGATCACTAGCCCCAGTCAGCTGGAGACTTATAGCCAAATATTTGGCTTAAAATGAAATAAATCAACCCCAACAATGTCATAAAACAGTGAAAAAATACTAAAGTGATTCTATGTTGAATCCATGAATGTATCCAATACAAAATGTACAATGTATCGCCCTTAAAGCTACAGGTCCCAAGTGAACTGAATTAACTCTTTCTCCACGGCATTTAAAACGCGCACACATCTCCAACTTTGAGCCCCACTAGTATCAAAATCCCATTTCTTAGATCATGACCGTTTAAGGTAGGGACTGTCTGTCTTTGTGTGGACAGTAGCACCCACAGTTGGTTTGTCACAGCAACAGAAATAAGTAAGGTGATAAGAGGAGGCAAGAATATGTAAATGGGGAGTTCTTGTCTTAACTTGGACAGACCTTCATAAAAGTCCACCATTTTAGTCCTAGATATTTTACTTTCTTTAGAATTATTATTAAACAATATTAAAATTACTGCTCTCTGTATGTAGGGAAAGACTTTCCCATTGGTTCAGTGGGAAGTAGATGGGACTTAAGTGGAGACTAGATTATCTCTGTTCATAGTAAGACAATTAAAGGGGGCTTTGTGGGGGAGGAAATATTTGAGGATCCCATCATAGGGTTTCCTCCAAATCATATAATAGCAAAGGGATGGGATTTATCCCTTATGACTGAGCACTTACTGTATAACAACTAGTTGGGTATCTTGCTGTATGGCAACATATGAATACCTTGTCTTTGATGGCATTTTTCATGTCTAGTGAGAAGAGGACACTTCAGGCTTTTTTTTACACATCTCAATACAGGAAGGGACGCTGTGTAGTATGTTTTAACCTGCTGTGCCATTATGATGGGAACAATACCCTTTCTACAGATCTCTTACCCTATTCAGCAATTTCATCTCTCCTGTCTTAAGTTTCTATGCTTATTGTCACCTGTGCTTTATCTGTTAGTCATCCACCTAGAGTAATTCTCTCTATATAGCTCTTGTAACATTGGGTCATTTTGTATTTTCACTTTCTGAGTATACCAGATTTTGCTTTGGAAATATGTAATACTCTGTAAATGTGTAAATAATCCTATTTACGTCAGATTCTTTTTCCTGTGTGTTTTTGCTTTGTTTGTTTTTTTAATAGACCCTCTTGAAAATGCATCTGAAGAGGTGAGGTTTTTTACCCATGAAAGCTTATGCCCAAATAAATCTGTTAATCTTTAAGGTGCCACTGGACTCCTTGTTGTTTTTGAAAATGTATTAACTCTAAGAAATTACCAGGCATGTGTGTTACATTTATTGAGTACTCTTGAAACTTGATTATTTTCTGAAGTCTAAGTGTGCAGTGCACAGTGGTTTCTGTAACATGGTTGCCAGTGGCTTATGGTCTGTTTCTGCTTCAACAGATTTCTGACCATATACATGAATGAAATCGCCTGCAACTAAAACTAGCTATGATCAATTCTCTTTGAATCTTAGCGCAGTTCAGTTATATTTTAGTAACTGCTTTGGAAGTTTATGCTACAAAATGTGATTATCTTGTGGGAGCCCAATCCCCAGGTTCTGTGAGCTTGCATCACATAAGATTTTGGACTTCGTTAATCTCAAAATATTTCAGCACTGGTTCTTTTGTGACAGCTCTTTAAATGCAAATACTGAAGCTCTTATTTTGCCAGTAATCCCTGGGTCATTCTGTATTTTCCTGAAGAGGCAGTCTGAGTGAAGGACTTAATTGTGACTAACTAGGAATGAATTTGCCAATGAATCTCTAAGGTCTCCTTTCCATATGTATAATTTTCTCCACTTTTCTTTGTCACTGAATGTGTCCTACATAACTAATCTAATCTCATTCAGCTTGATCTGGGATTTGTTCCTGTTCAGTTTAAGGTTCTTTTCTTTGGAACACTTCAGAACATAGTCATTGTGCTGGTTTATTTAGTCTAACTTCTTCTGGAAGTTTGTTCCACAGTCTAATCACCTTGATTGAGAATGCCTTATCTTGTGTTCTGATATGCTTTGTAGTGTGCTTCATGGGCTGTGTTAGTCCAAGAGAAACATAGGATTCATTTTTTATTAAACTTGTGGGATTTACTACATAAAGTAAAGATGGCAAGATAAGGCTAGAAAAACAAGATGGAAACTAAGCAAGTGCAGTATCCAAGTGGGTGAACAGGATAAGTTCTGAATTATGCATTTACTTACTTTTCACCAGTGCAATATGTCTATGTTAGAGCTAGTGGGAAAGATTAGTCCAAAATGAAATTTTGATGGATAATGGAAACCATTCATGAAAATGATTGCACATTTTATTTTTTAGTTTACAGCTAGTTAGAAAACTAGGTTCTCGTTCATCACGTGGTAATTTTAAAAACCACTGACACAAGCATAGACTAGAGGTCTGAATTATATCCTCAAAGTAAATAATCATAAGAAAAACATGTTTTTAACTTTTGCATGTTTAATTCATTCCTCTTTGCTTATGTTAGTAGTTGCATCCATACTGTAAGGCATGAACAAGAGTTCTTCAGAAAACAAAAAAATTGACTATAAGCCAATAAAATTGCTTGTAATGTACTGGTATTAGTATTTAGAATTAATTAACTTTCAAAAGAAATTGCTCAGTAAATTTGAATTACTTCTACCAGGTGAAATAACTGCTTTGTTTATTAAGAATTCCTTATTAATACTTTTTTCTTGGCAATTGTTAAATCACTCCGCAAAAGCAATGCAGGTATTTAACCATGCAGGCAAATGATGTCATTTCTGATAGCTCCCTCCACTTATATGGAGGTGGTTGATGTGTTTCAATGCTCACACCTCTATCCTCAAACTTTGGACGGCCATACGTGCTGTACTCTGCTCCTGCCAGATATAATCTATCAGCATATGAAACATCCACATATGTAAACGGGCTCCACGGTAACGTAAACATACTTTGTGTGGTGAGATGAGGAGTTTCAATTTGCTGATGCTGGTTTTCTTCCTTTTGATCTGACTTCCTCTGCATGTGGATTACTTTGGCTTTACTCTGACAGAAATCCTGATGTGACCTAGGATATTATGTGGAAATGATGATGCTTAATTCACTTCATGAATAATTCTCTGTTTTGTCTCTTTGTTTAACCAAAATGGTAGATGATGGATGTACTATTTCTTACATTGAAAGGATTTTTTAGAAAGCTATCTCTGGAGACTCTATTGATAAACTGTTCCTTAAGCATGCGTACAAATCAGATGAGAACCTGCAGCTAAAAGAAATTGCTCCAAGGCAATGATTCACGAGGATGAAAAATCAATGATAGTTTCATTAAGGAAGGAAAGTTTAGACATGCTCTTTGCTTTTCATATGGAAAGGAAAGGAACAGTCATTGACCATTTTATTCTGCTGTATTCTTAGAAATGAGTCTCATAGTACAGATATGGCTGTTTTGAAGCATGAACATAATCCTACACACAACCTGGCAGCCTTTTACTCTGTCTTCCCAGCAAACAATCTTTCCTGTCTCCCCACCCACATTCCCTACCAACTCTTTGGGATTTATGATCATATACCATATACCCAGCTTCTGTTAGAAGCAGAATTAGCTCACAGGGCACTTCTTCAAAGGTATCTGCCTAGAGTACTCCTTAGAAAGCTGCTTTGCTGAGCTGTGTGTGTACTAGTTTGCAGTGTTTGAACTTGGGCAGGGTTACAAGATGGAGGTGAAGACTAGGTACTAAAGAGCTGTCATTGAAGTTGGTAGGGTGGGGTGAATAGGGACACAATGTTTCTGTGAGCATTTGTTCAGATCTTAAAATGATTAGCTCCTGTCACACATGCACACCTTTCATGTTCACTTTCTACAAACATTTGTGCAATCCAGTTTTACTGGTATGAATGTTCCCCGAAAGCTCATTTCATTGTTGTATGAGAAGAAACCCATTTTTCCCCTGACATAGATTTTAAAATGATACAAATGGCCGAATCTATTCATTGCTGTGTAGCAACTATTCTTCAAGCACCAGGGGCCTATCCCATACTAAATATTGCTCCCTGAAGGTACTGGTGTGTTGTCAGGGCAGGTAGCATGGGAAAAAAATGATTGGAACTTACTGGTAAATTTCCCACTATGTGGTAGAGAGAATGCTGGCACTTTCCCCAAATCAGAATGGTGAGAGGCTCAACAGGTCACTCCTCTAATTTAGTCACAAGGTTCCTGGCAGCCCAGTTTCACCACAGCCACTGTTGTAGCTGTCCATAACATTTGAAAAGCTGCAGTGCAAATTTATCCAGGCCTACCTGGGCCATGACTTATATGCAGAGATCTGACCGAATGCACCTCTGTATTCACACCATACACACTATTGTAATAATCTTTGTGCAAAATATGCCTTATGAGGTATCATCTGAAAACTAATAACTCACTGGTCAATAATATCATGGTGAAAAGTGTGGTGATCTTATATGTAATGTTATGAACATAAGCTGAAATTGTGGCTGAAATATGTTTATCAGACAAGTCTGTGAATGGGCTAAACCTGTTCCTCCAAGGCAAAGGACAAGACAAGCACCTATCAAATGGTCATGCTTTTCCAATAAAGGAGGGCAGGAACAGATTGATTTTCATTTTAGCTAACAACGTGGAACCTCTCTAACCACAAGACTCCATCTCTCTCCTCACAGCAGGAAGGAACTTTATCTAGGGGTGACCCTCAGGAAAATGCATTTCAAAGGGTGACTGGACTATAAAAGTGGGGGTCAAAAGCACCCTAGGATCTCTTTCTCCTCCCCCCCCCGCCTCATATGAAAAGACAAAAGAAACAGCCTTTTGAATCTGGGGCATCCTGGGGCATCCCGACTTGAGAATTTGGTCAATTCTGTTGCTGGGAATGTGTTTTAAGGATTTTACCTTGAATCAAGTCTCTAGCTACTAGTGTTTTATCTTGTAACTATTTCTGACTTTAATGTATTGCACGCACGTAAAATGTATCTGTTTGTAGTTAAATAAATTTTTTAAAATCAAAACTAATCCAGTGTTGTGTTTAAACTGAGCTGTTTGGTAACTCCATTTAAAGTAGCAGGCTGTTGGATATTGACCCTTTAAAGGGCAACAGAAATATAATATCTGAACTCTCCAGGAGAGGCCAGAACACATGTTTTGGGGAAAATTCAGGACTAGGTGTGTTTGGGTCACCCTGCAAGTAGTAACAAGCCTGCTGGAAGCAAGAGTTTGGCTGGTATTTGCTGACAGGCTGCTGGGGTCAGAGTTGCTGGACCAGGGCTGTGGCTATACATAGACACTCAGGGTGTGACCCTTCATGCTGTTTGTGAGCTGCCCAGGTTGGGATCTACAACAGCAAAGCATTGTGAGGCACCCAAGATTGCAGAGCAGGTGACGATGCAACTCCTCACTGGTCTGGATTGCACCCCAGAATGTGAGAAGAGGATAGAATGTTGAACACTCCTTGGTGTCTGGCAACAGCTAGCCATTCAGAGCATTGTTTCTCCAGTCTGTGTAAAGCCTTCCCTGGTCCTTATTTACTCAATCTCTTCCCAACACCTATAAAAAATCTTCTAATGATGACCAGAAAGCACATTTACTATATTTGGATGAGCTCCCCAGTGTTTTGAATATGTTGACCTATTATCTAGTCTGGAAAAGGAGAATGTAATCCCTGGTGAAATTGTAAGCGTTCAGGAAAAAGGTTCAGACAGCCCATTTATAATGTGTATGTTCCATCACATTTGACCATCCAGATGTTCAAGAACTGGGCAAAAGCATCTGAAATAATACCCTGGTATCTTTTCACTGGTCTCTCGGTGGTAAGCTGCCCAGATGTCAATCTCCTTTACCTTGCTGTAGTGACACTCTGAGTTGCAGATCCTGTGGGCAGTGGAGTCCATAGGAATCCACTTCCCAAAATTCCTGTTGTGCACCCAATCAAAATCTGTATGTCCATCTAGACCTTGCCTGCACACAATACAAACCTAATTTTCAGCTTGACTAGGCGCGCACACAAATCTTTGACCATGGAAACCATCCTGGGTGGATACTAGAGCTCATATCTAGTGTGCACAGAGAAGAAAAATCTTTGGAAACTGTGGACCTACACACTATATATCTTTCTCTGTCAATTTCTCTATTTTAAAAAAAAATTATTACACATTATTAGCACTATTCTAGCAGTATTTTGCAGTTATAAGTCTGTCAGTGTTTCCATTATAAACTCCTTTTAGGAAAAGTTTAATGACCAAGTAAAATGTACTCAGAGCTGAAGCTTGGCAGAATCTCAGCCAAGAGCAGATTTATTTCCCACAGTCTGCTTGAAATGCTATTGCTGTTTGTGTATCCTACAAGGACAGGACATAATCACAGATTTAAATCCTAGATCCTTTCTGTGGATGTCATGGTATTTGGGGTTGGAATTATTACTGTCTTCATTCTGTAAAGTGCCCTTCTGTTTCAGTCATGGAGTGATGCCTTCGGGATGCATATTATTTGCATAGCGGCAATGACATGACCTGTGCTTTATAGACAAGTATGAAGCTTCCTAGTCTGAAGATATTACATTCTAAACTGCTAGCGTACAAATGAAGACTAGAGGTTGGGATGCAGAGAATAATGGTGTGACTGAATGGTGAATGTAAGCAAACATCTTGTTCAACACTATATTTTATTTGGATTTTTTCATCTTTTCCAAGCAAGTGACTAGGAGTCTAACAGTTCTCTGGAGGGGATTGCATCTCACTGCTTCTGAAATCATCCTCCAGTTAACCATTTCTGATCGTGCTGATACACTGTTACTGGCTTTTAAGGGTTTTTCTGAATCTTATTTTAAATGCAAACTATTCCTGTGCTGCTCAAATATTTATAGTGTACCATGTACAGCAATTTTCTAACTTATTTACACCTGCAGCGAATCTAGCCTGTAATTTGAAGGCGTTTACTGCTTTGTTTTATAGCAAAATTGGAATAAAGTTGAAGTCTATATGGTGCATCATAAACCTAAGGTCTGCGGTATAAGATGTTTTAAACAGTAATAAACATTTGTTCAGTGCTTAAGGTTCCAGGTTCCTGAAGGCCTTGGCCTGCCTCATAGACCGTCCACCTTACCCAGTCTTTGAACTGTGGTTATTGCACAGATTGGGACAGATCTTGTTTCAGCATGTTTTGTTCTTGCAGCTGAAGCTACCAGATGATCACATCATATAAATTATTTAAGGTGCAGTATCTGTTACCGGAGCCACAAGTAAAGGTTAGGGCTCCGTCTGTTCTGCCACCCCTCAGGACTCTTTATTTTCAAAGGAAATAGTCTGTCTTGCTGGCTGACAGCATTAGAGTCCAGAAAATTCAAATATGCCTTGAGCTGTTGCCTCACTGTTGTGGAAAGGCCTAACTGCAACATCATATGCCAAATGCATCCCTGGTAGAACTGCATTGACTTCAGCTGAGTTCCAGGATGAATTTGGTACCAACTAGAACTAGATGCTACCTATTGTAGAGAAAAATGCTACATTAGGAGATCTGACGGGTTCTTTGTATATATCTGTATAATAATTTGTGGGCAAGACCTAAACTTTTGTTTCTAGAAAATACTGTGCATATTTTGTCCCATTTGTTTAGCTTAAGTTAGTATTTTGCAAGAAAAGCTTATTGTTAATTTATGTAGTATTATCCGTGTGTTAGGCATTGTACAGTCAGGTCTGATGGTGAGGGGAGCCTAATTTTGCCTGGAACACTGAAGTAAATCTTGAATGCAGTGGAGTTACTCCAGGTCTATAGCAGAGTAAGATAAATAAGAATCAGGCCCTGAAAAGTTACTCTTTTATTCCATATTGATGTATTTATTTTTATTACTAGTTTCATCATTGTCCTACCTAGGCAATCAAAAGTCCTGAGTCACCCCCCAATCATTACTTAAAAAAAAAATGTGAAGTTCTTTTTGTTTGCCTTCTTGTATCTGAGCCTTTAGAGTGCAGTTCAGTCATGTTTACCGGCTTTTCTTCACCATCATGAGGGCTAGAAACAATTTTTTTTAAATGAAAGCTGAGATGCACACAAAATAACATCATTCCAGGAGCTGAAGCTTTAAGAAAAAAACACAAAATGTCGTAGCACTTACAAAAAAAAAAAATCATGAGTTGGCAACATTGCAATTTAGTCCCCTAAAACACTAAAACAAAATAAGCTGTAAAGCTTAATTCTGTCCTTATTTGCACCCTTGCAACCCTTCAATGTATAAACCCTTGTATACATCTTTTTAGGCTTGAGTGATTTCACTTGAGTTGGAAATCTGACAATATGGGGTGTGTGTGGAATTAAATACCTACTGAATTTCTCTTGTATCTCTGTGTCAAATATAGTTAGGGTATTATGTTCTATTCTTACATTCTGGTACAAAAGAGATCAAAAACAACATATTGTATTCCTACTCTTCTTTTTCTGGAAGAATACAATGAAGACCTTAATAACTAATATAATGTCAGCTGGCAGCACCACTGAAGTCAGAGTTGTTAGCGATTGTATTAATGCTGTGTTTCAGAGGGGTATATAACTTGGAGCTTTTGAATGAATGAAAACAGAGGGCAAAGTCAAGAGCACAGTGCTTTTCTGTGAATCTAAACAATTTTATTTAGAGTTACTGTTTGACATTTCCAGTGTTCACAAAGAGCTTTATTTATTTTTGTGTAATTGCTCCAAAGTGGATTAAATCTAGCCACCATATATGATTGTATAAGGTAGTTCAATCTTTTAGGGCTTAGTCTTGCCCTTTCCTCTTCAGCCATGTAGGGACCTAATCCAATGGAATGGATGCATTTCTGCTACAGAACAGAGATTTGGCTACCCTACTGATCTCTGCTCCCAAGGGAAGCCTAGTGTACACTGGGTGGATCGGATAGATAAACCGTCAAGTTCTGGCCACGCCTGGCTGCAGTAGTGGAACCCATATATCCGCTCACAAGGCATGTTGAGTGGGTCTAGGCAGGTTCCCAACAGCAAGTGTTTGACATGCCGAACAAATGTTAATGGGATGCCCCTGTCCTGAAGTACCACCAGCCAGGAGAGCCACTAATACTCCAGTGTGATGCAACAGAGAAAGGACTGGATGTAACTTTCTTTTGCAGGAGCAGCCAGTCGCTTATGCTAGCAGAACTCTGTCAGACTGAATAGGGATACATCCAAATAGAAAAAACTTCTGACTGTGGTATTGTGTCTTTTCCACCCTGGGAATAGAGCAATCAGACCATAAACCCACAGAGACAATCATGGCAAAGCCCCTCCTTAGTGTTCTGAAAAAAATTGTAGCACCTGTTGCTGTAACTCCAGTGCTACCAGATGGAGAGCAGATATTGTCCAGGATGACTACTAGTGTTAGCTGACATCCTGAGCAGAGCATATATACCTAGCATCAGTGAGTTGGAGAAAGAGGATCAGGACATATTACATGCTGCACCGGTTTCAATCTCCCAGTTTCAGCAGCAAAGCTGATAGAAATCAAAGAGGCTATAGAAAGACATCCAACTACAATAAGTCAAGAGAGCAATACTATCAGGGTGGCCAGAAGAAGAAAGCAAAGTATGGGTAGAAGCATAACCATATTTTCAAAGTGAAGATAAGCTGTGTTTGCAGGAGGGAATTCTATTTCAAGAACAGAGAGCTCGTCTCCCCCCCCATTATGTAAGGGTGTCATGCAAAGAATACGTGCCTCGCATCTGCGCATTGACAGCTGCCTTAAATGGGCTCAAGAGTGTGTTTACTGGCTGGGCAGGAATACATAAGTCCACTCCTTGATAGGAAGGTAAGGTGTGACACCTGTTCATCACATGATAACTGCTAGCAGGAAGACTCTGTTACCTTGTGTGTTGCCCACTGAACCATGGGAAAAGATGGGAGCAGCCTTAGTTATCTTAAATGAAAGCCATAATTGATTGCAGTGGACTGTTTAAATCTTTTGAGAGGCCAATGCTCTGGCTGACACAAGAAGCAAGTCAGTGAGTGGAGAACTGAAGACACACTTTGCAAGATACGGCATTCCGGATACTATTCACTGACCACGGACCCCAACTTGCCTCAGAGGAGTTCAAGGAATTTGCATGCAATTGGGAGTTTGACTGCCACCATCTCCTCCCCAGCAGACCTACAGTGTAATTGTAAAGTGGAATCAACTGTGAAAACACTAAGACTACTACACTAGGCTCTTTCTTGTGGTTCAGACTTCTTATTAGTATTTCTGGCACCCAGGAATACCCCAAGACCAGGGTGCCAAAACAGTCTAATGCAGGCATTGATGGGGCAAGAATCAAAACCCTGCTACCATGAGGGGAGACCTGTTGCTGCAAGAAGAATGGAGACACGGCTGAGAGGAGATGTCCAACAATCAGAGAAAGCAGACACTAGAGTACAACAGACCAACCAAAGACCTACCAACCCTGGTTATGGGCATTCCTGTGACAGTCCAGCCATTAGAGAGAGATCAGAAAGTGTGGACTAAAGGAGCCTTAAGGGGTGCAGTGGCACCAAGGCCATACAAGGTGACCACAGAAGAGGAACAAGTGATCTGAAGGAACAGGAGGCACTTACGAGAGAGAGAGAAAAAACAAACAAACAAACAAAAACCCCAAAACCCACAACCATCCAGCGGTGAACCCCACAGGGAGGAAGGACACTCCACAGAGCGTTTGCTAGACTCAAACAGGTGACAGGGAGATAGATCATTTCTGTTGTGGATGCCTGTTGAGGAGACAAGATTACAGAGGGAGAGACTCTGTAACCAGCTGAATCTGTTGTAAAACCAAGACTCCAATTTGGCTACGTGCTCGCAGCCTCTAGCCAAAGGGACAATGGGCAGGGGTCTGGGCATCACTCACTTGTTTTGAATGTTTATAGAGAAATATTTGTAAAATAGGGAAGAGAGATGATCAGTGGAACTGGAGGCAGACGGCCTGTAGTCACTTGATGGTGGGGGGGAGGAAAGATGTGTTGATGGAACATCAGGAAAACAGGGATGTGAGGAGTTGTGCTGGAAGCAATGCAGCCACATGGACCGAGCAGTGCATGCGGTTAAATACAATTCCCCTTGTTTAACTTAACCTGCATTCAGCGTGGCTCTTTGCGCATGAACCACAAAGGAGAGAGAAATTGAGGAGACAGTGAAATCTCTCTGCATTCCAGCTTCATGAAGTTTCTGCCTTCTGTGCCTCTACTGTGCTTTTCTGAGCTGGAAAGCTGAAAATATAGTCTCATAAATTTAACCAAGGCAGAAAGACCACAATGAATAAATACATTTGCTTTTCAGTGAATATCTTTACTAGTAAACTTCTCTCCACTCAGATTGGGCTCCACTGCCTTGAGTATGCATGCTCCCACCTGGATCTGTTTTCCAATAAGACACCTATATATATAAATGTGTGTGGCTTCCACATCCACTTCAAAGGATGATGCTTTCATGTCCTCTGTTTCTTTTACTAGTGAGCTCCAGTTCTTTGACATTTGCAACAGCCTCCTGTGCCTTCCCCAATGCACACCAAATTAAATATAAATTTCAGCTGGGAGGAGCAGCGGCAGAAGCAGCCAAAGCAAGGAGTGGTGCACTGGGAGGGAGGGGGTAAAATGAGGCTCATTTGGGGCCAGCCCTCCCCCCAGTACCTCAACCCAGAACTGTGCTGGGAAGGGACGAATTGATGCTGTTGCTGGAACAACTTTTATAGTGGGTGTGCTGAAGGCAGAAACCGTGTCTTTGGGTTGTTACTACAGCACCCCTCATTCCAGCACCTATGCCAGTTGATGCCTCACCTCCCTACCACTCTGTGGCTTTGGAGGAAAAACTGCAGAGAGGAACCAGACAGAGACTCTAGCGGCAGGAGGAACAACTGCAGGAGGAACAGCTGCAGAAGCAGCCAAAGCAGAGACCTCTGGACATTGAGAACTTCCTACATTTTTAATTGGACTTTCCCTGCCCTATCCTGATTGGCAGCTTGCTCCAATATTCCTTCTGCTTCAGTCTCTTCTCCTCAGCTTCCCTCCAGACCTGCCCTGACCCCTTAGTCCTCTTCTTTTTGGTGTCCCCTCTCATGTCCCTTTCCTATCCTTTTACCTAATCCCCTCCTAAGTAAACTCACTTTAAAAAGCAGGGGGACCTAACATACCAGTTGCTGCCATTATATTGTTCACTCTGCTTGTGTTCTACCCTTCCCCCCCTTGTCTGTGGTGTCTGTTTAGATTGTAAGGTCTTCAAGACTGTCTGCTACTCTGTGTTTGTATTGTACCTAGGACAATAGGGCACCATTCATGGTTGAGACCTAGGCATTACCATAATAAACATGATTATTAATAATAAACTCTGCTAGTTTCTGACCTGGATGATGCTTGGATTTTTGTCTCTTGTGTGTGGGATGGGGATCTCTGCTTCGCAATAACAATGGAGCTGTCTGCAGGGAGGTTGAACCACTTTTACATAGGAAGCAGACGTTTCTCAGGTGCCAGTCCAGTATTGTGGATTATCTTCTGTAGGGTCTAAGAATCACCTCATACTTTCCCATTTCCCATTCCAAATTTAAGTGCATGTGTTTGAAGTCCCCTTCAATAGTACAATATACATAAACTTAAAACAAAAATCTCACTTTATATTTCTCCAAGCGAGAGGAAGGGAGAGAATCACAAATAAATGTTTCCGGTCATGTCGCTTAGTACACTCTGAGAGGTGCTCAGATACCACGGTGATTTCATGGTATAAAAATATGAACAGAATAGAGAATGTCAGGTGATTGTCATGTCATTTGGATCAGATGCAACATGAGTGAATGTATTTTGGTAGGTTGTAGTAAGTTAGTAAGCATTGTCAATAAAAGATGGCCATTTGTAATTTATATTGTACTGGTTTCTGTATGACCTGATGCCAGGTCCATCTGTTTTTCTTTTTTAAATTCACAATTTTGGCAAATACCATTATTGGGTGTGTGACGGGGCAGAGTGGGTCTGGAGGCCCCCTGCTGGAGACCTTATGGCCCTGCCTCACCCCGCCCTAGAAAAGAGCAGAGGAAAAGTCCTTGAGGCAGTCTAGAGTGGCTGCAATGAAGCAACCAATCAGAGAGGCTGTGGAACGATCAGAAGGGCCATATAAAAGGAAGCAGCAGAGGCAGAGTTGTCAGTTGCTGCCTGAAGAGGGAGGATTGGGTGCCTGGCTGGTTGGAAGGACCAGCAGGACCTTCCAGGGTCCTAGTCCTGGAAGCTGGACCATGGACAGCTCACTGTAGGCAGGACTGAGCTTAGGGAAGGCTGCTGAAGACCAGGTGGCTGACTGGCAGGAAGAGCAGCAGGACCATGGACAGCTCAGTGCTGGCAGGCTGAGCCCAGAACCTAGCCAGAGCAGGCGAGGGTACTGTGATGGGCCCTTCTGGTCTGAAGACTGAGCCCAGGTAAGGGCTACCAAAAGGACACAACCATGGGTACAGAGATCGGCCCCTGTTGGGCTGTTCGAGAAAACAGTGTCTCCGGGGAGGAAGCCTTGGTGCTACAGCCCCAAACCAGGGCTGTGAGCAAGAGCTAGAGACTATAGACCCTAAATTAAATTAATGGAGATATCCTATCTCCTAGAACTGGAAGGGACCTTGAAAGGTCATTGAGTCCAGCCCCCTGCCTTCACTAGCAGGACCAAGTACTGATTTTCCCCCAGATCCCTAAGTGGCCCCCTCAAGGATTGAACTCACAACCCTGGGTTTAGCAGGCCAATGCTCAAACCACTGAGCTATCCCTCCCCCCTGGAAGGGGGGATCGTGTATGTGACTCGGCTGAGTCACTGAAGACCTGCCAAACAACCACTGGACCAAGGGGGCACTAGCAAGAGGCTGGTGCCGCTTTGTTGTAAGAACTGAAAGAAAAGCAGGCTCACACCCAACCAGATAGGGGGCACCTGCACAAGGTGAGTGCTGCCCCATTCAAAACTGAGTGATTGCAAGCATGTATCAGCCAGAAGAGAGTGGGCGCTCATGAGAGGCAGGTGCCAATGCTGTTACAGGGAGCAATTAATGTGAATTAATTCTCAGCATAACAGTTTCTTTTGCAGTCAGTGGCGTTAAACTATAAATGAATTTGTGCCAACAAGATAAAATAATAACCAAGGCTTGATGTACAAAGAGGGGGGAAAAACAAATGATTTTTTAAGGTATATTTTCTACTCCGCATTTAACTCATACTGTTGTCAGGTATTGTACCCTGTAGTTTGCATGTGAGCTATTGCTTTGTTCTGAGGTCCTTTCAACACCTAGTAAAAATGTTTAATTGAATAACAGACTGGTAGGCACCCCTGTTTAACATTTCCATGGCTTACTGGGTTTGCAGATCTCTAGTGTTCATTTGTACATGGATTTTTAACTGAAAAATTCATCAACTTTTCACTAGAATTTATTATTGTCCACATTTGTAATAGCTTTGTATGTGTTTGTAAATTGGACAAGCTTAATTTCAGTCAATGTGGCACTTTTTCAGAAAGACAAGGTAAGTGAGATATCTGACAATTGCAATTTGCACACATTCAGTAGAGGCCTGTTTGGAAGCTAAATTCTCTACAGATTTAGTCTGCACTGAGCATGCTCCATCCCAACCCAACTCCAGTGCATCATCTGGACTTTGTATTCATCATCCTCACAGAATGACTTGGCATGCTCTAGGGCTGAATATAACTTGCCTTGCAATTGATCCTCATGGCTGCCAGGGGTTGCTGTAGCTCCAGTCTCCAGAACTGAGAGCAAGGAGATTGTTTCTTGTGCTTGCATTTCCTCCATAGTTGGCCTAGACAGCGGATGTGGGGAGGAGAGAAGGTAGGATTAGGATGCTGGGGGGAGAGACAGATAAGAGCTGGAAAAAGGGGAGACGAGCTGAGGAAGGGAGAAAGGGATAGGCTGGAGAGGACAGAGGTAGGAGGAGTCAGGTTTAGGAGGTACAAGGGCAGAAAGGTTTATAAGCATCTCCAGAACTTGGAATTGAACACAGGTTCCTGAGTTCTAATATTCTTATGCTGTCAGAAAATATCAAAGACCTACTGGCAAAAAAAGTGTCATCTTTATCTCCTAGTGGATGGTCCACAAAGAAGATGACAACCCACTGTTGCTACCAGTTATTCCTGTTAGCTTAAATGGCAGGCAGGAGTCTGTGCTGTACATCTAAAGATTCCAAGTCTGTTGATCGCTCTGGTGAGGATCGTCATGGTTCCTGACTGATGGAATTTGATTTGTTTGCTTTTTCAAAAACTAAGGAAACTAAATCCAAAAAACTGTTAAAAGAATGTTAGAGTTGCAAAGTTAAGCACCAAAATTTAGGAAATGCCAGAATTAAGATTGCCCATGCAACCTTAATTTGGCCCCCTCGTATACAGGCATTATGATCCAGTCTTTAATGATCACATGGTCACATACTATTTTCCCCTCAATACCCTGCTTCCATCAGTGCCCACAACAGATGATGCTTAGTGAATTAATCAGGGTTGTGTAGTGAAGGTCATAGGGCCCAGGTCTTGTTTATTGCAAAAGTTGGAAGGCATAGGTAGAAAATAAGGCAGGTGATTGCAGCAAGAGAAGGGTGGCTTCATGGTTAAGGTAGTTGAAATTGTGTAATCTAGTTAAAGTCAACGGGACTTAGGCTTCTAAAGACACTTAGGTGATTTTGAAAATGTTGACCTTTTTTTTTTCTTATATCAGTGTCTGATGGGAGCTACATAACTTTGGTGCACAGTTGTTTTGGTGGATGTGAGTGAAGAATAGCACTTTGAAGTTTGTGTAGTTAGCTACATAACTGTAATTTTGTTTGTACTGCTCCTTTTTATATTTTTGTGGAGTGCAGTGGTAAGCTATTTTATGAGGCAGAGTGGAAGCAGCCTATTAGGAAAAGAGAGAGAGAGACCATATTCTTTTATGCAAGACTTTATTTTTGTTCTATTTGTATCATTGTTTCTTTTAGTGCAAAACAAGTCACTCAAACCAAAAGCAGTTGATTACAGAAAAATAGGCTACTTCTAACTCTTGCCTGAGGACCCGGCCAAATATTGATGGGTTCTTGCTTTCATTCTCTTTGGTATGGATGCTAGTACCTGAAGTTCTCCTGATAAACATCCAAAAAACCCTTAATTCATTACTAAATCATGACATACCTAATAACTAATCAATATCCTAACAAGGGTAGTTAGCTTTAGTAAATAAGAACTCTGATAAAATGTTGAAGATCAGACTTTAAATAACAATTTAAAAAAAATCCAGCAAAATTGGAATGAAACTTTTGTGCATTCAATTTCCTTAGATTTTTGCAGAATAATATTAGATTTTAAGGATTATATACAAATAATCATGACCAGATTTCTAATACTTTGAAGGTTGTATTTTATTTTGGTTAGGTACTTAATGCTATCTTTGTAAATGTTAAGAATTATTGAATCTTAGCAATTCAATAATGCTGGAGATGGTGGAGAATGTACGAAGGCCAGTTAGGCATCCAATTTCTATTAAGAGTCAACGGGTCTTGTGCCAACATCCATCATGCCTCTGAAAATCTCCCTCCGATCTAGGTCATCTCCTCCATGTGTAGCCCGTGCAAGATCCACTTACACTTTTATATTTCCATCTTATTATTTTCTATTTTATTTAATCTAAACTTTCTCTAATGTGAATGAATTGGGGAAACAAAACCAAGGCTCAAATGTGTGACTTGTTTTTGTTTTGTTTGTGGGATAAGACGATACTTTCTAATGAAGGATTTTGCTTCTATGGACAATCTTTGTAAAAAGTACTACATACTCCCCCCCCCCCATGTCTTATAGTAATGCTGGCTAAATGCAATATTATTGATATACCCTCTTTCTGTCTGAAGTTTATCATAGTCTTTGCATGGAACAATCTTAAGAAACATTGTTTATATAGTAGTGATTATATAGCATGACTGGACGGTGTTCACACTGCTGGCATGCCAAGTCTAGTGCAAATTTAGCTATTGGAATACAGTTTTGTGCATTGCTCAGCTATTATCTAGGAAGAAAAATTATCTTATCCAGGACTGTTCTAATTATTATTTTGCCAAAGGAACCCTTTACTGACAGTAAAAGGACTGGACAGGCAACAAGTTAAAAATATTAAATGATTACAATTAAGGTTGTTCCTCAGGGTATTGCTGACTTAACTTCTTTGACCTTGTGCTTCCCCATTGAGTATTTTATTCCCAGGCACCTTTCCCTGCTCTCATTCTTTGTACTGCAGGTCAACAAGCTGTAGTTGGTTAGATGGTGGGTTCTCATTGGTCAAGTAGGTGAATAGTTTTCCGCAACTTAAGTAGGGTAACTACCTGCATTTTTAGGGAACACAAATGGATTGAAAGCCCCTGGAGTCAATGGAAGTCTCCCCTGACTTTAATGGGCTTTGCATCTGTCCTTTTGAAAAGAGAGAACAATGCACATCATACTTTTAAGAGATACTACTCCATAGTGCAAGTTGATGGCTTGAAAATCTACTTTAAATCTGATAAAATACTTCTTAGTTGTTCCTTATTGGATGTCAGGCCAGAAAATGACTTGAAGCACATAAGAATAAAAATAGCTTACTAAAATTCTGCGAGACTCTTTTCATGTATTTAAATTAGATTATGGGTTCTGCTCCCTTTGTGGAAACTGAGGATGTAAATAGGAGATTTGACTTCCATTAAGACTAATGGAGTTTTCCCAAACACTTGAAAACTAATGGGAGCATCGGATCTTTCATTGCGAATCTTCATCAGCCAAATATCTGGAAAATGCCAGAGAGGAAAGGAGGGAAAGGTAGGTAGACAGAATGTGCCTTCCTCTTTAGGACAGCACAAGTGCTATGAAAATATTCCTTCCCTCAAACTGTGCTTGATCTGTTCAATTCATATGAAACCTGCAGTACGTCCTGGCTCAACTCTGATTTATTCAGTAACATTGAGTATCTGACCCTCTTTCTCTTACTGCCTTTGAAAGCAAATAACTTTGTCAACAGATCTGTTTACCATTTAATAAATAAAAGTAACTAAAGCTTCTCTGGACTTGTGTTAATATCTGCTGGAGATAACCTTGTTTTGTTATTTCTATAGGGAATATTTGAAGTGTATGTTCCTGAAAGCCTGAAGCTTTTAGAATACCTTTGTGTGGCCAGAAGGAGTTTTTTTGCCCTTGTGTTTAGCTGAGGTTGCAAACCAAGCAGGAGAAACAGCTCATTTGAGGCAGGCTAATTAAATCAAATCTGCCTTCCTTACATGGTGCTGCCCCAAATGCCCTGCCACCTTCAGAACCAACCAAACTACTAGAGACTGTGTTAAAGGATGTATAATAGCCAGATCTATTAGACTCTGGAATAATTTCCTAAAGGAAACTGAGAACTTGAGGGGTGCTTGAGACCTTTGAAACTAGACTGATAATGGACAAAGCACTAGAAATACAACAACTCTTTGCTGTCTGGGGATGGCTAGATGACCTAATAGGTCTTTCCTATTCCTAACTTCTAAGATTCTGTCTTTTCGTGATGCGGTTTAGAATTTTATGGAGTTTTAAAAAGTAGTTTACCCTTTGGTCATTTTCTGCTGGTAGAGTAAAGATGGTAAACAAAAGTAATGAACAAACAAAAAACACCCAAAACATTTTTTTGGGAATACTGTAAAACAATGTTATCCTTTGCAATTCATTTTTGAGCCTTATGTATTGGACCCTCTAGTGCAGGAAAATAAAATGTCAGTGTGATATGGTGACATAATATAGCTACTTTGTTATCAGAATGAGAATCCCATCCATGGATTCTGAGAAACCATCAAGTCATGAATATGTTATGGATTTTCTTTGTAATAAGAAATTGGAGAATGTTTGTTTGAATGTGTGACAGAGGCTCTTGTTTCACTTCTTACTGAGGGTGCATATGAAATGCTAGCTTTTTGCTTTTTTGTTTTCCTGTTGACTACACAAAGCTCACTCTATTTTACTTAACTCCCATCCCAGCCAAACTAGTGTACTTTCCAAAAGTTTTATATTCCATGCAACCGAAGTCCTAGTGTCCTCACTTTGTAACATGAAATAGTATTTTTGTATCACCATTAATGTCTTTGATCCCTTCTTTGGGAGACGTCTATTTTACAATATGCTGTGCTGTTAAACATTTAAGAATTAATGCTGTGGTATCTTCATAATTATAATAGTCTCCCGGGTACTCATATTCTAAAGACATAAAGCACAAATATGAAAAGATGTTTTCCCTCCTTTTAGCTGAACATTTGTAATGATTAAAATCATTTTATTATTAAAAGGGAAAGAATCTAGTTTACGTTTATTGTATTATATTTGAACTTAATAATTTTGTACTTTCTTGCCTCTGCTATTACTCAGTAATTACGGTAATACTTTGTATTCACTTGTAGGTTGTATGTTTTATTAATTATGCAAATAAAGCTTAACACCTTTTCAATGAAATAGAATTAAATATCAAAAATCAAAATGGTCACATGTCCCAATATGTTAAAAATGTCCTATTTTAGAAGGACAACTAGTGTCAGGAGCACTGGTAACAGACTGAATACAATTGCTTGTCCTTTGTTACCCAGGGTTACAAAAAGTTGCTTGGTTTGTTTGCTTGTTTTTTTACCTCTGCCATATAACAGAGGTAAGTGTGCACTAGTCCACTTGCCTTCTGTTTCTTTCTTCTCCACTCTTCTGGATCAGGACTGAGCATGCTATAGCACAGAAAACCCTATTTCCTGTTTTATAGACCAGCGAGTCAGGAAATAAGATTGTGACCCAAACTTAGATCACCAACATGGCAGTGTTTCTGCATAGATTAGACTGTATTGCTTAATGAAACATCTACAATCATGCTTTACTTCTAATTGTCATACGTCTTACCACTGTGTGACTTTAAACAGTAATTGAAATTTACAATAATCATCTCCTAAGAGTCTATTAATATTTTCTTCCTATGGGTCTGTCTCTTAGCTGTGTACTTTATTGCTGACTACCTTAGACTTAAGAAGGAAAAAGCAAATACCATCAACGGCTGTATCCTAGATCTTGAATATAACTTAAATTCTGGCACACATCCATTGACCAGATTGATGGAATAAATGATGAAAGAAGCCTTGTGAGATGTGAAAAGCTGTTCCAAAAGTATATTTTATTTTTATTGTAATCATAAAGAAGTAGATCATGAAACTGTTCTATAAACATGAATGAGATAGAAAATATTACAACAATGTACGTTACTAAAGAACCAGAAATGAAATTTTAAGATCAGCTTCATCCTCCTCCTTTAATTTGTACTCCTGCTGTACTGTAAATGTAATAACCATCAAAATGAAAAATGCAACAGATTGATAATACCATTGAGTTTTAATTAAACCACTGAATTGAAAAAGGCCCAGATGGATAACTGGAAAATGTAGTTATAACCCTGCTATGAAGAATGCTGGATTGCCAGTTATAGTGTCGTACAAATAAATGTTATGCCAAAAAATAACCCATTTTTATAATGTCTACCCAAAATTAATCATTTCAGTGTGTAAAACAGATGGTTTCTATATTTTATTTAATTTAGCTGCAAAATACTCACTGTCCTCAGTCAGAAGTATTCTTTTTTTCAAATCCCTATGCAAGTATGAAGTCCAGCTCTGTAGCTTCTGTAAATAGAGTAATAGTGCCAAACCATGTGCATTGACAATCTGCAAAGCCATTGGTTAGAATTGTTTAACTTTTTTGAAATGACATGTTTGTTTTGCACAAAATGTAGTAATAATTTAAGTAACTGCTGGAACATGAAAAAATAAAATAATAAAGCAAAACCAACTGTTTTAGTATTTGAAGGGTTTCTATATTTATACTTAAAATGCTGAATATTTTTGGTGGATTTATTTTAAAAAGAGGCACTTTTGCCTCAATTACATTTAGAATAGCCCAAATAATCATTTGGTAGATAAACAAGGTTATATAAGTCAGGTAAGTCAAAATATAGGTTCTCCTGACTATTTTTGGGGGGGAACTATGAGGAATCCAGACACTATTATGAAAGGGAATCTTCAAGTCATCTTGATGAATTTAAAAAGAAAAGCATTAGTCTAATTAAATTAGGTGCTATCAAACCCTTAAATTGCATAGAAAGTTTGCAAAAATCAATAACTTGTTACTTTCAAAGCCTTTTATCTGTAACTTGCCATTAATTCATTTTAGAAACTTTTGTAGTAAATGACATAACAATTGATCTAAAGCTTTCAAAAATTTGGTGATCAATAATTGTTTTTTAGTCAGAGAAATTCATTAACTTCTATACTTATTACATTGTCACATTCTTATTGAACTCTTTTTCTAATCACCACATTATTCTTGGCTGAAAACACATTAGCTATAAAAATTCATGAAATGAGAAACATAACATTATAAAGTCTTGGTTTAGGTATAGTTAGCTAATGGGTTGTGCAGAAAAGTGGAACACACTCTCGTTGCCAGTGAAGATAAATTTATGTCTCTCTCATTGTTTTACACTTAAACATGAATATCTTTACTGCTTTATCACTGCATAAACAAATTATTTGCAAATGAATTTGGAGATGTGCAAAATACTTATTTTCTCAACACAATTTAACAAGCTGATTTTTCTCCTATGCCAACGATATGTCATCTTCAAGGGAAAAAAAAACTTAGGGCTAGATCCTCAGCATTAGAATCTTGGAAAGTGGGGCATGGTAGTAGCAAAAGATGAAGTCACGGTATTCTCCTATAATTTTTGAGTTGTCCAGGGCCTACAGCAGCACAGAGCATAAGTTCAGAGCAGCTTTAGGACTGCTCTAACGTATGTCTCGCTTCCTATTGTACCAGTCATTTGTTTCAGCAGCTGAAACTTAACTACTGCCACTTCAGACATGCCCCCTGAACTGAAAGTGGTGATCTAGGGGATAATATAGTGTCCTGATGACATCTAAAGATATCCTCTGGGGGCTGAATCCCTTAGTTTTGTGATGCCATAATGGTGTCAGATTGCCATCTCTCTTTTATGTTTCTAGCACCCCACTCTGAGTTCTTTCACTGGCTTCCCCTTCTTCACTGAATCACTTTCAAGTAGTTTGTCCTTGCCTTCAAGATCCTGCATAATTCTTGCTCCATCCTGCTCATCTGCCCATGTCTTTCTGTGTGGTCCTCCCTTTTGCTTCACCAGCCAGGTCAGCCTTGATAAACTGATCCCTTCTCCCATTACTATCTCTGTGCTTTTTTTCACACTGTCCCTAAGGCATGCAAACACTCTTCCTGAGCTGGTCTGCAAGGCCACTACCCTATCCACATGCTAATGGCTTTTAAAGGCCCATTTCTACCATAGTACCTTGAAGAAACTAGCTGACTGAAAATGGCAAGGCTCAGGGGTAGTTGTGGATATCTTCTCTCTTTTGTGTGTGCGTATATATATCATGTGTTTTGAAAAAGTGGCAAAAATCCCTACATTGTGTCAACCAACATTTTGTTATCCCCGTGTTTAATAATCTCTGCATTGACCACTTATCTTGTACCACTTTCCTCCATCTCTTTGTCTGTTTTGTCATCTTATATATTAAACTTTTTGGCAGAGACTCTTTGGTTTTTACCTCCTTTGTGGTTACTGACCAAAAATAAATAACTTAATAATGGATGTTGGTATCAATCACTTCTGTTAGCGTCAATTCACTCTGATGATTGGGAAAGGTCTAAACATTGTTAATATTGGTATATGAAATAAGGGCTTCCCATTGACAATGCTGAGAAAAAGAATATGCCTTAACTCCACTGTCACAGATAAAAAGGTGAAGTAACTCCAGGAAAATGCTGACTATTTAAATATTGGCCAATAAAAATCTGCCATTATGGTAATATAGAAAATCCTTTCTGCATATGATATGCTACATAAATATGCACATGTAGTGTTTATGTATAATATTTTAAATGTGTAATATTTCAAGTTACATCTATTGCCCATATAGTATATTGTTCTCTGTATATCGTGTGTGAGAGAGAATGAATATATACTTGATGGTATGGTGTAGAGCTTTTAGTGGCCTGAGTCTGAGATGGCTTCATTTAGAGAAAAGTAGCAAAGCCATAAGTGAGTTACAGTGCAATACTGCTGGGTAGAGGAATGGGGTGCTCAGAGTTGCAATCCTAATTCAAACACTAGTTACTCCTCCAGTAACCTTATATTTTCATTTCCCCCATAATTAAAGTGCTAAGTATTAACACTCCCATGTGTCAGAACATCTATAAAAATTGCAGTTTATGTATTAGTTAATAACTTTATTGCATCTCTGATATTTTAAACTAAAATCTGTGGTGGTTACATAATATAAACCAAGACCACAACTGTATGTTAGGCTTAAGCTAAAACCTGGAGAGAATATAGCCAAAACGTGATTGTTTCATAATTTGTGTTGGTTTTTTAATGTATTTTCAAATACATATTCTCTTTTTTTATAACATTTGCTTTGCACAATGTAAGTTCACTGAAGCGCTTGTTAATTTAAGTGCAACCATAAAATAACAATTTAGTGGCAATCCACTAACTTTAAACAATGCTCGTCAGGATTGATGTCTGTAAAGGTTTTGCAATCTAAATTGTTTACTCACTGAATCTACTGTACTGTTGTATTGTTATATTCATTCTGATATTGCAATGTAGAAAATGAAAGAGAGCTCAGTTCTGCTCACATTAGTGTAGCCGTATTGAAGTCAGTTGGTTGGCACAGGTTTAACTGAGAGCAAAATTTGGCCTGGAGAGTCTGATTTTTTTCAATGAAGTCCTAAAAGCTTTGTACTGCTGGAGGTATTTTAAATAAATGTTCTTTTTAAAACTATTTGTGTAAATTTGTATTTACTATTTTTTTACGTATTTTACTCTATTTCGTAAAACTATTTGTATCTCATGAAAGTGATAGAAATAGCTACAGCAAGAGGCTATCTCCAAGTACCATGTAGCTTTGCTGCAGACCACTGCCATTATAATCTGCAATGTTTGTGCTGCGCTGAACTTAAGTTTCTCTTGAGCTGACAATCACCTACACTACTGTCTAATAGTTTTGTAATAGGGACTGACAAATGTTCAGTAAGGACTACAATGTGCCGACAAACCTAAATTCTGTTCTGGTTACCATTCAATAAAGACCTAAAGCACACCCACAACTGATGTAGCTGTGTTGGCAAAAGCCCTAGTGTAGACATAGTTGTTATGCCAGGAGAACTGGCATAAGATATACTGGAAAAAGCACTTTTTTGCTAGTACAAACTATATATGCTGGAATAGCTATACTAGCAAACTTTTAAAGTGTAGGCCTGGGCTTACACATGTGCCTCACCTTACCAACATCATTAGCTTTATTGAAACCAATGGGAGTGCTAATGTGCATAAAGTTAGCATTGTGCACAAAGGATTGTGGGACTGGGCTTTAAACAATTATTTTAAATGAATCTAAAATGGATATTGTTTGTATTGGAGTAGCACCTGAAGGCCCTGATCAGGACCCTATTGTGGTAAGAGTTAAACACGCATGTAAATAGTCTCTGACCCATGAAGTTTACAATTTTACCATAAGATGAAACAGCTCAATAGTGTAAACAAACCAGGTGGAAGGTACATGAAATGATCCTGTTTAGTACAGTAAACTGTTCGTTAGTAAGCAGACCAGTTTTACATCAGTGCAACTGCATTGACTTCAGTGGAGTAAATTCCTTTAGAGTCTGGTCCATCACCTATGAGAGGCTAGAAAAATCTATGGAAGGTTTTAAAGGCACAAACTCTAATGCACAGAGTTTATTACATACTGAAGGGATGTTTTGTGTTAGAACCCCTTAGTTAAAATATTGGTTAAATCATCCCTGCTAAAATTAGGGGAAAGTATTGATAGCCTTCATTGGCAAAAAGGCTTCAAGGAAAGGAACATTTGATGGGAGCTTAGGTTTATAAGGATATAGGAGACCTCCACCTGGAGACTTACAATTCAGAAATTTTCCAACATACACTGCAAAAAGTGTGGCATAACTCCATACCTTTTTTCTATATGCTGAGCACTATACATCAGAAGAAATGTAATTTTTCTTGTATGCAATGTTTTGATCAAAACCTAATGTGGCAAATAGTTTGTACTATCATCCCATCTGTAGCAAACTGTTATAAATTATGACCCATCTGTTTCAAACTGCTGTTTTGCTAGCACATCCATGAATTCAATGTTTTGCATAATTAAGTTTATTTTAAAAATACACCTGAGTTCCTGTGTTTAAAATATTTCTCTGAATTGTAATGTTTCATTGAGTGTGTATTGTTAAATGGTGTTTGGCAAATAGCTCCTTTTACTTGTTGCTGATAACACGGCTTTTGAGAAAGAAAGTAACCATGTCAAAATATGGCCTGATCATTTTCCTGTTTGGAACTTTCACTACTGACTTCAAAAGGAGAAGGAGTGGGACAATGATATTAGGCTGAAAGATTTATAACTATAGTATCAGAATTTGAGATTTGGGCAAGGTAAATGCTGAGGCTGAGTAACTTAAAATTATCAATTTTCCTCAGTTAATTTAGTAGAAGTGTAAGGGGTGGGGGGGAATCCAGATGAATGTGACTGGGTATTAATATACATAGTCGCACAAGTGCAGTTTCAGGGAAGGAGAAGTAATCTTTTCAAGCCAGTAATTTAATGATCTAAGAACAGCAATACTGGGTCAGATCAATGGTCTATCTAGCCCAGTATCCTGTCTTCTGGCAGTAGCTGTTGCCAGATGCTTCAAAGGAAATGAACAGAACAAGGCAATTACTGAATGATCCATCCCCTGTTGTCCAGTCCCAGCTTGTGGCAGTCAGTGGTTTAGGGAAAACAAGAGCATGGGGTTGATATAATAAATCAAACCTACAGCTACTGCATCCTTCCCCCCCCCTTCCCTTTCCCCTTCCCTCTCTTTTTTTAACTCTTCCCCCCCACCCCCATTCATTTTGTTCCCATTTAGCTGTTTCTCTCTTCTTACCTTTTTCTGGCTGCCTCCTCATTGCCATGTCTCAATTAAGATGGCCAATGGTCCTTTGGCACTCATGATTTATGGGCCCCTTTCCCACACTATATAAATTTGGTTTTCAAAACATTCAGGATCTCATGTGGATATTAAATATACTCTTTTATTCATTTTTAATCTGGCTTCTATCACTACAATAATGAAAGTTTCAAAAATTGCCTTAACAGTCACATAAGCTTTCAAGCCCAAAGATGTAAACAAATTAAAACTTTCTCCATTGTCTCCCTTGCCCACTATACCAATATACAATTTTTCAGACATTGAAAATTGTTTAGTTGATTGATATAGCAATAAAATGACATTTAATAGCAAACAAGATAAAAAGCTTTGCTGAACAGTCTTTGTCACATAATAATGCTGCTTCACATTTCAAGACCTCCTTAAATGACAAAAGTATAGCATATAAAATATGCTGTCTGGCAAAATTCACAGCAGATTGAAAATTGTTTCTAGCACGAGAACAGGCCAATTTAAAAAAAAAAAAAAAGTTCCTGTTTTGTACTATGGCACAACTCATTGTGAGAGAGATTGGAATCAAGTGACGTCAGGAGAATATGAACATAAAGACATATTATCCTCTTCTAAATACATGCATTTACTGCCTTATAATGTTAATTTTGTTACTGTTTTGCAATTTTAATTTTAAAGGTTGCATTAGCCATCAGCTCTTACTTTTGTGAAATGTTGGGAAGGCATCTAGCAAAATAGAATACCTACTAAATATTGTCTATTCTTTTGATGCATTGCAATTGTAAATTCAGTTGATAGATTTGATTATTTCTGTCATAACTGCAAGAGGGGTATTTCTAAGATATTGCTATTTAATTTAAACTAGAGGCATGATGTATGTTGTAGAATGTAGACCAAATCCTGTTACTCCTATGGGAGTTGTGTCCCTGGGCAGATTTTGGCCCATTAGTGTTTCATTTGTACTGAAATCTGGTACACGGATAAGAGAGCAGCACCGGGGTGCCCGGAGTCTGCAATTGGATCCATATGGGGATAGTCCTGTGCTTGTGCTAACCCCCACCAAAGTCAATAAAGCTCTGTAGGATTGGGGCTTCACTTCAAACTCTATTATTGTGATTATATAGTGTAGTTGATCTGTCAGAGAACAGCAGAGGGAGGCTCTCTTTATGTGAGGTAAGGAAATGATAAACATCTAAGTCAGAAGGTATGGGATTGGGCTTTTTTGTTTTTTCCAAAGAGAATTGGCCATAAAAGATGGCAAAATATCTTGATGGCTAGGGCCGTAATTTCAGTAGTGCTGAGCACTCAGCACTCCAGTTAGTCATGGGTAGGGCCCTACCAAGTTCGCAGTCATGAAAAACGCGCCATGGACCAGAAAATCTGGTCTCCCCCCGTGAAATCTGGTCTTTTGTGTGCTTTTTACCCTATACTATACAGATTTCATGGGGGAAGACCAGTGTTCCTGAAATTGGGGCTCCTGACCCAAAAGGGAGTTGCAGGGGGGCTGCAAGATTATTTTAGTGGGGTTGTGGTGTTGCCACCCTTACTTTTGCACTGCTGCCTTCAGAATTGGGTGGCTGGAGAGCGGCGGCTATTAGCTGGGCGCCCAGCTCTGAAGGCAGCACCTGCCAGCAGCAGTGTAGAAGTAAGAGTGGCAGTGCCATACCATGCCACTCTTACTTCTGTGCTGCTGCCTTCATAGCTGGGCGGCCAGAGAGTGGCGGCTGCTGACTGCGGGTCCAGCTCTGCTGGCAGCAGTGCAGAAGTAAGAATGGCATGATATGGTATTGCCACCCTTACTTCTGCACTGCTGCTGGCAGCAGCTCCGCCTTCAGAGCTGGGCAGCTGGAGAGTGGTGGCTGCGTGCCGGGAGCCCAGCTCTGAAGGCAGCACCGCCACCAGCAGCAGTGCAGAAGTAAGGGTAGCAGTACTGCAACTCCCCTACAATAACCTTGTGCCCCCTACTCCTTTTTGGATCAGGACCCCTGCAATTAAACACTGAATTTTCAGATTAAAATAGCTGAAATCATGAAATGTATTATTTTAAAAATCCTATGACTGTGAAATTGACCAAAGTGGACCATGAATTTGGTAGGGCCTTAGTCATTAGAAGTTGTGGTCCTCAAAATATTTAAAACTCATGCATAATACAGCATGCCTCTTGGAGAAGGGCAAGGAAGTTATGTATTGTAGTTTAACTCTGGCATGTACATCGTACTGCATACAAGAAGGTTTAGTACAGCTTTAAAAACCACATTACATGGAATGAGTCAGTATGAGCCTTCATACATTGGACCAAATCTCACTTAGTTATCTGATGCCACATTGATTTCTATTATGTAAGAGGAGAGAGTCTTTAAACATATCTAAAAATGAATTTCTAGCACATTTTTTTGGTTTTGTTTTGTGGGGCAAAGAGCAGTTGAGATCAGTACAAGGAAAGGACTATGGGTGAAATGCATTCCTCCCACATACAGCCACAATACTAAGGTTCTAGCTGGTGCAGGGGCTGCAGAAATGAAATCCAATCTAGCACCACTACACCCTGCCTCTGTAGTAGTTCATAGGAGAAGGATGAATAAAATAGTATAGCAAGGAGTATACAAACTTTCTATTTATTTTTAACTTCTTTGCATCTGTTGAACCAAGTCTCTCTCCTTGTGTCCATGTAAGCCCATTTGCCCTTGCAACAGTAACTTGTGAGAAAAACTTTCCCATGGAGTTTATCTATCTGCTGGAGGAAGTGATTGGGCCCAGAAAAATGTCTCTGTAAATAAGCGATCCTCCTAAAATTACTTTATTTTTGTGTGAAATGTTTTGCTGGTACTGGTTCAGCAAGCAAAATAAGCTATACTGGCAAAAGCACAGCACTAGAGCTTTTGCTGGCATGGAAATGTCACACAAATTTCACCTCTAATTGAAGCTGCTATACTAGCAAAAGTTTCTAGTGTAAACCTGGCCTTAGAGTGCTACACTTCTTGATTACCAAAGCAGCAATTATATATTACCACCTGTGTAGTCCTGTGTAGCTTTCCCCCTCCCCATTTATTTGCCCTGGCTTCAGGATCTCATAGAAGCAAGTCCGTAGGGCATGACTGGAAGAAATGTTGTAGAACTATAAGCCACGAGTTGGACATAAATTTCTTTACCTCTGTTCATTACTTAACAAATATTGGGTCTAAATTTATTAATGTATTTGAAAGTATAAGTTCACTTAGACACTAGTCTAGCCACTGGATGTGAAGTGGTGATTTCCATTTCATATAGGACAAATTCTTTGCCAACATGTAGGATTAAGGGAGCCATCTTCTTTGAACTTACATTTGTGAAATTGAATACCGAGCCAGATAGAAAAATGTCTACAATTGTAAACTTAATTTCATGCCAGCTGTACACACCTATGCCAATTATCTTCCCTGTTCTTTTTTATCTTCAAGAAGTATGCCCCAAATGTTCACAAGACTGCCATTGACTTCAATAGGAATTAGTCACCAGAGGGGCTAATCCACTCTTGGTGGTGGTACCAGTCTTTATTTAAAAAAAAAAAAAAAAAAAATCTGTGCCATTGTGCTTGCCAATATAAGGCATACAGTGACAAATCCACACCTGGTCTGTATCGAATCTGAATCTGGTCTGCAATCTGTTCCTAAATATGCAAATAGTTGCTAATGTGGTGCTGCTGGGCCTCTGTAGAGGTGAAATTAATATTCCATTGAAAATTGTGTCAGGTGCTTTTGTATAGACAAGCTTGCGAGGTTACTACTACTGGGGCTACCTTAACAGATGCCTTGGAGTGTGGCCCAGAACAGCCTTTGCTTAGAAGTACTGTCTTCCACATGTAGAGTCCTCTGCATTTTACAAACTGTGGTCCATTCTTAACAGTTTGAATAAGTGCTTATAGGCAGTTATCATACATGCTTGCTGGATCATGTGTCCCCTGGCCCTTTTCCCCCTCATACCATCCTTTTACTCAGATTGACTTCTTGTTATTATACAGAACAATTTTAAAAGGGATGCTGAGTTATCTATTTATCCGTGATCCTAAATGTTTCATGTAAGGTAACTTTCATGTTTTGCTTTCTTAATATATACAGTTTGAAAAGAGAGAGAGAGAGAGCAGGAACTCCATGTTCACAATAAGCAGGCCAAATTCTGCTAATTAATCATGTTAGTTACACTTAGGGTTTAATTCTGATAATGTTGCATCACTTTTACATCCATGTTACTCCATTGACTTTTTAATGGAATAATGCCTGACTTACACCAGTATAAGTGAGAACAGACTCCAGGCCTGTCAGTGGGAAACGAATGCAACTTGCACTAGTTTGGATGTTGGTTAGGCCTCAGCTGGAGTACTGTGTCCAATTTTGGTCACCAATGTATAGAAAGGATTTGGAGAAACTGGAAAGGATACAGAGGTGAGTGACAAAGATGATCCAAAGGATGGAATGCAAGCCATATGAGCAAAGGCTGAAGGAACTGGGTACGTTTACTTTAGAAAAGAGGAGATTGAAGGGGTACATGATAGCAGACTTCAAATACTTGAAAAGCTGCCATGAAAAAGGCAGAGAAATTGTTCTCTCTTGCCACAGAGGACAGGACAAGAGGCAATGGGTTCAAACTACAGCATAGCAGATTTAAATTAAATCTCAGGAAAATCTTCCTACCTGTAAGAACAGTAGGACAATGGAACAAATGCCTCGGGAGGTTGTGAAAGCTCCTCACTGGAGGTTTCCAAAAGAAGGCTGGATAGTCATCTGCCTTGCAGGATTTGTTGTGTCTAAACCATTCATCTAGGTGACCATGCAGTCCCTTCTAATCCTATGATTCTTTCACAAACTTTGCAAAATAAATGTGTGTGCTGAAAGGGTTAAGGCAGGAGTGTAGCAGGAATGGAACTAACGAGGTTTTAAGACAGAGGGGCTAATCTTTTGGTAGTGTAAAGGGACTATGAAGCCATCTTAAATGGCTTCCTGAGGATTCCCCCAATGTTAGGATGGAATCCTGGGTGGCTTTGTGCCATAGCTGGCTCCATGCCTCCTTCACTGCTTGAAACCAGCACAGGGAGCTGGGGAAAAGAGAGTGTGGCTAGAGCTCCACCGCACTCCAGCTATCTCAGGCTGCCAGAATGGCCTTTTGGTGGTGCGGGCAGCCAGGTGTAATTTAAAATAGTCTTGAAGATGCTCTAAGTTGCATCATTGGCTGATTTAGTTCCTACTACTCCTAGGATCAAGGCGCTGAAAAAATGACATATCACCTTTGTTCTAGGGCCTGTGCTGAGTGCCACTAAGTCAGACAAATACAATGGTGAATAAAAGAAATCAATCTTCTTCCCATTTCATGAATTGGCACAGGAAATCTATTTATTGCCCACATTAGCAGCTGAAATGTCTCTAAGGCACAGGATTATAAGAGGAAGAATCTTACAAGTCTCAGGAGGCTTGCCATAGTGATACATCAACACAAAAGCAAATGAACCATCTGTGATTTGAAGCATACAGAGCAGCACATTTTACTAGCAATAAAACTTTTGCTAGTTACTGTGCTAGAAAGATCCTCTGCTTAAACTCTCAGAATTTAAAATAATCATAACCTAATTCTTTTCTTAACTCTTTCTGCAGTGCTGCCTGTATTGATTCCTCTCCCCTATGCCCCTCCTTGGCAATGGACGTTGCTTGCTGTCCAGAAGTTCCAGCTGAATGTGCTCAAGGGCAGAGTCATCTTGACTCTGGAACCACAACTGTGTAGAACTCCTTCCCAGAGGATGTCTGCCAGAGTCTGTCTAGCTGCCTTCTGGGGTTGGCGCAGGGGCATCTTTAGTTGAAATACAATTGCACTTGGCCTTTGGTTTTTATACACTTGGGTACCTTACTGATGAACTTGGTATAAATGTCTGTCTAGATAGAAAGACCTTTTAATTTAGATCAGTTCATCTGTGATAATTTTGGTCTTTTTCCCCTACACATCACTAGATCTTTCTTTATTAACTGTTTTCTTCCCTTTTATTTGAAGGGATGGCTGGTTTCACTGGGCATTGGGACCAGTTTTTGTTTAATTTCCATCTAGAGTTCTGTCTGGCATGTAAGATACTGCGTCTGACTCTGCTCTCAGTTACACCCATACAAAATCAGGAGCAACTCCTTTCAATTTAATAGAATTCTAAAACTTTTTTTTAAAATGAAGAGTAGAATCAGGGCTCCAGTCTGCAGACATGTTCTAAATCAATGTCAATAAAAAATAATCTATGTAGGCAGTAATGTGAATATTGTTGAAAATGCAAATTTGGGGAAGTTGTTTTGATTCTGTGTAGTGTGATGGGTTACCAAATTTTAGGATTAGAAGGGACCTCGAGAAGTCATCTAATCCAGTATTATCTAGACCATTCTTAACAGATGTTTGTCTAACCTGCTCTTAAAAAATCTCCAATAATGGAGATTCCACAACCTTCCTAGGAAATTTATTCCAATGCTTAATCACCCTGACAGTTAGGAAGTTTTTCCTAATGTCCAATCTAAACCTCCCTTGCTTCAATTTCAGACCATTGCTTCTTGTCCTATCCTTGGAGGTTAAGAAGAACAATTTTTTCCCCATGCTGACTGTTACTTATCACCTTATTACCTTCTAGATGTTTGCAAATTGATTTGCTCTATTATCTTTCCGGGTACAGAAGTTAAAATGACTGGTCTGTAATTCCCTGCGTTGTCCTTATTTCCCTTTTTATAGATTGGCATTATATTTGCCCTTTCCCACTCTTCTGGGAACTCTCCTGTCTTCCATGACTTTTCAAAGATAATCATTAATGGCTCCAGATATCTCCTCAGTCAGCTGCTTGAGTATTCTAGGATGCATTTCATCAGGGCCTGGTGACTTGAAGACATCTAATTTGTTTAAGTAATTTTAACTTGTTCTTTCCCTATTTTAGCCTCTTCTGATCCTACCTCATTTTCACTGGCATTCACTATGTTAGACGTCCAATCACCACCAACCTTCTTGGTGAAAACCGAAACAAAGAAGTCATTAAGCACCTCTGCCACTACCGCATTTTCTGTTATTATTTCCCTCCTCCCCCACATTGAGTAACGGCCCTACCCTGTCCTTGGTCTTCCTCTTGCTTCTAATGTATTTGAAGAATGTTTTATTACCCTTCATGTCTCTAGCTAGTTTGATCTCGTTTTGTGCCTTGGCCTTTCTAATTTTGTCCCTACATACTTGTGTTATTTGTTGATTTCATCCCTTGTAATTTGCCCTAGTTTCCACTTTTTGTAGGACTCTCTTTGATTTTTAGATCATTGAAGATCTCCTTGCTAAGTCTGGGTGGTCTCTTGCAATACTTCCTATCTTTCCTACGCAGCGGGATAATTTGCTCTTGTGCCTTTAATAATGTCTTTTTGAAAAACTGCCAACTGTCTTCAATTGTTTTTCCCCTTAAACTTGCTTCCCATGGGATCTTACCTACCAACTCCAAGTTTGCTAAAGTCTGCCTCCTTGAACTCCACTATCTTTATTGTGCTGTTCTCCCTCCTACCATTCCTTAGAATGATGAACTCATCATTTCATGATCACTTTCACCCAGGCTGCCTTTTGCTTTCAAATTCTCAACCAGTTCCTCCCTATTTGTCAAAATCAAATCTAGAACAGCCTCTCCCCTGGAAGCTGTATCCACCTTCTGAAATAAAAAATGGTCTCCAGTACATTCCAAAAACTTATTGGATAATCTGTGCCCTGCTGTGTTATTTTCCCAACAGATGTCTGAGTAATTGAAGTGTCCCATCACCACCAAGTCCTGTGCTTTAGATGATTTTGTTAGTAGTTTAAAAAAAGCCACATCCACCTCTTCTTCCTGGTTAGGTCATTCTTCCTGTCATTCTACCATGACATCACCCTTGTTTTTTAGCCCTTTTATTCTTACCCTGAGACTTTCAACAAGTCTGTCTCCTATTTCCATCTCAACCTCAGTCCAAGTGTGTACATTTTTAATATATAAGGCAACACCTCCTCCCTTTTTTCCCAGTCTGTCCTTCCTGAGCAAGCTGTACTCTTCTATACCAATATTCCAGTCATGTGTATTATCCTACCAGGTCTCTGTGATGCCAGCTCGATAGGTGGACCCCATCTCTGCTTAGCAGTCCTTCCTCCTGGAACAGCATCCTGTGGTTAAGGAAGCTGAAGCCCTCCTGGCAACACCATCTGCACAGCCAGGCATTCACCTCCAGGATGCATCTGTTTCTGCCTGGGCCCCTACCCTTGACCAGAAGGATCAAAGAGAACACCATCTGCACTCCCAACTCCTTCACCCTTACTCCCAGAGCTCTGTAGTCTCTTCTGGGGGTCATACTTCGCAGTATTATGAGTGCCCACATGGATGAGAAGAATGGGGTAGTAATCAGAGGGCTGGATGATCCTCGACAATCCCTCCGTAACATCTCAAATATGGGTCCCTGGGATGCAGCATACCTCCCGGGATGCCATGTCAGGGAGACATATGGGTGTCTCTGTCCCCCTCAGAACAGAGTCACCAACTACTCTATGTTTCCTCCTTGGTATGTTGGTTGCGATCCTCCAAGCCTTGGGGGTACATGGCTTCTTCTCCTCCTCCACCTTTGGGGGTGATTCCTCATCGCTTGTTGCCAGGGCAGCATATTGGTTTTCCATCACCATGGTGGGTGGATTGGGAGTAGGGGTGGAGCACTGCCTGCTGCCAGAAGTAACCAGTTGCCAGTGTCCTCCCTGTTACAGAGCCATATCCTTCTCACCCCGGTGGTGTCATAGCAACCCGCTGTAGCTGGATAGCTTACTCAGCCTTGGATGACTCCATATGAATATTCTTGAGGAATTTCTCGTGGGTCTGGATGCTCCTTATAACCTGTCTCACAAATTCAACGATGCCACTGCAAAAGGAATCCTGTGATCCTGTATAAATACTTACTGTGGAGTGTGAGGGAGTTATGTGGAGCAGTTTTTATAAATATATGCCATGCCACTTAGGCTAATAATCACAAGATAACCTGCTTGGATGCATAGAGATAAATCGAAGGAGGCTGTAAGGAACAAGAAATAAAACAATGGCAAAGATAAGGTGTTATCAAGGGAATACCAAGGATCCTTGGGAAAGCAATGGGGAAGTTAAGTAGGAAATATCCTCCAGTCTGGTGCCTACAAAGCTGGTAAAGTTTACTCTTTCTAGGTCGAACCTAGGATCAAAGGTTTACATTTTTATAACCTTGAAGATGCTATTCAGGCAGGAAGTATGGATGGTGTGTGGGTTGGCTGTCAACATGCTGACAGACACCGAGGGAGGCAGAAGCTGCAGGAGAGCAGTCTGCTTCACTCAGCCTAGAGATGGAGGTGAGTGGAACTCTCAAAGTTTGCAAGGAAAGATTAAGGTGTAGGTAAGACCCATGCATATTGGTATTACCCTTTGGTCTGCCTTTGGTATGTACCTTTTGGATGAAGGAATAAATAATTAGAACAGAGTGAATTTTTTCAGCAAAGAGAAAATTAGGCAAAAACTTTTTTTTCAGCGCACCAAAACTATTTGCAAATTCCGGTTGAATTTGGCAAATAGTTCCATTGGGGAAAAAAATTGTTTTGATCACTTTGAAACAAAATGGTTCAACTTTTCAAAATAACACATTGTTTTGAAATGTAGCTCATTTAAAAAGAAGTGCAAAACATTCCCGAACAAACCAAAGAGAAACTAAGAACTGGAAATACTTCATTTGTTTGATTAAAAACATTTCATTTGACCACAAATGATTTTTTTCCCCCTCTTTATTTTAGCAAGCAAAGAAAAATAAGTTTTAGTCCAAACTACATTTTTGGGGACTTATTTTTTTTTTATTTTTTTTTTTTTGGTTCAGCCCCTGAACTCACAAAGCAGTTATTTCCTCAGTTCTAGAAATAAAGCTTTGCTCTGAAGAAGCTATTTTTCATTCGCTTTAACAGTCACAGACTCATGGAGTAAAAGGGCTTACAGGGGCTAAACCCAGTTGAGTTGTTGTGCTAAAGCAGTTTGGAAATGGAAGGACTGCAGTCCAATGATCCAGTAAGGAGAAGGCAGCAAAATCAATCCCCCAAAGAGGTACATTTGAGAGAGACTAAAAGTGGTCTAAATAACAGCATGCCATGTAACTGACATGTAACATTTCACTAATTCTATTGTAGCCAGATTACTTGTGAAAATCTACTGTAAAATTCAGTGGTTTTTATCTTCTATTTTGGAATAATTGTTATTCCAATCACTACTACCCATAAAAATAGTTTATATTGTTCTCCTAGTATTTTAATCACATTAAGAAATAATTACCCCTAATTAACTTCTGAAGTCTGTGATGATTATAATCAAATAAGATATTCACATACAAGCATAAAATTATTTTGAAGCAAATGCTTTTCTGATAATTAATTAGGGAACTATCATCACTGTAAATGTTAGTCATTTTAGTTTGACAGAATTAAATCTGATCACTGCAGCTATGGTATATTTAAATGTGAGCTTTGGCAGTAATTGTCACTTGTGACTCTTTATATTTTGTGTCTTCTCTACTGCAAATACTTATGTTCTGAGTTTGTTTCCTCTCATATATGAAAATACCCGCTGTGAAAATGACGCTGATTATTTTCATAAAGCTGCAACTGTACATAGCAATTTCCAGAACGAATAGGAAGAAGGGGTTTGTGGCAAGGCAACTCTTTTGCCTCGCTGGGCTCAGCACTTCCCCCTCTGGCAAAGGGGGGTGGCTGGAGTAAATCAGTCCCACTCCAGAGTGTTTTTATTCCTCAGTTGGTTTTTATTTTTCAATATCTTACAAGATGGGCCTCAGGGTAGGTCCAAGCAACACTCTTCAGCCAAACCAAAGCAAAAAATTCATAACGCAAAAAGGGAATATCATTCCCTGTTCCTTCTCTAGGGCATTGCTTTGTTATGCTGGCTCTGGGCTGCCAGTCCTTCCCCAAACAGTCAGTTAGCTTGGTTGCTTCCCCTATAGCGCTAAGTGTGGCTCAGTCTCTGATTCCACTGGCAGTCAGGGAGTCCTGTGATGGGCTTCTAGGGAACACAACCCCAGGGTCCCACTACATGGACTGTTCCAGGGCTGGGGATCCCAGGGTTTTCACACTCGAGAGCCTGCTGGCTGCTCAGGTTTCCTGACATCTGATGAGTGACTTGCCCCAGGAGTCAGGAAGCCAATTGGCCCAGGAGTTGGATAGCCCCTGTCCTGGAGCAATCTGCATGGTGGGGCTGCCACAGATCCTGCAAGCCCTGGTAGCTCCTGACTGATAGAATTCTTGTCACTTTCCCTGCTTAATTCAGTGCTGAGCAAAAGTGAAACTTACAAGAATTAATTTCTTCTCAGGAGCTCCTGGAGACCAAGGGAGGCTATTTTGTTTTGGAAGTACCACCTGTCGGTGTTTAATCCTTATGGAATTTTTGGTTAGAATGAAAGTTTGAAAAATTTGGCTGCATTTCAAATTGTAACACAACCAAATTTCAAAATGTTAGAATGGGAAATTGAGTTTCAGCTAGCTCTACCTCCAGGGATTGTCTGGTTTGGTTAATCCGGATTCTACATCTCCATGTTACCAAGTTTAGCCAGGCTGTAAGACTTGTTGACCAGGTGCACTGGTACATATTCTATACTACATTCAAAGAGTTTTCTAATTGTGCTTTGGTAGTTGCCCTAGGAAACTTCTTAAATCCTGTCTTTTCATCTCCCTGTTGTGTAACTCCTGTCATTTAGCTAGCTTTTGCCTGACACTGGAGTTGCACTTAAAAGCCCAGTTCCCAATTTTTGGAAGATGAGGCTTCCATGAAAGTTTTTTAAGAGAGGTGTTTATATGATATGCCACTCTCTTTCCCACTGAGAGTTTAGATAAACTCTCATTTGGTATTGTAGCTGCATGTGGAACGATGTACAGTATATGGCATTTTCTTGTTCTCCTGGAGCCTCCCAGCGTGTGTGCAGGAACTCAGCAAGATCTGTCAGTTATCCTATTTCCTATTTTGGATGAGGAAGCCTCTGTGTTTCCCCCTGGTAATGCCTATGGGGTCTCTAGTTCCCAAAGAATTCTCCCTCCCCAAATCCAGTTGTGAGCGAGGCCAGAGTCCATGCCTATTGTTGATCCTGTGTCCTTAGTGTCTCCTTAAAGAATTCCTCCTGCTACAGCCTGCCTTGCTGTCTGACCACGTCTCACATGGAACCTAGGGAAAGATCTTCTAGGAACTGAAAATCTCAGCTCGCTTCTTTCTTACCTTGGAATGATATTTCAAGCATTCTCTTATGTCTTTGGCAGAGGAGGCAAAATCCCTTGCTCCACATCAGACCAATCTGCTTATGACAACTTGGGTTGCCTCTCTCTCCAGGACAACATAAATGAATTGGTGGACTTGATTTCACTGTATTTTGCATATATTTGGCAGTCACTATCTCTAGCATATTCCTTCACGCCATTCCAGCTCCTGCTAATCCAAGATGTTAAGGTGAAATGGAGGAGAAAGGCATTCCCATTTCTGGAATCCCTGGAACAGATTGTGGATGCAGAATAGTCCAATCTGTAGAGAAAATTGGGTGACTCAGCAGGGCCACTCCAGAGCTTTACCATTACTTACATTCTTCTCAGCTCCAAAAATCAAAATTCTTGCAAGTAAAGCTTTAATTTAAAAGAATTCAGGTCAGAACTAAAGATCAGAGGCATCACAACTAAATAATCTGACATTTTCATCACACTCGGGTCCCTCTCTAGCTAACTGGGCCTCACAGCTTTATCAAAGCCCCAGGAAAGTTTAATCCCCAAATCTTGTATAGTGGGTTTAGGTCCCATTTTCAGTTTATTGGTTTAAAAGTTAAATTTAATTGCTTAGGCCATAAACTCTCTTCCCATTTTACTCATCTTTATCTGTGAAATACAGACCCACACCTTCAACTTCAGACCGCCACATTTACATAATCAGCAAATTCACTATTCTGCTTCCCAATTTGCTTATCAGTTTTGCCATCCTGCTTTCCTTAGTGTGAACTGGCTGCAATCAATTCCTCTTACCCTTGAGTAAATTACATTAGTACTGTAATACAGAATAAATAGCAGCTACTAAAAAGAACTACTGGATACTAACATTCCCTTATAATTCCTTATTACCTTAACTTCCTTTAGAAGTTCAAAGGCTCTTCATATCCCATTGGCTCCCACCGTCCAGTGACCACGGATGGTGAATGGAAGTCTGGCTGGTCACATGCTGCCAGCTCTTCTTGTCAAGAGGCTGGTAAGTGTCTGAAAATAAGGAAGGGGAGCAAGGGACTCCTGCTACATCTGAGGAGGAAACAGGGTGCTCGGACTGAATGCACCAGTGGAGCTGGAGCTGCCAGTCATGCGTGGAGAGGATCAGGAGAGAAGCAAATGAAATGCGGCAGCTGGGCAATGTGTTCAGGGAGGGAAGGACCAAGTGTCATATACAGGGATGAGGCAGAGAGAAGCATTTGCAGAGGCAGGGCCGGCTCCAGCATTTCTGCCGCCCCAAGCAAAAAAAAAAAGCAGCGATCGGTGGCGGCAGTTCAGCAGCAGGTCCTTCACTCCTAGAGGGAGTGAGGGACCTGCTGCCCCCGAATTGCAGTAGGTGCCGCCCCTCTCCCTTGGCCACCCCAAGCACCTGCTTGTTAAGCTGGTGCCTGAAGCCGGTCCTGTGCAGAGGAGCAGGGAGGAAGAGAAACAGAACAGGTAGGATGGGTGCTTCAACTTGTGTGTCAGTTTTACCTTGTAAAATCATCTAGTGATTGTGTGGTATTTTCACATGCACTTTATCTATTTATTGTGTGTCAGATTTCTGCTATATAAACCAAATGTTTAGACATAATGAGTTTGGGATTTGTATTTGTATTGCAGGAATGTCTCTAGGAGCCCCAGTTCTGGTTTTGGACCTCATTGTGCTAGGCACTGTGCAAACACAGAACAAAAAAGACAGTCCCTGCCCCTGAAAGCTTACATTCGATGTAAATCTAAATGTTTGATTATTTACTTACAGTGAAAAGAGGAGTGTGTTATGCCGCTTATCCTGGCAGTGTTTAATTATTATTATTAAGAAGATGAGGGAGAAAGTGATTCTGAAGATTGGAGGAAAGAGAGAATTTGTTGTGACTAGTTAGTTTTTTAATCAATGGTGTCTGTGTGACGTTTTTGAGTAGCTAGGACTACTACTCATATTCCAAGAGGAAATGGAATAGTGGGCAGAGTATAGGGGAAGTGGTCCAAGATGGCTATTGCCAATACACACAAAACCTTCCGTACGTTGAGATCTGCACAGAAATTTGAAGATTTGTTCTCAGAACTCTTGGTAATAGTACTCTTTTTAATAGCCCCCTTGTGGTGTAAAACTCCTTAGCTCAATGAACAGATGGTATAGTTTGAGGATGAACACCAAATTCATACCTGTTAAAGAGTGGGTGCAGTACACAACTCAGCTCAATTAAGCTGCATCATCTTACCCAAAGGATGAATTTGGCCTCGTTTGTTTGTCTAAATAAGTAGTTAGCAATTTTTTGTTGTTGGAGTGTCCTCCTTCTTTAGGATGGATTGTCATATCCTATTGCTTTATTTCTGTCCTTTTTTTTCTCTCCTCTCTTTTTTTTTTGTTTGTTTTGTATTGTTTTATCATTTCCCTTTTCCATGTTTATTTCATTCTGTTTTTTTTTTAAATGTATTTTATGCAGACTGTCCTCTGACCCTGCTCTCTCTATCTCCTCTCTGGTAACTCTGATCCTTCCCCCATTTCTCCACTTATCAAAAGGCTAAATGCTGCCAGGGATGTGGGTGTCCTTTGGTGTCACCCCAGGCTGAACTGAATGCCATGGAGCACAGAAGGTTGACTGGTATGGAACTGTCTGAGCTGCTGTCCTGTATGCATGAGCTGGTCATGGAGACAGCTACAATGAGTGCAAACTGTGAGAAAGTTATGAAGGTGGGTGGATTTCAAGGCACCATCTGCCACTTTAAATATACATGTGGCTGCATGTTTGCCTGAGTATGCGACTGTGTGAATGCTGATCTGGGGTCCTTCAGCTTTCCCCACCAACACTGATCCTCTCCTCTATGCTTCTTCAACTAGTCTGACAATCCCTGTGGAGGGAAACACTACGAATTTATTGCTTTATATGAAAAAGGGGTACTGGGTTCATTATTTATGTTCTGGATTTTTTTTCCTTTTGATCTGCTTTAGAGAGGGAGTTTTGTCTCTTTATATATCCACTGATGTGGAAAGGAATAGCCCTGATACAGCTGGAAATGAAATTCACACAGATGCATTATATGTTGAGTTAAATTCTGCCCTCAGTTTTAGAGAGAGAATTTTGGATTAACTCCATTTACTTCAATGAAGCTACACTGGTGTAACCGAGAACAGAATTTGGCCCTGCATCTTTGTTCTGGCTTTGGAACTTCAGCTGTTGGCATTAGCATTGTGAGTAATCGGTTTAGATTGGGGTTTTTTAACATGGCTAACCCCTTGATTTGAGAATTTGGATTTAGTATATAAAACATTTGGACCTCCTTGTTCAGATATTTTCCTTCTTGAACCAGCAAATGTTTTATGAACAAAGTATACTGGAGAAATTAAAAAGGTCAATTGCCAGCCAAAGCAGTTCAGTTGTCTGGATCTTTAATTCCCTAAAGAAAGGAAATACACAAGACTCTACAGGAAGTGGCATCTGTTGTTCTTCCCCAGGGCAAGAGACATGTGTCCTGATCAGTGAAACCACTTATCTTTTACCTTGTTTGACTGACACCCGATGACTTGTCGTATCAGCTCAGCTGTTAGATATTGTAATCCTAGAGCATCAGACTATATATGTTGGTGTTTCTGCACTGAGCCATTTAAACATACATGGCATTGAACGCATATTTTACAGTAGCTTCTATCAGCATTTTTATTAGAGTTACAAGATTCAGGAGTTTTTAAGTTGGCCATACAATTTTACTCTCCAGCCTAACTAAAGTTTTTCAAAAACACTTTTCAGGAAAACAAACAAACAAACAAACAAACTGTTTGCCCATATTTAAGTTCTGAATATAAAATGTAGAGTTTCATTGGTTTGGATGGTTTCATGTACTTGTAAAACTCAAAGGGACCTTTGATGTAAATGTAATTTAACAAACCGTTTCTAAAATGGTCTAATCAATTTTGGTATTTTGAAAAAAATTGAAAACATTTGAAAACATTATAATCATCTTTGTAGTGTAAGGTAACGTACTTCAAACAATGCTTGTATTTGAAATGAAATCCTTTGAAAGGATTTGTCCTCAACATCAGCATGTTGCAATAGTTGTTTTTTTTTATGATGAACACTGATTCTGAGCTTTGAAATCTGGGCTAGATGTAGTCTTTTTTTTATTTCCGAAGGGAAAGCTAGATTATAGCTTCCAATATAAAATCGTAGTTGGGAGAGTATTAAAGCGGAGTTTTTTGCAAAACTTTACAGGCAGATTTTCATAGTTAGATGGACACAATAACACACACACATTTATATGCACCTAACCTATGCATGCAAATTAGTTACCTGTGCTTATGCCTAACTTTGAAAATTGTGGTCCTATGATACTGTTTCATTTCCAAGTTAAAATGCCATTAGGAAAACCTCATCTCCGTATTGCATATTTGGAAAAGAGATATTGTTAATGGCACTGTCAGTAGAACTGGGAGAACTAATGAATGAATTCTGCCCCTTTATCTGTTTTCAAGCATTGATTTTTACAAATTTGCTTTTTGGAATTTTTTTGCCTCCTATCACATCTGGAAAATAATCCGCCTATGGATTGCCTGCAAGCTATTCTCACTGTACGCCTATTCATTATTAAATGTGTTGTGATTACTCACATGGGATTATCTTTCTTTCCTGGCTGGAAGAGTATAACTATAATTGATATGGGGAGAGTGCGATCATGTCACCAACCTTTGTTTTACTCAGGCAGATGGCCAACCAGTTGGTGTGAGGGTTCCCCTAGGGTTGCCAATTCTGGTTGGACATATTCCTGGAGGTTTCATCACGTGACATAATATCTAATTAAGGGTTCATCTTTTATTCCTGGAGAGTCCAGGACAATCCTGGAGGGTTGGCAATCCTAGTTCCCACACAGATTGGGGTTCTATTGCGCAAGGAACTGTACAGATGCACAGTAAGATACAATCTCTACCTTGAAGATCTTGCAGCCTAAGCAGACATAATAGATATGGGGTTAGAGGAGAAAAACAGTCAGAGAAGAGGGGAAGTGATTTGCATAAGGTTATGCAGCAGTTTAGAAGAAGAGGCTGGGAATAGAACCCAGCTTTCCTAAGTCCCAGTCTGGTGCCCTGTCCCTTTGCCCATGTTGACTTCCTGTTTTTAGGACCTCTTAAGCTTTTTCCTTTGTAACTGCATGAGTCTGGCCTGGCCAGAATCACTGCTTTAAAAATTAAACGGTTATATCTTTACATTACATAACATTGTGGTTAAGGGCATATGTAAAATTAATTTTCTGCTGCATAAAGTATTTGTGTGTGATGTGTACATGCAATGGTGCAGCTGGATCCTTGGCTGGTTTATTAAATTGGGGACTCTGCACAGGAATTTTGCACAGTCCATTTTGTGAGAGATGTGGTCCTAAATTTATCTGTCTTTTAATTGTGTTAGTGATTGGAGTTTTGGCAACACTGAACCCATGGAGGTATATTGACTGAGGAGAGGGGCACAGTCTGGGAGAAGATAGCTTTCACTTCTCTCACAGAGGTGAAAATGACTCTCATAGCAAATTCCCTCTTCCCTTTCTCCAGGACCCAGCTCTCTCCTCTACAGCCTGGCTGTGGGTGGAGGAGCAGACACCAGAGGAAGTTCTTCAGGGAAGGAGAACCAGCTGGGCTTGTGCAGATATAGCATCTTGCAGGTGGAGTCCTACTGGCTGCTCTACCTTTTGTTGTTGCTTCTTCTGGGGTGGATTCTGCTCTCTTAGGCAGGGGGTTCCAGGTACATTGGTGAAGATGCATTGAGGAGATACTTCTCCACCTGCCAAGGTCTTCAACTCCTCTCTCTTGTGTCAACGTGCCCATCTTGTCCCCACCTGCACCTCAGTTTGCGTGCCTTTCACAGAAGCTGCAGGGGGCTTATCCCATGCAAACTGGGTCCACATAGGTGATGAGTGGATCCTTCCTGCCCTAACTTTCTTATTTTTCCACCCCACTCTGCCTCCCCTTCATTTTCTACCTCTCTGCATGGCTACCTATCTTCCATCTCTGCTAATCTGATAAACAAACATTTGTTTGCTATGCCACTCCATCCAAAATGAATTTCATTTAGTCATGATGTGTATATAACCATGAACCTGAAACTCATTTTCCATGAACAAAGCTTCATGTTCACGAGTACTTGGGAAAAAAGCAATTGAAAACATGGCACAATGAAATTCAGTTTCTAATTCATTGCAGTATTTGTGAACAAATTTTTTTTTCTCAGACAGGAGGAGAGATCTGATTGTTTTTGAAAAATCACATTGTCTGTATACCATTTAGCAAAGAGTAAATAACAGACAATATTTGAGAGAAATAAAATTTCAGAAATCCCAAAGTGTCTTTGTGGTCCAAAATGTAGGTATTGGACTGAATTATTAACCCTCCCCTTCCCCCCCCCCCAAAATAGCATGCCTTATGGAAGTGCACTTTCTAACCAATATTCAGCAAGTCAGCCACTGGGATCTGCAGTTTCATTACAACACTGATTATAACAGCCTGGCAGGATCTACAATGCCACATATGAATGCGAGGCTTCTTTTGACTCACTCTGTTAGCAGGAGTTAGAAATTTGCATATAGCTGCTAAATAAACTCTGCTGACTCGTTGTCGCAGGTCTGACTTAATTCCATTGGTGATATGGGATGTGGCTGTTACTCTGATCAGAGAGATCTAGGGGTAGAAGAGTGAGATCCTGAAAGGAATCCTGAGGACAGCCAGGCTGAGAGGGAAAGCTAAGGCTGGGGACTGATGTTCTGTTATTGTTGTATTTTCCCCTGTCTGGGATTTGGCTTTATTGGCAAGTTTGACCCCATGCAGTCTTTATAAACTTTGTCTGAGTGGGAGTGATTCCATCTTACTCTGCTAGAAATGTACAGGTGGAGAATGACTAGACATGCAATGTAAACACATTTGTCGTTATCAATAGGAAATTCTTTGGGCAGCAATCATTATATGAAGACAAATTTAGATGTATGAAACCATTGTCTAAGTAATTATTAATATTGTGTACTTGCATATGTAAAAATTAAAACAGGAAAATATTTAGTTGCTTATTTTAGCTGCCAAAATTATTTTATGGATCCACATATTTAGAAGAATACGACGACAAAATCCTGTAGTGGTTGGGAAGAGGAATTTATACAAAGCAGCTGCAATTCATTTTGGGAAGTCACACAGGAAGAGATGTTAGAGAAACCTGAAACTTTTGATCCATGTATTATCTGAAGACTCAACATACAGGAATTCTGCTTCTGTTGTGTGACAAAACATTACGTCATAGTCCTGTTAGCAATAAGGAATATGAATTATCGGTAAATAACATTTGAAAGAAGACAAGTGAACATGTTAATATTTTAGATTGCTACCTGCCCTTGGAAGCAATGCACATTATCAGACACATGAATTTTCTGCAATTTTCAGGAACTGTTCTTTGGTTTTTCTTGTTTTTGTTGTTGTCACTATGGCTATAAAGATCCAGTACAAATTAAAATCATTGTGGAGAACCTGAAATCATTACGGGCTGATTTTCAGAGATGCTGAGCACCTGCAGCTCCCATGGGCTTCAGTTGGAAGCATGAGTACTCACCCCCTCTAAAAAGCGGGCCCTAAATGTTTTAAATAAGAAGTTAATATGTGATTCAACATGCCTTATGTCTCTTTAGCTGGTTGTTTTGACCACCAAAACACATAATTATTTTATACAAAATTAATACTTTATATTGTATTCTAAGGGCAAATTTTGAAGTTATGCATGCATAGCTGGGACACACTTCCTCCTGACATGTCCGAGTTACATTTCTTAGTATCATTGTGGCCCTATCCTGCAGTCCTTATTCAGACAAAATTCCCATTTAAAGCCAAAGCATGGGAGTTTTGCCTACGTAAATATTCCTTGATCAAGCCTAAATGATGAGTTTTTTGCATTACCTATAGTAACTAAATCCAAATGAGCTAGAGCTCAAATCAGCTTGGGTTTAATGAGTAAGCTATTCAAGTGTAAGAGAACGTTAATGATACACATTAAAATTCTTCGGAAGTCCCAGATAAGTGTCCATCAATTCACTTGAAAATAACTTGAGCCAAATAGTATTATCTTCATAGCCTATGGCTCAACTCGGCTCTAACATGATTTGTTACTTGGTAGTCATCCAGTTGCTTCTGTCCATGGGTTCAAAATATGTAATTAATGATTATGAGGGTTATTAGGATCTATTTCAAATTAAATTAACTTTACTAAGCGCAAAGTCTTGTGCCTTTTGTTTGTTTATTTTGGGGTTCAAAAGGAAGGAACGAGAGTCTCTAAAAATGCTATTTTTCAATGGATCAATGAACTGCATAAGAGTGCCTGCTGGAATGAAAGCTCACTTGGTAAAGTTATTTCAACCTCTTGGCTAGAGAGAACAGATCTTTCATATTGGACAAAGTAGGTCAACCCTCTGGACCTCTCTGCACTCTGTTTTTGCAGTTTGATGTGGATGCACATGTTGTAGAGCTGTGTAAATAACTGTTTTTTGTTTGTTTTTGTTTTTTTTAGTTCAGTGGTTGAACTAAAAATAACTAGTTTTGGGTCAACCTGAAATGAAATTTTCAGTGAAACTAAAGTTGGAAAAATGTTTTGGGTCAAATGAAACATGTCTGGTTTTGAAACAAATTGTTTAGTTTAATTTTGAGGGATTTTTACCACTTCTAAAAATAAAATGGAAGTAAACTTATAAACAAGCAGTTGTTTTGAATCTAAATGTTTCCTTCTGAAAACATCAAAATAAAACATTTAGAGTTTTTGGCTGGAAAAACAAATGGGTGAATTTGATGCAAATTGGCCTAAATGTTTTGGTTGACCCAAATATGCATTTTTTTGGTGACAAAGTTTCATCTTAAAAATTTTGCCAGGTAGATGGGTATGCTAATCTCTAATGGTATGTCCACACTGCAATTAAAAATCTCAGGCTCAAGGGGCTCGGGCTAAGGGCTAGTTAATTGCGGTACAGACATTGCAGCTTGGGCTGGAGCCTGGGCTCTAGGACCCTGTGCGGTGAGAGAGTCCCAGAGTTTGGGTTGCAGACCGAGTCGGAATGTCTACACCGCAATTAATTAGACCCTTAGCCTGAGCTCCAGAAGCCCAAGTCAGCTGGCACAAGCCAGCTGAATGTGTTTAATTGCAGGGTAGACATACCCTAAGTTCTATTAATACCCTACATTCATCAGTTTGTTGGTCATTTCTGCAGTTTGGACTTGCAAATGGAGCTTTAAAGAAGAGCCATGTAGTTTGGTTTCTGCAGTCTTCCCAACCAGCTCACATAGTCCATCTGTCTGGCTCATTAAAATGTTCTTTCTAATACAGTTTACCGTTAATTATGGTGCTGTTGAATTTTCTTTTGCTGCTTGATGAACCAGTAGAGGTATGTCAATCAGATGGCCACTAATGTAGGGGTTGTGACACCAAAGTGCCAAGAGGTCTGTGGATGAAAAGTGTTATCTAAGTGCTAAGTATTATTATCAGCACAACATTGATTGTTCCTCTTTCTACTTTCTTGGACTGGTATAGGAAGACTTGAAGTAAATAAATGGATGGGAAGGAACTTGCTGTCCACTGGTGGTGGTCATCAAAAGTTCACATACACCCACAGCTACCATATAGTGCCCTTGGCGATACTGCAATTATTCTTACACTACAAATAGAAAAGAATACACACACACAATATGTCAGAAGCTGTGGAATGACAACAGCTGCATTTTTAAATGATGCACTTGTATTTCGTTTTAATGCATTTTCTCCCCATTCTAAATTTGAATCTCAATATGTGATGGATTAGAACATTGAATTTACAGTTGCACACAGTTCCCTGCCAGTACAAAAGGAATAACAGTAAATAATTGAGTCAGATACCTCTCTGGAATGTGACAATTTAATGGATTAATGTTTAGCAACATTATAAATGAAATCTAGACAAAACTATGGTGTTAAGAATTGGTAAATGAGTTTTTGTTTTAGTAGAACAGGAGTACATTAAAAATGCTAACCAAAAGAATATGTATCTAGGTTAATCTTATTATATATGCAGTCCATTTCTAATTTCATCATTAAGTGCTTAAAGATTACCTTGTGATAGCTATCTACTTTCAGTAACCCCACTTTATCAGTTGAATTCATGCACTGCTCTGATTACACTTGCAGTAACACTGTTCTACTGTCAGTATTTAGCAACTTCATGTCCAATCATGATGAACCTAAAAATGACCCTGTTTGAGCTGAAACCAGCTTGTGACAGGTACGCCTTTTTATCTTTTTAAAATCATATTTGAAAAGTTGTAATAGTTCTTTGAAGCATATTTAAATTAATAACCACTACATTTTCTTGACAATACTGGTAAAGATCATGAGATTTCTATTTTTCAGACCCAGTTATCTATCTTTTCCCAGTTAATATGAAGATGATAAATGAACATCTCTCTGAAATGATGTTTGAAAACATTTGATTTGCTGTGTTGGTGACCATAGCAGAACAAAGATGCTACAGAAAGATTACCAGTGCTAACGTTTAATTCAAAACAGTCTAAAGATTTATACTTGACCCCTTTATAAAAGGTGTAATTTAGAAATCAATGCATGCTTAATTTAAACCACGTGGGGTTACATAGGAAAGCTCTTTCAAAAATTAAATTTTCATACAAATAGATATTTGCATGAAAATTTAATTTTTAATGTGAAAAACTGTTCTAGTTTTTTAATCTTTTGTGCAAATTGGTGACATTATGTGTGAATATCTTTGCAATTTGGAGGCAACAGGGGTACTGGACCTATAATTACATTAGTACAGATATGTTACAAGAAGCTACTTCTAGGAACTAGAAACAAGTTGAATGTGAAAGTCTGCTTTTGGGAACATGCATGCATTACACACTATTAACCTGTTAATTTAACCTATTAAGAGCTACATTTTCAAAGGCCTGTGTGAGGGGTGAGTCTCATTAAATGATTACTCATGCCTATGAAAATTTGACTCTAAAAATCCCCAGGCGCAGTGTGGACTGAAATTTCAAATACAAATGCCTAAATTCAGCTGTACAATATGCACACAACATATATGCATGCAGATTCTGCATTTGTGCATGGAATTGTGCTTTTTAAAAAATGTGGATGTGGTGTCCCTTGTTTTACACAACTATCTGATTTCTGCGCACACATGTATTTTTCAACGTGCAGTATAAACTCACACATTGGAAAAATTTGCCCATGTTTATGTTCAACAAACTCTATTATAGTATTGTTCTTTATACTGTACATCCTGCTGCATCTGTGATGGCCTTGGGGAAAAATGGATCTGTGCTAAACAATGGAATCTTGGGTATAATGAAAGCATATCACTCAGTAAGTGTTTTAGGACCTATAAAGATCAAGCTTTTAAACTGTTGCTAAAAAGTGGTTTGTGGATGTACATGTAAAGTTTAGCCTTTGTATTCAATCCTTCATTAGTAACTACTGCCAGGGCCGGATTAAGGCAGGGGTCTGAGGGGCCACTAAAAGGGGCGTTCAGGCAGGTTGCCTGCATGCCGTGGCCCCATGCCGCTCCCGGAAGCTAATCTGGCCCTGACAACTGCATATTCAGAAATGTGTGGCTCCTACAATATTAGGATAACTAAAAAGGCATCCTCTATAAGGTATACAGTTAACAGTAAAAAGCCTGTGAAAGGTAAACTAAACTTCGTATAAAATGGTCTTTCCATTTATTTTTAAGATGTGGCTTGGAATCAAGAAGTTACATGAAATGGTTGAAGGAAAAAACATCAATTTTAAACTGTTAATCTGTATATTGGAACAAAAGGAAAATCTGATTTTTTCTTCTTTCAAATTTCTATGGTGCAGCAAATGAAAAAGAGAAGCTTGTGCTTTCTCATTGCTGAGAACTGTCAGTTGATATTCTGCTCCCTGCAACAGTCACGGTACCTGTGCTCTTCTGATTTACTGACAACAAATTTATGACTGTCTGAAGAATGTGTTCCCCATTTTTCCTTAGCTTTTCTCTGGGCTTTGGTCGCAGGAACAAACTGAAAAGAAGAAAACACCCAGAGGAAGAAAATGCTCTTTATGTAGTAATTCTCTACAGCCCAGCATTATTGAATCTTTCTGTCTCTCTCCCCCCCACCCCTTTTCTCTGTTCTAATTTGGGAACTGTGTTCGCAAAGAAGGTCTACTTCCCCTCTCCATCCCAATCTTCCCCCTCCTCCCACCAGCACAAATCCAGATCCCACATTCATACCCTCCTTTGCCCCAGCCCTGGCCATTCTCGCCCCACCTTCTGCCCCCACACTCATCTGCACCACCACCTCTGCCCCTTTTGTGCCACCATTCCTAACCTCACAGCCATCCCCCTGCCTCCTTCCTGCCTCCCTGCTCCCATTCTCTTGGTATCTCTGGAATGATTGTTGGGGTGATTGTCCTGTTCCAACCCCTTCTCCCCCTTCCCACTCTCTCATCTTTTGAACAGCTCCGCATGTGACTAGTCTGTCCTCTCCCCTTCATGCTGTTGTAATTTACCATCCACCCAACTTCTCCTCGTCAGCTTGCTCTCTGATTTTGGCTCCTAGCGCTTGCGCTCTCTCTCTCCTCACAATCTCCCACACTTATCCGTGGTGACTTCAACTTCCATGTTGATGACCGGGGCCAGCTTCAGCATTTCTACTGCCCCAAGCAAAAAAAAAAAAAAAAAAGTCGGCGGCAATTGGGGGGAAAACAAAAAAGCCGTGATCGGCGGCAGGTCCTCCGCTCCTAGAGGGAGTGAGGGACCTGTCGCCCCCGAATTGCCACACATGCCGCCCCTCTCCCTTGGCCACCCCAAGCACCTGCTTATTAGGCTGGTGCCTGGAGCCGGCCCTGTTGATGACCCATCCCAACCCTTAGCTTCACATTTCCGTGATCTCTCCTCTTCGATCACCCTGGAGCCCTGGTTCAGTTCACCCACTCACCAACATGGCTGTTCACTTGACTTGGTCTTCACCAAGCACTGCTCTCTCTTGATGAGACCCCTGCTCCCCTTCTGACTATCTGGTCTTTTTCAGCATTACCTTATTATCCCCTTCTTTATGCCCTATCACTTTGGCCTTTCTGTGACCACCATCCATTAGTGCTGAAAACTTCTCACCTGATCTCAGCCCTCTTCCCTTTCTTCCACTGATATGGTGGTTGATTTCCCCACCCCCCCATTCACTCTTCTCCACCTTTGACTATTTCCCCCTCTCCTACTGCAAGGTCTACTATGTCAACCACAACACCCTGGATCACCTGTAAAATCTGCTTCCTCCTGTTCTGCTGTCATGCTGCAGAGTTTATCTGGTGGAAATCCTGTGGCCAGGCTGACTTCCTCCACTACAAATTCATTCTCTTTCTCTGACATCTTTCTGGCTACACAACTGTACTTCTCCAGCTTAATTGAATCCCACCTCTGCAATCCCAGCTGCATTCTCACCACCGTTGACTCACTCCTTAAACCTTTCCTCCTCCTGCCTTCACTTCTCTCTCTGCACAGGATCTCACTGATTTCTTCCAAGAGAGTATAACTATAACCTGATCTTCCCTTTCTCCTTGGCCCATCCTTCCTTTCCCACAGCTCTCTCCTCCTTTTCCCCTGTCAGATGCAGAAGTTTCTTGTTTGCTCTTCTCCTCTAACCTCTCACTTGCTCCAGTGACACCATCCCATGTCATTGATCTACCTTGCACCCACTCTCATCCCCCCCTTACTCTTCTTTTTAACCTCTCACTGTGCTCTGGCTCTTTCACTTCACAATACAGCATGCTGTAGCTCTCCCATCTTAGAAAAAACCCGCATCCTTGACTCCATTTATCCTTCCAAAAACTGGCCCTACTCCCTTTCATTTCTAAGCACATTGAATGTGCCGTTTATAATCTGTCTTAAATTCCAGTCCTCCAATTACATCCCAAATCCTCTTCAGTTCAGCTTCTGCCCCTTATGCTGCACTGAACAGCTCTCACCAAAGTCTCTAACAGCCTCCTGCTAGCCAAAGCTCAGAACCACTGTTTCAGCCTCATTCTTTTTTACTGATCAGCTACCATTCACACTGTTGACCATGCTCCTCCCTTGGTTTCTGTGATTCTGTCCTCTCCTGGTTCTCCTTCTGCCTTTCTCATTGCTCCTTCAGCACATCCTTTGAGGACCGTCCTCCTCTTTCCTCCACGTTTCTATGGGATTCCACAGAACTCTGTCCTCATTTTTTCTAGCCTGTCACTTTGACCACGTTGTCTCCTCTTCATGGATCTTACCAAACATGAGATATTTTGTCTTCACTTTCAAGCCCTTCATGGCCTATCCCCATTCAACCTATTATCTCTCATTTGCTATTGAGATATCAATAGAATCTGATCGGCCTGTGATGCCAGCCTCCAGTATCCACATGTTACTTTTTCAAACAAGCACCTTTGTATTTTCTCCCATGCTGCCACTCATGCTTAGGAGGAGCTCCTCATAAAAATCCGCAAAACTATTCTTCCTTCCCAAAATCCTCCTTAAAACTTTCCTTTGCTGTGAGGCCTACAAAAAAACATGACCGTGCTGGTGAGCTGATATCACTGGCTTATCATGCTGGCCCGTATTGACTTTGTTTCCTGGTACTCCCTTGTCTGTCGGTATCCATCAGTCTTATACTTAGATTGTATGCTCCTCGGGGTAGGGATCATCATTTTTGTCTGTTTGTACAGTACCTAGCATAGTGGGATGCTGGTCTATGACTGGGGCTTCGAAGTGCTATGGTAAAACAAATACAGTACTAAATAATCAGAAGAATGGTGGTCTCCTCTGACCTTAAAATTTATGAACACAAGGGAGTTTTTATGGTCACACTCCCCAAGATCAAGTTTGAAGTCTGAAAAGATAACTACACAGTTCTAACTCTTAGATTCTTCTGGCACCTCATCTTCAAAGAAAAGTGAGTTTACAGCACCACCATTCCATTTGCGGGAATGAGCAGTTGCCTCACCTTTTTTGCTCTTTCCTAAAGTGATCAATCTAGTTAAACCCTTCTATCATAGATAAGGGAAATGGGAATTCTAGCAGTAAAAATTAAAAATAAATGTTCCTGTTTAGTAAATGATAAAAGGATCAGACACACTAGGGTTTGGAAGGAAGCACCTGGATCATAAAGCCCAACCTTCTGCATTACATTGTTTAAAAAGTTGGTTATCTCACCCTCTTAGATTCAGATTGATTGGACTCTACTCAAAATTCATCTATTCTTTTTGATGGCAGCCTTTTCTCTAAGAATCTTTTAGATGAGCAGGTTGATTTACTACTGAAGAACATTTAAGAGACATCATTCTGAGATCATGGCATAGTAATTTACCATGTTTACTTCTACATATCTGTTTCCAAGTTCTGTAGATCAATGCACTCTCTTCTAGATCCATTTAGCAGCGTTTCCTTTTCCAGCACTTGGAAGCATGAAAATGTAATCTTACTTTACAGATATCGACTGTAAATTAAAAAATGAAAATCATGCCCAATATAGTAATAGATCGAAAGAAGCTTCTCATCTAAGATGCGTTGCATGCACATTTTTAATGTATTGTGTACATATTCAAAATTTCTATTCTTCACTTTAATTTCTTACACTTGCATAATAAATAGGCCTGCTAGCTCTGGTGCACTTTGTGAATGCCTTGAATGCCAATTAGTAGCCATGTTGACATCCTTTTCCACTCAGCGTTCTCATATAACTCCCATTAACGTTCATGAAAATTGTATGCATGCACCAAGGGAAGAATAGACTCGTAAGTGGTTTGATAGGCACCTGTGATGTTTTGGGGATTACCCAGACCAGTAAAGGGTTCTGTCACCTACTGCCCCGTAACCTTGTGGGCTGTTAGGCTGTGCAGCCAGGGTTCAATTCCCTGACACTAGTAGCCCTTCCCAAAAGCCAACGTATCACCCTGGCTTTCACCAGTCTACCTACTCCTTGCAGGATAACACCAAACAGCACCTCCAATCCCGAGTCTCGCCAAATCCATACTGCCCGTGTTCTTACGTACCAGATACTCGGACCATTCCTCTGTGGTTCATCACACCCTGAAAGCATGAAACCCCAGTTACCAGTTCACCTTAGCATACGCACTCCACACAGTTCGCACACCAGAGACCTGCTTGGAGTAAAAATAACCCAAAAGTTTATTTCATGGAAAGAAACACAGATTCAAAGGTGAAATAGTAAGAAAAAGGAAACATATATGAGTTACACAGAAAATGAATGTAAAGACGCAACCTCAGGCTTTACACTTCCATATTAGATAAAATCCCTTTTTTGGTACAAGTTACCTATCGCCTTTGACCAGTTTCCTAGCATATTCCAGCTCTAGGAGCGATTCAGCTTCCTGCCTAGATGCTGTCCCTCAGTTCAGTGGCAGATTAATGCACGGGGCCTGTGCCCAGGGGCCCAGGCCAATTTGGGGGCCTCCAAGCACTGGGACCTACGTAGAAGTCAGGGGGAGGCACCAGTGCCAGAATTGTGGTCCTGCCCCCTGGTCGTTGTCCTTCCCCGAGGCCCAAGTCAGGCCAGAAGCTGGAGCTGGGTGGTGGTGAGAGTTGGCCAGGGAGCCCCCGATCTCCATCTGCCCTGGGTGGGGGCTGGAGTGCCCGAAAGCAGCCACCAGCCCGTGTTCCTGCCCCCAGGGCATGCTACTGCTGGTGGTACCCAGGGGCAGGGGCTCTGGTCTGGCCTCATGCCCCCTTCCCGGCGTATGCAGAAACACTCTGCGAGGAGAGGAGGCCCTGCCTCTGCTGGGAGGCAGCAGGGAGCCTCAGGGAGGTCACACTCCACCTGGGCTCGCTCGATGCCTGTGCCCAGCTCCCGCTGCCAGGCTGCTTCCAGCAGGTCCTGCTGCTGCCAGGCTGCCCTGCTGGGTCTCTCCTGCTCCCAGTGACAGGCTGCCCCCACTGGGCTTTGTGCCCAAGGCAGCAACCACATGTGGCACTGCTCCTCCTGTTGCCTTTGGCCCAAGGCTTGTAGTCTGGGACGGCAACAACCCCTGCCCCACTCCAAACTACGCCCAGGCTGCCACCGCTCTGCACCTGCCTGAGCTACTATGCCCATGTTAAAAAGTGGGTGGGCATGGCCTGTCCACTTTTAAAAATGTGGGGTGGGCATGCCCCATCTCCCCGGTTCTGGTGCCCCCTGAGCCCTGGGGTGTGAGGGGTCCAAATGTTCTTTGTGCCCAGGGCCACAATAAATCTTAATCCACCTCTGCCTTAATTTCTGGATGACTATCCTCAGTTCCAAGCCTATTTTAAAAAGGCTTTTTCCTCTCTCTCTCTCTCTCTCTTTTCCCCCTCCCCCCCTTCTCTCCTGGCATGAAGAACAGGAGTACTTGTGGCACCTTAGAGACTAACAAATTTATCTGAGCATAAGCTTTTGTGGGCTACAGCCCACTTCATCAGATGCATAGAATGGAACACATAGTAAGAAGATATACACACATACAGATAACATGAAAAGGTGGAAGTTGCCATACCAACTCTAAGAGGCTAATTAATTAAGATGAGCTAGTATCAGCAGGAGAAAAAAAACGTTTGTAGTGATAATCAAGATGGCCCATTTCAGACAGTTGACAAAAAGGAAATTCTAGCCAGGATGTCTCACTGTCTTCTCATTAACTCTCCATCATTGTCTTTTCTTGGGTTGGACAATGGAGGAGTACTTGAAATTGGCTTCTAGTAAACAACTGGCTTCGGAGGTGTCCCTCCCTACTGTTGAGGTGTAATTGAAGTTGTAGTACAGGTTATGAGCAGAGTTTTTATATAGATAAATACATAGATTAATAACCACAGTCTGTGTACGTATTTCATAATGACCGTCAAGTTCAGAACATTACAAGCTTTCATAAAAGATCTTACTTGATATACTTTTATAATACAATAATACAGTGTGCAATCAGTTGGTTCAACTGCTCATTTTTGGGGTTTAAAACCTTCTGTTCTCCCCAGGAGTAGACCCTGATTGTCACAGCATGTTCATGATATTGTTTGCTAATGTATACACAAGGTATTTAAATATGACTACATCTCACTCTGGTGTCTTTAATAAAATTGATTTTCTTCTGTCTTGCCATGGGAAAATAATAATTGCATCTTTTATAACAAGAGAAATATGGATTTAATAAGCAGGATTTTATTTGTTTTACTGTTTAACAAATCTCCTGTTAGGATATTTTCATGCTTTTCATAACTTTATTTTGTATAAACAGGATAGAAACCTACAGCATGGAAGCATTGACAGAACTGCTGTTACTGATAATGTGTGATGAAAACATGTTTATTCCAAACTCTCATATAACTGTAGGAGTTAAAGCTCTGATTCAGCAAAGCACTTAAGCAGTTAATTTTAGGTAGCACTTAAGTGCTTAGCTGAGTAAGAATTAACTTCATCATCTGGTTAGATGCTTTGCTGAATGTGAGACTCAGTCCTGTATGTTTGATTCTAGAATGGACTATTTGCTACCTAAGAATCCATAAAGCAGTATTTTATTATAAAATATTTTTTTTTAAAACAAAAACCTGTTTCAGTTTTGCCAAGCTGTGTCAATGACAAAGATTTAATAAAATTCAGAGTGCTATTTTAAATCTTATTGAAACGTAATGAAAATTCCTTCACGGACAGAATGAGATACTTAAAACTGACTTAATATGAAGCCAATGGGCTGGATCCTGGACTGTGATTGGTATAGCTAAGGTGTAGAGGATGTGGGAGGGAAAAGATGGCTTTATGGTGTCTGCACCCAATCCAGTCAGTCCTGAGACTGTTCAGTTGCTGATACAGTTCCTGGTCAAAAACAAAGCACTCGTAGCGCTGTTGCAGCTAACAGAATTCACCAGGGAGCAGGTATGCCTGGCCATGTCCTCTTGTTTCTGCCCTCATCCTACATTAGGGATGTGTGGCATAGGATAAAAATACTCTACTGGTCAGACTACATGAGGGTTAGTTGCTTTGTGTCTGTGGCTTGGTGCAAAGTGGCCACAGCGCATCTGAGAGTCTAGACCATTGATAAGAAAATCCAGATGACTGGCGTCAAGGCTGCTTCCCCACTCTGAACTTTAGGGTACAAATGTGGGGGCCTGCATGAAAACTTCTAAGCTTAACTACCAGCTTAGATCTGGTCCGCTGCCACCATTCCCAAAACTAATTCCCTTCCCTGAGAAGCCTTGAGAAACTTCACCAATTCCCTAGTGAATACAGATCCAAACCCCTTGGATCTGAAAACAAGGAGAAATTAACCATCCCCCCTCCTTCCTCCCACCAACTCTTGGTGGATCAAGATCCAACCCCCTTGGATCTAAAAACAAGGAAAAATCAATTAGGTTCTTAAAAAGAAGGCTTTTAATTAAAGAAAAAGGTAAAAATCATCTCTGTAAAATCAGGATGGAAAATAACTTTACAGGGTAATCAAACTTAAAGAGCTTAGAGGACCCCCCTCTAGCCTTAGGTTCAAAGTACAGCAAACAGAGATAAACACTCTAGTAAAAGGTACATTTACAAGTTGAGAAAACAAAGATAAACTAACATGCCTTGCCTGGCTGTTTACTTACAAGTTTAAAATATGAGAGACTTGTTCAGAAAGATGTGGAGAACCTGGATTGATGTCTGGTCCCTCTCAGTCCCAAGAGCGAACAACTTCCCAAACAAAGAGCACAAACAAAAGCCTTCCCCCCCCCAGATTTGAAAGTATCTTGTCCCCTTATTGGTCCTTTGGGTCAGGTGTCAGCCAGGTTACCTGAGCTTCTTAACCCTTTACAGGTAAAAGGATTTTGGAGTCTCTGGCCAGGAGGGATTTTATAATACTGTACATAGGAGAGCTGTTACCCTTCCCTTTATAGTTATGACAACTGGTCTTTAAAATTGGCAGAGGAAATGGGTTTGCTTATCAAAAGTCAGATATATGGTCTAGTCCTGCACTCCTTGCTCATGTGAAATACCCATTGAAATTAATGGGAATTTTGCTTGAGAAAAGGACTACATGATAAGGTGCAGAGATTTATCTTTAATTCTAAGCATTTACATTTTATAAACACATCAACCTCATTCCTGAGGTTTCACGCAGGGGCCTAAAACAACACATGGCAATTCTTTGTGATTTAAGCCAAGTAGATTGCATTGTTTCTGAATCAGTGTAAGAATTTTCCTTAGGGTTTGGAGCTTGAATTCCCAATAGATGTTGAACCACCTGCCAGGGTTTCCCCTTTAACTTTCCTACTGTGGCCCTGTGTCAGGGCAATCAACCTCTAGCAGAGATGCCTGGTTATGGCTCCCTTTGGAATCCATTAATGCTGCTCCATAAATCATCTGGTATAATTCACTGCTGAGAGATGTGTGGGTCGCTCTCTTTCTGGCTAAGTATGCCGCCTCTGCAGCAGTTTTACCCTTTGCAGGCTTGATTAGTAAGCAGGCAGGTCCAGACATCAAATCTGGACCTTATACATGGCTGAAGAATAAATTGGAACAATTCTCTTATGGGCATAAAAGCCAGATGGAGTAAGGTCTGTGAAAGGAACAGGGAGAGGGAAAAAAGGCTTTTGCTGATTGGCAACTATCAAACTATAGGTTGGATTATGCACCTGAGATCATGTGTGGAGGGACCGTGCATTGTCAGAGTGGAAGGAGGCCTCAGTCACAATCATGGATTTGACTTCAAGCAGGGGAAACCTAGAAATACAGTACTCCAAGGGGCTTTGTATTGGGTTCTTTTTGGCTTTTTCACTGAGGACCCGGTGATTCTGATCAGAGTGCGAAGTCCTCAGTCAAAGCAAAATGATAAATATTTTTTTTTTGGTCAGACTTTGTATAAAAATTGCATTTGTAATTAGCTGATATAGGATTAATAGGTGTTTTAATAAATGGTTAATTAATTCTTATAGATTGTTAGAGAAAGTAAGAGCTTGCTTGTAACCACCTATAACACCTTCTACTGATGTAGATAACCGTCTGTAGCACTCACTACTCATGTCTGTAGCATGCTGATGACTTCTATTAATCATTTATTAACCAGTTGAAAACATTTTAGGAATTGAACCTTACTATAAAGTGTGACCTGTCTTTCTAATTGTCAGTTATCAAGACAGAAAGTTTCTCCTAATTCACTATCAAAAAATGCTATATTGGTATCGTAGAAACAGCTTTGTATGGGAGGTGTTTTCCTGCTTTCAAAACAAGGGAGTGTGGAGAGGGAGTGTGTTTTCCTAGGCCGTCTCCTTGATGGGGGTACATGATCCAACAGCTAAGCTAATGGAGTTTACATTAGTGCTTAGTGTTGAGAAATTCTGCCGCCCAGTACTAAGAGGTTAATAAATCACTGGATCTTCATAAGCAGCACTGTTCTTTATCCATTACTGCAGAACATCTTGTGTGTCTATGGTGTGTCCCCATGTGGATAATAATGTGAAGACTTTAATTGTAAAATTGGAGGGGAAAAACTACTGCACTGCTGTAAATCACTAAACTTCATCCTTATTCAAATCTAGAATAAGATGAATAACTAAGACTCTGAATTACTTAATACTGTGTCATGAAATTTTTAAATAGCGCTGCACATATTTAAAATTAATTAGAGGAATTTTATATGCTCTGTATGACACACTACAAATACAATACAATTTTATTTTTATAGCATCTTTCATAGAAATTATAGTAGAAGATCTTTTGCCGAATTGTTGTTTTAATAATAAATAGCAAAAGAATTGAGACAATTAAGTACAACCAAGATGAAAAAGCAATATTTCAGCTGAGATTTGTCTTTCCAATGTCAGGTCTTGGATGTACTGCCACCTCCTCAAATTTAGTTTGTCTAAAACTGAATTTCTCTCTTTCCCCCCCCCTTTCCCCCCCTCCCCACACTGTTATCCATCACTAACAACTCTCCACTCACTCTCTCTTCCCTGAGACATACCCCTAACACAACCGCTGTGCTGGTGTACCTGGATCTACAGAATTTGCCAGCTTAGTATTGCTAGAGTTTCACAAAGCAGGTGTGGGGGGCATGAAAGGGGAATCTAGCTCTGTGCTCTTTGAGACAGGATCCACATTGTCTTATTTCCTCAGTGTCCATGGAAACTTATAACAATGCATGCATGTTAAAAATAAAGAGCACCAAAGTCCAGGGTGTCTGAACAGAGGGGTTTTGCTTTCTTCCATCTCTAAACTGGACAAGCAAGTGGGTTTTAATTTTACAAAACATCATTAGAGGAATCCTATAAAATCCACAGTGACTTGACCCTGTTTCCTTATCTAAACTACCAAAGCTCACAGAGGTTTGACTAATGCTTCTTGATTTCGGCTCAGTTCCAAAAATGCAAATTTTAAAACAAATTTCAATGGAAATTGAATATATATGTGAGCTTCATTTACGCTCTCTTTCTCATATTGTTTCCACTAGATAAAGAGGATTTTATGAGTAAATTTCTAGTAGAGTTTTCCAGGAAGCCAGCTTTAACTGATTTTTTTTCTTGCAACTAGTAACCAATAATTCATAATTAAAAAAAAATGATAAACAAAACTGACATTTTGTTTGAGTCAGCAGCACCTATCCATGAAGACAAATAAAAATAACTTTTAGCCTTCTATTGTCTCAGACTCAAATGTGATCACATGGAAAGATGCTGGATTTATGCCAACTGCAAATATTCAATCCAAGTACACGGATGATCTTGACGAGTTATGATAGAAGCTGCCTGAAGTAATTCTTCAGTCTGGCAGTAATAAAATCATGATTTGCTGATGTTATATTTGGTGGTTTTTGTCTACTGTGATTAATACATTGTTTTTAAAGAAACATCATTTCAGCCATGTACAAATGCTCCTCAGTATATTTTTGGTTTCTAAATAGAACCCTTCTGTTATGATCTATGCCAAAAGAGAGACATAAAAACAAACATAAGAAAAATAAGACTTCTAGAGTAATTGCCCATTCATTTTCTTCGAGGTTCTTTCATTATTTTATATATTAAATGTGACTTGGACAATATCTTTTGAAATTACTAACATAAATATTTAATTAATTGCTAATTTTGTCCCTGAGTTCATAAATGAGTATATAGCCATGGGGACAAACTTTGAGAGATATTCATTGTTGAATGATCTCTCAGATGGTGAACGGATGGCAACTCAGCTAAATGTCATACTAAACAAATCATAATTATAATAGCCATCCTTATTAAGCAATAACATGCTTATTAAACAACCCTTATTAAAGTGCACATTTTAGGATTGATATTTAGTACTGAAACAATTTATTCCTAATATAGACTCATTATCTAAATAGCTTGTTTTTTCTGATGTTCATGAGCCCTGCATGTCAGAGTGTAAGAGCAAATGTCATTGTGTCCTTGCGAGCATAATTATTGCATAATTTTTAGTCTGTAGGCATGAAAAGCAATTCAGATTACAAGCTACAATTACTGTGTTATATTACTTGGTGGTAACTGAATTAGCTAAGCAATATGGACTTTTTCTGTCAGATAAAAGCTGGTAAATAAAATGATCTATAGATTTTTTTTCTATTGGATTGATTTAATTTAGTAACTGCTCTTACATCATTATTACTGTAGTGTGTTAGACAGTTTGAGACATTCTGTGAAATCTATTTGTTTATGTTGTATTAAAAATTTCCAGTGTCCTTTTAATTTTCTCATGTTAGTGAAAGATAATGAGATATAACAGAGTTCAAAAAAGAACTAGATAAGCTCATGGGGGATATGTCCATCAATGGCTATTAGCCAGGATGGGCAGGAATGGTGTCCCTAGCCTCTGTTTGCCAAAAGCTGGGAATGGGTGATGGGATGGATCACTTGATGATTACCTGTTCTGTTCATTCCCTCTGGCATTGGGCACTGTCGGAAGGCAGGATGCTGGGCTAGATGGACCTTTGGTCTGACCCATTATGGCCATTCTTGTGTTCTATATTAGTTGAGTTCCTTCACTTCTATGACTATACAGGAGAACTAAGAAGGACTTTTTTCATTATGTTGTAGGTTTTTGGAACTCTCACCTGTGGCAGATCCACAAGTCTGCACTCACTCCAACTTCTATAGTCTTCACTGTAGAATTAACCTGCGTGATTGACATGCGTGTCTGGGCATCCCAGTTAGCCCAGGTGTGAATATCTTCACAGCAAAGCCCCACCCACATTTCTGTGTCGTCACTCTTTTTTTTTGCACTTGCCTGTGTGTGTCTGGAACCATATCCCCATGGTTCGTTGTGCTGAGACACTCTAGGATTCTTTTCTGGTCAGTTGTGGGAGAACTTATCTGTCCTTTGGGGGGAAATGTGGGATGGGGATTGAAGGACTCTTGGCACTGGAATGCTTTTGCTTGTGTTCTCTGTACAAAATGGGTGGGTTCTGAGACAGGAATGACTAACGCAGGTGAATCTTGAGATGATTGTATTCAATTTTATAAAAGTAATGTATATCTCTGTGAACCATGGATGGTATGCTGTCTTGTTGGGGAAGGCTGTCAAGGTCTTCAGGAATTAAAATCACTTGGGAGTGATTAATACAAAATCCCAAAGCTGGTTATGCAGATACCCTGCCCTTTGGGGCTTGGGCCCCCTGTGGGAGGGGACAGTAAGTGGTTTTACCTGTTGTCAGGAGGCTGGGAGATGAAGGATTTTGATCCAAAAAATGGAAATGACCTTTTGTCCCAGGGAGGACTCTACCCTGCTGAAGAGCTGGAAAGACTGGAACATGCCAGGGTCACCTTAGGACAGATGGGCTACAGGTAAAGCCCTTAGATCCTTTTATTTTTTTTAAATCTTTTCTTTGCATGCTGTTGTCCCTAAATAAAAGTACTCTCCTTTGTAAGAGCTGTGTGGTCACTGATAAAAATTCTGTCATTGTCTTGGACAGAAATTAAGGAGCAGGATATTTGCCAGACCTGCTTGGGATTATCACAGTGAAGTACAAGGTGACTGCAGTCAGAAAACCCCCAGTTAGAAGGCAGTGGGACATGGGTTTCTGCTCAGACACAGGTAAAGGCTAGAGGTCTGGGACCTAAGTGGGCATTCCTTGAAAGAACTGAGGGAGAGGGGTGGTGTTCAAAGCTAGTTACCCTGAAACAGTGACACGTTCCAGCCTGAGTTAAGCCAGAGCCCAGGTTCTCACCTATACACTCCGCCATGTTAAATAGCCAGGCTTTAAAGCGACTCCAAACCTAGATCAGAGGTGGTAGTGGTCTGGGGCTAAAACCAGGTTAACTGCACAATGAAGACATACCCTAATTTAATGAATAGGAACTGCACATGTAACACCGACAGACCCCAATAATTGGCGGGCGGGATCGAACCTGGAACCTCTGAAGCTAAATGCATGAGCTAAAAGCCATATGGCTGTTAGCTAAAGCTGTAGAGCCGACTCATTAATCTCTCTCTAAGTGGTCTCAGTGCCTCTAGATGGGACAGATTACCACACCCAGGAGGGGTGTGGGTTACACACACTCATTCACTCACTCACACTCTCTCTCTTCCCCCTTGACCCCCGGGGGAATTCTGTGCCACTGAGCATGCTCAGAATTCATGTCCCTGCAGATTTATTTGCTTCCCTGCAGAAAGATGACTTCTGACAGGGAAACAAAGGGAAGCCACAAAAGCAGTCCTGTGCCCCTTCCCGGCAGTGCAGGCATGTTGGTTTGAGCAGCCAGCAGGGAGACAAATCATCACCGGAGTGGGGTGGGGCTGGGATTGCCTGCTTGGGGAGCAGTGTTCTCTAATTTTTCCCACCCATTTGCGGAATGAATTTTGTTATGTGCACCAATATGGAGGTGATGTGTGACCGTGGACGAGGGGCTTGGGGTGCAGGAGGGTGCTCCGGGGCTATGGCGGGGAGAGAGGACTCTCCCTAGCTCTCTCTCCCCACAGCAGCACCTAGGCTGGGGGGAGAGGCGCCTGTCCCCACCATGGCAGCTCCGGGACTAGGGCTGCAGGATAGGCGCCCCTCCCCCAGGAGCTCCGGGCCGCGGCTGGGTTCGAGCCGTGCTGTGGTGCGCCGGCTGCGGCTTGAGCTGTCCCGTGCCAGCCACAGCAGGGTCCGGTCTGGTCCGGCCTAGGTTGGGGCTGGGGGAGGTGCGCCCCTCCCCAGGCCACGGCAGGTGCCCGGGTGGGTTCCCCAAGCACCTCCCTAAGAAGGCTGCTGTGTGGCTGTGCAGCTTACGGGGAACTTAGGTGGGGATACGTCATGACCGCCAGGGGGACCAGAGCTGGGCGTGTGAGTGAGACTCTGTGCCTCTTGCTCTCTATTGCTGCATACTGGTATGGAGTGGCAGGGCTTTGGGGAGTTTCTGAGGAGGTAGGCATGGGGCAGGCTCTGTCCCCTCAAACAGAGCAGAGTTTATCAGCCTGTCTGCTTAGTCAATTGTTCCATTATTCTTGGAGAATTCCCTTAGGAGTATAAAACAGGTGTAAAAGATTTAAGGCTCTTTTTTTCCATTGCTGGAGTGGTATAAAAGAGCTGTTTTATAAATACTTATGGTGCTTTATTGATTAGAACTGGTCTACATTTTTGGACAGAAATTTTCTCAGCTGGCAAGTAGGCATTTTGATGGACTACTGTGAGGCTGAGAGGATTGGCTTATGTTAGCAGACTCTTAGGGCTTGTCTCCACTTAGTGGGGGATAGATGCACAGAAATCGATCCACCGGGGTTGATTTAGCGGGTTTGCTGAAGACCCACTAAATCAAAGGTCATTCACTCTTCTATTGACTCCGGTACTCCACTATAACAAGAAGCGTAAGGTAAGTTGACAGGAGACTTTCTCCTGTTGACCCAGTGCAGTGTAGACACCGCAAAAAGTCAACCTAAGTTACGCAACTCCACCTACGTTTGACTTAGGCCTGGTCTACACTAACCCCCCAATTCGAACTAAGGTACACAACTTCAGCTACGTGAATAACGTAGCTGAAGTCAACGTACCTTAGTTCGAACTTACTGTGGTCCAGACGCGGCAGGCAGGCTCCCCCGTCGACTCCACGTACTCCTCACGCCGAGCAGGATTACCGGAGTCGATGGGGAGCACTTCTGGGTTCGATTTATTGCGTCCAGACAAGATGCGATAAATCGAACCCAGAAGTTCGATTGCTTGCCGGCAAACCAACGCGTAAGTATAGACAAGCCCTTAGTCCCATAGTGTAGACCTGCTCTTAGACTCCACATTGGTCCAGTTCATACTTCAGAAAGCTAAATTCCATCCAGCCTGTCAGGATCCCAATAAGGACAGCCCAGGCCAAGGACCAGAGCAGGAGCAAACCTGAGGCTGGGAGTAACAGAGGAGTTTGTAGTCAGATTCCAGACCGAGTGCGAGTCAGGTGGTAAAGTCGAGGTCAAAGTCAGGAATTCAAGAGCAAAGAGCAGGAATGGTCACGGCAACTACAGGAGAGCCGCACTGTTTCCTGGATGCTTCTTGGAATGCCCCTTAGGTTTATATAAGGCAGGGAGCCAATTAAGAGGTATAAGGCTGCTGTCTGTCAAACCCCTGTGATGGAACTTCCTATGGTCTGTTTCCACAGCGGGTCAGGGGAAGTGGAGCTGAAACTGCTTACAGTTGTTGCTGGGTGGCATTCTGGATATGTCTGCTGCCTGGTAGTGCTGCAGGCCTGCATTCTAGACCTTGAGGTCTTACACAGCCAGGGCCGGCTGTAGCGTTTTTGCCTCCCCAAGTAGCGCAAAAAAAAAAAGTCGTGATCGGTGGCAGCTCTACCGCCGCTTCATTCCACGATGGCAATTTGGCGGCAGGTCCTTCGCTTCGAGAGGGAGTGACGGCCCCGCCGCCGAATTGCCGCCAGACGCGCCACCCCCCTCTTCATTGGCTGCCCCAGGCACCTGCTTGCTACGCTGGTGCCTGGAGCCGGCCCTGTACGCAGCCTTTCTGAATATGATTAACTTAATGTAACACATACACCAATTACATATTTCCCTAGAGCATTTATCATTTCTTGTTGTTGCTGAGTTTCATTTCTGTGAATTTCCCTTATATAAAGGAATCATTTGTTGACTCTCAAGTGTCTCTTGTGGGAATTTTGCTTACCTCTTTTCATCTTGTTCTCAGCTTCTTTCTTTATTGCTTTACCTCCCATTAGTTTTCTGGCTGGGTATGTAATATTGTTTACTCTACAATTTATATATTAAGGGTGTTGTTTGGTAGGAAAAGGCCTTGTATACATGGACTATCCCAGTATGGCATCTATATGTTGCTTGTTGAGACTTATACTTCTTTTGCTGACAGCTATGATGAGAAATTGAATTATTTACCTACAATGAAAATCAGTCAGACTAGAAGTTAATAAGCAAATTAGTTATCTGAGTTGAGCCCCTCTTGCCAATATAATCCATGGACGTTCAACTACGGTATAAAGGACCACTTTGATCTCCTTTATTGCTAGTATAAATTGCTATGTAAGAAAATAATTTCTTTGCTTAAACTGTTAAACTGTAAACTGTTTTTTCATTATGTAGCAATGGATGGAGATTTCCCACTTTTCATAGGCTGATTTCTCTCACATAAAGTTCACTTTATTTGTTCTTTAGCTTTAATTGTGGGTGGCCTTCTAACTAAGGCCAGGACAACTAACATATCATTCCAGAATGCTTCCTTTTTGGTGTCATCATTTTATGGGGTTTCTAATAACGTTTATTAGTATTCATATTCTTCAATACTTCTAGTTGATATTAAATTTATTTATGGAGAAAGCGCCTAAAAATAATTAACTACTAACTACAGAGCACACTATTGAGTGCAAATATCTGCATCCTTCCACTTCATTAAGCTATACAGCAGGAAATTTGGTTGAGCAATGAAGCGTTGTGGATTAGTTTACTCTCGTGTCCAAAAAGAGATTATCAGGAGGTGCAGCGAATCCATATTAATGAGTCCTGCATCTGATTTTCTTACACTTACTTAGCTTCCTCCCCCCCATCTCTGGCATAAAGCAAATTTTCTGGCATGTGTACCACAGAATCATTGCAATTGGAGGCTGTGGTCAGTGACAGTCTCATTACTGCTGTGTCTTGCTTGACTGTCTTTTTTAGTAATTCTTTATCCTAAATTCGCATTTGATGTAAAATTGTACTATCTCAACTTGTGCTCAGGCTTCTTCTCGTTCTATCCAGTCAGGGTGATTGTTGTTCAAGTTGCAGCTATTTTATGGATTAGCTGTTGAGCAAAAAACTACAGAGAAGAACAATTCTTCTGCAGTATTGTGTAAACTCATTCTAATGATGTGATTTGGCAAGTGCACTTTGGCCATCCCTCCTTTATACCCAACATTCCTTTCTGTTTTTTTAGGCTACTTTGATGTATAGCTCTAAAAACCGTAAACGTTGCTGTGTACATCACACTAATTAAACTTTGAAAATCTTTCATCCCAAAGAAAAGTCTTACAGCGATGGTGTGATATGCTTCAGAGTATCATTTAAACTAATCCAGTGAAATGAATAATTTAATTAAAAAGATGAACTAAGTTGAAGCCTGAATATTATACTTGAGCTAATAAATTAACACCTGCTTAAAAATATGCACTAAACAAAACACATCTTATTGAATCTATTAAAACTGCTTAGGCATATAAAACTGCTATATGATAATATAATCAAGTCATCAAAAAGCTGCGTTCTTCTTATTATTATTTTAGTAATTACACCTCAATGATCAACATTTCATAAATCTATTCAATGCAATAATACTTAAATTATATGACTGCCTATTACTGTTAAAATGAGGGCAGCATCTAACTCTTCAGTTGGTTTGTTTTATATTTAGATAATTTTTGGGATTTGGTGTGGAATATTTTACAAGAAATTTCAAGAATGTATATTTAAAGTGCCAGTGGATCATTATATGTGATTTGATTTAAAAAATCCTCTTTAAAAGCTATTTGTCATCTGTTAGCATATGCTTATATAGTTCTCTTAGAAATATATGCCATATTTTAACTTTATCACATAGTTTAATGCAGCTTTTTCCTATTCAGAATATTTATGTGCCTCTGTTCAACAACTGAATCTAATTGTGGAAAATACAGGCAGAAGGAGTAAAATTTTCAGAAGTGCCTTAGTCCCTTTTCCAAAAGTGACTTAGGTGCCTAAGTGCCATTGGAAGTCAATGGGAATTAGTCTCTGAAGTATTTGTCACTCTTGAAAAGAAGACTTAGTTTTCTAAGGGCTACATCCTTAAAAAGACTTAGGTGCCTGGCACTTAAATCCAATATTTAGAATCATAGAAATATATGCCTGGAAGGGATCTCGAGAGGTCATCCGTCCAGCCCCCTGGACTGAGAGAGGATCAGCTACACTAGATCATCCCTGACAGATGTTTGTCCAACCTGTTCTTAAAAATCTCCAATGATAGAGATTTCATAACCTCCCTTAAAGCCTATTCCAGTGCTTAACTATCCTTTTATAGTTAGAAAGATTTTCCTAATATCTAACCTAAATCTTTCTTGCTGCAAATTAAGCCCCTCTTGTCTTTATACCAGCCCTTAACATTTGAAGACTGTTATCAGGTCCGCCACTCCGTCTTCTTTTCTCAAAACCAAACGTAACCAGCTTTTTTAACCTTTCCTCCTTGGCCAGGTTTTTTAAACCTTTTATACTTGTTGCTCTCCTCTGGACCCTGTCCATTTTTTCCAAGCCTTTCTAAAATTGTGGTCCTCAGTATTCCAGCTGAGGATTCTCCAGTGTTGAGTAGAGGGGGAAAATTACCTCCCATGCCTTATATATGACATTCTTGTTACTGACTCCAGAATGTTAGCTTTTTAGCAACTGGATCCCATTGTTGACTAACATTCCATTTGTGATCCACTATAGCCCCCAAATCCTTTCCTCCAAAGAGCTAGCAATCCCCTTTAAGGTTGGTGTCAGCTGCAAGTTTTATGGGCATACTCTCCTCTCCATTATCCAAGTCATTAATGAAATTATTGAATACAGAGACGGCTCTAGCTTTTTTGCCCCCCCAAGCACGGCAGGCAGACTGCCTTCGGCGGTGTGCCAGCGGGAGGTCCCCAGTCCCGCAGATTCACTGGCATGCCTGTGGGAGGTTCGGCGGCGGGTACGCCGAAGCCACGGGACCAGCGGACCTCCCACAGGCATGCTGCTGAAGGCTGCCTGACTGCCGCCCTCGCAGGGACCGGCAGGGCACCCCCCGCGGCTTGCCGCCACAGGCACACGCTTAGAGCGCTGGTGCCTGGAGCCGCCACTGATTGAATAGTATTGGATCCAGGACAGAACCCTACGGGATCCCACTAGACAGATCCCCCCAGTTTGACAGCAGGCTATTGATAACTACTGTTTATGTACTGTCTTTCAGCCAATTTTGCATCCACTTTACAGTAATTTAATCTAGACCACATTTCTCTGGTTTGCTTATGAGACTGTCACATGGGACTATGTAAAAAAAACCTTACTGAAATAAAAACATCATGTCTACAGCGTCACCCCATCCAGTAGGCCAATAATCCTGGCAAAGAAGGAAATTAGATTTGGTTTGGCATGATTTTTTTCTTAAGTTGGCTATTACTTATCACTAAGGCTATGTTTTAATCATAGGTATTTTTAGTAAAAGTCATGGACCGGTCATGGGCAGTAAACAAAAATTCACAGCCCGTGACTTGTCCGTGACTTGTACTATATACTCCTAACTAAAACTTGGACCGGGAGGCCGGGGTTCTCTAAGGAGGCGGTCCGAAGGTGCCATGGGTGCTGGGGGGGGTGGTCTGGGATCCCCGCTGGTGCTGGTGTGCGCCATTGGCGTGCGGCCCGGGAACCCTGCTGGTGCTGGGGGTGGGGGACCGGGCAGCAGCCTGGGACCCCTGCTGGTGCTGGGGGGGGGGGGGGGGGGCGGGTTGACGGGGCTGGCAGGCTCAATACCCAGCTCCATGTGTCCCTGCAGCTTCTGGGGGAGTGAAGGCCAGGGGGGCTCTGCGCTTTGCCCCCGCCATGAGCTCCGGCTCTGCAGCTCCGATTGGCTGGGAACTGGAGTCAGTGGGAGCTGCGCCTGCAAGCGCGGGCAGCACGTGGAACCCCCTCCTCCCCAAGGTAAGCACCACCCCGCACTCCAACCACCTGAGCCCCCTCCTACACCCAAACTGCTCCAGCAGTGGCTGGTGCTGCTGGCCCAGGGGCTGCCTGATCTGCTGAGGCAGCCCCAGAGCCAGCCATGCAGGCCACTGCAAAAGTCACGGAATCCGTGACTTATGTGACCTCTGTGACAGACACGCAGCCTTACTTATCACCTTATCCTCTAGGTGCCTACAAATAGATCATTTAATAATTTTTTCCAGTATCTTTCCAGGTATCTACATTAGGCTGGCTTGTCTATAATTCTCTAGGTCCTCTTTGTTCCCTTTTTAAAGATAGGTACAATGTTTGCCCTTCTCCAGTCCTCTGGGCCCTCACCCATCCTCCATAAATTTTCAGAGATAATTGCTAACTGTTCTGAAATTGTCAACTTGAACTCATCTAAATGTTTATCTAAATATTCTGCAACCTGTTCTTTTCCTATTCTGGTTGCATTCTTTCCTTTGTGTGGTTAATGTTAATTGTGCTAAGTATCTGGTCACAATTCTTTTTTTTTGTGAAGACTAAAGCAAAATAGGCATTAAACACCTCAGTCTTCCTGACGTTATCTGTTATTAGCTCTCCTTCCCACTAAGTAGAGGACTTTTGCTTTCCTATGTCTTTCTCTTGCTCCTAACTTAATACATTTAAAGAACCTTTTCTTATTGCCTTTTATGTTCCTTGCTAGGTGTAACTCATTTTGTACCTTTGCATTTCTGATTTTGTCCCTAGTTACTTGCACTATTCTTTTGTACTCATCCTTAGCAATATGTTCATGTTTCCACTTTTTCTAGGATTGCTTTTTGATTTTTCAGGTGATTAAAGGGCTCATGATGGAGCCATATTGGCCTCTTGCTAGTCTTCCTATCTTTCCTTTGTATTGGGATACTTTGCTGTTGCCCCTTTAATATTTTCTCATTGAGAACCTCCCAGTTCTCTTTTATCCCTTAGATTTTCTTTCTATTGGACCTTTCCTACCAGTTCTCTGAGCTTGTTAAAGTCTGCTCTTTTGAAGTTTGTTGCTCTTATTCTGCTACTCTTTTCCTTCCTTTCTTTAGAATCACAAAATCTATCCTTTCATAGTCACTTTGAGCCAAATTGCCTTCCATCTTCAGATTTGCAACCAATTCTTTCCTGTTGATCAGAATCAAGTCTAAAATAGCTGTCCCCATGGTACTTCCTCCACTTTCTGAAATAAAAAGTTGTCCCCAATACATTACAAGAACTTATTGCATGTTTCATGTTTTGCCATATTGCTTTTCTAACAGATGTCTGGGTAGTTAAAGTCCTCCATTACACTACCAGGTCCCGTGTGTTGGACATTTGTTTGTTCTAGAAGTACCTCATCCATGTCCTTGTCCTGATTTGGTAAACCCTTACCATGACATAACCTGTTCTCTCCTCTCTCTCCCTCCCCACATCTTCACCCAGAGACTTTCAAAATCCCCACTTACCTGCTGCCTAACTCTGTAGCCATCTAAATTTCCATGGTTAACATTTCCGATTTGCCTAAGTTTCTGTCAGTGAACATGCACGCAGCCACCTCTGCCTAGGTGCCCAGGCACCTAGCTCATGCCTAAGTCACAACAGGATCCTCAAACTAGGCATTCCCCACCTATCTTGCTTTTGGGTCTTGCTCAGAGCACACCTAACCCCCCACAAAATGGGGGGAGGAGGAGGCAAAGGTAACTTCCCAGAGATTAGGGTTAGAGCATGCAGGAGACCTGGATTCCATTCCTCCCTTAGCTTGCTGTTGCAAAGGTATTTGAAATTGGATCTCTCCCCCTCCCCCACAGAGGTGAGTCTAATCCCTGGGCTATGGTATATTCTGGGACAATGCTCTCTCACTGCTATTAGAGCCCTTCCATTGGGTATCAGTAGTTATATATTCACTGTAACCTGGGTCTCCCACATCCCAGATGAATGCCCTAGAGACTGGGCTAGAAGTTGTAAGGATGGTGCACCTCCCTTGTGTGTGTGTTTTTGCCAGAAACAACTTTGCAACCTAATTTCAGGAAGCTGAATGTCAGGTTTCTGGCTGAGAATCCCAAGCAAAGATAGGCACCTCTCCCCGGCCCAGAGTTAGGTGCCTAACTCCCCGTGAGAGGCAGGGCTTAGTCAATAGCCATCTCTTCAGCATTTCCTACTGGCTAGATTAGCTGGCTCCCCACTCAATGTGATGCCTTTTGTAGATCCCATTCTTAGGCATCTAATTGTCTCCAGGCATTATATATGGAGCCTAGGCCTCTAACGTGGGGGTTGTGGTTTCCCCGGGGTGGCAAGGCACCTAAAAGTAAGGGGTTGTGATGCTTTGTTCTCTTGAACAAAAATATTTACGTTTTAGTGTAATTTACAATATTTAATATATTTACATTTTTGCTTATAAATTATGTCAAATTGTAGCTCTGCAGAGTTCCTCTAGCTATCCATAAAGCAGGAATAGTGGGGCAGTGGCAAAATGCTTTCCCGCATTGCCCCATCAGTGTACCTAAACTTGAACTGGGTGGGGACTGGGGGTCTAGCCCAGGAGTTCTCAAACTTCACTGCACCGCAACCCCCCAATGGCAACAAAAATTACTCCATGACTTCAGGAGGGGGGATTGAAGCCTGAGTCTGCTTGATTCTCATTGCCCCGGGTCAGGGAGCCAAAGCCCGAGCCCTACTGCCCTGAACTGGGAAGGGGTCAAAGCTGAAGCCCAAGGGCTTCAGTCCCAGTCAGGGGGGCTGTAACCTGAGCCCTGTCACCCAGGGCTGAATCCCTGAGGCTTCGGCTTCAGCTCTGGGCAGTGGGGTTGAAGCCTGAGCCCCAGCATGTCTTACCCAGCCCTGGCGACCCCATTAAAACAAAGTCATGACCCACTTTGGGGTCCCAAACCACAGTTTGAGAACAGCTGGTCTAGTTGTATCTGATTTTTTTTTTACCTCTTTGCTGAAATTGCCAATTGTCTACACTGTGAAAATATGTTAAAAACACGCTAACATGTTTCGACTAGGAACACAATTTTGCCACAAGTAAAATTTAATTTTGTTTTAGCAATTTGTGGTTAACTTGAAAACACGATTGCACTTGTCCACAAGCTTGCCTGCTCCAGTCTTTTCTACAGCCATATATACGCATGTAGCAACATGCTTGGGATCATTCTCCTTAGATCCATATGCAGGAGGCACCATCAGCACATGGGCATTTAATTCCTTGTTAAAAGTATAATTGGCTTTTAAAAGCTGGGTGGTGGAGATGGGCTGCTGTTGGTACTACAGAGGACAAATACTGTCTGGGACTTTGGGGTGAATTATCTTTACTGATTATGCACAGTGGAAGGAGAAGGATTGAGGTCTGAGGGTACAGGGAACCCAAAAAAACCTCAAACCTAAAACCTTTCCTTTGATCTAAGATGTCAGAAATTACATGCTTATCTGTATTACAATGCTTAGTGTTCTATATTTTCATAATGCAATACAAGTATCTTGTGAGGTTTACTAAAGCTAGCATTTTAATAATTTTACTTAAGTCAGGGCACAAATAGTTAAATATTATATTTATGAAACATTATAACTTTCACACCTACAAGAAGTTTGCATGCTAGCACTAGGAAGTTAACAAGCAGTTCCATCTCACGTCCCCCGCCCCCCAAGTACTTACCTATTAGAGGAAACCATAGTCTTGGCAGGATTTGCATCAGAGCAACTTGCTTTAGCTCTGGGGAGAAGGGGTAGCAATAATGTTTAGGGACAGAATGTGGAATGTATTGTGTTCTCTCCTAATCCTCTGTTCAGCTCAGATATGTGCCTCTACTTCGTGCTCAGACAAAATGGCTATTAATTTATCAGGAGTTTTGCTCTCAGTATAGATTTCAGTGTTCGGCTGCTAGTCAGGATTGTGCAGCTGAGCCTGGACTATGCCTCCAGACCTAAGCGTAATCAGCAGAAATACAAAGCTCGTCACAAGATAGGTCTTCACTCAGGGAATACTGCCTGCACCTGAGTCTGTTTTATGAGGCTTCCTTTTTTGCAGTTTCTTAATGATCTCTATTTAAAAAAAAAAGTTGAAAAATAGCCTACTTTGCAATGCTATGCTGAGTGTGCATTTGCATTTTTGATTGAATTACATTATAATATAATTGCATTTAAGTCTCGTTTTTTAGACTTGTAACCATATGACAGATTTTAACATTGATAAAACAAAAATTAACATAGTATTCTGAAGTTCCATGTATTATTATAAATCCATCTATTATCGCAAGTCATCTTCTGGCTCTAAAAAATCCTATAGGAATAGATTGATAGATTCTAAGGCCAGAAGGGACCACTCTGTTATCTAGTCTGACCTCCTGTATAACACAGGACATAAAACTTCCACAAAAGAACTCCTAGAGCATATCTTTTAGAAGACTATCCAATCTTGATTTAAAAGCTGTCAGTAATGGAGAATCCACCAAAACCCTCGGTAAATTGTTCCAAAGGTTAATTACTGTCACTGTTTAAAAAAATGTCTTCTTTGTATTCTGAATTTGTCTAGTTTCAACTTCCAACCATTGGCTTGTGTTATACCCTTTTTCTGATGGGTTTGAAAAAATTAGATTATTAGATTGAAAAGCCCATTATAAGTATCTACATGGATAACAATTATTTAATAAACTGTAGTCAAGTCACCCCTTAACCTTTTCTTTGTTAAGCTAAATAGAGTAAGCTCCTTGATTCTATTGCTATGCTGTATGTTTTCTAATCCTTTAATCATTCTCATGGCTCTTCTATCAATCGTTTTCAGTTTATCAATATCCTTCTTTTAAATGGTGGGCACCAAAACTGACACAGGATTCCAGCAGCAGGCGAACCACAGCCAAATAGAGGTAACATAACCTCTCTTCTCCTACTCAAGATTCCCATGGCTGTTTATGCATCCTAGGATCCTGTCAGCTCTTTCGGACACACTGTTACACTGAGAGCTCATGTTTGCCAGATTATCCACCATGCTCCCCAAACTTTTCAGATTCACTGCTTCCCAGGATAGAGTCTCTCATTCTGTAATTATGATCTTACATATAGAGTGACCAGATGTCCCAATTTTATAGGGACAGTCCCGATATTTGAGGCTTTGTCTGATATAGGCACCTATTATCCCCCACCCCCTGTTGCGATTTTCACACTTGCTATCTGGTCACCCTAGACACATTATTTGTTCCTAGATGTATACATTTAGCTGTATTAAAATGCATGTTGCTTGCTTGCTTACAGTTTACCAAGCTATCCAGATTCCTTGGAATCCGTGACCTGTTCTCTTCATTACGTACCACTCACCCATTTTTTTGTGTCATCTGCAAACTCTATTTGTGTTGTTTTTTATGTTTTCTTCCAGATCATTGATAATGCTAAATAGTATAGGGCCAAGAACTAATCCCTGCTGAAAACACACCTGCTTGGTGACTATTTCCCTCCCTTTACAATTACAGTTTGAGACTTATCAATTAGCCAGTTTGTAATGTGGGCTTGTGGTGCTGGCAGGCCAGATGTCGTCAGCTCTTGCCAAGGCTGCAGGCATTAGCTAAGAACTGACAAACTCATGGCTGGAGACCAGACCATTCAATTATGTTAGTGTGTCATTCTCATAAGAATGTATTTGGTGTTTAGACTCTCTAGAATGTTTGTAAGTTGCTGCCAGAGCCGGCGCTTCCACTAGGCGACCCTTGGCGGTCGCCTAGGGCGGCAAGATTTGGGGGGCGGCATTTTGCCGCCCTCGGCGGAAATTTGGTGGCGGGGGGTCCTTCCACTCCGGGTCTTCGGCGGAAATTCGGCAGCAGGTCCTTCACTCACTCCGGGACCCGCCGCTGAAGTGCCTCGAAGACGCGGAGCGGAAGGACCCCCGCCGCCAAGGGCGGCAAAAACCCTGGTACCGCTCCTGGTTGCTGCATGCATTAATCTTATTTGTAATGTCTGTATTCCATGCTATAAGGAAATATGTAAGGTTTGCTTTATAACTTTGAAAATGTTTGCTCTAAACTTGTGAATCCAGATGGGAAGTGTGTTTTCCCCCTTCCCCACCGCCCCGGTCCAGAAGAACTATCAAAATCAGATGGTCTATCAAGGAATATCACAATACAAAGCATTTCCATTAACCAATCCTATGTGCAAGAAAGCTCGTCCTGTGGGCATGGAGGCTGAATGAAGGAAATAAAACACAGACCCAGGATAATATTTCATATGTTGGCTGTTTGGACTCTCACAGGGCCAGAGACACCAAACTGAAGTCAGAGATCCCCAGGGGCTACCTCCTGGGTCCTCCCTGAAAGACCCTTTGAACTGACAGATCACTACAACTCTGTCACGTTTAAGATTTAGATTGCAGCTCATTTGTGTGTGTTTGCTTGCTTTAGCCCGTAAATAACTAGGAAAAAGAAATAAGAAAGTTAACAAACCTTTGGATAGTTTATTCCAGGGTTGGCTGCAGGCCTTGTCTTTGGTGTAGGATCTAGGGCACCAATTGATCTGAAGTAAGTGACTAATTCCTTGGGATTGGAAGCATTCTATGTTGTGATTTTTGGTGTAAGTGGCCATTTATCACTAAGTCCAGTTTGCCTGGCTGGCAAGATAGACTGGAAAGTCTAAGGGGACTGTCTGTTGTTCCATGGTAAGACTTTTATAGTGATCCAGGTATTCACATTGGTTGCTGGCTTGGTTAAATCTAATTATAGAACATATCACTCATTTGGGGTGCATTTGGTAGCCTGCCCTGAGGTAAGTACACATGGTTGTGAGTCACTCCTGACAGTGTGACATGAACCATGTTAATTTTATCTCTTTCTAGGTTGTTTTAATCAAAATATCATGCAATACCAAGTCAAAATGCCTTACAGAACTCTAAGTATATTACATCAACACTATTATCTTTATTAACCAAACTTGTAATCTCATCAGAAAAATCTTCCTTTGTTTGAAGGATCTATTTTTCCATAATCTCATGCTAATTTGCACTAAGTACATTATTCTCCTTTCATTCTCTATTAAGCGAGTCCTGTGTCTGTCTCTTCAACATCTTGCCCTGGATTGATCATAGGTCTGAAAGGCCTATAATTATCTGGTTCATCCCATTTACCCTTTTTAAAAAGTGCACCAAGAGTTACTGAAAATCACCATTAACTGTCCAGCAAGTTCATCAGCCAGGTCTCTTAAAACTCTAGGACAGTTGCAGTGTATTTTCAAGTGCACATTATATTCATAATATATTGCCCAGTGAAATAGTGTTGTGACTGGATATTGGAAACTTTCTAAGGTAAGGAATGATATTAATAACTAAGCTCTCATGTCAGGTTGGCTGTATTCTTTTTTTAGCATAGCAAATTCAGTCCAGATTTCTTTTTCCCCCAGGTGCCAGTAATTTCATACAGTATAAACTTGATATCAGTTATTCCGTATAATTTTTTTTTATGAAACAAAGCTGAAACAGCAACATTTTGTCTTTTTTAAAAAAGTAATCATTAGATAAGATTCACATAACTACGCTTAACAATTCTGATGTGTTTACATATGCAGTTACAAAATTTCATAAGAAGTTTTCTTTTGGGCTATGTGCTTCATGTGTCAGCTATGGTACCTTGCAGTTGCAGTACATATAAAATGTATTCTCTCCAGAGTAATTTAAAGTTCAATGCTTGTGAGGTGCTGATCATTTTCTGTTAGCTGTTGAACATCCTCTGCTCCCAAATGAAGCACCTTGCAAAACCTGGCTTATAGTACATACAATGGTACATAAGGTTAGAAAAGTCAGTTCCTCCACTTCAGCCTCGAGCAAAGAGCAGGATCTTATTTTTCTAGATTTTTTTTTTAATCTATCCTGGTTTTTGACATCTCTGATGATTCACCTGCCTTACCATGTAGTTCATTCCATTGACTAATTGCCCCTATTAAGAATGTTTATTCTTTTGTCTAACCTGACTTTTGAATTTTTTTCTTTTAGACTGCTATTCCTTTAATCAGATTTATATTTATTTTACACCGAAAAAACTATGTGCAAATGAAATGAAATGCTTGTGTTTCCTTAGGCTTTTGGATGCATTTTATTACAGAAATGTCATTGGCTGCCTATAATTTTGGATGTTAGGGAGAATTTGTGTAAATATGGAAAACTGTTTGAAAGTTTCCCATATTAATGAGGCTTAGAAAAATGAAGGCTGATCATCTTCTTTCCTCAAAGCTCTGAAAGGGGTTAGCTCCCAGTGATGTCAATGGGCAGAGAGACAAGTCTGGCATTTAGGATGCATTCAGCATACTGCAGGGTCAAGATGATAATTATTTACTGCTATACTGAAACTGTACACTGTTCTCAGGCTTGATCTTGCTATTATTCCACAGCAGAACTCTCATTGACTTCAGGAGGAGGTTTTTAGTGTGGATTAATGGCAGCAATGGATTCTAATTAGTCTTTCTGAACTGGATTATCTCACTTTTCCTTTAGAAGGGCATTCTAACCATTTGCTCAATGTTTTCTTTCTTTCATAGGTCATTGGGGGCGATGTATAGGTGACTGCGGGTCAGGTGGTATTCGGAGTCGAGCCGTGTGGTGTGTCCATGTAGAAGGTTGGACAACCCACCATTCAAACTGTGAACTGAGGGACAAACCTGAAAACCAAAGGAGCTGCTTTCAAGTATGTGACTGGCACCTTGAACTCTTTGAGTGGAAAGTTTCAGAATGGCAGATATGTGTGCTTGTTCCTTTTGCTCATGGTGAAATCAAACCAAGGACTACAGACTGTGTGACTGCACAGCATGGGCTACAACACAGAAGCGTACATTGTATTCAGAAACTGAATAGAACTATAGTTGCCAGTGAAATATGTGAATATTTTATACCACAGCCACCTGTAGAACAAGCTTGTCTAATACCTTGTCCACAGGATTGTGTTGTATCAGAATTCTCCAAATGGTCTGAGTGCAGCAAAGACTGTGTGAGGAGTTTACAACACAGAACTCGTTTTGTTATCTCTCCTCCACTCTATGGTGGTTCCAATTGTCCAAATCTTACTGAATCAAGAATCTGTGATGTCCCTATCTCTTGTTCTCTTGGGGAAGAGGAATACACTTACAGTCTTCAAGTTGGACCTTGGAGTAAATGCAGGTTACCTCACCTTAAAGAAGTTAGTCTTATTGGAAGAACTATGCTGGATTTCAGTTCGGATTCTGCAGAACGAAGCACATTCAAACTGCACAGTTATAAATCCCACCACTATTCCAAGCCATGGGATGTAGAAATAGGTTATCAGACAAGGCAAGTTAGGTGTACAAGGAGTGATGGGAAAAATGCTATGCTGAGGTAAGGGTATCTTCACATTCATCTTTTATTTTATCTAAAATAGGTTTGTTTTGTAGAAAGCTGGCAAACAGGTTCTGCCTGGTAACACGATGCAAAGGCACTTAGTTTTTGAGTTTTAAACCCACATTTTAATGCACTTTTTGTTTTTTACTTTGGCTTTGCAAGGAGGGTAAACAATGTAATTGGGCTATTTTGCATACTTTTACTATTTGTGAATGTTTACATGAATTTTGTTTTTAATGCTCCCTTTTTGTGCTAGTGTAACCCACATATCTCCTGAGTGTGGTGTTCTGTCCCACCTAGTGGCACCGAGACCACTTACACACAGAGAGCTAAATTTGTCTGCTCTACAGCCTTAGCTAACAGCCAGTTGGCTTTTAGCTCATGAGATAGAGGCTCATGCACTAAGCTCTAGAGGTCCCCCGTTCGATCCTGCCTGCCGACGACCAGGGTCTGTCAGAGTTATACTAGTCTCAACTTATTTTTGTTTGTCCATTACAGGAAATGGAAGAGTATATTGCTTTCTTTGTAATATTAACAATTCCAATTAAATTTTTTTTTGCTGTAGATACAAATTATTCTTGTAGAATATAGTATTACTTTTGTTAGACTGAATGTGCCAAACTCTATCCCAACCTAAACTCTTGGTATTCTCACTGATTACATCATGGGTGCAACTCAGTGAAGAATTTTGGCACAATACCAATTGAGATATTGATATTTCCAGCAATGTTGCTTTAGCTAATGAAAGTTCAGTAATATAATAGTTTTATTTTCATCTAAGCGTAATTATGGACCTTCATATGCATATGCAACTCTTATTGATGCCAATGGTAGGTATTAGAGTATATTGGAGAGAATGAAGTCTTACATTTCTTTCTGTAATACCAGTTGTTGACTGCTGTCCTCTTTTTGGTACCTAATCATTTTTTTAGACCATATGGTATGGATTCCTATTATTTCAATGTCAATGTTGTAATACTGTACAGCAAAGCAGTGAAAACCTTTTTATTCTTCCAATTTCTCCTCAGATTTATATTTAAAATATTTTAGCACTGCATTTAATTTAGTATTGAAACATTGTTTTCGATAACATTAGAAGTTCTTCAAAAATCTTGCTCCCGAATTTTTCAGAACTCCGTGTATTTCTCACTAATCTATAGCTCCTGGCACCTGCTCACATTCAAATTGGAGAGAGATGGGGTTATTTTGTGTTCGATGCTTTGCTTGTATTAATGTCACTGGCAGTTTTGCACACATACTGAGATGAAATATACCCTGTTGCCTTTTTCGTACCTGCTTTTATTATATCTGCTGCGAAGTACAGATGTTTTTATTGGTTAGAAGAAGAGTCAGCGCAAACTATTCCAGCAGTTTCTGACATCTCCACTTTTTTGCATGACTCTAAATATATAGCCTGATTTTAATCTTGCTTACACCAATTTTACCGTCATAGACTTTAATGGAGCTACTTCTGATTTGTATCCCTGTGACATCAGAATTTGGCTCATGGGCTCTAGGGTATATCTACACTTCATTGTAAACCCAGGTCTGTGAGATCTGAGCTTGTGGACTCGGTGTTTCTAGGGCTGATCTTGAGTATCCACACTGCATTGTAAACTTGGGCTTATAGTTACAGGACACTGGTCTCACAGCCATGCTAACATGTCCATACTGCACTACCCAGAACTTCTGACTCAAGTCTGCAGTTCGAGCTGGATTCACACTGCAGAATTACAGGGCTTGGACCTGAGTCACCGCAGGACTCCGGTTCTCACTCCCATCCCTCCCAAGCAGGGTCCTAGGACATGAATTCTGAGTGCTTGCTGACCTATGTCAGACTGATTTGTATGTGGATGGAAGCAGGGCTTGGGCTCAAACCGGAGTCAGAGCCTGGGCTTAGAGTGCAGTGTAGACATCCCTTAATATCCAGTTAACTGATTTCCTGATGCTTACCGTGCATGCTTCACCACAGATGATGCATACAAAATTCTGTGTTAGATTACACATTCCATGCCACTAAGCAGATTCATCTCAAGAAAAAGAAGAGTGTGTTTCCACCACTACATTCCCTACTCAGGCTTCCACTATGTGGGGGGAAAGGTGCAGATTCAGTTTATAGCTGAGGTGCCATAGAGCCCCACTGGCAGAGACTCATAGACTTTAAGGTCAGAAACGACCATCATTATCATCTGGTGTGACCTCCTGCGCACTGCAGGTCACAGAACCGCACCCACCCATTCCTGAAATAGACCCCTAACCTCCAGATGAGTTACTGAAGTCCTCAAATCATGATTTTAAAAATGTCAAGTTACAGAAAATCCACCATTTACATTAGTTGAAATCTGCAAGTGACCCATGCCCCATGCTGTAGAGGAAGGTGAACCCCCCCCACCCCCCCAGGGTCGCTGCCAATCTGACCTAGGGGAAAATTCCTTCCTGACTTCAAATATGGTGAGCAATTAGACCCTGAGCATGTGGGCAACACCCACCAGCCAGACACCTGGGAAAGAATTCTCTGTAGTAACTCAGAGCCCTCCCCATCTACTGTCCCATCACCGGACTTTGAAGATATTAGCTGCTGGAGGGATGCCATGCCACCTTCTTGCCAAGTGCCTTCCCCTTTTTTGGGCTGTGCTAGTCGCTTTTTATAGGGCAGATTTAATCACTGCAACCTCCTTCTGGCAGACTTTCTTATGACAGATGCTTGTGAATCTAGCTCATAATTTAATATTATTGCACAAATAAAATAAGCTACCTTTATTGATTTGGTTGGGGGTTAAGGATCGCGTTATTTGATAGCCCTCAGATTATCACATGTTTCATTATAAGGGTATCTTTTTTTGTATGCAGTTGCTAGTGGAAATTGTGCAATTTGGTACTAGAAACCTAAAATCCAAAGCATACTGCACATATAATACTAGAAATAAAATGTCACCACTACAACATGTCCCAGACAACATAAACAATCACCTAGTAATGTCTCATTTCATTGCATGACATATTTGCAAGCTTGCTTTTGAAGAATGGACCAGATCTTGCAGGTCCTGTAAAGCATCTCTTTACAATAATGATGATATTTTTGGCCACTGACAAAGAAAAGCAAACACATTTGCATAACCCTGAGCAGAGCTGAGCTTAGGCAGCCAAAAATCTGCTGTGGAACTGGAAAGAGAAAATGAGGTTTCTTCTTTGGGGTGTTGAATGGGTACTGATGAGATACATCTTATAGATGAGAAAAACTGAAGCAAATGGGAAGTACCACACAATATATCTGTAATGAAATCTCTCATGGCATTGAATAATTATTATGATAAATGTCCTAAGAATTTCACCATGCTCATTAGCCTTATGACTGCTTAATCATAAAAGAAAAATGCCAGGTAATCAAAGTGGTCCATTGACTGTCAGAGAGTATTTCAGGAAGGGAAATACCTGTGAATCTGATCTCAAATTTTAGAATGTTAGAGCACATATGACTGTGTAGTGTTAGCCATGGTGCCTTCCTTATTATTGAAGTTGTTTAATTTGTGCGGTAGTTTGTGCAACCATTACTTATGTTTGCGAGCAGTACCTACTGGAAATATTTGTGAGTGAGTGAGTCCTATATTTGCAAAGATGCCTCAAATGGAAATTAAACTTTCTGCTTTAGACAGTTACAAAGACTCAAACAAGTGAATCTGTAAAAAGAATTCTCCTTCTCTGGCCAAAAAAGTGTATTTCGTTGATAAGGCCACAAGCTGCTTTCATGTGTTATGAAGCTGAAGACAGCAGTCATCTCTTTGCAGCTGCAGGATTACTGGGGGGAATTCATTTTGGTTTCTTAGCCAGTAAGCTTATGGTTCATACTAATAGAAGCTTTCTGCCTTTTTGAGATGGCTAGCAATGGTATGAAACTTACTTGCCTCAAACCTGCTTTTATTTTCTCATTAATTGTTGTTAACTAACATGGCAGAAGCCAGCCAAAAGAACCTCCTCTGTCCAGCATGAAGCATTATATGTGAGAAGAAGAATCCCCTGCATAAGGTATTCAATTCAATTAAAAAAAATTGCACCCTACAGAGATTCGTTTGACTGTTCCAGCCACAAGTGCATGAGCAAAATGCACCAGCCTTGCAAGAAGAAAAAAAAAAAAAGAAAAAGAAAAAAGAAAAAGAGAAGAAAAAAGCCTAAGATAGAATTACTTTGTGGGGAGTTGAAGGTGATGGAAGGGCGGCCAGACCTCAATCTTTTGTGGAAGCAATTCTAATCATTATGGCCTGAAAAGGATCACTGTGAAATCGAACATCATGCATTCTTTTATTTCAGGAATTACAAGAGAATTTCCATTTTGTTTTTCCAAAGAGTCTGCAAGTGTTTAAATATAAGCCTCTGCCTAAGTCACCAGAATGTGTATGTCACTTCTTATGTTGGTGGTTTCTGCATTGTCACATCTGAGCACACCTACAGGAGATTGGGATAAGATCTACTCATTCTGTTGGGTTAGACAAATTAGACAGATTAGACCATCCTAAATCAAGATTTTCAAAAATTGGTGCCTAAAGTTAGGCTCCTAAATCCATTTTAGGTTCCTAAGTAGATCTGGTCTAATTTTCAGACGTGCTGGACATGCTCAGTTCTCACTGAATGTACTCCGCACTTTTGAAACATCAGGCCAAACAATTTCAGAACCCAACTTCAGGCACTCCTTTCTGAAAAGCTTGGTCCCAGCTACCATAGTGATCATGACTGTGAGATCCATGCCTGCCGAGATAGATGAAATAGAATTGTAAGTACATTTTTAATTCTAACAGGTCAATGCTTGCGCTGTTGTAATAGTGAACATTTTTGGAGGTGGTCTCAGCCTAGACAAAGCCTTATGTTCAGTCTTTTACCAAGCCATTTTCTCATTCCCATTTTGGATCCCTGAGTGAGCTAGGATTGGAATTTGAACCTAGGTCTCCCAAACATCCTTTTCATTTGGGCAGTGAAATTGCATCTTTGGCTCACAAGCTCAGAAAACTTAACAGTGATGCCTCACATGTCTAGTCTTTACTTGTGTGAGTTTGCCCCAGATACATCTGGAATACATAAGACTGTGTCTGAGCTTTGTCCAAGAGGAAAGCGCATGTTTTTACATTTGGTTTTGGGTGGCACGGCCACAGTTATTTTGACTTCAGGTCTCTGAACTAACAGATAGAAACCAGTGAGACTCACATTTTAGTGAGTCGTTGCACATAAGAATCTGCTGGGGAGCAGATGTTATGAGGTAACACTGGCCAGAGTATGTGCACGTGTATGTATTTTTCACTGCCTTTGCTCACTAGAAATATTAAAATGAAAAGAAAATCCAGTTCTTTGACACCATTCAGGGCTGTTTACTTGCTTTATGTTAACTTGTTCGATCCAGTATTTGCCGCAGATTCTAATCTCAGTTACAGCTATAAACCCCCCAACATGGAATGGGGTTATACAGCTGTATGTAAGGCTAGTTTCAGTTGACGCTCTCTTGAAAATGTTGTATCAGGTGCCCTACTAGCCATGTTGAGATCCACTGAAATTTCCCAGTATAATCAGATTGGCCAGTAATTTACTTTCACTAGCTCCTTATCTATTAGAAATTAGAATGGTTTTTAAACAATATTTTGCACACTGTCTTACTAAGGTCCTGAGCAATGTATAGATAAACTAGTAAAAGGGAAATAAGGCTGTCTGCCTAGCTTAATATTACAAAGAAAAAGATTAAAGATGGTTAGGGTGGGTATAAGCTCCGAAGCTGTTTGGATATGGTTGCCAATCCGTTGTTAAAATGTATTGACATTTTATACCTGTGCTAATGTTTAAAGGTCATGATGGAGGCGGTTAGCGAGTAAGTATTTCACCTCCTATAACACCTATATACATCTAAAATTAAAATGGTTATGGAGTTTTCATCGTAGGCTCCACTGGACAACAGAGAGCTATCCCATAGTGTAGTCTATGCTTTCCATTCAGGTTTTTATACCACAGTCATCCTGATATCTGAGTGCCTAATTTTGCATGTTTAGCTCATTTACAGTCTTTGCTTAGGATAACAATATGTTGCACTTAGTGTTTCTAAGCACTAATTAATTCACCCTCACAACACCCCAGAGGTAAGGAAGTAGTTTCTTAATTTTAAAGGTGAGGAAACTAAGACACAGAAGGGTTGACGTTAAACAATTTCAAATGTGGGTGCTTAAAGTTAGGCCCCTAAAGCTATATTTGGGCAATATATAAAGACCAAATCCAATTCAATTAAATCCGTGGGAATTTTCCTATTGACTTCAATAGCAGTTGGGTCAGCCTCTAAGTCACCTTATTTTCAAATGTGCAGAGCACTCACAATGACAATGCTCTTATTGACTTCAGTGGGACCAGGATTTGTCCCCTTTGTGGCGAGGCCACTTCCACACGTTGTCTCCTCAGGATAGCAACTATAGGTAACAGGAGCCAGCTGCTCTTGAATGCTTTTAAATTATCCTATATGCTGCAAAATAAGTGGTAGTTCTAATGCACAGCCTACGTATCCATCTTTCCCCCCTGTTTGTTTCCTATCAAAGTCCATCAAACTGTCTCCTGGTGACTAGTCAGATCTAAGTAGTAGTGCAAGAACTGCATAGCTATGCATGCCCCATGACTGGCAGCAGGTAATAAAGGTAAAAAAGAGGCATAATGTTTGTTGGTGAGGGCAAAAGTTGCAGACAGGAATGCACAAATCTCTGCCTATATAAGTGCTATGCTTATTTAAAGTGTTGCAATGTTACTAATACAGCTTTCAGAGTATTTTCAGGAATGTAGTGTTCATGGCTACATAAAGCTGAGCTCTGGCTAAAGTGCTCTGCCTCTTCAAATGGCATTATGAGCATGTTTAACCCCACCTCCCCCCCACCTCACTGAAGAGGTCAGTATCCCTATTTTACAGATAGGGAGACTGTGACACAGGTGGTTAGTGACCTGCCCCACATGATAGAGGGAATGAAGATCAGACCTGGAATTAGATCACTTGACCATCATAGTTAAATACTGTGGGTTCAAAAATCCATCTCAGGTTCTTACTTTAATAGGAGTAGAGCGTGGGCAGAGCTGGGGGGAATAAAACAGTGGGGGGCGGGGGGAATGAAGAGAAGTAAGTGGCTAGAAGTGTAAAGAAATCTTCAGAAAGGGAGGAAAAATGTGTATGGCAGGGTAAAAATTCTTAGGGGAGGGGAGAATAAACACACACAGAGTGCTCCTGTTTGTGCCAGCTTTGTAGTAAGGGAGGGATTTGACTATCCTTAGTCCGTAGCTAAGTTTTACCTTTGACTAGAAAGTATTTTCCATGTATGTATTCAATTGAATCATGCTCTGGGGTCCATGGGGGGAGAATATGGGTTTAAATTAAAGGGAAAAAAGGTTTTGCAAGAAAGCAATGTGATGCAGTTTGGAGTGAGCAAAAAAAATCCTGCTCTCCTAGTTCTCCACACTGGTATTCCATGTGGAATGCCTGTGTAACTGGCCCCAAAAATATTCCATGGGTCACATTACTTTTTACTGGGGTATGTTGGCGGAAAGTATATTAACAAGGAGCCAGAGCCTAATCCCCCACACCCCCAGCACTGAGCCACTCCACCCAAAATCACAGCCTATATGCGCCCCCTGTCCTCCTGCTTTGTCCCCTTCTCCCACAACCATCTCTTCTTTTTCTCTCCCATTCTACTTCCTGTTTTGTGGCCTGAGCTGGTCCACCAAACCACCACTTCTCCTTATTAAATTCTTCCTTGAGACCTACTTCTACTGGGACACACAACAGAGATGTTACATATTTTTTTTTAAATTGTCCACCAGGCATTGCTGAGTAACTGTATGATCTTAGTATTTACTTGTATTATGATAGCACCTCGAAGCCACTACCCCATTGTACAAACATACAATCAAAGAGAAGGTCCTTGCCCTAAAGAGCTTGCAATCTAAATAGCTATTGGTGTAACTCTTGTCCTCCCTCTCTCAAACCCTTCCTTCAGCTTTATTTCCCGTTAGTTGTCACATGTCTGATATTGGACTATAAGTTTCCAGGACAGGGGTCATGTCTCTTGTGTACTGTCAGGCACCTAGGACATTTTAGATCACTATGGAAGAAGCATGTAAAAGGATTCCTTCCATATTAGTTTTATAAATATCCAGTTTCTAGTAAAGAGCCCTGAATGAAAGCATGTGCCCTGGTTAGTTTCACTGTGTTAGTAAGTAATCTAAAAGAGATTCAATAACTGATCCCTTGACATTTCCCACCTTTTAAGAGCTACACGCTTTGCTCTTTGCATTTGGTAAAACCCTGATTGTGAGCCATTAGGGGCTGGAAAAGAATAAAATTACAAAGGAAAGCAAAGTCTGCACTTAGCTGAGCTACATTTGTAATAGTTTCATACCAACCTTGCAAATTGGTCATGGACATTTACAAGTCTGGGCAAATATCTGCTTACTCTGTCTTTCCCCGGGATTCCCCATCCCAGAGTTTTCTTTCTCTGCTGGCTCCATCTCCCCCCCCCCCATCTCCACTTTCTTGGTGTCTCCCTGGTGAAACCCCTGCCCCTAAGTCACTAAATTTTCTCTCATTTTACCCCTTCCCACCTCCCATTGCACCAGTTGCTATGGCACTGGAGGGTAGGAAAGGGGGTTTCTTCTTTTCTAGAGGACCATTGATGGCTCTGTGGCTGAACTGCAGATGGCTGTGGAGGAGGAGAGACTGTAAAGGGGTGGAGCAGGAATTGTTGTTTTCTGCAGGTTCCCTTTTGCAGTTCTACTAAATGCCATTGAGCAGAAGAAAAAAGGAATTGATCAGGTAGCTGCCTGCATACGTGTGCTCCTATAGCTAGCATTGGGATATTTAAACAGAGAGAAAAGTTACTTGCTTGAAGTAATCAAGTTTCTGTATTTTTGAAAAGCTGTTTTAATTCTGTACTTCAGGGATTGTTTGCTTTTTGTTTTTTTGTTGAGATACTCTTGAGTCATTCTAATATAACGCTGTCTGCAGCTGTAAACTCTTAAGGCCTGCTTCTCCACGTTCACCTGGCATAGTGATGCTCACTTCTGTAAAGTGAACAAGCACTTTACAGTGATTTTGCACAGATATAAATGACAAAAGGAGCAAATATTGGAGAATCAGATCCACAGAATCCAGCTGCAAAATTCCAGGAGCTTTTTGCTTTCATTTGGCTTTGGAATCACTCTGTAGATCTAGAAATATTTAATTTAGTGGTTTTAATCAAGCCAAGAGAATGCAAAGCCAGAATGTCTATTAGAACTAATATGGTTTTGGTTCGCATGTCAGGCCTGGTCCACACTAAGCCCCCAGTTCGAACTAAGATACGCACCTTCAGCTACGTGAATAACGTAGCGGAAGTCAAAGTATCTTAGTTTGAACTTAAAGGTACTTACCGCGGGTCCACACGCGGCAGGCAGGCTCCTCCATCGACTCCGCCTACTCCTCTCGCAGAGCAGGATTACCGGCGTCGACAGCGAGCACTTCCGGGATTGATTTATCGCGTCTAGACAAGACACGATAAATCAATCCCAGAAGATCGATTGCTGGCCGCCGAACCAGCGGGTAAATATAGACGTACCCTCACTCTACTTCTTGGTGTGATCACAGAATCACAGGTTTAAAAACCTAATTTTATTGCTTCATCCTAAAGATGTTGAGCTCCCTCCAGTCTCTCAGAGAAGTGTTGTTCAGCAGGAACTATTTCAACTCCTGACTCACTTGGACGCTTGGATATCCAACAGAAAGAATGTGGTGATGTGAACTGTTCATAGTGACAGCAGTTCTGCAATATTCTGTGTGTGGTTTTTTTTGTCCTGGATAGACTGTGAAGTACGGGCTTGATCAAGCTCATAAAAAGAAGTTTACAGAGTATATCATCACTGAACTGCTTTTTGAATCTTTTCTAACTCGGGGTGAGCTGGACATACACTGTGCAAGATATTTTAGCTGAAAAAAATCTAAATACAGTCTTTCCTAAAACATGCCAGATTAATTATGATATCACACCTGATTCACCTTTCACTTACGCCAATTTTACCCTGGTATAACTCCATTAATTTAACTGAAATTACTCTGGATTTGCACTGATGGAAGTGAGATCCAGAACCTGTATGTAATATTTGGGGGGGGAGGGAGGGCAGTGAGGTGGAAGGGGACTGTAGAAAAATTAAAATCTAGCAACAAACAAGAACTCCTCAGATTTTTTTTTACCATTTTCTCATCACAGCCTTTGTATGCAAGAAACCATCCCACTGACCTTTCAGTCATGTGTCATGCCTAAAGATTGCGAGACATCAGTTTGGTCTGTGTGGAGCACCTGCTCGAAGACTTGTCACTCGGGGGATCTCTCACCAGGATTCCGAAGCAGACACAGGAGCATAAAATACATTGTAGTAGGCACTGGGAAGGAGTGCCCTGAGCTAGAAGAGAAGGAGGCCTGCAACGTAGGAGGAAAAGAACTTCTCCATCCGTGCCCCAGGTATATTACATGCTTTTATCAGCACCTTTTCAAGTGGAATGCAAAGCCCTTGTTTGCCTATTTGTTGGGAACCAGCAAAGCTCTTTGATAACGAAGGTCAAATTTATTCCTGTCTCTCTACGCCCCCTCCCCTTATTTTCGCAAAAAGGTTAATGATTCAAAGATTTTTTTTTTAAAAAGTATAAATGTAAACTTATTCTTGAATTAGTAGCTGAAAGCCCATGCTGCCGCATGGGTGTAATTCATAAATGGATGAGATCTTAAAAATTGAAAGGTAACACACAGTGAATCTCAGTGATACTCTAAACACAAAAAGCTCGCAACCATGTTTGTAGCTGTTTCCATTGCTTCACACTGACTCAGACATTCTAGGCTTCAAAGTGATGTTCGAGGTTATTATGTGTGTGCTGATTATCTTGATTTATGGGTGGGGTGTGGTATGTTGGGAGAGCTGTATGGATCTGTGTGGTTGTTGAATGAGGGGGGAGTGATACGTTGAAGGGCTGTATGTGTTAGGGGTTATTTTATCTGTTGTGTTGGTGGTTGTGTTGATTTGTGTCTAGGGGGTTGTGCTGGGCAATTTGTGTTGATTTGTGGGAGTGTCAGCTGGGCTCACGGGTGCGGCAATTGGATCAAGTAATCCACTGTCTGTCTGAAACTGTTGCATGAAACTTAGCTGGAGAGTGAGACCGGTGATTGGTTAAATTACCTCTGATATCACAATGGTCTAGGATTCTTGGAATGGCATAGATACATGTCTTACTGTTGCCTGGGTATAATATATAAAGTCAAAATGGCTGAGAACTTAAAAATTGGATGGTACCAAACTCTGAATTCCAGTCATGATTGAACAGAAAGCGCACTCAACCATGCCTTTAACCACTTCCATCGCTTCGCACTGACTCAGACATCTTTGGCTTCAGAGTGACGGAGACAATGACAATCCTGGAATCTTATTATATAGACACCTGAAGAGAATTAGTTGCTCACAGAGGGCAGAACTAGGGGCAGAATCCGTGGCTTTGCAGGTGAGGAAAGAGAGCTCCTGTGCATACACAGAGCCTCTCTGACTTCATGGAGGTGGGGCAGGTGTCCATGGCTGTCTGTTAATTGGCTCTGGAAAACTTGAAAGAGTCCACAACAGGCAAAGAGCAGTGAAAGCTCATCTTGGATGACTATTTCTTCTCTCTCCACAGAAAAGAACATCCTCGTGGGTAAATAGGGATTGGTGGGAGGGAATAGCATGGCTTTGATCTTACCAACTTCCAAAACCCTCCCACAAGGAGACACGTTATCCCCACAATAGCTGACTCCATATTGCAGCCAAAAAGCCTCTGGCGGAGGGGATGGGGGGGGGGGACGGACTCTGCAAGATGCACATCCTCTTGGAAACACGAAACCTGTGCAAGTGTCATTAAAGGGATCACAACTTGAGTTCCTTCAAAGTCAGCCAATTACTGATCAGCTCTGTGCCCCCAGCTAGGAGCAGGAGGGGGGGTGGGTAGGTAAAAAAATTCGGTTGCTTGATTGGATCCAACAAACAAGCTCTCGTGTACTGATTTTTACTCTTTACCTAAATGCACGTCAATTTCAAAGACAAAAGAATGAGAGATTGTCCTGCTGATTTTATGCTCTGTGTACAATTGTTTCAGTTGATACCTGATTGAAACACACGAACTGCTGGTTAATGAGGAAGTGGCGAGAGGTGTGTCTGTAGCCTAGGTTCCCATCCCTGCCATTTTTTTTTACACTGATGAATTGGAGTACGAAATTGTGACAGTTGCACCACAGCACTGTATAGATGGTGGTGTGGAACACCAGCAAGCGCACCAGAGGCTGTACCCCATGCTGGTGCCTCATACAGCTCTCCCAGTGCTACCCTTTGTGCACAGGGAGAGGGTTGTGTGTGCTCTGCTCTACCTGTTAAGATGGAACAGATTGTTCTCTCAGTATGCCAGCTCTGTACCGTGGGTCATTGTGTGTGTGTGTGTGTGTGTGGTTGGGGGAGGGGGATTCTCATCATCCCAGAAACTCTAAGCTTCTTCCCACCCATTCCCATCTACTTTTCAGCATTCTGCACATTAAAGCACAGGGACTGCTATTGGCCGCACCCCGTCTAGCAGCTGAGCCGGGTACCCTTTCTGTTAGCACAACATTCTCACATGATCTGGTCCAGAATGATGACCATAAGATTTCAGATTGTTCTAGCCACTGGGGCAAATATTCTGCAAACAATCCACAGTGTTTAGTTAGCAATGATTTACAGGGACTAGATGCCCCCCAGAACTGGAAGTAGGCTATGAAGTTATTAAACACCAGCTAGTGTGTGTTTTGGTTAAGCTTGTGAGAGGTTTCATTTCTAGAAGTCCTTCCTTTGGCCACTCTCTTCTACAGAGGCATATACTGGATGCAAGGAAATCTAACCAATTGGAAAGCAAAGAACTATACAATGGTATTCTATATATTGCAGACCTGTTGGATCCAATACCATTGAGTCTAAAATTAAATCCTATATGAGAAATACAAGATCAGAAATGTCTAAATATTGAGCCTACATACATCATCTGCAGTCAGTAAGAGATGTTATATCTCCACACTACCATCTACAGCCTGTTGATCTGGCAGTTATCTTCTTATAAACACTACTGGAAATTTTCAGATAAGGACAAAGCCTATTTGGCAGGATGCGAGTCCTTCACACTAGAAACTGGTACCTCATAGTTGTAGAATAATGTTGCCTGAGATATGCTAGGAGTGTCATCTTCTGTTTGAGGAGAATGGCATGCTATTTCTTCCCACTGTCAATGTAATACCTAGAGAGAGTATATATTTTTCTCACTCTTGGGTCATGTGTGCCTTGTCCATTGCATTGCTTGGGTAAAGGTGGACTTCCATCCTTTCTTTTCTTCTCTTGCAGAAAGGGGATGAGTACAAAGAACCTAGATCCAGGATTGGAAGTTTAAGACTTCCTCCTGCATTTGAAAGGCCTACTCACATTCCTTCTAATATGAACTTCATTTTAGTCTATCTGTACAGTGATATTTTACCTCTACTTCCCTAATTCCTAGGAAACACACAATCTGACTTCTGGTTTAGTTTGCTTTAACATATAGTTCTTATAAGCTCTGCCCATTGCCCAAGGAAGTTTCTCAGGGGGACCATTCCCTTATGAAGCTCTCCATGCCTGAAGAGGAAGGAACAAAGGAAGAGTGTGCACGATACCTGTTGTGAACTGCAGCCTGTAGCGCTTGGGATGTTTCCTTCCTTCTCTTGGGATAAGGCAAACACTTGAGCTGGTTTGATTCCATCTAGCAGAGGGCAGTGGTAAATATTATGTACATCCCCAACACTCTAATGAAAGAACTTGCTACCATCAGCTCCAGAAAACTAGTTCTTCTAAATGAGACTTTTTGGTAAGACCATTATAAGTTTCCACACATGCCCTGGATGGTAAAGTATGAAGAGCTTTTCACTTTACAGTTAAAATTTAAAATAACTTCCTAAAATCAATAGTTTAAATGCAAAAAGGAAAATATTAAAGCAGCATTAAGTGTCATGAAGTTTAGTGTGTACTGTTCTGTGTTGCTATTAGTTATTCATATGCTTGGCAAATTTAAACACAAAAGCTGATTCTTCTTTCATTTACCTGGTTTAAATCAGGAATAAATCAATTAAAGTGAATACAGTGATGTAAAACTGTTGTATGTACAAAGAGAATCAATTTGATAGGCTAAAGAGATGAAGAGGTTTGCAGGGCCTGACAAAATTTACCGTAGAGTATTTAAGGAACTAGCTGAAACAATCTCTAAACCTTTAGCAATTATCTTTGAGAACTCATGGACGACTGGTAAGGTCCCAGAGGACTAGAGAAGGGCAAACATAGTACCTGTCTCTAAAAAGGGGAACAAAGAGAACCCAGGGAATTATAGACCAGTCAGCCTAACTTCAAATACCTGGAAAGATTCTGGAACAAACTGTAAAACAATCAGTTTGTAAGCACCTAGAGGAAAATAAGGGACAAGTAATAGCCAGCATGGATTTGTCAAAAAGAAATCATGGCAAACCAACCTAATTTCCCTTTTTGACAGGATAACCAACTGGGTGTATGGAGGAAAGCAGTAGACATGATATATCTGGACTTTAATAAGGCTTTTACACAGTATCACAAGAAACTAAGAAAATATAGTCTAGGAAAAATTACTATAAGGTGGGTGCACAAGTAGGTGAAAAAATAATACTCAGAGTAGTTATCAATAGTTTGCTGTCAGACTGGGAGACTGTATCAAGTGGGGTCTGTCCTAGGTCTGGTGCTATTCAATATTTTCATTAACCAGTTGGATAATGATGTAGAACGTCCATTTATAGAATTAATAGATGACACCAAGCTGGGAGTGGTTGCAAGCACTTTGGAGGACAAGCTTAGAATTAGAAATAATCTTGACAAATTGGAGACCTGGCCTGAAATCAATAAGATGAAATTCAGTAAAGGCAAGTGCAAAATATTCTTCTTGGGAAAGAAAAATCTACTGCAGAAATATAAAATGGGAGAACAACTGGGTTAGGCAGCAGTACTGCAGAAAAGATGCTAGGGGTTACAGTGCATCACAAATTGAATATGACTCAATGTGATGCTGTTACACCCCAGAATGATATTAACCTTTTGTATTAACAAGAGCATCATACGTAAGACATGGGAGGTAATTGATCTGCTCTACTTGGCACTGGTGATGTCTCAGCTGGAGTACTGTGTCCATTTCTAGGCACCACAATTTAAGAAAGATGTGGACAAATTGGAGAGAATTCAGAAGAGAACAATAATAATTATAGGAGGCTTAGAAAATATGACCTATGAGGAAAGATTGAAAGAATTGGGCAAATTTAGTATACAGAAGAGAACACTAATGGGGAGGACATTGTCAAATACATAAAAGGTTGTTACAAAGAGTGTAGTGTTAATTGTTTTCCAGGTCCACTGACAGTAGGACAAGATTGCAGCAAGGGAGATTTTAGGTAGGATATTAGAAATATAAAGATAGCTGAGCACTGGAGCAGGGTATCTAGGGAGGTTGTGGAATCCCCGTCACTGGAGGTTTTAAAGAACAGGTTAGATAAATAGCTTTCGGGGATAGTCTAGATGACATCTTGATGTCCCTTCTAGTCCTACATTTCTATGATGCTATGAATCAAATAAGTTATAAAGAAGTTATTTGCAATATAGCTATCATGGAGTCAGCAATTTCTTTTAAACTATTTTATAATATTGTTTGAACCCCAAATGTGTTTTCATGTTCACTGGGAATATACAGTTTTGCCAGAATTGTAATTATTTCTTGAATTCTCTTGAGTTTCCATGGTTGCCGAGTAACAAGACAATGACATAATAAAGAGAGAAACCTCTTTGCCTTGTCAGCAAGTCAAAGCTTTCCAAAAATTAAAAGTATTTGGAAATAATGAGAAACTTTTAAGAGCTGCTCTTTTATTTTAGAGGGCATGCTGAGATCTGAATGTGAAGGTATTGTATTATGAATTATGCTCATAACGTGTCTTATTTAAAGGTAGAAAATTCTTTTTAGAGTTGTCACGACTTACATGGAAGTGTACCAATTCAGAACAGATAGGCTGCTTCTCTTTCACTCTGAAAATCAGTAGTGTAATCACTGACTAGTTCTTTGAATTGGGAGTGGTGAGAGTGCTCTAAAGGGCAATGTCCTGGCTAACATTATTCAGACACCGGCCTCGTTATTCTTGGGCATACAGAAACTTGACGTGGAGGGTTCACTAGCTTCTCACATATGAGGATTTTGACGTGGTAAATCATGCCTTTTTCAGATCCAGATTGGACCATCATAACTTTTACCTGGGCTTCAGTGCAAAAGCTTGAAAGTGAAAAAGGTACAACACAGAGCAACACACTTCATTAGTAACTAAGACCAGCATTGGCACATGGTTGTGCTTCCTGAAGTCCACTGACTCTTCATTGGCTCATGAGCAGAATTCCTGGTCATAATCTACAAGACTTTTAATGGACTGAGACCAACCTCAGAGATCACCTTACCCAGCATACATAGATTCCAAAGCCAGAAGGGATCATTGTGATAATCTAGTCTGACCTTCTGTTTAACTCAGGCCACAAAACTTCCCTGAAAGAATTCCTAGTTGTCAGTCATAGAGAATCCACACAACTTTTGGTAATTTGTTCCAATGGTTAATTGCTCTCACCTTTTAAAAACGTTCGCCTTATTTCCAGTAGGAATTTGTCTAGCTTCAACATCCAGCCATTGGATTGTGCTATACTTTTCTCTGATAGATTGAAGAGCACATTATTAAACATTTGTTCCCAATGTAGATACTCACAGACTGTAATCAAGATACCCCATAACCTGCTCTTTGTTAGATTCAAAAAGCTCTATTTAGCTTATCACTATATAAGGAAGTTTTTCTAACCCTTTAATCATTCATGTGGCTCTTGTCTGAATCCTCTGAACCCTCTTCAATTTATCAACATCCTTCTGGAATTGGGAGCACCAGAATTGGACACAAGATTCTAGCAGGGGTCACACCAGTGACAAATATAGAAGTCAAATTAACCTCTCTACTCCAACTCGATGATATGCTCAACAGGCGCAATGAAGACCGATAGACCCAAGTTCTCACCATTAAGAGATGGGAACATAACATTCTCAGCGACAGCACCCTGATTGTGATACTCCTTGCCAGAAGAGATCTGATTCAATGCAAACTACTGAAATGTCAAAATACACATTTTTCATTAAATCCTTCTCTTGGGTTGAACTCTTTCAAAACACGAAATCCTTCTCTCTCTCTCTCTCTCTCTCTCACACACACACACACACACACACACACACACACACACACACCACCTGCTGCAATGGAAGATCACACAGAGGAGAACTTGTGTAAATTTAAAAACCAAAGACATCCATTTGTGTATTACTTAGATAGATAGATAGATAGATAGACGGTACTATGTAGAGATAAATAGTCAGAGGGCTCATCCTTGCTCTCTGAATAAAAACATTGACCTAATTCAAGATGCTAAGTGTTAATAGAGCTGCACAAAATGTTCAATGTCATATTTAAAGTATTTGTATTTCATTTATATGGAAGTGTGTTGAGATCCACATAAGAACGGCCACACTGGGTCAGACCAACCGTCCATCTAGCCCAGTATACTGTCTTCCAACAGTGGCCAATGCTAGGTACTTCAGAGGGAATGAACAGAACAGGAAATCATTGAGTGATCCACCTCTGTCATCCACTCCCGTTTTCTGGCAGTTGGAGGCTAGGGACATGCAGAGTTTGGGGTTGCATCCCCACTCATCTATTGATGGACCTATCCTCTAGGAACTTATCTAATTCTTTTTTTAACCCAATTATAATGTTGGCCTTCATAACACCCCCTGGCAGTGAGTTCCACAGGTTGATCGTGCAAATGACTGTGTGTGTGAAGAAGTATTTCCTTTTGTTTGTTCTAAATCTGCTGCCTATTAATTTCATTGGGTGACCCCTGGTTGTTGTGTTGTGATCATTTTGGCACAGCAGCTCTATCTGCTGCACACCTGGACAGAGTAGGTGTGTCTATGCAAACATGGTCTTCACCTGAAATTTCCCCCCCCCCCCTCCAGTTCATCGCTAGATGTTAGGGGAGAGCTCATTCAGACCCTCCTTACACTAAGTGCAGGGAAATTCTCCTGTATGGTAGGTTTGGTAGATACAGTAGATAACTGTAGTATATCCGATATCTCTTTGGTATAGTTGATTTTTTTTTAACCGACAGCCAGTGTGTATATTTAAATCAACTAATACATGAGTAGAATTTTGCTTTTCATAAACTCTTATTGTATCATAGGGCCTGTCTGACTGATAAAAGCAACACCATTGAATTGATATGGTTTTACCCTCTACTTTAAAGTTTTTCTGTTGATAAACAGGCAATGACTACAGCACATGGTTGCTCAGCAGCAGAATATCCACTTGTTCTGTGTACTGCAATTCTAAGGGGATTTTTCAACCTTGTAGACCGATGAGGTTTAATTATGTTTGAGCGGAGATACATTTAGTTATGTTGTATAATTTTTAATGCTAATGGCCTGATTTTCGGAAGGTCCAGAGCCTAAAATTACGCTGATTTAAATCAGTGCGTAAGTGCCTAAAACAAGTATTTAGATGATGAAATAAGGACTTATCTTTAGGCATCCAGTTTTGAAAATTGGGTCCTGTATACTCTAAAAGATATGATATTTTAATCTGATGTGGGAAGAAATGTGGTAGAGTACCTTGTTCAGTTAAGTGTGATTCTCTGTCTTCATATGAAAACTGGAGACCTGTATTAATACTGAATATTAGAAAAGCTGTGATAACCTACAAAAGGAACTTCTGTACAAAAGAATTCTCCATTATTTATGTATTGTGGGAGTACAATTATTTCATGCATATCATGTACAGACTGCATTCCTCTTTGCTGGTAATAAACCCTGTGAATGTATCCAAATGTGCACAAGATATACTGCATATTATTTAAGAGAGAGCAAGACAGCTAATCTGAAAAGTACCTGTAAATTAGAAATAATTGGCAATATTCACAACATCTTCCATGAAGACATTACAAAATTCATAAGTGCTTTGAGGCTAGAAATGACTGATATTCACAAGATCTAATGTTTGGAAAATGTTGTTGAAGTGTGCTCACTTTTTTTGTTTGTTTTTTTTGCAAATAATTTGCAGTTTAAGTTTCCTTGTAATATCTATGCCCTACCTACACATATTTTCTAAAGACAACACATAGAATTTCAAGCTGGAAATGTTTCTTCACAAAGGACATCCAAAGGTGCATGCACTTATGATTTATGTGACAAGACAAACACATCATGCAAATTTAACAACCAGTGAAATTGAGATAACAGGAGAGTGTGTTTTGTTTTGGGGGCAAAGGAAGGAATGAAACTTATTTTGTACATATTTTAAGAAATTAGGACCATATGGAGACTGAGGGAATATGGAGAAAGGGAGGCAATAGAAAAGATTGCAGAAGACTCTAAGGAGAATGGTAGATAACACAATATATGCATCAACAGAAACATTATAATACTTGGTATTTATATGGTGCTTTTTTATCTGTAGATGTTAAAGTTTTTCACATAGGAGAGGAAGTATCTTCTCCATTTTGCAGATGGTCAATTGTTTCTCAGTCTGGTGTCCTGTTCATTGGATCAGAGATTGTCAGTGCCTCTGAAAGATCCCCCAAACTTGTAGATGAGATGGGAAAAACATGATTTTTGTTTCTGTTCCTTTCCATGGTTTTAATAAATTATTTGTTGGCAGATCAGCCATTTTTAACCTCCAATTGCACCGTGTATTCTAATACACAAACCCTCTGATGTATCCAATTCAAATTTGGGTGTTTGTCTATGTGGCACTTACATATTTGTGTGTCAGAATTTAAACCTTTCCTGAACAGAAAATTCCAAAGTGTTTATGTTCTTTATTATACACAAATTAACTGTGCTGAGAAAATACGTTTTATCTAAATCTGATGTGTCTCACAACTTCAAGAAAGAGAAATTAATTCAAGTATTGCAGTCCTCTTCTAGAAGCAATTGGTAGTACCCAATACACCCTAGAACTTTATGAAGCTATCACGCACAGGCCAAATCCCAAGATATTCTTGAACGCTTGGTACTCTGTTGACTGTGCAAGTGTTCAGTACCTCTCACAATTAGGTCTTTAGTTTTTGACAGAGAGTTATGGCCTTGTGACCTGAGGGCAGGATTAACAGCCAGCTTTCAGACTTACTCCCTGTATGGAGCAAATCACTTAATCCCTATTGATACACAAGTGTGAAAAATTCTACATAAATACTGGATTAATGTATTGCCTGGTACTGGTAGGTCTGTCTTGAAGTAGAAAGATGTAAGACAAAGATTAAAGTGTTTGCATACTAAAGAATAACAAATTTCTAATATAAAGAAACACCCATTGCCCCATGGTCTTATATAAAACCTTGTTTTACACACACTATTTTTCTTCCAAAGGTTTTCATGGAGGACTTCTGAATGGAAAGCATGCCAAGTTACTCTCCTCCTTGATGGACAGGACCCTCGCCGACATAAGCACACAGCCCTTTGTGGAGGTGGGATACAAGTCCGGGAAGTGTACTGTGTCCAAAGTGTGATAGAATCTGGGACACACCAATTAAAGGAAGGTACGTTGTTAGAGGTTATCCTAAAATGCCTATTACAGGGATCTATAAATTGGAAAGGTAAAGAACTATTCAATAGCATGAAGCTGCATGCTTTTTTGCTGCCGCTGAGCTGGAGAAATATGTTTGTGGGTAAGGATAAAATGTCTCAGTGGCCTGCTAATAGACTCCATTGGAGTCATGCTGCCTGGAAGCTGAAGGAGGGAGTCAGTGAGCCCCAGAGCCAGCAGAGCATGGCTGTGCGGAGATTCCTTGCCTCCTATGGGTCCCTCCGTGATTTGAAGGATTCTGGGTGTGAAACCACTGCCCATCATGTGTGGTGATGGGGACACACTGTCTCCCACTCCCCAGTCTCTCTTGGAATGAGTTCAGAAAAACGTCTTCCTCCTGTCTCACGGGTCCGGGGGGGAGGGGCAGACCTGCCTCACCCCCTTGTCCCCATTTGTTGAATCCACTTGGCCATTTTTTGATATTGGTTCAGTTATTTATCAATACAGTCAAACCTCAGAGTTACAAACACCTTGGGAATGGAGGTTGTTCGTAACTCTGAAATGTTCATAACTCTGAACGAAACATTATGGTGGTTCTTTCAAAAATTTACAACTGAACGTTGTCTTAATACAGCTTTGAAACTTTATTATGCAGAAGAAAAATGCTGCTTTTAACCATTTTAATTTAAATGAAACAAACACAGAAACAGTTTCCTTATCTTGTCAAATATTTTTTTAAACTTCTCTTTATTTTTTAGTAGTTTGTTTAACACAGGACTGTATTTTATTTGCTTTTTTTGATCTCTGCTGCTGCCTGATTGTGTACTTCCGGTTCCAAATGAGGCATGTGATTGACAGCTCAGTTTGTAACTCTGGTGTTTGTAACTCTGAGGTTCTACAGTATGTCAGCCTATTCCTGGTGTGGCTTAATTCTCTGCTCAAGACCAATACGCAACCTTTCTTATGATTTGATGGGAAAAGCCAAAATAATAATGTCGCAACTTCTGAGTAGACAGACAAGTGTTGGAGTTAGAATGAGTTATTTTGCTTTTGGAAGAGTAATGAGCGGATGCAGATGTATTATGAATACTTTATCCTTGTCTTTTTTATCTGCAGTGTGTACTGCTCCTGTAGAATATGGCTTTGAGCAAAGATGGTAAGATAGTAAGAACACAACATTTAAATTTAGACTTATTTACTTACAAAGCCAAAGGAAATCTTTATTAATGGCAGATTGCATGTCCTATCTGCCTGCAAAATAACCTCTCAGACTACAGAAAAACAAGAGTCCATTCAGTCCCTATACAACTGCTTCTCCTGTTCCAAGAAGCTAGAACCTTGCTGTCCCAACACGCACAGTCCTTTATTCTTCATTATCTTGCAGTGCATGTGTCTCATCAAGTGAGGAAACTGTTTTAGTGACTACAGTAGCATAAAATTTTGGCTGTCTTTCTTACCCTCACATCAGTTTCTTGCATTGACCAAATCTCAGTAATGGGCATGTCCACATGCAGTAAGCCTCAAAACTGTGATTGTGCTTGAACTTTCATTTGTATTGTGGTAGCACCTAGCAGCCCGCTCACGGACCTGGACCCCATTGTGCCACATGCTATATAAACACAGAACAAAAAGGTGGTCCCTGCCCCCAAAGAGTTTACAATTGTGATATGCTAAGGCCTTTATCCAAAAGTGCTCAGCATTGTTACTAGAAGCAATGTTTTCTGCATAACTTCCAGATGTGATGAACTGCTCTCTGAGATGGATTGTGGCTACATATGTGTCTTCCATGGTGGAAAGAAGCCAATGTTGGTTGAATCTTTTCAGATCAATCTGAGAAGATTATCATCTCGGGCACTGTAACCAACCGTAGTGTTTTTGAAGGAAGACTTAATTAAACACTATGTCAAATGTATTGTGTTTTTTTGTGTGTGTCTATCATAGGACTTTTTTTTTTAAGTAAAAATGTAAAGGTGAATCCATTTATTTAAATACAACATCTTGATTCAACTTCTCACCAGAATGCAACTTCATTTCAAGGGTTGGCTGGAAAAAAACAATTCCATTTTGCAAAAAATTTTCAGGTTTTGAAATTTGTTTTCATTCCAAAGCAGAACAAAATCGAGACTTTTAGAAATGTTAATGGAAAAATTGAGAGCACAAGATCCAACAATAGCCTAGATAGCCTGGTGCTTAGGGCAGACACTGGGGATATGGAAGAGCCAGGTTCAAGTGCCTGCTTGGGTCTCCCACATCTCAGGTGAGTGCCCTAATCACTGAGTCTCTTCCAGGAGTATCTCTCTTGTTTGTTCTCTGTCAGAAATACCATCTTGGACCGGAGAAACTTTCCTGACAAAAAATTATTCAAAACCAATATGTTTCTGGAAAACATTTCAGTTTCAGTTGAGAAAAGTTTTGTAAAAATTGTTTGACTAGCTCTATTTCTGACCATACTCTTTCTGTCTTTCTCTCCCTACCTGCCCCTGCCCCTATTTAGACAAAGAACACTACTGAACTATCTTGCCAACACACTGCTAGGTCTTGTCTCCATAGACTTTGGCATCTATAGTATATTTTCTTAAACATCTGTCCTCCATACACATATGAAAGAAACTAAATTCTTAAATATCGTAAGTCATTTATTTTCCCTTATGGTATATAGTATAAGAATTTTGGTGGCAAATTCTGTTTTAAGTTACATCAGTGTAAATCCAGACTAATTACAGTGGAGTTTCTCTGGACTTACACCCACATAGTTTAGAACAGAATTTGACCTTTATCTCCAGTTTTTGAACTTATTCAAGCTTTTCTTTGTTCAAAACAGACTATATCCTATACGTCATATGGGCCTTTACATTTTTCCAGAGCAGCATCAAAACCTTTTGGGAGATCATATCCCTGTTTAGGCAGCTCTTGCTCTCTTTAAAAACAGTAAATGTTGCCCAAGGGGGTGTCATGCAATAGGATAAATACATATTTGTGTAAATGAGGAAGGGTATTAGCAGCTACTTTGGACTCGTTAGCCAGCTGGAACATATATAGGACTTGTACTGTATTTGAATTAGCACTAACCCTGTCCTATATTCAATGTGTACTGCTCTTCAAATTCATGCCTATATTGGTAAAGCTGCAGGAAGAAAAAAAAATCAATTTATGACAAAGAAATTAGATTTTGGAGACTCAGATCTTTGAGTCCTGACCTTCCTGTCTTGTTTGTGAAAGTATTTGGAAAGAATAGGCTAGAATGTATTGGCTATAGGAAAATTTGACTGGTACCTGGGGCGAAAGATAACTGATCGTCAGCAGTGTCATGAAAGGTTCTTTGTTTGCTAACTGAGTGGTGGTGCTGTAGCTGGATAATCCAGCATCTGGATTAGTGGATCCAATTCAGAGTAACCTTTTTCTCAGGTAAGAAACCGGCCCTTTCTTATCAAAAGGACCTGATTTGAGAAGATGACGAAGAATGTACCTCCACAGTGTGAAATATATTCAAGCACGCCTGTGTCAAATCTGCATTGTTGGGATGTTGAGCTATTGATCTAACATTCTGTGAGCAGAATTTATAAGATTAAAGTCACATAATAGAATAATAAATATGTAACAGCTGGCTTCTTCAATAGAAACCCTTTAGAAGCAAGACTGAAAACGATTTTACGCAAATCTTTGGGGTGTAAAGCTGGCATGCTTTAAATTTGTAATTCAGGATCTTAAGGGTTTAAATTCATGAGGGAAAGCAACCTATTTATCATAGAGGTATAACATTTTTAGTTCTCAGATGTCTGGGAGCTAGCTGAAGTGAAAGGAGCAGATTATATAGAAAACATTTTGAAGGTAAAATATTTAACTTTTTAAAAAAATGTGACTAGTTTCTCATGAAGGTATTTGATATGACATGTAATATTTACTCCATTATTACTGGTGCATTTATTTATAGGGCTGTTTATTATATGGTAAGTAGTTAGTCTGCTTCACCCAATCAATTTGTATGAGACTGTAGATTTTAGTTCAGTTTCTTATCTTTGAAGTCTAAAAAAATCAAGTGCGCATACTTATATTTTAGGGCCATTTATGCCACTGGAATATGCAAGTCATTCACAGCCCGGTGATAAGGGCATTATATATTTTCTTATTATAAAAACAAAATGACTTAATTTTTCTTTGTTTACCACACTGGAACATCCACAAAGAAAAGGACAGTCACAAAAAATGAAGTTTTACTTAGAATAAAAATATCCTAATTTTAAACCATTAGTGGAGGGCTAATCTCACACTGTTCCAAGGTTTGGTTCAGAGCCTTTCCTGAAGTGTATCCAAAACTTCTGGATTCCCTTCCCTTTCTTCTTCATGACTTCTCTGGCAATGTGACTTCCAAGTACATTGTGGCCTTTTCTCAAAGCTTTCTAGTATCCTATGACCCTTGCTTTTTTCTAACCAATCATCAACAAGCTACCTGCACACCCTCTCTTCCCATGGTCACCTTAATTGGTCCCCAGTATCCCTACTCCCTTAAGACTCTTCCAATAGATTCTCAGCTGCATCCCTCCTACCTTCTGCAGGTCAGTCATAATACTTACAATAATAAGCACTATGCCCCATTGTAAATGTTTGCCAGATATATTTCTATTGTGGTAGCACTGAGATACACCAAGCAGGATTGGGACCACGTTGTACTAGGAGGTGAACAAACACAGGAAGACCTCTTTTCTCCTCCGAAAAGTTTATAATGTCAATTCATGTAGCCGGACTTCCTGATTGTTCCTAAATATATTGAATCACTGTTGCTTCTGGCAACCTATTATTAACTTCTTTCCATGCTGAGATTAGCCTTTTATTTATACTATGAAGTAGTTTTCAGTTGATAATGGGACTTTACTTCTCACCTTGTGGCTTCCAATTTTTTTTTAAATGCATAAAAAAATACCTTTCTATCAGACACAGGATGCAGCAAGTTTCCTTAACAGTCTCATGTGAGGAGCTAGTATCAGAGCCATTTCTTAGCTAAAAAAAATGATCCAGTTCTCCTTTGTCCACTATTTTGTCGTCACTATCAAAACTGTGTCTTTCGGGCTGGAGACGTATGACTTGCCTTTACAGAGTTGTGATTATTTGTTTCTATTGTATACCATGTAGGTGTTTTATATTGTAATTCAGTCTTCAATGATTTTCTCAACTAATTTCCTCTAGTACTGAAATAAGAGTCACTGGCCTATATTTCCTGGCGTCACCAATAACAACTTTTAAAAATGGATATTATCCCTATCTTGGCCTCTGGTAAATAACTAACTCTGTATGGATCTGCCAAACATTAAATATATATTGACTTCTGTTGTGGTGGATATCAAGATGTATTGTCCTGAGAGGTGAATACTGACTAAGGTGAAGGCAAAGCTGAGATACTCCTTAAGGGACAATAAATCTTGACGTTGTCACATTGTTATGTGTGTTCGAAATAGGCTTGTCACAGATACCTAGAAACTTCTCCGTTCTGGCCATGAATTTCTGAAATGTTTAGGTGTTCATTTTAAACTAACAATCTTAAGAGAGATGAAGTTAAAAGTCCAGGAGAAAGTATCATTTACCTTCTGGGAGGAGTGAAAAATAGTTCTTCTTTGAGTGATTGTTCACGTCCATTACACATTAGGTGTACGCGCGCCGCGTGCACGGACGTCGGAAACTTTTTCCCTTAGCGGCTCCCGTCGGGCCGGCAGGGCTCCCTCCTTCCCGCCAGAGCGGCGCCCCGCTCCAGGGTATATATATCCCTGCCGACCCGACCCCTCCAGTTCCTTCTTACCGTCCGTGGCGGCGTTGGAACAACTCTGTCTCTCGTCTGAGAGTGTCCCTTAGCAATAGTCATTAGTGTTATCTAGCAGTTATCAGTTAGTTTGTAGTAGTGTTGAGCAGTAGTTAACAGCTCATTAGGGTACTTAAAGTTCCTGCTGTGGTTGTTTGTTCAACCCCGGCACCGGCCCTGGGCGGCGGGGCATGCCGCACGCCCAAGGCTTCAAGGCTTGTGCCACGTGCCGCAGGCCTATGCCATTGAGCGACCCCCACGCCTCATGTCTCTGTTGCCTGGGGGGAGGCTCACCAGAAAGAGCGCTGCAAGATCTGCAAGGCCTTTAAGCCCAGAACCAAGAAAGAAAGAGACTTTCGCCTTAAGCAGCTGCTCATGGAGACGGCATTACAGCCCTCCACTTCGGCGGCACCGTCTGCCTCCGTGCGGAGCGCCCCGGCATCGGTGCGGGAACCAGCGCTGGCGGCCCACGGCACCGACCCAACGGGGACATATACGACACCGTTCATCTTCGCCGGCAAAAGCGAAGGGCCAACCTAAGGCCCGAGGACGCTCCCCGCACAAGAGGGCGGCACCGGTGAAGACCTCAAGTGCCCCCAAGGCCGGTACGGCCCCGGCGCAGACCCCGGTAGTGGCTCCGGCGCCAAAAGGCCCGTCGAGCCCTGGGTTGGGCGCGTCAAGTGAGGATGAAGGGCTGGAGGAGCTCTTGGAACAGCCCTCCACTCCGGACACGTTTGAGGCAGCTAAGGACTTCATCGCATTGTCTGTCGAGGCCCCGGCACGCGCTGAGGACGCTCCGCCGAAGCTGCCGCACAGAGGCAAGCCGGCGATGGTGCGCCCATCACGATCGCCGTCTCGGCACCGTTTCGGGAACCTGTCCCGGTCGAGCTCCACTTCGGTGGACTCCCGGTTACCCTCAGCGCAGGAAGCACCGCAGCAGTCGGGCTTCAACAAGCGGTCGGCACCGACTCAGCAACCCAACACGAGTCGGCACCGCGAAATGTCGGCGGTACGTTACCCGAGGCCGACCAGCCGTAGCCGTTCCTGGTCCCGCGACCGCCGGTACTGTTCCAGGTCCAGATCGGCGAGACGCTATTCCAGATCCTGGTCGCGGAGGCGCTACTCCCCAAACCCAGACCAGCACCATCCTACGGCTCCGCCGTGGCCTTCCAGGTCACCGTCCGTGGTCTCGGGGACTGACTCGGACCGGTACGGCGGATATGGCCATAGGTTGCAGGCCAGCAGGGACTATGGCCATTCTCAGTGGGGCCAGCCGAGCCAATGGCCATTCTGGACATCCTGGGCCTACCACCAGCAAGGGCCCCCATCGAGGGCCTCGAGATCCGGGCCACCGGGGTACCGATCCCGCTCCCCACGGCACCGCCCGCCATCGCATAAGGAGGCAACAGCCTCTAGACCTCCGGAGCGGGAAGGAGTGGACTCGGCACCGAGTACGGTACCGTCCCAGTCCCACACTGCGGGTCAGGCCCCAGAGGAGCAACTGGTCGATGCCGGGTTGCAGGACACTGAGGAGGGGCAGAAGGCTCCGACCTCTTCCTCCTCACCAGATGAGGCAGTAGCGGGCACCATGGTGTCCAGCCCTCCCCCGATTGACCATCGGGCACACCAAGACCTGCTTCGCAGGGTAGCCCTCAATCTGGGCTTGCAAGCGGAGGAGACCGTAGAACAGGAAGACCCCATGGTCGATATCCTGAGCCCAGAGGGCCCTCCAGAGTCGCTCTCCCGATCATACGGACAGTACAGTCCAACTATAAGACGGTGTGGCAGGCGCCGGCCTCCAGTGCACCGACTGCAAGAGGCGTGGAGAGGAAATACTTCGCCCCATCTAGAGGGTTTGACTTCCTCTTTTTACACCCGTCCCCTTGTTCGCTAGTGGTCTCGGCGGTCAACGAGAGAGAGCGTCATGGCCAGCAAGCTCCGGCCCCCAAGGGCAAGGAAGCTAAGCGACTGGACTTGTTCGGGAGGAAAGTCTATTCCTCTGGGGGCCTTCAACTGAGGATCGCCAATCAGCAGGCGATTCTGAACAGGCACAATTTTAACTCTTGGGCTTCAGTCGCCAAGTTTAAAGACTCCCTTCCACCTGACGCGCATCAGGAGTTCACGGCCCTGGTGGACGAGGGGATGGCGGTGGCCAAGACCTCATTGCAGGCCTCCCTCGACTCAGCCGATGCTGCGGCTAGAACAATCGCGTCAGGAGTCGTGATGAGGCGTTCGGCGTGGTTACAGGCTTCAGGTCTTCCACCAGAGGTGCAAACCACACTGCAGGACCTCCCGTTTGAAGGTTCGGGCTTGTTCTCCGACCAAACGGAGACTGCATAGCCTTAAGGACTCGCGTGCGACCCTTAAGTCGTTGGGTATGCACACCCCGGTAACGCAGCGTAAGCCCTTTAAACCCCAGCCACCGCAGAGGCAATACCACCCTCGCCCCCGGCACGAGCCTTACCACCGTCGAGGCAGGGATAACAGGCGGAGACGTAACAATACGCCTAACCAAGGCCAGAGTCACGGCCAGGGCAAGCCACAGCCAGGGAATAAACCAGGCTTTTGAAGCTACGCCCGAGGACAGTGTACCACTTCCTATACCGGATCCTCCTCTGGGTTTCAAGGACCGCCTGTCCCATTTCTACCGGGCCTGGTTGCGCATAACATCGGACCGCTGGGTCCTGCGCACAGTGAAGGCGGGCTATACCCTCCAGTTTTCCTCGCCCCCTCCCTGCCATCCCCCTTCCCCGTCCCTCTTCAGGGACCCTTCTCACGAGCAACTCCTCATACAGGAGGTACAGACCCTTCTCGCTGCAGGAGCAGTAGAAGAGGTCCCACCAGACCTAAGGGGAAAAGGATTCTATTCCAGATACTTCCTGATCCCCAAGGCAAAAGGGGGCCTCCGTCCTATTTTGGACCTGCGTGATCTAAACAAGTTTCTGATCAAAGCGCGCTTCCGTATGGTCTCCCTTGGAACTATTATCCCATCCCTGGATCCGGGGGATTGGTATGCTGCCCTCGATATGAAAGATGCCTATTTTCACATCGCAATCAATCCGGCCCACAGACGGTTTCTGCGCTTCGTTGTCAACCAGCGCCATCTCCAATTTACGGTCCTGCCCTTCGTCCTGGCGTCAGCACCACGAGTGTTTACGAAGTGCATGTCTGTGGTAGCAGCCTTCCTTCGAAAAAGAAGGATGCGTGTGTTCCCGTACCTGGACAATTGGCTTCTCGCGGGCAGGTCGGAGGCCGAGGTCCGATCTCACGTGACGCTGGCCTTGCAGACGTTCGACAAGCTCGGCCTCCGGGTCAATGTGCCCAAGTCCACGTTAGTCCCCACGCAGAGACTGGACTTCATAGGTGCGACCCTGGACTCGGTAGCCGCACAGGCAAGCCTACCAGAGGCACGGTTCATGTCAATTCAGAGAGCCGTAAGCTCGGTCCAAAAATTCCCCACGACAACGGCAAGGTGTTGCATGCAGCTTCTGGGGCATATGGCAGCTTGCACACACGTGGTCAGACATGCTCGCCTAAGGCTCCGGCCTTTACAGTTGTGGTTCGCCCGCACGCATCGCCCCAACAGAGACCCATTGGATCAAGTAGTCACGATCCCAAACCAGGTGCTGAGCTCGCTACGCTGGTGGCTCGATCGCCAACAGGTATGCGAAGGGATCCCCTTCGCTGCCCCACAGCCCACTCTGACGTTGGTAACAGATGCATCGGACCTGGGTTGGGGGGCGCACCTGGGGGAACTGCGGACCCAAGGGCTGTGGTCCGGAGAAGACAAGCTGCTTCACATCAATCTGAAGGAGCTAAGAGCGGTTCGCCTCGCCTGTCAGACCTTCCGCGCCACCATAAAAGGTCACAGCGTGGCAGTCCTGACGGACAACACTACCGCCATGTTCTATATAAACAAGCAGGGCGGGTCCCGGTCTTCTCCCCTCTGTCGCGAGGCACTCCAATTATGGGACTTCTGTATAGCCCATGCGATACACCTCATCGCGACGTATCTTCCGGGGATTCAAAACGGCTTAGCGGACCACCTCAGCCGATCCTACCGAATGCACGAATGGACGCTGAGGCGAGACGTCCTGCATTCGATCTTCCGGAGGTGGGGCTTTCCCCGGGTGGATCTATTCGCCACCAGGGACAACAGCCAATGCCCTCAGTTCTGCTCGTTCCAGAACCTCAGCCGGGGATCATTAGCAGATGCCTTCATGATCCCATGGGAAGGGAGCCTGAGATATGCCTTCCCTCCGTTCCTACTCATACACAAGGTTCTCCTCAAGACCCGCAGGGACAGGGCGATGATCATACTTATCGCCCCGGCCTGGCCACGCCAGCATTGGTTCACGTCCCTGCTGGAACTGTCCATAGCCGATCCAATCACCCTCCCCCTCCATCGCGACCTAGTCACGCAAGACAAAGGTCGCCTACTCCACCCGAACCTGTCTTCGCTACATCTCACGACATGGTATCTCTCTGGCTGAATGATGCAGAACACAGGTGCTCTCACCAAGTTCAACAAATCCTCCTTAATAGTAGGAAGCCCTCTACAAGAGCGACCTACCTGGCAAAATGGAAAAGGTTCTCCCACTGGTGTGAGCCTCAACGCATACAGCCTTTACAAGCCTCAGTTCCGTCGATCTTGGACTACCTACTGCACCTCAAGAATCAAGGGCTTGCGCCCGCCTCAATTAGAGTGCACTTAGCCGCCATTTCGGCTTTCCATCCGGGAGAGTTGGGAGTGTCAGTGTTCTCCAACCCCACAGTGGCCCGATTCCTCAGGGGGCTGGAAAGGGTGTTTCCCTACTCGCGCCCGCCTGTCCCGGCGTGGAGTCTGAACCTAACAAGACTCATGAGTCCCCCCTTTGAGCCCCTAGCCACTTGCTCCCTCACGCACCTCTCGTGGAAGGTGGCGTTTCTCGTGGCCATCACGTCGGCCAGAAGGGTATCGGAATTGAGGGCCCTCACTTCGGAACCACCCTATACAGTGTTCCATAAGGATAAGGTGCAACTGAGGCCGCACCCCAAATTCCTTCCAAAGGTGGTATCACAGTTTCACATGGGGCAGGACATTTGCCTACCGGTGTTCTTTCCTAAACCCCATACGGACCCTCACCACCGCAGCCTCCATACCCTGGATGTCCGAAGGGCGTTGGCATTCTACCTGGAACGGACCAAGTCGTTCCGCAGAACACCTCAGCTGTTCATTGCTATTGCGGAACGTATGAAAGGCTTGCCTATCTCGACACAGCGCTTGTCGGCATGGATTGTGCATTGTATACGCACCTGTTATGAGCTCGCCAATGTTCCGGCCCTGGAGATCCGGGCCCACTTGACTAGGGCCCAAGCGTCCTCAACGGCCTTCTTGGCGCAGGTCCCTATCCAGGAGATCTGTAAGGCGGCCACCTGGTCGTCCGTTCATACGTTCACAGCCCACTACGAGATCCATCATCAGACCAGAGAGGACGCGATGGTCGGTCGGGCTGTGCTACAGTCAGTTGTACCTTGACTCCTACCCACCTCCAATGGTAAGCTTGGGAATCACCTAATGTGTAATGGACGTGAACAATCACTCGAAGAAGAAAGAACGGTTACTTACCTTCTGTAACTGTTGTTCTTCGAGATGTGTTGTTCACGTCCATTACACTTCCCACCCTCCTTCCCCTCTGTCGGAGTCTCCGGCAAGAAGGAACCGGAGGGGTCGGGTCGGCAGGGATATATATACCCTGGAGTGGGGCGCCGCTCTGGCGGGAAGGAGGAGGCCCTGCCGGCCCGACGGGAGCCGCTAAGGGAAAAAGTTTCCGACGTCCGTGCACGCGGCGCGCGTACACCTAATGTGTAATGGACGTGAACAACACATCTCGAAGAACAACAGTTACAGAAGGTAAGTAACCGTTCTTTTTGGGAAGACTTTCTGTAGTTGGGATGTGCATTCACTCTCTGATCGGTTAACATTGTTCTTTATCTCAGTATTGCCTTGTGTGAATGTAAATAGTCAAAACTCCCTGCATCAGTGTGACTATATTTATTAGCCCAGAATTAATTTATATAAGTCACTGCTGTAGAACTGGGCAGTGTTTCAAAGAGTTACAAGATTTGCATTCAATTGAGTTTTCAGGCTTATTCTACAGATCCAGAAGAACATCGGATTTTTAAAAATATGAACAAACATAATCTATAGTAAATGGGCTGCTATTTGATTCAGGGGCATTGACCCAGAAATTCTGAGAGGAAACACAAGTGTTAGCAAACTGAAAATATGACATTTTTTTCTCAAAGTAAATGCCTTATTTACAGTACAAGTGCAATTATCAAACAAGTTAGAAGGTGCAATAAACCCTGACCCTTCCAATACACAGAGGTCTGTCCATTTATCACAGCAATACACTGAATTCTCTCCCACTGACCCTTTGCAATAGAGCATCTTTGATCTAGGATGAACTATTTCTGCCTTCTAGGAAGTTGCATGTTTGCCAAATGACAAAACTCAATCAATGAAAAGAATCACAGAAAGAGACACTTTATTGTAACACTGAACAAAGAACTTTATTCAAATAAGGAAAACAGCATTATCCATAAAGGTACTCAGCCTCTTTTTCTCTGCTTTCCTGCAGAACCTTTACCCGTCTCCTTCCTACCAGTTATCCTGCTACAGTTTTAAAGAAATACTATGTATATAGTCAGACAAATAAAAGCAAATAAAGCTCTGCTGGCACTCAGAACAGGGTCAATGAATGAACTGCATCCTTGAACTAGTGGGAGCCGCCTTTGAGTTTGGGGTTGTCTGCCAATCAGATGGCTAGACAAATGATGGAACTCTTTTACAGATGGTCAGTTCTCTATTAGAGTTCACCTGGCCTTTGTGTGGCAAAAGAAGTAGTGCTTTTACAGCCACCATGTCTAGTCGAAATGACTTAGTTCATTTAATACCGTAATGTGTGTTTGTTAATGTAGCCTATTCCTTTTTTTTCTTATTTCTGAAATAATTCGTTAAAAGTTTTCATTTCTGCAATATGCAGTAACTACTGGCGGGAATTTGGAGGACTTTTTGACATTTGACCATATCCATGTGCATATTTCTAATTCATCAAGGTATTTTTAGAAATTATATATTCATACTCTAAATGTATGGATGATTGCTACCATTTTTATTTCAAAATAATGTCAAAAGATGCACAACATGGCTGAAATGAAACAGTTATACTAGAATGGGATGTGACTTAATTCTTAGAGTTGACTCTGTGCCCTAAAACTGATTTGCTTTCATTTTTCCCAGTGTGTTACAAAAAATGATAAATTATTTTGCTAAACCTAGTGCTGAGGGGATATTAAGTAATGCAGGAAGCCTCTTGATAAAAAAAAAGCCTTATGGTTAAAATTCTAATATTTATCTTACCCTTTCTGTCATTTGACTTTTGCAATCTGTAGAAAAGGTCTATTTACTTTAGCAGTAAGGTGAATTGGATTCCTGCCAGCTTGGTGTAGTCCCTAAATGAATATGTCAAAGGCAATATTGTTTTTCAGAAATCATTCAGAAAGCAGTCTTTTTAACATTAATAGTATCTTTCATTAGTTTTGAATTAAATTTCATCTATTGCCATTTAATAGTACAGTTATATTGTAGAGTGCCTGAGGAGCAAGAGGTATGAATTCTGAGTCCATGACTTAGAATCTAAGTCGCTGCTCAGTGTTCCTGCATCTGAACTTGAAGTACTAGCATGAGAGAATCTTGTGCATTAATGTTTGCTGAGACAAGCACCAAAGCCTTCTGTAAAAGCAATTTAAGACCATGGATTCCTTTAAGCATAAAATGGTAGATCATCAGGAAGAAACAAAGAAATGTTTGCTAATACATATAGCATATAGTTTTTGAAAACACTTTTCCAGTCAGTCCCATGGTCCCTTATTGAATGCATTGTATTTAAATACATCTGGGCCATATCGTCTTCCAAGATGGAGAGTCTGCTGGTATTGTGCAATCTATCTATCATGCACAGCCATGGAGATCTACATAATTAATGGTGTGAATGAGGGCAAGATTTGGAACAACAGTTGGAATTTAGTTAAACCAATGTGGTGCATGAGCTAGAGGAGAATGTAATTAATCACTTCATCACCATTGGTTTCTGCAGTATTAATAGCAGTAAAATGTAAACACATTTTTTTCCTCTATAGCAAGTAGACCTGACCAGAATATTCACAGGCCGTGGATCTGCTGAGTAAGGTGTTTCAATTGTACATAGTTACTTTTAGAGAGAAAATACAGCTGGTACTCTGATTCAGCAGTCCAGTCCTAGACTGGAAAGCCCTTAAGCATGTGCTTAACATAAGCCTGCATTTAACTGCTTTGCTGAATAGGGATGGACTTAAGCAATGCTTAAATATTTTGCTTTAGAACATAAAACACTATGGGTCAGGTAGGTTCTTTTTTGCTGCTTAATTAGAGCCTAGCAGATTGGGTTTGCTCTAGGAAACAAATGCCAATAGTAAATTCAGAAGCTCTGTGACGTTTATATGAATGAAACTACAGTCCATAACTTTTTTTCCTGTTTAGTCACTAGGCCTGTTGACAAGAAACTATGTGTTGGCCCTGCTCCCTCTGCCTCCCAGCTGTGCAACGTTCCATGTTCTTCTGACTGTCTGGTTTCTGCCTGGTCTGCATGGGGACCCTGTGTTCATGAGAACTGCCAGGATCACCAGGGACGAAAAGGTGATTTAACTGTTTCTCTCATATGCTACAGCCTGTAATTAGGTCTGAATTAAACTAAACGCCAGCATGTTAGGATAGGAATTTAAAACAATTGGATCCAAATGTAGTTTCCTATTGAATTCCTTTGATATAAGTTGGAACCAACAGGTGGATCCTAGTAGAAAGTGGCCTTTGATGTTGTAGGCTATTGTTCTTGAAAAATATGTGTGAGATCCTCATCCCTACTCCAGCCCCTCCACATTTGGTAAAAGGGCTAGAGAGACATAGAAGGGCTTTAAAAGTCTTCTGAGAACTGTCTCAAAAGTCCTGGTGTAGGGGGCACGCTGGGTGTGGAGCTGGAAGGCGGGAGGAGAATGTCAGGCTCAGAGTTGCAGCATGTAGCAGTGTGGAGATTCCGGGCAGTGCTGGGGGCTCATAGGGCAGCCTGGGAAGTCTGCTGCAATTTAGGCAGACATGAGAACCTGTCTAAATTATGCTGGGAGCAGCCCCCACCTCCAGGGTTGGGAGGATGCAAAAGTGGTTTAAAGCTATCTCAGCCCCACTTGCCCCTGGGCTGCGAGTTCTGTGCTGTGGTGGTGTGCAGCACAGAATCACCCCGTTAGTTTCTAAATGTATTCTCTATGTTAAGTATTTAAAGAATGGCCCTCATCAATCACACGCCAAGGGGCAAGTCTCCTCATTTGAAAATGTTGCCCAATGTTTTCAGAAAGTGGAATTTTTGTAATTGTGAGTTTTCTAAGATGGTTAGAGTTGGTTTGAATGTGTCAAGTAAAAAGGTCAAAAAAGGCCTTTTTGCAAAATGGAAATGTTTGTAAAATCATTTCATTTAAAACAATTTCTTTTTGCTTGTTGAAAAGTGTTGAAAGCAACCACTGAAGCAAATTCTGCTCATAGTTCTTTGGCATGGTTTTCCTCATATTTTGTTTCTTGGCCATGGAGTTTTGTGGCCTCCAACCACGCTCTGTCCCATGTCCTCTGTCTGGGATGTTGGTGTAGTAGAGACTCAGAGGGAAGTGTGCTGTTTTCTGAATCACCAGCCCTACTTTCTGCAGCACCAAATGTTTTCTCTAGAAGATTTCCATCCAGGTACGGACTTGCTTCCTCCAACTCTGCTGAGTCAATGAGTCCTAATGAGAACATTGCTTGGTGCAGAATGGCTGAACACCATGGTAAATCCACCAATTCAAACCATGGATATAGCTAGTTTATACTCTATCATATCCAAAACAAGCCCATGCTGAAAGACAATTACTTGCATACTAGCTCCATTATTGAATATAGCATCATGACTTTTGTTTTCATTCAAATGGCATTAAATTATGTACTCAGTTCTTTAATTATTTTTGTAACCTTTTTCTTCCAATATTAAATTTGAATCTCCCACTTTAAAATGATGTTATTTTGAGGGGGTCCAATATGAATTATATATCTTCAAAAAGCAGAGTAATTATTTCTCAGTAAACTGCCCTTTTGTATCTCAGAACAAGATTTTTCAATCTCAGAGTCCCAGAAGGAGGTTAACTGTGGTTTAGATTTTGAATTACTTGTTTGGTTGTCTTTATCTTTTAAAAATTGTATTTTCATCATGACATATATAGTTTTTACTTTATGTCCATGTATTTGGACATATGTTTTACATCCAAGTTCAGTGAAAAGGCATGTATTGGATCAAATGGCAGTGGAATTGGGGGATGGGTTGTGGTGGAAATCAAGACCACTGGAATTCTGCAACCAACATTATGTTTGCAGTGACAAAACTGTAAATAGAGAGAGATACATTCTGTCTTTTTTTTTCTTTTTTTTTGCAAGGCCAGTGAGCTTGCAAATATTTAGAAGGCCTTATGAATAAGGCTAAGATTTAGCCATGGGTATTTTTAGTAAAAGTCATGGACGAGTCATGGACAATAAAAATCCACGGCCCCGTGACCTGTCCATGGCTTGTACTATATACCCCTGTCTAAATCTTGAGTGTTCTGGGGGGCTCCGGGAGTACAGCTGCTGGACTGGAGGGGGGGGGTCTGGGGTGCCTGCTGGTGCTCGGGGGGCAGGGGTGTAAGCGCAAGGGGCGGCCTGGGACTGGCGCCGCCACCATTGCTGGTCGGGGGTGGCAGTGCTGGCTCAGGACCGCCACTGCTGGCGGGGTGGGAGGCAGTGTGACTGGAATCTGTGACCTCTGACAGACTCGTAGCCTTACTTATGAACATTGCTATACTGTTTTTTTTATTAAAAATACAGTTTGAAATGCCTTAGAATTCCACATGCCCTATATATCAACTTTTGCAGGCAAAATATCTTAATACTGTTGATAAAAAATTTCTCTGTTCTGTCTTTCTAGGATTTAGAATGAGACAAAGGCAGGTTATTATGGAACCCATTGGTATGTCTCAGGGTTGTCCACACTTAGTAGAATCTATTCCTTGTGAAGACCCAATGTGTTACCAGTGGGTCATTTCCGAAGGAGCCTGTGTACCTGATCATGGAAAATGTGGGCATGGAAATCGCATACTGACAGCCATATGCAAGAACAATAAAGGTAGGTGCAGCTAATTTTAAGTTGGTCACCTTCAAATGTGCATCTTGTTTTGTGTGTTCCTTTAAAATCTATTTTTGCTAAAGGGCAATTGCAAAGACTTATTATTATAGCAGTGTATTTAATTTAATGTGAAACACCAGATTTTGGAATGGGATCTGAGTTTCCCCAAAGTCTAGAGCTATTATTATCTGGGATTCTGGTTTGAGCCCATCTCTGATTAAAATGAAATGACTCACTGCCGCAAGTCATTTATTGGTGTTATGACTTTCACCCCTCCCTAAAGTAATATATTAGCAGTGTAATATTAATGGCCTGATTCTGCCCGTTTCCTTCCTGCATTCATGTTGTAGTACTTATGCCAGTACTCTCATCGAGGTCAATAGGACTATTTGAATACGATTACTCAGCATGCGTAAGGGTATCAGAATCAGGCTCTTTGCATTTCCACTAACGTAGCACTAAATTCTTTCACAAAAAATCTGGAATACTTTTCTCATCATAGCAGCTGTTTAAGAGAGCATACTGAGGGAAGCTTAGTTGTGCTGCCAAGATTAATTACGCTACAAGAATCTGATGTTATGTAAATGAAAAGATTTGTGCTGAGTAATACTGTATTTACTTGCCAGCAGTTTGAGACCGACCTTGTGTTCAGTTTACAACCTGTTAATAATGCATAAAGCACATATTTTATAGGAAGTTTACAAACAAGCAATGAGGGCTTATTTCTCATACGCAATTTGAAATGCAGCCAACAGTTTCATCAGTCTCGATAAGGTCAGTGTTGTCAGATCTCTAGATTATATTACGTAAGGCATGATTTTGCAGCCCTTAATCACAGTAAGTTGTACTATCGGGTCAAAACTGGCAAAGTTTGGAACTTGCCAGTTTAATGCTATATCTGAGATGGAGATGATTCTTCCATTGCATGGGGTTTGAAGCCATTACAGGAAACAGTTCCAAGTCTATAACAAGTTGAGTTAATTGGCATGTGTTTAAGAATATGTTGAGAGATATACTGCATTAGAACCTGATCAACAAATAAATAACAGCTGCTAATCTGCTGAAGAGCAAAGATCCCTTTGAAATATGTATGAATGTGTATGTGGCTTTTTTGTGTTCTTAGACTTAGTGGGCCAAATCCTCAGCTGCTGTAAATAGCTCCAGTGGAGTTAGGGGGTAGCTGAGTGTCTTCTAAGTGGTCTCTGGGGTGATGTGATAATAATTTAGGCTGAATTCTGCAGTGACGTGTGAGCAGGTGGATCCTTGGGCTGGTGTGGAACCCCATTGAGGCTACCCACTGGTGCAACGGTTCACCTGTGTGCATCTTTTGGCAGGATTGGGGTCTTAAACTTGTGTCAACTTCAAACTCAGAAAAAACGTGCGAGGTCACAAAGTCACAAACCCGGGGTGATCTCTGATCATGGCAGCATGTTGCTCTGTAGTAATGATACATGCCGAGACATCCCAATTTTGGGGCATCTCTCTGCTGGTTTGTCCAACAAGAAATTGGAAGTCTCAGTGTAGTTTTTTCACTTTCAGTCATTCAGCTCATGATGAGACATGTGGGAGGGTTTTTTTTTGGTTCTGTCAGGTTTGCTTTCATGTTTACAGAGTGCTTTCCAGTTAGTCTCCTTGAGAATGGAAAAAATATATATATTCTGAATGTCTACTGGAAGTGAGAGTGTGATTGAAACCTTTCTTCTAGCATTGCAAGAGTAGCACAAAAATCCCTTTTGAATTTCAGCTGGGGATTTTGGACAGTTTCTTTGTCACTATAACTGAACATTTGTTTTGCTTGTCCAACCCTAATTTGGGAGATTTCACAAGACATACCATAGCTCATTTGACAGGTTGGAAACATTCATGGATGCTCTTTTAAAACCTTCCTCAATCTCTATTGCAGTAGGATTTATTTACCACAGAGTCCTAGAAATCCAAGTTGAAAAAAGGGCTGTTTGTCTTGTTCATCCTTCTATGAATCTACTTAATACCATTAATTGCTTTGGTTATAGTTTCCAGTCCTTACACAGTGCTGTCTTAGGCAAAATTGCTATTGAAATCAATGGGCTATTTGCCTAAATAAGAATTGTGGGACTGAACATCAAAATTGCGCAGAGTCTTCAGTGGGACTAGTAACTAAATTGCGCTCTTAAGAGGAAGTTGTGACAAATCACAAGGCACACCAGGTATGGCGGCAATGGCATAAAAGAAGTACTAATACTTAGAACTTGCATAGTTGATACATGTTCAAAGCACTGCATTAACTATTGTCCTGTTGTAAACCTTTAGCATAGCTGCTTCACATGCTGATAGGTTCATTAGTCTTTTCGATGTCTGCTGCTGCATCCTGAAATCCAGTCACTTGTCTAGTTCCCTGATGCCAGTGTGCTATCCAATATTGACATCAGTATTCAGCACTGCATACACCTTCAGGATTGCTGACTTGCTAAAGAGACAAAGAATAAATTATTTGGGCCCTGGAATGTTACAAAACCCTATTTCCTTGATGAATGTAATACCTCATTAACAATAAAGTTCAGGTTGTGACAGGTACATTGAATTTAGAATACTCTGGTGGTTCTGTGTATGCTTGCATACCCAATTTCTTCCTCTTGATATTAGTGCCAGCCTTTTCTCCATGACTGTCTTTTTAATTATTACTATATGTCAGTTTATCTTTTTTAACATTTCAGGGACACTGTTCTGTCAATCCTTGCCCTGTTGGTAACTAATCTTGAAGAAACCACAAAAGTGACCATTAATATTTTCTGGAGTTCCAAATGTGTCCACATACCTAACCCCAAGTGTCTTGATTTTATAATATAGATTAAAAATATTAGAGTAATAATTCACTTTGATTTCAGCTGCAGTTGTGATCTATATACATTAATTTGCAATGCTCTTTCTTCAGGAACGGTAAAAATCTCCTTTTTCCTGTGACACTTCTAAAGGACTCTAGCGTAGGAAGGTCAAGCTTACTATGAATCCTCAGAGTTGTGTAAAGTAGCCATTTATTTGAGTACACAAGGTTTAGACAGAATGAGAACAGAGGGTTATTTCAGTGATGTATCTAAAGATTCCAGTGTTATAAGACAGTATCTTTTCTTAAGGGATACATACCAATTTCAATCACATTCCATTTAATTGTATTTCCTCTGTAATTAGACTAGACATCTAGGATGTTTTTGTTTCTTAAATCTGCTATTCCAGGCAGAAGATGGCCATGTAATCCTGGTTTAGTGCCCCATAGCTCAGGATGTCCACGGAGGTTCTGTAATTAGCAGTCAGAGCCCATATCTTTATAATTTGCTCTGTAGTTTTTTTTCATGGCTCAGTTATGGTTAGAGTTGTGGAGAGTGTAGGAGGATTACAGAGTTCATAATCTCTGTTCATAATCATCTAATTATCTTGTGCTCTGCCTGTCAGTTTATTGCATGTATTTGTTGACTCTCATTTTATCCTTAGTTTGTAAACTATTTGGGACAGCCCATCTTTTTGCTGTGTGTGAAAACAATGCCTGGCACAATAAGGGTGTGGAGGGGGGGGAATCCTTGACTGATGTCCTGAAGCAGTATTACAATACAAATAATATAATAAGGATAAAAGGAAATAATTTGTGTAACGGAGAGGGATTTATACAAGATGTCTCATCCAAATAAAATGTTTCCATAAGTGGGTTTTTATTTAATTATTTAGCAGTTCCTTCATTAGCAAGACATATTACTTAAAAGATCAGTGTGCAAAATGATAGGCAGGGGAAAGACAAGGAAAGCTTAAAGCCAACTGAGAAAAGATGCACATGGTAGTATCGTGGATTAGATTATTAAATTGTATCCTTAGCAGATCTGGGTGTATAATTCAAAACAAGTAGTTTCTATGACAACTCAACCTTTTCTCTGTTCACAAATTATCTGTGAGCTGATCTGATTTTCTCTAATTTGTTATTTGAAATTGCTCAACAAATAATTTCTATTAATAATTCTCAGTTTTTAACATTTTCCTGAGGAATTTGTTGCCAGTATTTGATATTTGAACTCTTTTGATTGGACACACAGGTGAGAGAGTGTATTACTGTTCCCTGGTTGGATGAGAGTAACTCTTGAAATATTCACATTCATTTTTTCTTTGCACAAATATGGTCCATTTGCCTAAAATTCACTTGTTTCTGTGAATAGTTCCTGCCAGTAAATGTTCTTTACTAAAATATTCTTGGTAAGTAGATACAAAGACATGACCAACTCTTGTTTAAAATTACAAATAAATATTTGAGCAGTATTTTTTGCAAAATTCATATAGCTCTAGGTGGCTCTCCAGGTATTACTTGGTAGTGAAATGTACACTTAAAGGTTGTAATGGCAAGAATGAATATTCCATACAGTACCTAGAAGGAAACTCAAGATTGTAATAGGGTTGAGAGCAAGATCTGTATGTAAAAAGGTCAATCCAATTAGGAGGTTAAATTTGCGTGGCTTTGTATGAAATTTCCCTGTTTTTTCATTTAGATGCCAAGAAAAATTAATGTTGAAACACTGTTACTGTCTAAAGTTCAGATGGAGAGATGTAGGAACTGTCTTAATTATTAGTATATTCCCCCATCCATATTAAGCTGACTTTTTTTAAAGCAATTGTAAACAGATTGAAGCAATATAAATGCTAAAGAGGAGTGCTGGAGTGTGATTTTTAAGAAATGTATATTGTATTGCATGTAGGCTGTGAACAAACAAGGGCTGTGGTTGGTAGTTCATTCTAGTTTCTCTGTTACATACTTAAAATAAATGAAATGAAATAAAAAGCTTTCATAATATAACAAGTGTGACTCATGCAAATAATCTATCCGTTTTTTCAAGTATTTAAGAAATGTTAGCGTCTTAAAATGATTGTAAGGAAGGGTGAATTAAAATAGTTTTTACAGTCCTATGGACTGAATCTTAGCTATTGGCAATGTCTGTACATTGATTATAAAATGTTTGGGTTTTTTTATTTTAAAGCCAATCAGTCAGTGTTCTGCTAGTCAGCAATCTGCTTTATTGTAATACCCATATTTGTTAATTTGCTTTTTGCTGGTCCTATACCTAGCAAGAAAACAAATTAATAACAAAAGATTATTCTGTGATACTGAACCAAAATAAGTGCCTATGTGATCAAACAGAAGAAAAAATCTTTTGAAATAAATTAGCAAAAATCAGTAAATCTTGCATTCGTACTTTAGAAAGCAAACACTATCGTTCTGTGATTTCACTGGTTTAATATTTTCATACCATGTTTCTAGATACTAACTATAATCAAATAAGTATTATTTCTAGTTAGTGGTAAAACAAGAGAATGGAGGACATGAGAAATGTAGGACCAGATCGTATGCAGTGCTGAGCACTCTCAACAACTTTTCACGCTGCAGGTTCAGGCCCTTACTGATATTAGAGTTCTTTAAACTGTGTGGGACTCTGTAAAGATAATAGTCTAGAAATAGAACATGCTATTGTCCTTATTGTGGGAGCTGTCTTGGTGGCAGAACACTTTAGTAAAGTATTCTCATTGAGGCTGATAATAGAGTGAAAAACCGACTGGCTGCAAGCTACAATAATAACTTAAGCAAAGGGAGTTAGCAGACGTAGATCTAGCTGTAATTATACCTGATGTCAACCAAGGAACCTTAGCAGTGATAGATATGGGTCTGCACAAGCAACAGGAAAGAAGATTTATGAAAATCAATTCTTGCTGTGTGAAAAATGAATCATTATCATCATTTTAACTGTGTTACTTTGGGCTGATTTAAACAATTTTGTGCTTCTAACACTAGCGTTTTAAAGACAGGGCTCAGGAGTCTTTACAGGGGCTGGTGAATGCAAGAAGCATACAAAACAGGAATATTCTTTAGACTTTGTTTACTTGCTAAGCATTCCATGCTGGTTTTCATAATGACCATTTTTTAAATGTATTAATCCTATTAGTAGGTTTGCTTTTTAGAAGGAATCCATTTAGTACTTCTAATGGCTCCAGTCACGCATAGGTTAAATATAATAATTTCCTTTTATTTAACCATATTTTCTTTTAGAAACAATGCTTTGGGGTTTTACACAGTCAGTGGTTGGAACTGGAAAGCATTGGTATCACTCCAGCTCCCCCTGGCAGTTTGAGTTATCAGACCTTAAAATCACAACATTCTGATTACTATCTTGATATTTCGGTCCCATTCCCCCACTTTATTGTTGTCACACTTGGATTAAGGCAATGCAGGGCTCCAGACACACCATGTGACAGGCCCCTATGGCTCCACTACTGTAGCCCTGAACAGTGACCTTTGCCCCTTGCTTGGAGCGGCAGGCAGTGGTGTGGAGGCATCTTTCTAACATGAGGAGCAGCAGCGAGGATCCCGTCTGTCACTCAGAGAGGCAAGTGTTTAGCAGCATGGAGGCTCACCCTGGTATCTTGGAAAGGTGGTCCAGGCCCACTGCACTCTTCCTCTCCTGCCATACAGAGTCCACTGTTGGGATGTGTTGGTGGGCCCCACTCCACTGCAATGGGTCTTGGAGTCAGCACTTTGTTGAGATTCATCAGGAAGTTTGCCCCTCTCAGAGCCTTTTTTTCCCAGGCTATCTACAGACTTAGGCAAACTCCACTACATCAGTTACACTCACAATCACGAGGGATAAAAACATACTTTCTTTTTTAAAACGAAAAATTAAATTTAAAATATGTAAATGTAAGCTCAAATTCAAGATCTGTTGCCCTAGGTATGGACCAATAGTAGTTATACCCCAATGCAGCCTTAAATTATTGTTCTTGTTCTCTTTCTCACATATATGTACATGCTCATTTTAACTGTGAGGTGATTTTAGCAGCCAATAATCTCATACACTGCCACAGTCGGGGTTAAGGCTATACCATTTGAAAGCTGAGATTCCAAATTGTTATTAGCTCTACCAGTTCTTGAGAAAGCAATCGCTGAAATCCTGTTGAAATTCAAGTGGGGACTGAAGGGAAGCACGGTAATCAAAGTGATGTCATTTTAAGATCCAATATTGTGCTCTGCCAGGACTTAAAAGGAATACACTATACCAGAAATGAGTAAATAAATAATTTTTGGCTCCGTGCTGGTGTTTTGGGAGGAGGAAGGGAGGGTTTTTTCAGCTGATACCATTTCTTGCATTTGAACTGAATTCACAAATAGTTTTGGTGCCTGAAAAATGCATTTTTCGGCAAATTTATTATTAGCTGAAAAAATTTCACCCTACTCTAATCTATACCACTGGAAGGCTGGGGACTCTTTGGGGTGGCATACTAATTGTGGTGTTCTTAGCTATATAACTATATATCTTTATTTCCTATACGCCGCAACTTTCAACCTCTAAGAACTATTGCATACAGGGGTCGGCAACCTTTCAGAAGTGGTGTGCCGTATCTTCATTTATTCACTCCAATTGAAGGTTTCGCGTGCCAGTAATACATTTTAACATTTTTAGAAGGTCTCTTTCTATAAGTCTATAATATATAACTAAACTATTGTCTTATGTAAAGTAAATAAGGTTTCAAAATGTTTAAGAAGCTTCATTTAAAATTAAATTAAAATGCAGAGCCCTCCGGACCAGTGGCCAGGACCCAGGCAGTGTGAGTTCCACTGAAAATCAGCTCGTGTGCTGCCTTACTGTAAAGTAAGGGCAGTGGTATAACATTGTAACACAAACACGTCTATCTTATGAGCATTTTAATAATCTTTACTCATATAAGAGGACTGGCAAACATGGTTCACTTGCTTGGGAAGACAGCGGTTCAGAAAGTCTAAATAATTTATGTAGTGATTATGCTTGCATACATAAATATCAGGTGGTAGATATGCACCTTGAAGTCAGGCATGTCGCAGCAAAATTCAGGCTAAATCATGGCTGTGCTTTTTCCAGTTGTGGCATATGCTTTCAGTGTGGGATGGTGGGGCTCTTTCCTCCACCTTTATGGCAACCACAAAGAAGGCAGGCAGGATGTAGACCCAGCATTATTTTTTAGTACTTGGCTATTTGGCTGGCAGATGTTGTGGATGGTGATCTTTGATTCAAAAGGGACAGGCAGGCTGATTAGGGATGAGGCAAAGGCCCATGGTTCCTGTGCTCTATATCAGCAAGTCTGAGGGCCACTGGTGAGGTGCTCCTCACCAAGTGCCCCTTGAAATATTCTACCTAAGTCTGCCCGGCATAGCCAGAATGCCTCAGAGCACTGTCACATGACAGCTAAAGTTCCCCATTCCCTGAGCTCTTCAGAGAGGAGCAAGGTTATAACTTGGCCCTTCTTAGTATTCTACTGTAGTTAATGGCCCCCAACCACTTCAAAGACAGTTTCTAGATCCTCAGATGATCTCAGCTGTTATAATGGAGCATATGGAGAAAGGCAGTCTATTCTGTAGCAATGTTTCAAACCACAGAGAGGGTCTAATTCTCACAGGTGCTGAGCACCAGCCACTCCAACAGTAGCAGCAGCAGGTATTCAGTCCATCTGAAAACCAAGCTCCTTAGAACTTGGAGAATTGAAACAGTTGGAGTTGCACCTTTGAGCATATGGGAATTGCAGCAATTTTTTTAAAGACAAACATCAGCACATTACAACCAGTTGTAGTACTGCCCTTTTTTATTTTAAATGTTATGAAATGAGTTTGACACACGTTGATCTATGTTTGTGATAAAGGTTATCTAAAGAGCATGGCGAGTCTGAGTGACCTGCAAGGCTGTTAAATTGGAGCTGTAGGTTAGAGTCTACTGAATAGAATCATTAAAATTTATCTATCTGTCTAGTTCAAAATATATAATTTTCAGCTATTCATTCAAGAGGTGCCTACAGCTGGTCAGAAGAATTTTGTTCAGGTCAGCCACCTTTTTTATTCTTTCAATTACCTGACTAAGAAAATCCTCCACTTATTGTATTGAATAGCAGTGCACTTAATTTTTTCATTTGAAAAAACTTAGGATAGATTTTTTTTCTCTCCTTTAAGTGGATTCTAGATACAATCCTATATGTATTGCTGTAATGCATAGCTTAAAGAATAATACCTAGAAATGCCAATAGCAATAGCCCTTTTACTCTGTGAAACAAAGCATGCAGCATAAAATACACTTTCAACTGTTTTTAAACTAAATATAACTTCACCTTTTTATTTTATAAACAGAGAGTTCATTTTCTTTTCAGAGATTTTATTCCTCAACAAACACTGATTAAACAGGAGGGATATGTAAATGAGCAAAACTGGATGCTTTACACTTTTTTGAGCTCTACTCGAAAATGATTAAATTGTGAACAGATGAAAAGTATTGAAATGAGTGTGGAAAAAATGTTTTCAGAAAGGGTAGGAGATTGAACAGATTAATATGGAAAAAAGCTCCAGGAGCAGACTTCTTCTGGAGCTGCAGCTCTAGATCTTGAGTGAACCTCCTCACAGAACTATTTATACAATTTAGACATCACTAAACAAGTTTCAGAAGTAGGTAAGAATTTCACCTTTTGGTCTTCAAAAGCAAGGAAATAGTCAATTAAGACTGCATTGTATTCTTCCAGTTTGTAATCCAGTAAAAATGGGCTATACCTGGAACCAGCTAGAGCAAATGGCCCAGGATAAAGGACTCTGGAGATCTGTGGTTGGCGGCCCATACCCCGACTGGGGTGACGGGCATGAGTGAGTGAGTGAGTTAGCAGTAGACAGTGTAAAACACTGGGGGTGAGGTTCCGTGCTGAACCTCATAGGCTATATCTACACTGCATTGTAAAACCTGCTGCAGCGAGTCTGAGCCTAGGTCAACAGATTTTGGGTTCTCAGGCTTGGGCTACAATGCTAAAAATAGCCATGTAGATGTTTGAACTCAGCCTGGCGCTCAGACTCTGAAGCTCAGAGAGGGTTTGAGCATGAGCTCCTGCCCAATGTCTTCACTGCTATTTTTAGTGCCGTAGTCCAAATCCTGCGAGCCTGCGTCTGTCAACCCAGGCTCTGAGACTCTCTGCTGTGGTTTTAAAAACAAAGTGTAGACGTACCCTTGGAGCTGCAGCACAGAACCCCAATCCCAAGTGGATGGGGGATATGGTGGCATTAAGCCATTTTTGCATCTCCCAATCCTAGGCTACTCTGGGGCCTAAGTTACAGCTGACTGCCCTATGGGCAGCAGCATTGTTCAGAATCTCCAGATGCTGCATACTGTAGCCCCACCCCAACACACCTCTCATGTCCTGAGCCCATCTCCCTACACCAGGGCTTGAAAGGGGGTCCTCTGAGGACAGCCTTATTGCTATCGTCCGTATAGCCTGCATCAGGAAAATCCTCCTCTGGCTAGATATGGGGCTTTTATTGCCTTTGCGTACTGTTGTGACCTGGAAGAAATCACGCCACTTCCCTCTATTTCACTTTCCCATCTGTAGAATGGAGATGACAATGCTCATCCACTTTTGTAAAGCCCTTTTAAGATCTGTAGATAGGTAGTTTTATATAAGTGCTAAGTATCAACTCCATTCTTAACTCACCTCATTGTATGTAGGTATTATAGCATATCACATGTAACACTTTTTTTGGAGAACCCTGTGACCAAGAAACAGTGGAGCACACAGCAGGTTGTCGTGTGGTGAATCATTCATTTAGGATGGCTTCCTAATTTGCTCAAATGAGGGGACTGGTAATAGACAGCAGGACAGAGATGCTTAGGAGAGAAATGATCAATTATTTATCTTTTAAAGTATTTACAGTGCTTTTACAGTGTATTTACAGTGCTTTTAAAAAATAAAATACCAAAAGTCAGCCTGTAGCATGTGTGACATTTTTTACTGTTTCTAATGGCCAGAAAATTGTCAAATTACTAGTTTAATATGGATGGCACTAGTAATGAAAACTTTGTAAACTTCTGAGAGGTTTTCACACAACAGAATTGGCCTTTTAAACAGTCTAAAGAGGGTACAAATGAAACAGAAGAGTATACAAATAAATGACCAGTGGTATTTTGCCCTTGATCCATGAAGTCTTATTGATGGCATTGGGAGTTTATATAAATATTAAGGATGAAATATGGCTCACAGAAGTAAAAGCAGTTTCAGGGGGGAGTTAATTCAGTTCTGTATGTGATATAATTGCTTAGGGTCTCTGCAATCCACGTCCTACACCATAAGATATTGAAGGGAGCAAACTAAGGCCCTGATCCTGCAATAACATTTCTGCACGTGCTTAGCTTTCAGCACTGGAATAGTCCCATTGGCTTCAAGTTAAGCATAAATGTTTGTGTGATCGGGGTTTAATATGAAAACTCCGTAGGAAGAGAATGCAGAGTCAGTGCATTCCTCTTACCCCAGTCTGCAAAAAGAGTATGGTTATGGAGAAGATAAGAAAGTCATATGGAACACGGAGAGGGTAGGGAAGAGTTTGGGGCCCAACCCCACAGGTCCATCCATTCAGAGGGGGACTCTGCATCCTGTTCTGTAACTGCCAATCCTCAACCAAGTAACACAAGCGGGACCTTGGCACTGCTGCCAGCTTTCAGTTGTACACTGTGCCCTCTTGGGCATGGGCCGGGGAAGTCACAAAGCATGCCAGGGAGTTAATTCTGCTTGGACCAGTGGTAACTTTCTTTTACTGGGGCTTGGCCTACGCTTCAAAGTTAGGTTGATCTAAATTGACTTCTTTCAATTTAGTTTTGCAAGCCTTCACGCCTAAATTTGTCTCCCCCCAAAGTTACATTGGCGCAATAACACCCCTCACCCAAATGACACAGAGCCACAGTTGACCTGACCTACTTCCATCGAAAAAGACATTGCATACCTGAGACAATGCTAACAGTCCTCCAGCAGTTGTTCTGCAATGCTCTGTCTCTCTGACAGTGGCCGCACTGATCACAATTTTGAACTCCACTGCCTCGGGATATTGGAAGCCTGCCCCCTCCCTTTAAAAATCTTAGCATGTTTTTGAAATGCCTTTTTCTGGTTGCCCATCTGGGTGAGCACACCTACTAGCCCATCTTTGAAAGCATCCAACCATTCTAGCTCAGTGCAGACTGAGAGCTACACCTACACGTACTCCTGCTGAATCTCCTCAGCCTAGGAGGAGAAGAGGCTGTACAATCCCAGCTAAGGAACAGATGAAGGAATGTAGACATCTGCGTGCAGATTGTGCAGGAGGTGCTAAATCTGGGACATGACAAGGATAAGAATCAAAGCTGGGTGAAAGCCAAGGAACTTCAACATGAATATCCAAAGGCGAGTGAGGGCAGCAACAAATCTGCGGATGCCTCGTGGGCTTGCTGCTTCTACAATAAACTTCATGCCATGCTTGTAAAGGATCCCACCAGCACCCTGACTGTGGACATCTTGAGAGCTGGGTGAGGAGAGGGGTCATGGCAGGAGACACAAACCATGCATTAAGCCAGTCCCTCCAGGAGAGCACAGATGAACCCAGTGATGAAGGGAAAGGGAGCTCAGGTAAGAAATAGATGCATTATTCCTTATGAACAGGTTTGTTTCCCTTTTTTGTGGCCAAATCCTTCCCTTCCCTCCCTTCTTCCCTCTTTAAAAATGGTGCCCAGACTTGCATTTAGAGAACTAAAGCATCAACTTTTTTAAAACCAGCACTGGGAATACAATTAAAGTTAATGCTTTGGAATGCTTATACAGTTGGCACTTCAATCAACTAATATGAGTTAAGAATGGAATTCAAAAAGATGAGCGTACCAGTTTGCTTTACACAGTCTGAAACGGATTACTGTCCTGTGCTCAGCTAGAGATAGAAGAAAGAGGTAGAGGCGGCGATCACTTTTTCCTTTTTGGGGCTTGTTGTGCTATCCCGGGGGCACAACAATTCACACCATGAGGAGTGCTTTGTTTATCTGATCAGGGATGTCCCTTTTACCCTCTTGAACAATCTCGATGAAACTCTCATGGAGATACTCTGCAGTCCTCTGCTGAATACTTCTAGGGATAGAGGCCTTGTTTCTTTTCTCACAATAGGAGACACTCCTGTGCCACTCTGTGAGAAGTTCCACTTACACATTGCAGTGACTAGGCTTGCAGCAAGTGGACAATGGTGGCTTCAGGATGTCAGTGGTAGCTGGGTTGTCTGGACCTTTGTCATCCTCTGTAATAAGATATTAGTCAAAATCACTGCCTGTGAAAATATTGGCAATTTCACTGCACTTTCCCTACACCTGACTAGGGATACCCAACATCTAAACCTTCTATGCAACAGTTCCACTCCCATCCCCCATCTAGTTCATACTCACCATGGCTTCAGCTGCAGAGCGGTGCCGTAACAAGCTTTTCCAAAGGTGAAGTGGCGACTAGCAATTTTTATTGAAGGTCTTTATGGGAATAATGTAAGGGAGCTTTGAGACTTATCTTTCTCTTGCAGCTGCCAATCTAACAATGTATCTGTCTGTTTTCATCAGCAGTCTCTGCTGCGATGGCTCTGAGAGGTGCCCCCTCCATGCCTGCTGAATGCCTGACCCAGATCAGACAAAGAAAGTGGAGGTCAGAGGAGGATATGTTCTCCGAGATCCTCCAGTCTGCTACAGCTGCTGACTGTGAGCACAGTGATTGGAGGGGCTGGATGGCCAAAAACAGGGTGAAGGACCAGAAATGGAGAGATCTGATGCTGAAGCAGAGACACAGGAGAGAGACTGGTGCACCAGGATGCTATGGCTGTGCTCAGGCAACAAATTCAGATGTTGCAGAACATTATTGAATTCAGTGCATAAAGACCCTGTACACAACAGGCTTTTCATTCCATGGAAAACTCCATTCTCGCTACTCTTAAATCCCCAGCATAGCATGGAGCAGCAAGGCATGAACCCTTACCCCTACCACTGCACACTGAGGAAAACAAGGAGAACCACGATAGCACTTACACTGACCTGTGATGACTACAGGACCCGTCAGCAAGCATAGTGAGCTATTTTTTAGCATGAATGAAACGTAATATGTTTTTAATATATAAACATGTATGTTGTACTTGTTCTTTTTATAAATATGGGTCACCCTGCAACAATGTTGCTATACTGTTTTTAATTTGTCGGTTTGCACTTTAACTTGTTTCCTGTTTTGTTTGCACACAATAAGGTTTTATTTTTTTGAAACTCCGCCTATAAGTAGAGTTGTAGAGTTGCACAATGAATTCCAGCAACAATCTGACATTTTTATTTTATGTTTTCATCATCCATTCATCATCCTCTGACATCACAACTTCATCACTGGTTGTAGTAATAGTCATTGAAGGTCCTCAGATACAGGTGAATTGTGCATCCTGTATTGATGGTTGCTAATGACAACTGCCCTGAACTGAGCAGGATCCATGCTTCTGCCAGAGAGAAGGTAGAGACTGAAAAGTGGTGTTCAGGACCATGGTAATTTTTAATATAATGTGAAAATTATGGGATGGAATAAGCATTATAGGATGGAGAAAGTGGGATTCTGGGAACTTGACCCCTAGTTCCCAGAAATCCCTGGATGAATTGCTGGTGTCTCATAAACTTCTTCTGAAGTTCTTGAAGGGGATCATTCTAGTACCATGCATTATAGTAGACGACCTCGAGTTCGCCTGACCATTGCCTTTTCTGCAGTAGAAACAGAAGTGTATTTATATAAATTAATCCTTAATCCCCCCTTATGAGGCCTCACAGTAGTGTTTTCTGTAGTTGGAGTCCCCCCTGCAATGCATGATCAGGGGAGTATTGGGATCTAAGTTATTTCTACATTATCCTTTACACAATGGTAGCTCTAAGTGATATTGAGTGAAAACTGAAGGAAAACATTACATTTTCCCAGACCTCTCTTTTAATGAGCTGGCTGTAAAGTAGACCAGGTCAAAAACCCACAAATATGGGCACTATCTTCATCAAAATTTCAAAACTTCTGAGCAGCTCTACCATGAAGGGATTACGATGGGGCCATATTGTGCCATCAGTTTTCAGGCAGAACTCCTGTAACAGGGCAGCCACTTCCTGAACACTCCCCTTGTGGCCTGAGATGGTTTTGCCCTGCATCTGCTTCTCCTCTTCCCAGCCCCTTAAGAACTCCACACAGTCTTTCTCATGGAGAATGGTACTCCCACCCAGGGCTGGTTTAATAACTCCAACATTTGAAAACAATCGTCAGCGTCCCAAAATAAAAGTCCACCAGACTCAGCTCTGGCTCCTTCACTGCACGTGGAGCACTGATTCTGTCCAGTCTGCTATTTTTGAAACTGCCACTCCCAGCCCTTTCTAGTTACAGCTCAGCCTTCTGGCTCAGCCTTCCTCCTTCTGTCAGCCGCTCCTTGTTCTGAGGGAGAAGGCAGCATATCTACTGCCCTCCTTTGAAGAAGTCTTCAGTTGCTTGGGAGGGAGAGGAGCCCAACCCTACCCTACTGCATTCGGCTCCTGGTCTCAGGCCCTTAAAGGGACAGTGTCCTCGGTTTTTCCCATCCAACTACTAATTTCCCAGAACCTCTTCTTCTCTTCTGACTTTGGCCATTTCCTGAGCCTTTGTCCCAGTGTTCCCAGAACAGTGTCTTCTGGCCTCCTCTAGGCTTAAAGGGCCAGTATACCCCATTACAACTCCCCACTAAGTCTTCTTCAATATTGGCATGCACTGACTCTATATAAGGTCTTTCTATATATAAGCAGCAAGAAGAGACTAGTCATGCTATGATAATAGACAGAAAACAGCATGTATATAAGACAAGAGGGAGATTGGTAAGCACCTAGGATGGGTATGGGAAAGGACTTCCTGGACTGTATCTTGCACCTATTGAAATCAATGGGAGTTTTGAAACTGACTTCTATGGGAGCTGTTTCAGACTTTCTTATAGATCCCGGGCTCTATACAGACACAGACATCCATGACAGTGGATTCAGTTACAGGACTGAGCCTTAATTTAAGTCAAGACACAAAAAAGTGTGGGTAAGAACAACAAAAAGAGACAAACTGCGTTCATCTGCCACATTTTTGAAGCCGAACTCTAATTTTAAATAAAGATTTTATTTATTCATGGATTGAATCCTGTATTTTAAAAAACTGAAGATTTAGACAAAGTGCTAAACATAGAGTGAACTGAGAAACATTAGCCCTTTGAGAAGATTATAGACAATTTAAAAATGTATTGTTCTGTGTTTTTCTTTTTCTGTCAGTATGAGATATATCTGTAATTATTTAAAACTAGGTATTGCTTGTGTTAAAAGGAGTCAAACAAGCAAAAAAGATAAGAGCAGACAGTTCAATTTATAGCTTTAGGCAGTTGGCAATTGGTTATACAAAACTTTTGTAGCAGAACATACATACGGGGAGAAGGCTCTTTAGAAATTGACTCATCCCTGTATTGCTGAGTCACTTTTTCCACTTGTTGAAACATTGAGCAAAATTCCTCCCATATTGTACAGCTTTAATGAATCTTTCCAACACTCCTTAGTTCTGATACTCGTTTATCGAAGTTTTACTGAAGTGTGGGTATTGGACTGTAAGTATTGATTTGTTCGATTCTTTTCTGTAAACTGTGATGTGTATTTTCCCACCCAGTTGTGTGAAAGTGCAATTGTCACGTGCACCCTCAAATGTCTGTCATATCGACCCAGTGGTTGTCAAGCCCACAGCCAGAACAAATGAGAAATGTGAAAGATGAGTCAAAGAAGCTTTCCATGGTTGGCCAACAACAACTAAACATAAAACCAGGCCCATCTCTTCTCACATCACCAGGATGGGGGAAAAATCACACATCATCAGTGACAGGGCTTGGTCCTGCTCTTCTGAAGTCAGTGGGAAGTCTGCTATTAGGTTCAAATGGAGCAGGATCTAGTGAACAAGGAAGAAAAAAGTACCTATACATTCATCCAGGAATGACAATAATAATCGTTCCCAACAGGGAGGTGGGTGAGGAAGGTTGAAAACCTCTGGATTAATCCAAAAGTGGGGATTTGAGAAATTTCACCCTGAGATTGGTAAAGGCATCCTGGGGTGCACTCAGAGACCAGAGAGGGAACAGAGATGCAGCTAGTCCAGTAACAGTGACAGCTTCCTATATATTTTTTTGATTATCCCTTTTCAAATTTAAGTATTCTAAATACTCTAGACTAAGGTACTTATTTCATAAGATAATATCTCCAAATTAACCTTGGATCTCTGTGCAAGTTCAGAAAGAAAGGGATAAGGAATTTTATCAGAAGTTACCAGACTTATTGGGTTTAATGTAAAAGCCATGGCAAGTAATACATTTAAACTGCATTTAAGTAGAGCAGAGTCTAGTATCAAAGTCTGAAAGCAATAAACATTAATTTCTTCTGAAAGTGTTTATTTTTTCTCTTACTGCTTTTTATGTTCTTTTCACACAATGTCATTTAATGAGGTTATGTTCTGTTAAAGTAAGGGGGAACTAAGTAAAATGTTTTATTTCAGTAGATAAAATTTAGCTATTTGAACGTGAGCCTGCCCTATGTCTTTTGAGCTAGTTCTCCACTTTTCACTTACATTATTTGGGGAAGCTGCTGGACTAATATATTTGAAAAATAGTCATCCGTGCACAGAGTTTCATTTGAGATTCATATCTTCATTTTCTGTCATGTTGATTGAAAAACATTAAATATTCCTCTTCAATTATGTCTTCACCTACAGCATTGCCAGTCATGTGTTCTGAAGGTTAAGACGTTTATTGGCAGATTAAGGTTTTGACTTTCTGTCTAGACTCACCTATTCATTTTTATGGGCTGAAATAGGCATGACTACAGAGAAGCATAATTTTTTAAAGATGATATTCCATTGGGATTATATTTCAGTGCTGCAATTTGATTAGAAATGGATCAGCTGTTTTCCACTCCCCCCGAGGACTATTGCTCACTTCATTACCGATGAATTAGAGCCTGCACTGCGATCAATATTCATGATGTCACTCTAGTTACGTACATTTGTCTTAATTGACCTATGGTGGAGTTTTTAATGCAAACGTACTTGATGCCCAACTGTACAACCTGATTTTTTTTTTTTTTTTAGTAATGTCTTAGTGCAATTAATGTGTGCTCTCAATATACATCAGTGGATCTGGTAAAAGAAGCCAGGTTGTTCCTTTAGATATCATGCCACAAGTACTGTCCTTCTTTCCAGACAGCTTTAGTTTTAACTTTACCTCCAGCTTCATTGGAGGGTGGCAATCACTCCTCTTCTACCATTTCTCGCCATAAAGTATATAAAGAAAAGATTTAAATTATCTTCAGTTGTGATCTACAGAGCTCTACCGCACATCTGGTCTGTTCAATTATTTAGACATGTAAAGGTGAAGAGTCACCCACTCTAGGTTCTACGGATCCTTGGCATCTCTGACAGCACAAATCTAAAGGTTAAGACAAAGCCAGCGGAAAATGCCCATCATGTTTTGTGCCTCTCTAGACTCCTGTCTCTCAGTAGGTTCAGAATGGCTACCAACCAAGCCATGTAACTAACAAATATAGCTGATCATTAAGTCCAGAAAAATTCAAAGTGCCCCTCATTTGCATACCAGCCACTCCCACCGTGGTGACTACAATGTACATGGACTCCAGCCCCCCAGGACATAAAGGGACAGGCTGCAGTTGTGCCTTGTGCAGGTGCAAAAGAGAGACGGGAAGGCGCTCATTGATTCTATGCCAAGACAGAAAGCATGGTGCAAAAACCTAGACCGGAGGGTCTAAGGAGTCATCCTCTCCTCCATGCCCTGCATGCAGGGGCTTGTCACTATTGAAGTTTGTGTTTTTATAGTGTGCCTAAACACACAGTCTGGTCCAAAACTAACAGTGAAGGTTGGCGAAAGGACCAGGGAGAGATTAGGAAAAACAGTCAAGTGGGAAAATTAAAAACTCTGGGGAAGGCATGTTTAGGATGCTAGTTTTGAGCTAATTGACTACGTGCACATTCAGCATTAATTTCAGTGATATTGAAACAAAAATACTAGACACGTTTATGATGTCTGTGTGTTCATTGTAATAAGGAAGACACTCAACATATCTCACTATTGATTAAACACTCAGTTTAGTCATGGTTCTGTGTGAGAGACTAGTATACACAGAGGAGAAACTGTCTGCAGGACGAGGGGGACCTTTAAAATCCAAACACCATCTTTAGTAGAAATCTGTGGTTATTTTAGGCCAGTATTAACCCACATTGTGCATTTGGTTCAAATACAGACTTGGAATAAGTGTAAGCAGTTCCCACAAAACATAGTGGAAAGTGCACTCACCTATTCCACAGTTGAATTTTGCCCTTTGTGTCCATTTCATTTCACTTGGAGGAGAATTTCATTTCCTGTTAGAGGCAATAAATTTTTTGACTGCTCAGATAAGTGACTACAGAGGTTCATCACCGGGATTTGAGGAAATAAGCCTAGTAGGAAGATGGATGATGACGGGGGGAGTGAAAGTTGTTATCCAGCCATTTGTCATGGTCTGGAACATTGAGATATATGGGCAAGACCGCTAGAGGTAAGTAAAAGCCCCTTTTTCCAGCAGTCTGTTGATATGAATAATTTATCTTGTGCAGTCAGACAGGGATCATATGCTTTCTGAAAACTCATTTTGTTTGCATCTGTATGTATATAGTAAGTAAGCAATAACACAGGGCAGAGTGTCAGGTATTGCTGGGACCTGCATATACTATACATCATCTGATTGTAACCCCATGATCACAGAATGTATGGTAGACCGCCCTAACACTCATGTTGCTTCCTATACATGCACCCTAGTCCACAAAACACAGCTGTTAAGACCATCTTTCTTGCCTGTTGCTCTGACCACATAGTGACTACAATCTTGTAATGGGTTTCAGAGTGGTAGCTGTGTTAGTCTGAATCAGCAAAACAATGAGGATTTCTTGTGGCACCTTAGAGACTAACAAATTTATTTATGCCCAAATAAATTTGTTAGTCTCTAAGGTGCCACAAGGCCTCCTCTTTGTTTTAATCTGGCAATGGGTTGTTTGCTCCAGAGTCTTTCCTCCGAAAAGCTAGTCTGTGGTTCCCTGATTCATCATAGTCTTACTCTAGTTCTTCCCATATCTCAAGGTTTAAACAACATGCCACAGCACTGGGTACAATCTCAGTTTGTATGAAATGAAATTCAACGTTCATGGATGTAGGAGTGCTCATTATAGTATTCTGACTAATTTAATGTCTCTTGTCAGCTTCAGATAAGGTATATTGCTGGTGAGATACCTTACAAGCGTCTTCCTACTGAAGTGCATTTGAACTGAGTATTTGAGGCAGGGCCAGTTCTAGCATTTTTGCCGCCCTAGGCAGAGAGAGAGAGAGAAAGAAAAAAAGCTGTGATCGCAAGCTGCGGCAGCTCTACCACCGCTTCATTCTACGGTGGCAATTTGGCGGCAGGTCCTTCGCTCCGAGAGGGAGTGACGGCCCTGCTGCCGAATGCCTGAACGTGATGCCCCCCTCTTCATTGGCCGCCCCAGGCACCTGCTTGCTATGCTGGTGCCTGGAGCTGACCCTGATTTGAGGGTAGGTTAGGTCTTTGCTGATCAAGGATTTACCCTGGCTTCACAGAAGGCTTTTCCATTACGATTTCAGTTTAGCGAGTACATATTTCACTCAAAATCAGCAGAGAATTCTCTTCAACTTCCATATTTGGCTGAAAATACTCTCTTGTAGCCACTTAACAATGATAAGAATACACAGGCCCAGACCTTGGCTGTTTTGTGCAACGCCAGTAGAAGCTTTTGGAACTACAGCTGATGTGACTGGCTCCAGGAGAGTCATCCTAGTGTAGGGCATGGCTGGGGCTTCACTACACCCCTCCAAAAGTGCGTGTAAAGGTGACTTTTGCCCGCCCTATTTGGGTATGCTGTGACACATGCTGTTCAGCAGTAGGGTGACCAGACAGCAAGTGTGAAAAATCGGGACAGGGGGTGGGAGGTAATAGGAGCCTATATAAGGAAAAGACCCAAAAATCGGGACTGTCCCTATAAAATCGGGACATCTGGTCACCCTATTCAGCAGCCTAGCTTTTATCAGCTTAGAGGATATGCCAGCTCACTCCTGCCTGTGACAACTCATTCACTGAGAAGATTCTCCAGAGCTGCCTTACGTGGGATTTGCAGCCACGCTATACCTGCATAACTGGCTTGGTATGCAACACTTACACTTTCTCATTTACTCCGGACAGTTCTAATACCATGCAGCACAGAAGCATTACCAGTAACCACTGAATAATACAAGACTTAGTGTATTTGATCTTATATCCCTCTGGTGGCTGGCCTGAGGCACTACAACCGTACAGTTTACTGACAGACAGAGGAGTTCATCTTTAGATCAAGTGTAGAGACCAGTGTCTGTTGCTGAAGGTTCCAGGTTCAGTCCCCACAGATGGCCTTTGTGTTTATATGTGAGTGTACATTTATTTTATAACAAAGGAATTCCATTGATGGCAATTGTCTGCGTTTGTATCTTATTAATACATTACAATGACACTGGCATATCAGCCAGGGGCGGCTCTAACTTTTTTGCCACCCCAAGCACGGCAGGCAGGCAGCTTTAGGAGGCATGCCTGCGGGAGGTCCGCTGGTCCCACGGCTTCGGCGTACCTGCCGCCGAATTGCCGCCGAATCCGCAGGGACTGGCAGGGTGCCCCCCATGGCTTGCTGCCCCAGGCACATGCTTGGAGCGCTGGTGCCTGGAGCCGCCGCTGATATCAGCCTGTCTCTGGGGAGGAGGTCTCCAGGAATCAGGGACCCCTGCAGATGAAAGTTTGGTAACATTGTCTGTCTGAACCAGCTGTGGTTGCATGTTCATTAATCTGCCTAATGAATGCACAGTGTTTGCAGTTGTGTGAGATCATGGTAGAGAGTCAAGGTGGATGAGGAAATCTCTCTTATTGAACCAACTTCTGTTGGTGAGAGAGATGAGCTTTCAAGCTTACAGAGAACTTAGTCAGGCATGGGAAATGTACTCAGGCTTGTCTACACTTAAAGTCTAAACAGGCACAACTGCGCTTCAGTGTAGACACTACCTACACCAATGGGAGGGATTCTCCCACTGGCATAGGTACTCCACCTCCCCGAGAGGTGGTGGCTACATCAATGGAAGAATTTTTCCATTGACATAGTGCTGTCTATACAGGGACTTAGGTTGGCTTAACTATCCTGCTACTGACTGAGATAGTTAAACTGACCTAATTTCCTAGCGTAGACCAGGCCTCAGAGTCTCACAGCTAAATACCTGGTGGAACAGATTGTTTAGCATACATAATTAAAACATATTTCAAAGGACCATTCAAGGTGAAGTGATCTGTTAACACCTCTCCAGTCCTAGGGGGAAAAGGAGAGGAGGGGGATGCTAGCAGGGGATTAATGGAGGTTTATAGATTTGTTATAGTAAACCATAAATCCAGCGTCTCTATTCAGTCCATGATTTTCAGGGTCTAGCAGAGTTATGAATTTAAGCTCCGAGGCTCATCTTTTGAAGGTGTTGTGTAGATTTTCTTTGCGGATGGGGACTGAGAGGTCAGATATAGAATGACTGCTTTATGAAAAGTGTTCACCCATAGATGATATGGTGTTCTGTCTTTTATCATTTTTCTCTGAGAATTCATTCAATAGTGTAGTGATTATCTTGTTTCCCCCACATAGTTATCGGGGCATTTCATGCAATGGATGAGGCACACCACATGTTGTGACAGGCATGTGTAGGATCCATGCATATTGAGAGATGTGTTGTGGGGGTGTTGGTCATTGTAGCCATGGAGATGTGTCTACAGGTTTTGCATCTGTTGTTCTGGCAACCCAGGTAGTTATGCGTGCAGATGACCAGACAACTGACCAGGTTAGTTTGATTAGCCATGTGTGATTAACTGACCTATTAGGCTTTGGTCCAGATGGACGTGGTGAGGAGCTGCATCAATCCAAAGCTGTGTCTTCACTGCAGTTATCTACACTTGAATAAACGCCTCTCAAGTTAGCCTTGCTTGAATGAGTGTAGCCATACTGCTAAATAACACTGGAGAGGTACAGAGATTGGAGTTCTGCACCGAGCAACTGGGTTAGCAACTGATGAACTATGGCTACTTGAACTATAGCCTGTATCCCAGATGGGCTAGCCAACTCAGGTTGAAAGCTCCAAACACTCAAATTAAGGGTTTTTGTGTGTGGACAGTACTCAGAGGGCAACACTAAAGTCATAACTTGAGTTAACTTCTGCAGTGAAGACATGAAACTCTGGGAGACCCTGTATTACACCCATTCAGTGCAGCATATTCCCCACTGTGCTCCAGACCCACTCCATAGAGTTTCCCCTGTGGAGTTAGGTGAACTTTGGAGAAGTCCCTGCACACCCCTGAGTCTAGGTACTGCAACTGTGACAGATCTGTAAATGAGGCATAGAGTGATGGAGGAATCCTTGTGTACTTTCTCTACCCACCCACACACACCCAGGTAGGAGCCAGTCACAGTGTTGCCTTTGGTGTGCACATTTTTAGGTTTTGAATTTCTGTCCATGAGAAACTTTCCTAAGGCAATCCACATCTTTTCACGTATTTATACCTGCTCCTGTATTTTCCACTCCATGCATCTGAAGTGGGTTCTAGCCCACGAAAGCTTATGCCCAAATAAATTTGTTAATCTCTAAGGTGCCACAAAGACTCCTCATTGTTTTTGCTGATACAGACTAACACGGCTACCGCTCTGAAACCTTTCCTAAGGTTATTCATCCCAGGAAATTTGTGTTAAGACTGGGAATATAACCCAGTTTTTATTAATCCCTGTGTGCTGTATTCACACAACTATCCTTCCTTTGTGTAGCAAATCTGTCTATTCTTCCATCCATCCTAAAATACAGTGCTATTTCCCTCTTACCTTTGCTCAGACAATTATTGAGAGAAGTTTGATTACAACATTGTATGCAGAAAGTCAGGCCATTATCTGTTTTATTTAAATTATTCTGAGAACCATCAAAGTGGCAGTTATTTAATCAATAGAACATTCGCTTCAGTTTCAAGTGACCTTTCAGAAGAAAACAGAGGTTGTGCCAACTTTATGCCTACAGTTCGGTGCAACATTTACAGTATATCCTGTTTTTGGCTGCATAAGCTGTTACTTTTTTCCGTTGTTTTCTTATTCGTATTTTACTCACAGAGTTAATGATTCCCACAGATTATGATACATGTTCATGATTACTTATGATATTTTGAATGGTCAAATATCATCAGTGTTATATAGTGGTTCTTACCCATTTTAGGGCTTGATCGTACAAAGGGTCAGTTTCTGACCTTCATGTCTGCCATTGCTGTTTGTTTCATCTAGACCAGCTCTTAAAAATGTTCAAGAAGACACTACTCCCAGCTGACACTAAGAGTAACTGAAAATCCTAAAATTGGCCTCTACATACCTCAATTGTATTCCTGGCACTGCACTTCAACAACCATGAGCTGGCTAAATACTCTTTCTCACCCTCATCCATTACCCCCACGTTCCCTCCTATTCACCAAAGCTCAGCTGTGTTTTGCTTAGAGCTATTCTCATAGTGCTCAGCATCATGAACCTATCCCTGCGTGGGCCTGTTCAATGGGACTTTTACCACTAATTTTAATGGCAACAGGAATGGGTCCAGTCTTACAATAGTGTCTCTGCACAGGTGCCAAGCAATCACTGAGCATCCAGTTCTGGCACTTGGGTTTTGTGCACTTCTTTGTCAGTGCTCAGCAGCCTGGTGGATCGAGCCCTTAATTATTTAGTGTCTGTCGAGTTCTCAGTTATGACAGCTCCTAAACTAACAATATAATTACATTTAAACTCTACAAATATTATCTAGTTTTCACCAAACATATAACATGTAATTCTATAACATCAATATTAAAAAAAAACCCAAACAAATCCTGTTGCTTAACTAGAACTTTAAACGAAATGATTTTTCAATTCCTTTTTCAAATAGGTATGTAGATAGAGAGATTCTGTTTGCAGTGTCAGAATTTCACTAATTTATTGGATTAGTAAAGGTTTATTACATTTTTGTGCCTGCATGCACTCAATCAAGTAAAAGTTGTAATAAATGAAAGTTCGAAGGTAAAATTTTATTGCTGTGCACGAAGGGAGAAAAAATAAATTAGAGTAATGTAATCATGCTCATATATATAGTATGAATTTTGAACACTGTCTATTAGAAAGTTTGTCAGAATATGCTTAGCTTTGAAAATATAGATTAACACTGAAGGTTTTAATATTGTTCCTTACTTATTTCCTGAGTGTGTAAGTGTGAAATATCTCCTGCCGAAAGCAGTTGTCATAAAATGACACTTCCCCATTTTAATAACTGAATAATCAGAATGGAATTTTTTTCTAAGTTACAGAGAGATTATTGCTTTTTCCTGTGTGAAATTTTTAGTGGTAGGAAACCAAATTTTATCAGACATCCTCCAGTTTTACTGTTTTACTTCTTATTTTTGAAAAGTGTGTCCAAATACTGCTTGACAAGCTTGACACTTTAGGGAGTTTGAATAGAGGGGGTTTTCTTCTGATTCCATTTGCCAATTCTGTGTTTTCCTTTAATTTAGTAGCAAAGTTAGAGTGGTAGTTCACCAACAGCAGGGGAAAAAAGCCCGTACAGAGACTGACTAGTTAGTTTCTAGACCATTTGCAATTCAGACTTCTTAAATTTTTATTGGGACCTACACAAATATAGTAAAAGGCCCATGTGGCATGGAGGCTTGGATAAGAAGGTTATCTACCGGTGTGTGCCATTCAGGCTTAGCAATTTACACATAGACCCGTAACACTAACTTTAGCTTGTGCCTAAGATAGTTAATTACAGGTTGGTGCAATTATGACATCATAGGGAACTCCCACTCTCTTGTTTGCTCCTCCACCCTTTGTCATTATTGTCGTTTCTTCTGTTGCTGCCGTATGAGCAGAACTTCATGGTGTAGGGTGGCATTGGTAAGAGGAGAACCCCCGCCCCCACACACAGTGTAGTTTGCATATTTTAGTCCTGTTGATTGACAGGAAATTTGTCAGTGGTTGTCAAACATATATGCACTCTAAATGTTTTATGCGAATGGATCACTGGCTGATTGGTTATAAAGGGCCAAATCCTGGCTCTTCCTGCATGCTGGAGTAAGGGGACATCAAGGATCCCCTTAGTCCCTTGAGCTGGAGCTCCATGCTGCTACGTCCTGTGTGCAAAGATAAACAGATTTCACAGACTTGCGAAGTTCCTGCTCATGCAGGTGGCTGGGGATTGGGCAGAGCCTTGATTCTACCCACTCCAAAGCACCCAGCAGGGTAATGCCCCCGATGCGTCAACATAACTACATTGTGACAAGTATACACCCAGCGCAGCATACTCCCCTCCTTGGAGCAAAAGGAACCTTAGTGGAAGACTGTACATCATCATATCACATCTTCTTCCTTATCTAAAGGATGATGATGATAATGTACATTGAGAGATGTTTGCACCTGCCATTGATATCATGGATATCAATGAGGTGTAATGAGGGTAGTATGCATGGATACAGAGCACAATACGATCCTTATCATTTTTCTCTGCTACGTTTGTAGATCTGATATTCTTTATCTAATAATTACACCATCCATACTAGTTCCTGCTCCTGCACTGCTTACTCAGTAAAATTTCCTGTTGAAGCCAATTAGCGTTTTGCCTGACAATGGAGCACAGGCACAGCTGCCAGATATTCTATTTCTCTGGTTGTGAAACACCTCAGTCTCTAAATAAAGGGAGTGATAGAATGACCGACTTTTTTAAAGAACAAAATAAATTTTAAATGTTTTTAACCGTTTAGATTCATAAAATAACTTGAAACTTTTCTAAATGAACAGTCTCCATTGTAGACTATCCTAAATGATTCCTTTCATTATACATTCTTTTATAGATACCATCATAGCTGAGTTGTGGGTAGGATTAGACTGTTGTTACAGTATTACCAGTGGACCAGTTATAGAAGATGGAGTAGCTTAGATATTTAATATTCTTTAAATGTCTCCAAAGGAATCCTGCACTACAGGCTATACAGGTAGACATAATTATTAATGATGTAATTAAATTTCCAGCCTCAAAGGCAAAATGGAAGCACAATGAAAATATAACATTTATATTGTGCTGTATAGCTTGTTTGATTTCCCCCTTTTGTTTAATATTTAATCTATGCCAAATATAGCAGAAATTAAACACTTTCGTGCTTCTAAAATTGGGGATTTGTCTTTGTTAGGAAAATGTGTTGAGGCTAGGTCAGTGTGTGTTAGCTAACTGTAACTTAGACCAACTTAAAATTGCCTAATCATCCTGACTGATATTTTGGTACTTGGCAAAACTTGATGTTCCCCATAGATTTTACTCATTAACCCAAGATCACAGGTTCATTTGTATCTCTTTTTCTGGGAATAGATTTGTCATTCTTTTGGACTCCTAACTGATGACCATTCTCGCTTACTGCTTACATTTCTTTTTTCTTTGAGTCTGTTTAAAAGCTAAATGAATGCAATGGCATTGAATTATGGTGCCTCAATATTACTTCATTCTTTACATCATCTTACCTCATCTTCAATTTTATCTGTGTTTTGTGGAGTAGAAGAGAAACATGATGGAAGAAGAAAACAAATACATAAACTACCTCAGAATTCAATCCTTCAAGTGCAGAACATTTCCTGGCAGGTGCTGCATGTCCAATAGGAAACTCTCAGAATCTTGTTGCAGGATTAGGCCCCAAGGTGACGACCAAATATAATGCATTTTGAGTCAGTTGCTTCTAAATCAGCTCTCAGCTTTGAGCAGGAGGCATAAATCTAATTTTAATTTGCTCCTTTTATTTTCTTTTATGTTGATTCTATTTTTTTGTACAAACTCAGTTGCAGGCTTTGAGTGGGATGTATTTCAAAGAGTCCAGATATTTATAATTATTTATCATCATTAGCATTCGCTGTATCTGAAAACAAGAGTTTTGCCAACACGCATTAAAGCAGTTTGTGCAAATCTGTTCTTTACAAGTGGGTCAGTTTCTGATGCTAATTACAGCTTCATCTTTGGGGCATTCGTTTATGAGTGAAAATGATAGAATCATAGAATCGTAGGACTGGAAGAAGTCTTCTAGTCCAGCCCCTTCATTCAAGGCAGGACTAAGTATTATCTAGTTGTTTTGAGTGGTCTGATCCAAGTAAAGGCATGGTGTATGCAAATTTTAAGTTTCCTGGATAGAGACTGAAGGAGTCTCGGTTGATTATGGTGCTTATGTTTAATCAAAGAAATGGCAAACTGCTAAGCCTCATTTTTGGTACATATTTGGGAGGTTGAATGGTACTTAGGCCCTGTGCAAAGCTATCCATCGAGTCTGTGTCATTGTGTAACCCACACACCTTCTGGGTGTGGTGTTCTGTCCCATCTAGTGGCACCGAGACCACTTAGAGTTAAATGAGTCTGCTCTACAGCCTTATCTAGCAGCCAGTTGGCTTTTAGCTCATGTAGTAAAGGCTCATGCCCTATGCTCCACAGGTCCCAGGTTCGATCCCATCTGCAAACGACAGGGGTCTGTCGGTGTTACAGTTGCACAGGATCTTTGGTTATTACACTACTCTCTCTGATAATCAGGGCCAGGCAGTGAACGTGAATGGCATCCTCACACTTTTCTACACACACAGGCTCTCAGTTAGACTGATTTTCATTCTTTTCATTGAGAACAACTAAAAAAGAAAGAACCAAAAGTAAAGTATCTGTGAGAGAGCATGTACCACAATGTGGATCCTTTCTAACACTTTGTAGCTGTGAGGACCAAGATGGTATCTGAACTCTGCACACAAGGAGGGTACTTAGACATTTAAAGATGTAGTCCACTGATAATAAAAAGCACTATTGTCATTATTTATTATTTATTTATTATTAATAATGCTCAAAAGCCACATCCAGAACAGGGACTCCTTCGGTCTCTACCCGGGAAACTTAAAGTTTGCATGCACCATGTCTTTAGTTGGGTAAAGCAGCCCACTCACAGACATTATTTTCTGTTAAATATTCAGGAATATACCTCTTCAAAGCACACAATACTTTAATGGATCCAGTTTGCCCATATAAAAGTTTCCTACATTATTTTATGTTGATTAACATTTTTAACAAAGCAATATAGAGAAGAAAATAGAGGTACCCCTGTTTCAGTTAGACTACTGTGGCACTCTCAACAACAAAACGTAATCATAATCTGATTTGATCAACCCACCTGCATAAATTCCACAATTTATATCAAGCAGGAGGCAGTTGTAGAAAAAGAAAAGCTCTAAAGACAGAGGGAAAAGAAATAGAACCTAATAAGGATAATATTAGTACTTACAGGGTGCTTTACATTTTCAAATTGATATGCAATGTTAACTAATTATTAGGAGCAACTACCTAAGCTTACATACTTTTCTCCAAGAATGCAATAAGCTCCATTTTGTTTTCAGATGCACCTGAGGAGTTGTGTACGCATACTGCAAGCCAGAATTAGTCCCTTTGTTTTCACTCCCAAGAGCAGCATGTACATGAATACCAAATTATTTAAGCACCTGGCTGTGTTTGAGTCTAACAATACATATATAGGGGCCAGCTACTAATAAATAAGCATTTTTCAGATAACATAGCTAATGCAGTTTAATCATTTTCAGTCATTTTTTTTTTCATCCTGAGACCAGTGATCATGTTGTATTAATGTTTCATGTCCACCGCCCCCTATTTATGGAAGGTCCTTCCCAAACTAGTTTGCTCCACATTCAAGTCCCTCCTGAAGGCCCATTTTTATTGTGCTGCGCACAAGACATTAGTCAACAGGACATTTTCTCATATATACTTATTTAAATGAAGGCAGAAAAATAAATCTTGTTCCACCATACTCTGCACATGCCTTTGCTGAGTAGCTATGTGATCTTATTGATATTAACCCAGTCCTTCTCCCTCATTATTACATGGCTATTTTGTTATCTTGTTTGAAAATAGACTGTAGGCTCTTTTGGGCCTCTGTGCACTTATCTGTAGTGTGAAGTGCTTAGCATGCTTTTGGACACTTCAAAAAATTAATAATTTAGAAATAAATATTAATAATAATTATTCCACTAAACCCCAAAGAATGAGACATGAAAGCATGGTATTTTAAACATACCAAGGACTATGGAAAACAAATCTCACACCAACATTTTATGTTTTTTCCTCTGTAGACTTTGTCTCCCTTGTGGATATGAATGAAGGGCCCAGCTTTTTAACACTTTTGTCCACAGAGAATACGTTCGTGTGACACTGAGCCAGTGAGGATTAAGCAATCAGCAGGCTGGGTGACCTGGAAGCAACCCTTAGGGACATATTAGAAGAGTATTGAAATTATAAACAGGGTCATCCTTGTAGATAGTTATGAAAGCCATGTTAAATGGACTAGAATCTTTAATATGTAGGTCTGTATTGTTAGAGAATCAAGAGTAGATACTAATTTTATTTGTCTGTGTTTATCTTGTTAGATGTTTAACAATGTGATCTAATTAGCTTGTAGATGCTAAACTTTTGTGCCTGTCTTCAATGATTCATTACAGTATTCTATTGATTCACCGATCAAAAGGGGATATTATCATTTAGATGGGACACGTGGAATAATACTGTCCTCATTTTTCTTTGACTCTTGTAATTTTACATAGTAAACTATCTGTGAACTGTTTTAGGAATTTGGATGACTTAAATGTATTGTCTGAGAAAGGACCCATTGAATAGAGATCAAACTGTCAGCTTGCTTTCATCGAAGTCCAGGTGGTAGGATTACCTGTCAACACCCAACTTGCTTCAGCTATAAAGAGCCCTGGGCCTGATCCTTTGTATTTCAGATCTGCTTAAACTTTGACAGGGAAAGTCTAAGCCCACAAGACTTAGGTCTCCAAGCTTACTCTGGAATTCTTATGGAAGAATTTGAACACACTCTGCACACGGACTGTCTATTCGACTATAACTTTTTAAATTGACTCCAAAGGACTTTTACAAATCAGCAGCCTCGCCATCTCTGCTATGAAACTGACCTAAGAACTTTACTCATATCTGTATGTATATTGGTCTTTTAGCCGTAGCAACTCCTTCTTTTTCTTCATAAATCTTAGATTTAGTTAATAGGGATTGGCTGTAAATGTATATTTGGGTGAGATCTGAAATATTCATTGACCTGGTGGGCAATATGTTTGATTTCTTGGGATTGGTAGAACTTTCTATATGGTGAATAAGGATAATAAGGTTTTTAGTAACCTCTCACTATATTGGACTTGGCTGTCTAGATGGGAGCCAAAGGTTGGATTGCTTAAAAGGGACTGTATTTTAGCTTCTTGGTAGCCAGTGTGGTATTACTGAGTTTTGTTACTGGCTTGGTGAATCTAATGATAGAATGAACCACCTGTTTTGGGGATTGTCTGCCCTGTTCATTGCAGTTTGCCCTGAATAAGCATTCTCAGTATGCCCCCCCAGCCACCACGGTCACAGTTCCTTTTTACTTCAGAAAGGGCACTTATTTTAGTGATTCATTTGCTGCTACCTTGGGCTGATGCACTAAATTAAATACTACAGACCATAACCTTCTCTTTGATTACCCAGCACAGTTGTTGAGGGCGAATGGCCTAAGTTGCATGAAGGGAATGCACAGAGAAGAAAAACAGCTGCACCAATATTCCCTACACTGCAAAGCCATTTGTGCATAAACACTAATGTGGCGATTATGTTGGAGCCCACTTGTGCACAGCTGAGGGGGCATAGCCAGGGAGAGTAGGGTAGGTATTAGGGAGACTGCTTTTCATGTTTTACTGTGATTATCCGTTTCTAGACACATTTTTCTTCTGTTTTTTTCTCTTTCTCTTAAGGCTTCTCTACAATACCTGCAATTCGAACTATGGGGGTGTGAATAGCAGTGTACACCAAAGTGCTGCACTCTAACTCCTCCAAGTGCAAACTAAAAGGTTCCTAGTTATCACTAATGTAATCCTGTTGAAAAGGACTACACTAGGAACCTTTTAATTTGCCCCCAGAGTGTCCACACGGGGGAGTTACAGAAATGCTCTTTGGTGTGCACTGCTATTCACACCCCTGTGCTGTGTGGGACAGTGTAGAAATATCCTCAGTCCCCTGCTTTTTCACACTCCTCAGTAGTTTTTAGTTCTTATTTGCTTATTCTCCTGATCCTTTACGTTTCTTTTTTCCATTATTAGTTTTCTTCTTCCTATAATACACACACTACAATTCCAGTATAATTTTTTTCTTTCACCTGAGGATCTATTTCTACAATCTATTCTTTTAGCCCATCACATTCTCCCTTTCTCTTCTTTTTTCTCTTCTCTTTTATGTGGAATTTTTCTTCACACTCTTTTCTTCCATAACCATATTTTTAACTAAGAATTTTTTCTTTTGTTCTTAAATCTGTGATTATGTGACCTGCTTAATTGCTTTTTTTCTGTGAATCTTTTAAAACATATTAGTGTAGATTTCCTCCTTTCTCTCTTCTCTCTTGTGCAATATTTTTTTATTTTCCACTTTCATTTTTACAGGTAGGTTTTTTGCCCCTAATCTTCTTATTCGTTTTTTCATTCTTTCTTTCTTTCTATTACTGGTCCCTGATAATAGTGATGGACCATTGCAATTAGACTTATTCCACATGCTGCTGCCTTCCGTGACAAACTGACAACACTTTTCACAGAGGTTCTTATCTGTTGACTGGCATTAGAAAAAGTCAACCAATTGGTAAGAATTTCTGTGAAGTGTGATATTGGCCTTCCAGTTTGAGAGGTAGTGTATGCAATAAAATTTAGCTCAGAAACCAGCTGGTGTGTTCGTCTAAATTTGGTGTTGCCACATGAAAAAATTCATGCATTGTTATTCTGAGCTGAATATATCCAAAATTGCCTACATCCAATCTTTTATTGCTACACTTTTATTGTTATTGCTTTTAAGTTTAATATTTCCATTAACTGATAAATGGCTAGGCCAAGATTTTGCCAGCAAACTGCTTTTCCCTGAAGGAGATAGGCAATTGCAGTTAGTGAACTGGCATAAAGTCACTATGAATTTTTCAAAATTTACTACTGTCTGCTGAGATTTTCCTCTGTAATAGGCAAGCATTTAATCAAAGTTTATTGGCACTCTTTTCTGAGATTTAAACGGGACATAAAATTTTATGATATGCAGAGTATTTTAGAAAACTGTCATTATTTTCAGTGGAAAATTTGAAGTGATACAAGGATAACTATTGACAGAAAACTGGTAATTGTCATTAAAACATGCAACATTTTTTGCAAGTCATTTTCCTTTTTTCCAGGTACAGCTGAAAAACTGTAAAGGGTGAAATTACCTCCAGTGCAAAGGGCCAGCACACAGCCGGGCAGCACTATAAGCAGGAGTGGGGTTCAATGTTATGACTTTGCCAGGGTGCCAGTTAAATGTTGAAGCTGAAATCTAACACTTTAGATGTGCCAATTTGATAAGTGTTATAGCCCACACTGGAATGGAACTTAATTAGGAAAAAACCTTTTATTTCTACCAGGGAGTGTTAGCTTACTATTTTTAATGCTAGATTCTTAGTGTAACTTTTACCTTGAACAGTATGTCTCAAACCAGGATACTTGGTGCTCTTAACCATTCAAAACATTTTTTAATTCACCCAGAACCACCTAGTCCAGGGATTGTCAACCTTTGGCACACAGCCAATCAGGGAAATCCGCCGGTGGGCCGGAATGGTTTTTACCTGCAGCGTCTGCAGGTTCAGCCGATCGCGGCTCCCACTGGCTGCAGTTTGCCGTTCCAGGCCAATGGGGGCTGTGGGAAGCAGCGTGGGCAGAGGGATGTGCTGGCCGCCGCTTCCCGCAGCCCCAGTTGGCCTGGAACGGCGAACCACGGCCAGAGGGAGCTGCGATTGGCCGAACCTGCAGACACTGCAGAAAAACAAACCGTCCCGGCCCACCAGTGGCAGGGATGGCTCTATGTACTTTGCTATCCCAAGCACGGCAGGCAGGCGGCTTTCGGCGGCGCACCTGTGCGCGGTCCGCTGGCGTCCCTGCCGCCGAAGCCGCGGGGCCGGTGGACCTCCTGCAGGCAAGCTGCCGAAAGCCGCCTGCCTGCCGCCCTGCGCGGCTTGCCGCCCCAGGCATGTGCTTGCTGCACTGGTGCCTGGAGCCACCCCTGGCCAGCGGATTTCCCTGATGGGCTGCGTGTCAAAGGTTGCCAATCCCTGACCTAGTCGTACAACAACGGTTCTTCAATCAAATGGAGATCTAGTGAACATTCTAGATATGTACTGAACACAAAATACAGGTGCATTCATGTAAGCAATTAACATAGACCAGTCTTGGAGCACAGCAACTAACCAAGGAACAATACAAATCACCAAGAATCCTTATTACATGTCATTATCACCACCAGTTATCAATTCTTTAGTGCTTCTAATACATTTAGCACACTTCCAGTACTTCTCCAAGGAGTAAGGATGTATTTGTCTTAAAGGTACTTCTAGGAACTTGGTCCCTGCTATTTGAATGGTTTGGTATGAAAGGTACAAATTTTAAATATCAAAAGCAATTGCTTAAAATTATTGTTTAGATCTCATAGGCCAATTTTCTTGGGCTTACAAAGGAGAGCATGCTTATAGCATTGGTTAAAATCCAAACTGTAGTTACTTGATGACTCATTAAAAAGAGTGTAGACTCAATAAGCTAACTGTCATTTGTTTGTATTAAAGAATAGAAAGAGAAATATAATCTTTGACACGATATCTCACTGCTGCTGCTTAGTCCTGTTAACCTGGGAGGAGGGGGAGAGCTGTTCATCAATGTTATCTGCGCGTCCAATAGCACTTCTACATTCTGCAGCTTATTTGTATGTTCAGTCAACTCCAAGATCCACACGGTGACCTTAGGCATCTATAGCCTGTTTTGCTGAAGGATGGCAATCCTCTTTATTTTCTTTTGGATGCATTCCAAATTACTCTCAGCTTTCAGTTTTCTTAGGCTTTGTCTACACTATGGGGGGAGATCAATCTAAGTTACGCAACTTCGGCTATGTGAATAACGTAGCTGAATTCGAAGTACTTAGATCTACTTACCGCGGGGCAACACTACGCTGCTTCGATGGGAGACACTCTCCCGTTGACTCCCCTTGTGCTTCTTGTTCAGGTGGAGTACAGGAGTTGACGGGAAAGCGATCTGCGGTCGATTTAAAATTACTTAGACAAGTTAGATATCTTCAAATCACCAGGGCCTGATGAAATGCATCCTAGAATATCAAGGAGCGAGCTGACTGAGGAGCTATCTGAGCCATTAGCAATTTTCTTTGAAAAGTCATGGAAGATGGGAGACATTCCAGATGACTGGAAAAGGGCAAATATAATGCCCATCTATAAAAAGGGAAATAAGTACAACCTGGAGAATTACAGACCAGTCAGCTTAACTTCTGTACCCAGAAAGATAATGAAGCAAATAATTAAGCAATCAATTTGCAAACACCTAGAAGATAATGAGATGATAAATAACAGTCAGCATGGATTTATCAAGAACAAATCGTGTCAAACCAACATGATAGCTTTCTTTGACAGGGTAACAAGCCTTGTGGATAGCAGGGAAGCGGAAGATGTGGTATATCTTGACTTTAGTAAGGCTTTTGATACTGTCTCGCATGACCTTCTCATAAACAAACCGGGGAAAGCAACCTAGATGGAGCTACTTATATGGTGGGTGCAAAACTGGTTGGAAAATCATTCCCAGAGAGTAGTTATCAGCGGTTCACAGTCATGCTGGAAGGGCGTAATGAGTGGGGTCCCACAGGGATCGATTCTGTTCAATATCTTCATCGGTGATTTAGATAATGGCATAGAGAGTACACTTATAACGTTTGCGGATGATACTAAGCTGGGAGGGTTGCAAGTGCTTTGGGATGATAGGATTAAAATTCAAAATGATATGGACAAACTGGAGAAATGGTCTGAAGTAAATAGGATGATATTTAATAAGGACAAATACAAAGTATTCCACTTAGGAAGGAACAGTCAGTTGCACACATACAATATGGGAAATAACTGCCTAGGAAGGAGTACTGCGGAAAGGGATATGGGGGCCATAGTGGATCACATGCTAAATATGAGTCAACAGTGTAACACTGTTGCAAAAAAAGCAAACATCATTCTGGGATGTATTAGCAGGAGTATTGTAAGCAAGAGACGAGAAGTAATTTTTCTGCTCTACTCCATGCTAATTAGGCCTCAACTGGAGTATTATGTCCAATTCTGGGTACCACATTTCAGGAAAGTTGTGGACAAACTGGAGAAAGTCCAGAGAAGATCAACAAAAATGATTAAAGATCTAGAACATATGACCTATGAGGGAAGATTGAAAAAATTGGGTTTGCTTAGTCTGGAGAAGAGAAGACTAAGAGGGGACATGATAACAGTTTTCAAGTACATTAAAGGTTGTTACAAGGAGAAGGGAGAAAAATTGTTGTTCTTAACCTCTGAGGGTAGGACAAGCAATGGGCTTAAATTGCAGCAAGGGTGGTTTAGGTTGGACATTAGGGAAAACTTTCTAACTGTCAGAGTGATTAAGCACTGGAATAAATTGCCTAGCGAGGTTGTGGAATCTCCATCATTGGGGATTTTTAAAAGCAGGTTGGACAAACACCTGTCAGGGATGGTCTAGATAATACTGCCTTGAGTGCAGGGGACTGGACTAGATGATCTCTCGAGGTCCCTTCCAGTTCTATGATTCTGTGATTTAGCGGGTCTTCACAAGACCCGCTAAATCAACTGCCAATGTATTGATCGCTGTGCGTTGATCCCCCAGTAAATGTAGACAAGCCCTAAGTTTCTCTGCTACTTCTGTTGATATCCAGTAGATGGTGCAGGTATACAACAAATTTCTTCAATCCGTTTCTTATCGGAAGCTTTTTATGTTTGATTCATTTCCAAAATTGTTTTTCAGTATTAGCCCAGATATCAATTGGAATTGCCTCTCTTTTAAGCAATTTCTTTTAATGTTTCAAAGTTATAACCTGTTAGGTGTATATCTTTCAATATTCTTTTTACTTTTGGTGCCATACAATTTACATTTCAGGAGTGTAACAATTCTTTAGAGAGAAACCAGACATCTGTGATAGTTCCTAGTCTGCACATTCTCTCATCTTACTAGAGAGATTAGATATCTAGTACCTTCTCTTCACATCTTTCAGGGCTTGTCCTGGGATACAAGACATTACACTGGAGGAACAAAGCAGGTTATTCATATATAGAGATTTGTATTTCTGCTTCATAAGGCAGACAAATATACAATTTCTAATTTGGGATGAAAAATCTATATTGGACATCTTGGGGTATTAGAGAGTTTGAACTCTGGCGCTTTTAGCTTTATGGGTCACCAGCAAGCTATTCCTAGCTGGTTTAAACTTAAATTTTTCATAGTCATTTCTGGCTCTTTGTTAATATATAGGAGACAAAAGAGCACTTGGCACAGGAAAAGGGGCAGTTATTCTTGTCTGTCGCCCAGTAGGAGTTCTCTTTAGCTAGATGGAGAGATGGAAGTTTTATCTGCATGTAAATTATGTGAGTCTTTGGTTTGATGGACTAACAATAGGTGGAAGACTTCTTATCAATCAAAATTATGTACTTCAACTTTAGTTTAATTGATGTCCCCAGGCGAGATGTCACATCTGTAGTGATGGTATGTACATTTAATTCTCATTGTCTTTGGCTCTGAGAGGAAGCTAAAGTTTTAGAATATGCATTGGGGTAATTGATGATATTCTTAGTTGCTACAGATAATTAAAAGGGCAGAAAGAGAACTGTAGCTGTTATCAATATATTTCCAAGGCATATTTGGCAGTTATAGCGCTTACATCATTTATGTCCAACTGAACCTTATTTTAAGACAAGATGATCGGTAATTTTCTATTAAAATTACTTTTTGATGGAAAATGCAGTTTCAGCAGAATCTGAATTTCCACAGAAATATTTTAATTTTGCCATAGAAATAGATTTTCCATCAAGGAAATAAAAATGAAATATTTCATTTCAGGTTGATTCAACATTAAGTAGCATCTCCTTGTTGCAGCAGTGCCTTATGGGAGCTCTGCTTTGGGTGCTTCGTGCCCTTGCTCTCCCCTGTGGGTCTAGCTCCTTGACCAGACTACATTTGGACATGTGCCTCATGGGAGATGTGATCTGGCCAGGGAGCCAACCCATAGGAAAAATGAGGACATAAAAATGGTCTGTCTAGCCCAGTATCCTGCATTCTGACAGTGGCCGGTGCCCGATGCTTCAGAGGGAATGAACAGAACCGGGATGTACCAGAACTACAACTCCTAGGAGGTACTGTGGCACCATAGACAGATGCAGTTAAATGTTGAACTGGCTCAAAATTAAACTTTTTGATTCAGTTCAACAAACTGCAACAAATGTTTTGATTTGGGAATGTCAAAATATTTTGTTTTAACCAAAAATGTCAAAACAAAATATTTAGACATTTCAGAACTGAAATTTTTGGGAACTTTTCATTCTGTGTAAAATGTTGATATTTCAGATGGGGGAAAAAAATCAAAATATCAATTTCTTGTACGAAGTAGATTGAGATTTCCACTAGCTCTTATTTTGAGTTATACATAAGTCGTGAATAGTTAGGCATGGCAGAATTTGGGTTTTTTTTAAATATAATTTCAACTGATAAGATCAATGCTTATTTTTAGACATTTTTAAAAATTGTTTATTGGTTTAAATTTTCACAGTTGTGCAAAATTATGAGCCTTTTTCAATTTTTATTGATTTAAAAATGTTACAGTTGCAGGAAATTGTAGGAGGGTCAGACAGTGGGGGAGGGGGTCATATAATCATTATTTAGTGACAGGTAGACATTGAGATTCAAAAAGTTAAAATTTTGTAACCATTAAAACACAAATAGTCAAATCACATATCAAAATTTGCAACGTAAATACCCTTGAATCAAATGTTAAGTGTCAAGCAGCATTTTCTTACTTTGCCTAGCTGTATATTTTTATTATTATTGTTGAAAATATTTTTTCACCGGTTTGTGTATATGCAGTAAAATCACTCACAGTTAACAATAAAGATCAAATCTTTCCAAATCTATGTATTGTTCCTGTGCTGAAACTCCATGCTGGGAATAATTTCACCTACAATTAATAGAAATGGGCCCAAGCTGCAAAATTTATATCCAGAATTGGATTTCCCTAGATTTCAGGAGTGTTCAAGTCTGTAATGACATTCAGCTCTGGAAACAGTGGCCAGATGCTTTTGTAATGCACATTTACCATTTGTGGTTTTGAAGTTAGGCGATCCTTAAATTTTTGTTTCAGATTATTGGACCCTGACTTTAAGAAACTGGGACTGATTCCCTGTTATGGTTGTCTTTAGAAAGACAGGATATAGTATCTTGATAGATTAGACCATGTTCATATAGCTCTAATCACCTAGTATTTAGGTGCTGTCCTTCTGTAATAGTATGCAAAACATTATAATCCTCCTTTTCAGGATCTCAGATATTTCCCAACATGAAAGAATTCAGAAAAGTAGCATCTAAAAGTTATTTTTTGGGTTGTGGATCTAATGTAGCCATTAAAAGTGTAGCTTATAGGTGTAAGCTCTTACATTCACATTGCTTTGTCAACAAATAGCTTGTTTCCAATTATTAGAATAGATTATTTCCCCCCGCACTTGATATGCCAGCCATTGTCTTTTGAACATACAGTTTTATTACCAGTTGTTTTCTGATTGCCAACTACATCTATACCACAAATGGAATAAGGATGCACTTCCTTTTGCAGCAGGTCTTCATGAGGCCTGAGCACCATTTAAATCCATTGTAGGCCCTCATAATTGGGAAGAAGAAAAAAATATTGCCCAGACCAAATATATCTGTAAATTGCAGAGAAAATCTTCCTCAAGAATTTAAACATCATTTCTTAGGACTAATTCTGGGCTGTCTGCCAGGCCAAATAAATGTATGAGACCTTTTGTTAAATTGATCAAGTACTTGGGATCTCAAGAGAGCAAATGAAGGGAGTGATAAGAGCAGTAGGTTAGATTAGATGGGACCTGGATCCAATCCAGGCCAACTAGAGGGTCCCAGTTAACCAAAGGCTTCCCCCCACAAAAGTGTCCACATCCCTTTTTCCCTATCTGATTCTGATGCATAAACATCAGCTTTTTAAAACAATATATATATTTGTGGCTCTATTTACTAATGAGCAATAATTTAACTTTACACAAACATCACAGCGGTTGGCATACGATAAACATGGGTCCAGTCAGCAAACTCTGGGAAATTACTGCATCCAAGGGAAATCATGAAACTCGGAGTCATCTTTTCAGATGTACCCTATTGTAGTTTTTCATGGAAAATAAAAAATGCCCATTATATATATTTTTTTATATGCTATCTTTCTCAGAATCTATTTTGCTAGCAATCCAAAAAGTGCACACAGTGAATATGACTATAAAGCTAATCAGTTAAGGAAATGTTTTAAAATATCTTTATGCATTTTGTGGCAAAGTCATCTATCAAACCATTGAAATCTGCCTCTTTCTGCTGAAGCGGAGGAGCCATGAACTTGCACTCAAAGTGCTGCTGCTGCCACTGTCATTTGGCTGCAGTCAGGGTGAAGAATTAGAGAGGTGGTTGTGTTCCTGGCTCTCTCTCTCATCCAATACGTGTGGTACATCATAGCTGTCTCCCTCATGAATTCAAAATTAATGAGTACAAGCGCCCTCCTCCAAGCTGGGAGCAGAATCCTGCCATAACTCATCCCTGATGAGAGTGATGCCATGATCTGAGTGAAGTTGCACATACTCTCAACAGGCCTGATCTGAAGTCAATAGAAAGACTTCAGTGGATTTCAATGGGCTAAGCAGAGGTGAATTAATGTTTTGTGGGGCCCTGGGCCAGACCAAGTTGGGGCCCTTCCCCACCCCTTCTGTCTGCAGCCTCCCCTCCCCCAGCGCTCCTGTTGGGGAGCATGGTTGGGTGGGAGAAGCCCCAGCGCCCCAACCCCACTCCCTGGCAGGAGTGCCAGATGGGAGGAGTGGGTCAGGGTGTGGGGGTGCCCATTTTTCCAGGACCCCCCAATTGGCCAGGGCCCCTGGGCACGGTGGCCTAGTGGCTAATATACCACTGGGGCTTAGGATCAGGCTGTCTATGACCTTATGCAAGACACCTGAATTCTTGTGCCACAATCTACCCCTTGGAAAATTAAGAAAAAAACATGACCCACTTACCACCACATTCTGCATCAAGAGGTTTAAGTCTTGTTCAAATAGTTTTAGTCGGTCTGGAAACATTTTAGACAGACCATACAAGGCAGAACAGCACAGGTGCTTTTAAAGGCAACGAGGGTTCAAACACAGAAATAAAAACCAACACTTTTTGATCTGAGGCCCAGCATCTCTGCCCAGCATCGGTAGCCCTCGGAGCACCACCCAAAAGCCTCAAGTCCACTATGTAATGTAGACAACTCCCTGCCCTGTGAGAGGAGAAAAGGGGGAGCCGGTGCTGAAACCCAGCTAGTCCATTCCAGCTCATAAACCTGTCGCTGACTATTTGAATGCTTTCTTCCTATGAATATAAATAAGAGAGGATAGATGTTTACTGCTCACCTCACCTAAATTATGTAATCCCCTAGCATTATAGCACCAATGACTTCTTAAAATCCAGCCTCACCTGGAGGTACACATGTGTGTTACTCACTGCTGCAGAGGCAAGCTGTCAAAATGTTAGCAAGGACGTGGGTATCATAATGACTTAGGGAGACAAGTATAGAATTGAAGCGTGGTTTAAGGTTTTGGTTTTTTCTCCCTGGGGTATCGGCATGATGTTAGCATCCAGACCAAGGGTGATAATGGACTCTCTTCTGAGGAATGATTAAACATAGTCTGTCGGTGGGGAGAAAGGAATTTGCCAAGTGCAATGTAGAAATAGTCCTATATTCAACAGGACCAGAGGCTTTCTTTCAGAGAGGTTTTTGGATTTGATTTGATTTTTCAGCAGGCTAGAATAATAATAGAGTGATCAGGAATGTCAAGTCTGAGAGACAAAATAAAATATTTTTTACATCTCTTATAGTCTAACTGCTAGATTCTCTATTACTTCTCATAATACGCTTGGAAAGTTTTATTTCTACCTCAAGGGCAAGGAGGCTATTCTTATTGAGGGATATGAATGCAGATACTACTGTGGTGCTATTGACAGCTTTAAGCAGTCTCACTAGTAGCCCTGCCTGTCTTATTTACTCACTGGTACATGTGTTGTCTTGCAAAAGCAATAGAGATTTCTATCCCTTTAGTTATAATTGCATCCTCAGCTGCCTTGTGAGAGACACAACTCCCATACTGTGTGAAGTGCAGAAAAGCCAGCTTTCTTTTGCAGCTGGCAGTCTAAATTTTAATTTTTCCCTACTTCTAATTAGGCATAGGTACTCCTTTGTGTTTTTCCTAGATTCATATTATGTAAAGAAACCTAAATGGAAAAGTTTGCAATTATCCTAAAGGTGAAAGATGTAACAGTCAGAGTGAGATTGTTACTCGTAAAGAGCTGGCGTTTAGCTTTAAAGAATTCAGATATGAGAGTGATTCAACAAAATTACCAAATCTTGTCTTCCTGCTTGCCTACATATTTTGTGTACACACCCGTATCCATTCATATCATTTAACAGGAAGGTCAGGAATTTTTTACAGGGGAATGATTCAACAAAGCTAACCACATTTCTTTTGAATCCATTTACAATTATAGTTTGCGAGAGAAAATTCCATCAACAACAAATTATGTCTGCAAAATGGTATATTTCAATGTTATATGGAATGTTCAAGATTCCTATATGGTTTGTGTAACAAAGTTACAAATAAAATGATTAGGAAATTCTGCTCCATTATTTTTTAAATGAAGCTATTCATTTGTTTTACCTTGCTTTGGGAAAAAAACCAATAGACTAACAACAATTGGTAAATAGATGCATATTGAAAAGGAGATTTGTAGTAGTCTTAATGTAGACTTTTATGATCCAGCTGCTTTGCATCAGACCAGTAGTGTGGAGTAGCTGGAAATCCAGCTTAACTGGCGACCTGGGGATCCTCTTTGTGTCATCTCTCATTGTGATAGAACTGATGTAGCAGCTGTACTCCATCCCCGCACTTTCTCTCATGTAGGAGGCATTCTGGGAAGAAAGGAGGTGTGGCTAGAGTGTCACCATGCTCCTGCTATCCCCATTTATCAGGCCAAGGGCAACTGGGCATCAGTGACCCTGGAAAGCCCCAGGATTTGGCGAGAGGGGTATAAAGATGACTTAGAACTACCTTTGATCCATCCTCTTGATTTGCACTGAGCTTAAATGGACCAGACAATCTACCCCTCAACTCTTATTCCTAGGGAAATCTCTCATTATTACCCTAAATTCACTTCTGTCTTAGAGACTTGCTATTATTTCATTTTGTTCTTAATTGTAATTTTTGACATCAGAAATGCTGTTGCTTGATAGTGAGGTTATGAAAATCTTTGTTAAAGAAATACATTAACTGAACATAATGCCGTGTTTCCTCCTCCACTATGTTTTCATTGTGTCCTTTGTTTGGGGTTTTTAATCACATGCTGTCATGGCCTGTGTGTTCTATGTTTTGGGTGAAATCCTAGCCCCACTGAAGAATATGGCAGAACTATTGTTGACTTTAATGAGGTCATGATTTCACCCTTAGCCTTAACAGTTCAGTGCTGTGAGCCCTCTTCTTCTTGGTTTTCAAACCGCTCCATAGACTTCCTCTGCCTATCATCTCTGGCTTCAACCTCTGCTCTGTCACCCATGTCCTCTCACTCTCATTCCTCCAGTTTTTTCTTTACATTGCTCTGCCCACCTCCTGCCACAGGCATTATAGTCTTGGCATTGCTACCAGAGGTCCCACATTTGTTCATGTTCCCTTGGAGTCCCTGGTGCAGTCTCTCTCTTCTCTTATGTGAGATCTAGCAGCTCTATTTGCTTAGGCTATGTCTACACTAGCAATTTTATTGGTAAAACGTATGTCATTCAGGTTATGAAAAAAACACCTCCCTGACTGACATAAGTTACACCAATAGAAGAGCTGGTGTGGACAGAGCTATGTCTGTGGGAGACACTCTCCTGCCACTCATTGAGGGTGGTTTAATTATGCCAACGGGAGAGCTCTCTTCCATCAGCATAGAGCGGCTACACCGGAGACCTTACAGTGGTACAGCTGCATCAGTACAGCTGTGCTGCTGTAAGTTTTCTAGTGTAGACATAGCCTATGTCTCTTAAGGCAGGGCCGGCTCAAGGCACCAGCCCAGCAAGCAGGTGCTTGGGGTGGCCAATGGAGAGGGGCGGCACGTCCGGCTCTTCAGTGGCAATTCGGCGGCAGGTCCCTTGGTCCCTCTCGGAGCAAAGGACCCGCCGCCGAACTGCCGCCGAAGACTGAAGTGGCGACGGTAGAGCTGATCGCGATCATGGCTTTTTCTTTTTCTTTTGCGCTGCTTGGGGAGACAAAAGCCCTTGAGCCGGCCCTGCTTAAGGTCTAAGTGAGAAGTACTTTAGGAACTGGCACTCCACTCATTCTGCCTACACTCCAACAGAGGTATCAAAACATCATCTCCCTGGGTTGTGCAAGCAAGAAAGGGGCATGTTCAATTTGCATTGCTGGATACAAAACCTAGAATTCTGGTAAATATGGGGCCCTGGTAATAACTGATTTATATTGTTCTATCTGAAGGTTATTCATTTCATTCCCTCATGATTGCCATCTCCTAGATTTTTATAAATCTAAAAGGCTTAGTTATTAGCAGTGTTCTCAATTCCCCGGAAGCTGGCCTAAGCTTGTAGATCAAATATCAAATTTTTGTTTTGTTTTTTCAAAGTGTATATATGTCAAATGCTTTTAGTGCTTTCTTTTCAAGCCTGAAATCCTGTTCAACAGTTTTTTCCATACTGTTCTAAACACATATACACATTTTAAGACTTGTCTACACTTAAAACTCTGCAGCAGTGCTGCTGTAATGTTTCAGTGAAGACGCTACTTACGCCGATGGCAGGTGTTCTCCCATTGATTGATGTATGTACATCACCAGACGTGATAGCGAGGTCAATGGGAGAATTCTCCTGTCAGGCTAGTGCTGTCAACACCAGGGGTTAGGTTGGTTTAACTGCGTTGGTCAGGGGTGTGGATTTTTCACATCCCTGAGCAACATAGTTATACCAACCTAATTTCCTAGTGTAGATCAGGCCTGCTTGTATATGCATCATAGAACATATTTGTTGAAAATGGTCCCAAACTCATCCCACTTTTTTATGCTTAATTTTGTCTTGTTTGTTTCAGATGAAGAGGTATCACATACCCTTTGCTCAGAGCTTCTCCATCCTGAAACGATGGTTTGTGAAGTACCGTGTGCAATGGACTGTGTCGTTAATGACTGGTCAGAATGGTCATCTTGTTCCCACTCATGTTCCAGTAAAAATGCAGAGGGGAAACAAAGCAGAACTAGATCTATCCTGGCACTGCCAGGGGAGGGTGAGTAGAACTGCATTTGGATAAGACCCAAACACCAATATTATAGTCATAATTGATAATACTTCACACGGAGATGAATCTTTGCACTTACAAAAGGTCTGTGCAAAGATTGATTAATTCATCTGTGTGTGGCTAGATTATACCCATTGCCAATATAATTATGTTTCAATGAAAGATATTTAATACATTTTATTCTGTGGATTATTTGATTTTAAGGGGCAGGTTCTCAGCTTGTGGAAATTGTCATAATGCTATTGATTTCAAAAGAGTTATCACAGTTTGCACCAGCTGAGGATCTGCCACCCCCAAAAGAGGAATCACCATGCACACACACACACAAATAAAATAAATGTAGGGCACAAACTCTCGATACCTATGTAACTGTATAGAAGCATATTAGTTCCAGTCTAGAAGAGAACAGAAATATGTGTAAAATCAGATATTATAAAAGAAAAAAAACATGTAATATATAGTAAACTCATGAAATGTGCTCCCGGGTTCTTGAATTTTAGAATTATGTAAATAGCTTTTATAGCTGTGTCCTTTTCTCTGGCTCTTCATAGACACATGCATTAGGCACATGTCTCTGGCTTACAGTAACACACCCGGTGGACTCCATTATGGTGGTTCTTCTACTGGCACAGTTTTGTACAAAGGCTTCTTCTCAAGCACATAGTTCATTCAACTTCTTGGTTTTAGCATGTGCAGATCTGTGATCAGGATTGGGCCATTGCTGTTCTCTATGCAACAGAAATTCAGAAAATACCAATATCATTTTAAAAATGGTCTGTATCCTATCTGAGGGTGACAATCCCATCAAATATGACAGACTAAGAAGTGCTGGGTCAGCATTTGGATGTCAGATCTCTAAGGCATTGTCTATGTTCTAAAACATAACCTTTATTGTCAGCAATGCATGCAGCTAACCTGGTGCTTAACCATACTTTCCCCACAAGTAAAGAACAAACTCCGTTAAACACCATTTAGAAATCATCATTAAAACCACAAGTTATGTTTGTGTGTCAGCTTAAGCTTGCAAACGCTTCCTCATGTGAGTTAACTTTATTCACATAAATGGCCCGTTAAAGTTTGTAAAGAAAGTTGGGATGAAAACTGCTATATAAGTATAGACAGAATGGTAACTGTTATTAAAAAAGACTACAAGGTGGCAAATAATTAAAATAAAAAATTAAAGTAAGCTGCATATTTTCCATAAAGGTAGCAATATGTTCTGAAATGCAAACAAGATAGATGCAGAATTTCAAAAGCAAAATAAAAACTAGAATTGTTAATTTGAAAGAAAAACACGTGTAAATACGCATGCCCTATAATCTCAAGAATATATGACCTAAACTAGAAGTGAAATGCTTTGAACTGAAGACTTTTAATTTCTCAAAAAGAAATAAAACATGAATAGCAATCAAAAGCCACAAGTTTTTCTGAACATTCTGAACAATGAATAAAACAGCCTACTGTACAATACCAGGAAAAGATAAATACTGCTGTCTATCAGGATAAAAAGGGAGAAAAGGACAATAATGTGACTTTAGTGAGACAAGGTAGGAGAGATAATATCTTTTATTGGACCAACATCTGTTGGCAAGAGAGACAAGCTTTCAAGCTTATACAGAGCTTTCCTTCATGTCTGAGAAATGTACTCAGAGGGTGTATCTACACAGCAAAGAAAAACCCACGTCTGGCCCATGCCAGCTGACTCAGGCTCATGGGCCTCAGGCTGCGAGGCTGTTTCACTGAATTTCATCTGCCATTTTGTTGCCCAGTCACCTGGGTTTATGAGATCCCTTTGTAACTCTTTGCGATCTGCTTTGGACTTAACTATCCTGAGAAATTTTGTATTGTCTGCAAACTTTGCCACCTCATTGTTTACCCTTTTTTCTAGATAATTTATGAATATGTTGAACAGCCCTGGTCCCAGTACAGACCCATGGGGAATCCCACTATTTAACTCTCTCCATTTATTCCTACCCTTTGTTTCCTATCTTTTAACCAGTTACTGATCCAGGAGACACCTTCCCTCTTATCCCAATGACAGCTTACTTTGCTTAAGAGCCTTTGGTGAAGGATCTTGTCAAAAGCTTTCTGAAAGTCCAAGTACATTATATCCACTGAATCACCCTCATCCACATGCTTGTTGATCCCCACAAAGAATTAGTAGATTGCTGAGGCATGATTTCCCTTTACAAAAACTGTGTTGACTCTTCTCCAGCAAATCATGTTAATCAGGATTATCAGATACATAGTTTGTCACTATAGTTTCAACCAATTTGCCTGGTATTGAAGTTATGCTTACTTGCCTGTAATTGCCAGGATTGCCTCTGGAGCCTTTTTAAAAAATAGGTGTCACCTAGCTATCCTCCAGTCATCTGGTAAAGAAGCTGATATAAGCAATAGGTTACATACCACAGTTAGAAGTTCTGTAATTTCATATTTGAGTTCCTTCAAGAACTCTTGGGTGAATACCATCTGGTCCTGGTGACTTATTGTTGTTTAATTTATCAATTTGTTCCAAAACCACCTCTACTGACACTTCAATCCAGGACAGTTCCTCAGATTTGTCAGCTAAAAAGAATGGTTCAGATGTGGGAATCTCCCTCACATCTTCTGAGGTGAAGACTGATGCAAATAATTAATTTGGCTTCTCGGCAATGGTGGTGTCTTCCTTGAATGCTCCTTCAGCACCTTGATAGTCCAGTGGCCCTACTGATTGTTTGGCAGGCTACTTAAAAAAAAATTACTTTTCGTTTTTGTGTCTTTTACTAGTTCTTCAAATTCTTTTTTGGCCTGCTTAATTATACTTTTACACTGGACTTGCCAGAGTTTATGTTCCTCAGTAAGATTTGACTTCTAATTTTTAAAGGATGCCTTTTTGCCTCTAAATGCCACTTTTACTGTCAGTTAGGTATGGTGATATTTTTTGGTCCTCTTACAATTTTTTTTAATTTGTGGTATATATTTAATTTGAGCCTCTATTATGTTTTTTTTTTAAAGTTTCCATGCATCTTGCAGGCATTTCACTCTTGTGACTGTTCCTTTTAATTTCATTTTAATTTTCATTCATGTGTCATTCCCCTTTTTGAAGTTAAATGCTACTGTAGTAGGTTTCTTTGGTATTTGGTATTTCTGCCCCCCACCTTCCAAGATGTTAAATTTAATTACATTATGGTCTCTATTACTAAATGATTCAGCTATATTCACATCTTGGACAAGATCCGGTGCTCCACAATCAGGAATATTTCAGTGTTTCCTTTGTACATTTTGGACCTCTGATCTTGGCCTCATGTAACAGGTGATCAGCAGACAATGGCCTACTCCTATGAATGGAAGGTCAAAAGGCTGGGATTTTGCATAACTGGGAGTAGGAAATTTGTGTTCATCTCCCCCTAGATATTCCCCAGGAAAACCATTTGACATTTGTTCTGAAAGTCCATTCTTGTCTCGCACATTGTTCAATATAGTGCTTTGAAGCCCCCCTTCCCAAACCCCGATCTCAATCTGTCCCATCTCTCACCTTGAGAAGGTACATACAATCCTGGTCCATAATAATACATAAACCGTTCATTTAATACAATAGATATCAAAGATATTTAAACATAATTCAAAAAGGTCTCTGACATACCAGGGCACAGTCCCCACTAATAGGGGGCTATGTCACACCTGCTCTGCAACCTTGGGTGCCTTGCAATGCCTTGCTGTGGAAGCTCCCACCTGGGCCGCTCACAAACAGTCTTCCAGCATTCAAGCCATGCCCTCAGTGTCTCTGTGTAAATGCAGCCTGCCAGCTATACCCTGGCTCTCACCAGCCTTGGTTGTACCGCAACACAATCCCAGTCCTGGATCTTCCCCCAGAAATGTATATCCTGTACTGCGCAGCTCTCTCTTGGGCTGTACAAATATATTAAGTCTGTTATTCCTTTAAGGGAATAATATGCCATCTTATTATTTTAAATAGATTACCCTGACACTCCAGTTTAAATACACTGGATTAGCTAAAACAGTACAACAAGTTTATTAACTACAAAGAGAGATTTTAAGTGAGTATAAGTAATAAGGCATAAAGTCAAAAATGGTTACAAGAAAAATAACGATAAAATATTTAGTAGTATCTACTTACAAACTATCTTAGTTGCAAAGCAAACTTTCTCACCACATGCTCCAGCAGATTGCTGACCAAACTCTCAGGACAGGACCCGTCCCCTAAAGTCCAGTGGCTGTTTTCTTTTGTCTTCTCAGGTGCAGAGTGAGGTGGGTAGGGAGAGGGGTGTCTTGGGGTGTTTACCCCTTCATTTTATAGTCCTGCCCCCCTCCCTTTGAGAAGCATTTCCAGTGGGACAAGATGAGACACTTTAATGAAGAAAGAAAAACTCCATGCTGTTTCTTTGCTAAAATGTAGATTTTTGTCCCTGCCTCCGTTCTTTTCAAAGAATGGCCACTTGGCAGGTAATTGTCCATCAGTCTTATTGACACCTGGCTGAGTCATAAGCTTGCCCTTTGTCTCTGAGTAATTGGTTTAGCCACTCTCCAGACTTATCTGGGAAACATACTTCAGTCATGATTTTAGTTTATGTTCATAGCTTTACATATAATGTTGCTATGTGCATTTTTTCATGATATTATTGATCAGAAAGTTATGAGTATTTTTTAAATTATACCTTGCCAGGCATACCTTTGTAGAAATGTTCTTATAATAGTGTGGTGATGTGAACACGGGTGTATTCTGTCACAGTCCCCCAAGGATATGGCAGGAAATTGCTGTATCTGTCAGAGTGAACATATTATAAAGGTAATATTTAAATATAGTTGTTTGAAAGCCAGGGTGATGCTGGCATTTAAATGGAATCAATTAGCCTATGAATAATGGTAGCAGCATGAGAAACTGGAAGTCTACTTCACACATTTCAGTTTCCATTGTTTGTTCCTCAAAATTCAATTTTGTGCAAGGCTCATTTGATGGGGAAGCAGTGTTTGGAAGGCTGTTACTATAGCCATAAATGTCAAAAAACAACCAACCAACCAACCAACCAACCAACCAACCATTTATTTTCTTTCTTTCTTTCTTTCTTTCTTTCTTTCTTTCTTTCTTTCTTTCTTTCTTTCTTTCTTTCTTATAAAACAAACTTTATATTTCCACATGTGGTATCCATCCACAATTGTCTCTTGATTATAATAATAAATATATTATTCTTTTCACTACTTTCAGGTGGGAAACCCTGTCCTCCTCACCGGGCCCTACAGGAGTATCGCTTATGTAATGATCACATTTGCACACAGCTTTATTGGGAAACATCTCCATGGGGTCCTTGTTCTGAAGACACTTTGGTAACTGCCCTCAATGCTACCATTAGCTGGAATGGAGAAGCTACTTGTGGAGTGGGCATGCAAACAAGGAAGGTCTTTTGTGTGAAGAATAATTTTGGCCAGGTTACAAATAAAAGGTATTGGGAGAAAGAGGTTCTTGCAGATGCAGCTTTGACTGAATTGCTGGAGTCATTATTTGTATTTACAGTACATTAAAATGCAAATATTCAAGTGTGTTTGGGAAAACTGAAGCTATGAAAGTATTTTTATTGCTAGCTTAATTTTCCAGCTTCTGAGAAAGGATCCTTTTATATAACAAAAAATGAATGGATAAACCAGTTGTATTTGTAAATGTAGCAGTGGGTGGGTCATAATACAGGTTTTTTTCCAGTGGCTGAAAAATTTTACAATGGCTAATTTATGATTCTTGTTCTGACTTTTTGCAAATGTTTTTGCTGCTAGGAAGTTGTGATGAAAATATAACCTGGAACTGAACATAACCAACCTATTTTTTACAAAGCTCTGTTAAAAGAGGAAACCGTTCACTTGGAAGAGTTGATTTGTATTGCTATTTCAATAAGTACACTAAAACCATTTATTTAGCACTGTGTATATTCTGAGCTTCTACTTTGTTTTACTAACCCAGGAAATGAGATGCACAGATAATTTCCCCAATATAAAAAAAATCAAGCCCTCGCTTATTCCTTGCAGCCTTGTTTTAAATCTTATTGCATGTCTCAAAACAATCCTGCTAAATATGGGCAGACTGTGGTCACTTCAATAAAGTTAATTAAAATTCTTGAGGTTAATGAAATTAATTGAGCAAAGAAGAGAATGTCTGGTACCCACTAATATACTGTAAATTTATCACCATTAAGTTATACCATTTGTAATGCCATATAATGTGTAAAATAGTTATTTGTCCCCATCCTCTGCTTACTAGCTAAGTGGAAACGGAGCTGAAATGAGAAAGTAAACACTTGTGTAGAAGGGGAGGATGGATCTAGGACTAGCAGAGGAGGAAAGAAGGAGTTTTTATAGAGAAATGACTTGAGTTGTAGTATGAGAGAAATGGAAAATTATAGCATGCACTGGGATCTTCAGAATTCAGCACTCCTGCATTTTAAGGTTTCAGTGGAAATGTTTTGTTCAAATGTAATTGTATAGTTACAATAACATTCTAATTGTGAAGTGTAATGGAATGGATTGTGTCAGAAAATGTGGAGGCCATTGAGCCATTAAGGAGGATCCCATTGGGATGATTTTGTTCCTCTTTATTCTGCACTTCAATGTGTTTTACAATGGGAACTCCCCTCCCCCACATAAGTAAATTAAAGAAGCAAAGCCAAACCTCTCTGAAGTTTCTCAAAACCGGTTTCTTAATTAAAGAAAGGAATTCCAGTATTTCAGAAGGAATGAAGTAACCAGTGGAACTCCAAAAATGATAGAAAAGTGTAAAAGAGGTGATAAGAGATTAGAATAACCTGGTGTTTCCAGAGAGGAAAGGAGTAGTACTCTATTAAACGTATTGACTTTGAGCCCTGATCCTGCAATGAACGTCACATGTTTGGATCTCTTCACCTATGTGGAAGCTCTTTACAGGCTTGAGGCTCCTGGCAGTAAAATAGTGAATTTTGAGACCATAATGATAGCAATATAACAGAATAATTGATAGTTTTTAATGTATTTTACAGTATATAATTGTTTATTAAAATTGACTAACAAGTTAGGTTTTAACATAAAACTGCTGAAGCAGTAGTAAACTAGCCATGTGGCTTCAGGAACAGGATTAATTTATCCAAATAAATAATCTTTGTGTTACCACACTGCATTTTTTACTTCATGCTTCTCCCCCACCCTCCCATTATTTGAAGAAATGGAAGCTGAAACATAACACACCACCTTATGAAACTGAAAGCCACTGAAAATGGGGTATAAAAAAGAACACTGAATAAAAATAGGTTGCAGTGGCTTTATATACTGTATCTAGATGTAATGAAAAAAAAATCATTGCACACTGAGAATTCTTTCTTCCCTCTTGAATATTCATGGTTATTGAATCAATGCATTTCATTGTATCTCTTTTTTAAAACCCTTGTTTGATACTTTTAAGCATTACAAAAATGTATTAATAGTTCAGTTAGCTGAATTATGATTTTCAGATTTATTTTTGTTTCTAATATCCTTTAGTGGTACAGTAATATACATATAGATAGATATTTAGTTATTGGTTGGATGTGTTCAGGTATGTGATGGGTATTTCTCAAGCAATCTTCCTACATGGAAATTAATAAAGATTGTGAAAGGCTAATTCTGTTTTTATTCTCCCACTTAGAACAGCTGATGTTCCTGATCACAGAGAACTGCCCCTTTCCCCTTCCGCCCATGACTCAAACATGGAGCTTCTTGCATCAGATTTTTTTCATTAGAATATGTATTTCATTTTTAAATTAGGAGTCTGAAATTGACTGCAAAATCACAAAGATCTATTTACTGTAGTGTGCTGAGAAAATTATAGACACAAATTCCCATGAAGATATAGGCCTAGATCTTGGGTTGTGCCTGAAGAGTGCTCAGTGCAGGTCAGGAGGGGGATTGCAAATGAAGCTTTAAGCCACCTTTGAACTTTCCCAAAGCAAAGGTTGGTGAATGCTGGGCCAAATGCTACGTACAATTTAGAGTAGCCTGAAGGCCAGTTGTAGGTTGTGCTAGCTGCACACAGATCTCAAGGGTTGTTCTGGGAGCCAGCGGTAGCTGGGGTGTAATATTAGGCCTAGTATGAACAGAAATGAGCTTAGAAACAAGCTAGATGGTAAACCTGGAAGGTTTTCAAGATGTAAAGAACTGAATTGTTGTACTTGTTAGCTATGCATTATGGAGTTCAACCACAACCATGTGCATCCTTTTTGTATTGCTTAGCTGATCATATTCCTGAGTGTGTGTGTGTGTGTGTGTGTGTCCCATGTTATTTTAGGGACTCTCATATGTTGTATTTACAATTGTATTGATAGGTGTCCAGACTCCCTCCGACCTGAAACAGTGCGTCCATGTCTGCTCCCGTGTAAAAAAGATTGTGTTGTTACCCCTTTCAGTGAGTGGACACACTGCCCTACAACATGCCAACATGGTAAGATTCTGAAAATGAGAATAAATAAGATTTTAAGCAAACCTGTTCACCTCAACCCACCCAGGCAATGGTTTTCAAGACAAATAAAGTTTCACAGGTCTTAATGTTTACAGTATGTGTTACCTTGAGTAGATGAGTCCATGAGAAAGCAAATGGGTAAGTTTTGTCTCCAACTTTTATGGTCAAATAAATAATTGTACCCTTAATCCCTAATGATTATTAAACTACAGAATGGCCAGGCCATCAGAGGCCTTTCTATACTAATAAATTTGTTGTTTAAGCAACTTGTTAATGTTTTTAAATTACTTCATTATTACAAAATAATTTAATGGAGTTTATATTTTATTCTAACTTCAGGTTAGCCCTATTTAATCAAAGCCCTAGTTAAAACAAAGCTGTGTTACATTCCCCAGGTTTTCAAACCTGGCTGGCTAGCATCACCTCACAGCATTAGAAGTGAGATCTGAAGTGTAGACTTTCAGACTTGTTGTTAGACTCCCTCTCTTCACCTGCCACCAGGCTTACCAGAAAGTTTCAAATCATCCCTCAAATCTTCCACTAAATAGCATTATGTCTATTTAAGAGGGAGATTTTCACAGTGCCTAAAGGGTTTAGGAGTTCAAGTCCAAGTGAAGGTGCTTCAGAAAATCTACCCCATATTGATTTTCAAATAATTACTTCCATGTCTATCTGTTATGAGTCCAATCCCACATTCTTTGCCCAAGTAAAACTCTCTCTGATTCTACCCATTGGGCTCTGGGATATGTAGTGGACTCCACTGGCTGATTTGGGTACATGAAGCTGTGCTGTACAAGGCCACAACTCCTGATTAGAGTGTGCTTTTGGATCTGGAATATAACTACTGTGTTTGGTCAGGTGACAGTCCTAAATGGAATGTGGGGGGACAGAAAGCTGCAGGATTAAACCCCAGAGACTCTATCACACCTAGGAATTCAACTCAGGAATCCTTGCTCCCCCAAGGGTCTGGCTGTGGCAGAGTGGTGAGAGGAAGTCAGGGTGACAGGTGAAGCAGGGATGCTTGTGATCTCACTCAGAGATCCTGGTTGCTCACGGTTTCTGGCTGAGCTAGAACTGATCCTGCAGTTCTGGCCTCAGCCAGTAACTGCTGCTGTTGGCAACCTGAGCTGCTGGCCTTGGGCTGCAGTTCTGGCTGCCACCAGCAGTGGCCACTACAGGGCTTGTTGGCTGGAAGGGGACAATGGGGTTAAGGGAGGCTTGTAGAAGGGGGAGGGGGAAGTGCAGTTAAGGGAGTCGTGTGGAGTAGGAGGTGGGCAGCAGTGGTGAAGGGAGGCTTGTGGAGGTGGGGGGGGCAGCAATGGTAAAGGGAGGCTTGCAGAAGGGGGATGGGGACAGCAGTGTAGTTAAGGGAGGATGGGGAGGGGGCAGTGTGGTTAAGGAGGGGGGGGGGCTTGAGGAAGAAGGATGGGGAGGGGGGAGTGGTGGTTAAAGGAGACCTGTAGAGTATTGGTGGCCCCCTAGTAAAGAAATTTGAAATGTAAGTGGTCTTTATTTGAAACCAGTAACTTTCTTATGCTTACAATTTCAAAAGTCCTTATTGCTATTGTCCTGATATCTATGAAATCAGTACGTTAGCCAACATTTATTTGACTCCAGCCCAAACTTTTAGAGGCACACCAGGCTTGCATAAATAGCTTCCCAGATTTGCTGATTTTAAAGCACCATTTATCACTTTCATTTAGCAGATGAACTTTGATACGGAGGGTCTTTAGTCTCCTGTGTTTTCAGGGATCTGTTGTCAGTTTTTATGACCAATGCAGTATTTTAGTAATTGTCTGGATGAAAGTGCTTGTTGTTATCAAAATACTTCCATTTTTGCTGCCAGCCTCCTTGCCCTTTGCAGATTGTCAGTGGACTACATAGCCCAGTCCCGTTTATCTTTTATAGGTAAATGAGTTGCTTTTTAAAAAGTGAATCCTGTTTTAATTAACAGTTTATTTTTAGATTTTAAATTAACTATATATAATGAAGTAGAATAAATTACCTTATAAATTACTTTGTTTATTAAATAATCCTCTACAATTAAAATGAGAATAAATTAATTATTTAACTTACTTGGCGGTGTTATCATTTTAATATAATTCTAAATTAAAACTTCTCAGTTGTGGGAGTTTGTTGCTTGCAGATTTGTTATTGATATGGCTGCATTGTAAAAACAATTTTCATTTGCAGTGTGCAGTTAATCTGAAGTTTACAAGCCATTATATGTACATGGGTTGTTAGGTTTTTTGTTTTTGTTTGTCCTGCTTTTGTTTTTTGTAGAAGAGTTTTATTTAATGAAAACAATATGCAGATCGCAAAGAACTAAGCTACAGCTCAAGCAAGAGAAGGTATTGCATTACAGATTTAAAATGAAATGTGTACCAGCATAACATCAGTGGTTAGATGAAACTGTACTTGCAAAATTCAGTTTTACCAATTAAGAGGTTTGTGTTTTATCTTGTAAAACTGCATCCAACTTTTCTAACATTAAAAACTGGTATTTTCCCTCCATTTAATGTTAGCACTAATCAGGTAGCCTCTTGGCAAAGGATTATCACACAACTCAGAAATGCAGGCAGTATTTAGGGCAACCACAGATGCATGGAATACATAATTCAAAAACGAAATGCAATTGAATCACATACCTGTGATGAGTCAAGAATACAAAGTTTGTTACAAGTAAATTTATTGATTCTCTGCCATTTCAAATACTCCAGGGTGACTTCTGTTCACCCTTGTCTCCTATAATTGGTGTAATTGGTCTCTAAGGATGAAAGTGAAAATTATAACCAAAAAGGAATAAAATGAAGATTGCAGAATGTTCACCTTTAGAGTTACTCAATAACCTACAAAATGGATGGTGTTTGCACATGGGAGATGGCTACTTTTATCACAGATGATGTGCTTCAATGATTTGTCAATAGAGATCTAAAAGGGGGAGGGGAGAGTGTTAGAATGGGAAGGTCACATCCCTGATAAAAATATTGCAGCGGGTAGTGGAGGATCTGTCTACTGTTTCTTGAACCTTGTAGTGCCCTTACATTTTTTGTCTTCCTCTTGAGAAGAGATCATTCCTGAGTGTGTTGGATATGCTGACAATATCTGTGTGAATTGATATGATGTAAAGCTAGGAAAGAGTAGGGGTATTTATCCGTTGATTTTTAATAATGAAAGATGATGATACACATCCTAAATTATATTACAGACAGCTAGTGTATGGAAGATGTTTTTCACTGCTGTAATAGTAATGTTAATAAGAAAACATGGTAAGATTATTTCATGAGCTTTTGATTTGGTGAATTGTATTGCTGGGGACAGTTAAAAGACTGATATCACACACTAGAGCCTGCCATTGTATGTGCAGGGCATACACAAACTCCTCTTTATAGCTGTGTCAATGTATTTAAGTCTGCAGTGCCCCTGCAATTCCAGTCTGTGGCTGTCTAGAGTAAAGACTAGCAATTTCACTGTAGTTTGATCACCTAGACAAGTGTTCATAAAACATTAGATTATAGCGTATCGCATTTATTTTAACAGTGATTTACATCAGATTTAAAACCAAATGGAACAAATCCGGGACCTTGGCAAAAAAAAAAAATTCTTGGATGCTTTGCCTATTTTTTTGTTCTGCCATTATACTGTCATAGGTGGGGCTGGTAGAGGGACAGGAGGCTGGAAGTAGTTGAGCAAGGAGACTGGGACTGGGAGCTGGTGAGGGAAATGGGGGTGGAGAACAGAACAGGTAACTATTTGGCTTGGGAAGGGATCAATGCAATTAGATGAGGAGCTGTGTGGGGAGACTGGGACTAGAAAAGAGTGTGGGGAAGCGGGGGTAGAGACATCCTTCTATAAGCAGGGTATGAGGGAAGAACTGGAAGTGGCTAGGCAAAGAAACTGGGCAAGGAGCCATGGAAGGGGGGGCAAGGAGTTGGAGGGGAGGAGTATACTGAGATTGGATGAGGGTCTCGGAAAGAGAGATTAAGACTGGGAATCAGTGGGGGAGAGGGAGAGGCAGGAGAGGGGAACTGGGACTGGCTGGGCAAGCAGACTGGGATTGCATGCGGGGAAGGGGAGAGGTTGGGAGCGGAGGGGGAGATTGGGACTTGGACACCAAACCCAGAGGGGAAGACAAGGACTAGGTAAGCAAGGAGAATAGGACTGGGACAAGGAGCCAGGGGTGGGGAAGATACAGGACTGGGATAGGTTGGAAGAGATATGGACAGTTTAGGGGGAATGGGCAAAAGAGTCTGTGCCCACTAGAGAACACTCCTGTCCAGAGATGGAACAGAACCCAAGATTCCTGAGTCTCACCATTCTTTTTTGTCAGCAAATATCTTTAAAACCCAGTGGTAAAGTGTATGCCTCATCCCCTTCTACTGCTGGTCCACTTAGAGGATGACAACCTACTACTTCTATCAGGAGGGTTGAATTAAGGTTTTACAGGTAACCTTAACTGTGGCATTTCCTAACATCTTGCAACCATAATAGTGTTCTTTTACTGTAGATTTTTGTGCATAAGCAATATACACTGTGATAGTAGAGATGCTGCTGTATGATGATACGCAGTTTTGATTATGAAGTAATTTCTGAAGTTAAAACCCATTTGATTTTATGCATTCTTCCTTTTTTTCCTAGTTTTTAATTTTAGTGATAGCCGGCCCATATCCTTCCTCAATCGTTTCAGAAAAAAATCTCTTATCTGCTTCAATGGGATTTTGAGTAAAGACTTCAGGCTTGATGCCTGCATAATACCCTTCAACTGACTGTGTGCTCTGTTGTGGGCAGCATTCATTATACTGGGGGAAATGTTCACTGATATGATACATTTTATGCTTTTCCACAAAACATTGTACTATAGGTTTTCCAAATTGTAAAAATCTTTGTTTAAATAGTGTGTAACTCATTAAAGCAAATAGGCTTCTGTAGTCAAACATGATATTTATGATCAGAGCATTAAGTATGTCATTATCTTTAATGAAGCAGACACATTTATATAGAGTTTTAAAAATCTAAAATACACCTATATAAAGTTGAACGAATGTTGTATTCTTGGAGGTGATGGTTCAGTAGCACTGACTTGAACCAAGTCTTATGGCTCTGATCCAGTAAGGATCAGAGGGATCTTTAATAGGAGTGGAGTAGCATTACTCCACTAATTACATGCCTGCTAAGGGTACGTCTATACTTACCTCCAGGTCCGGCGGTAAGCAATCGATCTTCTGGGTTCAATTTATTGTGTCTTGTCTAGACATGATAAATCGATCCCAGATCGATCCCGGAAGTGCTCGCCGTCGACGCCGGTACTCCTGCTCCGCGAGAGGAGTGCGCGGCGTCGATGGGGGAGGCTGCCTGCCGTGTCTGGACCCACGGTAAGTTCGAACTAAGGTACTTCGACTTCAGCTACTTTATTCATGTAGCTGAAGTTGCGTATCTTAGTTCGAAGTGGGGGGTTAGTGTGGACCAGGCCTCAGAGCCAGTTTCTATATGAACTTTCCTCCCAATGTAATGCATCTCAATCCTCACCTGGAAAACTGCTGAGTTTCAGTTTTTGGCTGTGTTTCACAGAAAAAGACGCTCCTTTTGTAATTGGGCTAATCTGCATGGTGATTTTTTTCTGAAGTGTACAAATCAGCAAGGATTTGAGCTTACAGGATGCTGATCACTCTTGCCCTGATCCAGCGAAGCACTTCTTTAAGTGTGTGAGTAATCCCTTTGACTTCAATGTGGACTACTTGTGATCTTTAACTTAAGTACATATTTAAGTACTTATTCATAGACTTAATCATTATAAAAAAGTTGTGCCTCGTTTCTACTCAGCATCCAACCATTGGACTTGTTGTGCCTTTTTCTGCTGGATTAAAGAACCCTCTACTATCAGAAATCTCGTTCACGTATAGTGACTTGTGAGACCATAATCAAGTTACCTGTTAACCTTTCCTTGTATGAACTAACAACATAGAGCTTCCTACATTCTCTCATTATAAGGCATGTTTTCCAGATCTTGAATCATTTTTGTAGCTCTTTTCTGACCCCTTTCTAGTTTTTCAACATCTTTTTTGAGTGTGGACTCTAGAATGGGACTTGGTTTTCCAGAAAGCATTTCAACACCCTACTCCTACTTCAAATCTAAGGATCCTATTTGTCTTCTTAGCTACAGCACTGAACTGGATCTCTTGTTTCAGGAGAAACTACCATTTTCTTAAGTCCTTTTCAGTGTCACTGCATTCCAGGATGCTGCCTCCAATTTTGTAAATCTGACATATGTTCTTTATTCCTAGATGGTATGACTTTGTGTTAGAATGAGGGTCGATGTAGAATCACCACAAGTTGGTTGCAATAATTTATCTTAGAAAGTTATTGTCTATTAAAACTCTGAATATGTTTTACTAGTGGCAGCTTGAGACCTCTGGTATATATCCTGCGCCCCCCTCCTCCATGATGATAATAAGTTTTGTTTTTCCACATTATAGATAGATGTTTAAGGAGCTACTCATCCCATTCTCTTGTTTGATTTGATGATCTGTAACAGACCCACCCCCAGCGTCCTAGGTTGTGATTTATCACTTAGAAAATTGATCCATAAGCATTCCGGGTTCTGTTCTTCTGATGTGTTGGTATTCTAAAGCAGATAAAGGTATCTTTGATATAGAGCAGCACCCCTCCCTGCTTTGCAGGATCAAGCTTTCAGTGTTTTACTAGTTGTAACCTCAGGCGGGAATTTAACCCAGATAGCTAATGATGCCAACTATGCCTGGTAAACAAATATTTGCTGCATTTTTTTCTTACAGACAATGCTACAGCAATTAAACAGTTCCGATATAGGATTATCATTCAGAACGCTGCCAATGGGGGACAGGACTGCCCAGACACCTTGTATGAAGAAAGAGAATGTGAAGATATTCCTGTCTGTCCAGTTTACAGGTTCTGTAAATAAGCAGCTAAGAATCTCCGACATTGGGTTTCTAGTTCTCCAGAAATGCATTTTATATTTTAATCATGTGCAATTTATTTAATAATTTTTCATCGCAAAAAATAACAAATAAATATTAGCTCTGTATCAACAAAAAATGCATTTTAGTAGAACTAATGTGTGATTTCACCAAAATGAGCCTCAGCGTAAACACCATCCTAAAAAAGCAACCTTCAGTTTTAAAAATGTGTGAAGATGCATGAGAAAACAAACCAACCCTGAATGTATTTTAAATATCAGTTTAATCTAATGTGGGATTACAATCACTAAACTACTTTAATGATAATTGTATGGTCATTGCAGATACTCCACCTTCTTCTCTGCAGCTCACTGATTAATATGTATTTTTTAGTTTCTGAGTAGACAAATAGCACAACGAAGGAAACTATTTACCACTCTTCAGTAAAATTCTGTGGCCATGTGTGATGGGTTGGGTCACAGAAACCCCCTTGGGACTGCCACCTGATATGCTGAGACTACCTCTAAGCCTGTTTTCCCTGGCAGCTTGGGACTTCAGTACCCTGCCTGGTTTAACTGAAAACAGCTTAAGAAGTGCTCCTGTCTCCAACACCCAGATACCCAGTTCCCAATGGGATCCAAACCCCAACTAAATCCATTTTACTCTGTATAAAGCTTATACAGGATAAACTCATAAATTGTTTACCCTCTATAACACTGATAGAGAGAGATGCACAGCTGTTTGCTCCCCTAGGTATTAATACATGTTCTAGGTTAATTAATAAGTAAAAAGTGATTTTATTAAATATAAAAAGTAGGATTTAAGTGGTTCCAAGTAATAACAGACAGAACAAAGTAAATGACCAAGCAAAATGAAACAAAACCATGCAAGTCTAAGCCTAATACAGTAGGAAACTAAATGCAGGTAAATCTCACCCTCAGAGCTGTTCCAATAAGCTGACAGACTAGAATCCTTCCTAGACTGGGTCCAGCAATCACTCACACCCCCGTAGTTACCGTAGGAAAGCTTAGCTGTGGCTTGGCGTCTCCCAAGGTCCATTGTTAGCTAAGTACTCCCAATTACTCGCATAACCCCTTCACACTATGTTGACCAAATCTGCCTTATGTGCTTCCTACAGCAAACACTTTAAATACAAGCATAGAGCCAACACTCATAGCTTACGATATAAAAATGATACATGCATACGAATAGGATGAATACATTCAGTAGAACATAACCTTTGCAAAGATATGTTACATGATATGTTATATCTAGCATAAAACATATTCCAGTTATGTCATATTTACACTCATAAGCCTATTTCTATAAAGCATTATGGGGTGCAATGTCACACCATGTGTTATACAAGTATTAGTAAATAGAGATCCATTATATCTTTGTGTGCAAACTTCTGAGTCCCAGATCACGACATTACAACATGTACTTGAAAAGAGTAAAAATGCATGTTGTGACAAAACTGCACATTACAGTAGACATTATGCATACATGTTTCTAAGCAGCTGTAAAAATATATGGGCAGATGCTCACCTGCATTCTTATATATCACACATCATAACCTAGAAGGCAGATTCTGCAAAATATTAACTTCGTGAATAAGGGTTTGCAGGAAAGGACTCTGATCAAGAAGTTACTAAAATCAATGATAAGATTCCCATTGATTTCAGTAGACTTTGAAAAAGGCACTAAGACTTAAATAAAAAAAGAACAAAGGAGGAAGATTGGAGGCTCATGTAGATTTCGTATGGGTTTAATCTTAAATCTGAGCTTAAGTTTGTAAAGCTTGTTTGAGGGAAAATTACAACATTCTTGTAGTTTGTTTGTTTTTTACCCCTAAATTACTTCAATGCTGTCTTCACTTCTAAGCAACCATAATAGCACAAACCCCTTAACTCTTTGTTTATTATCATAGATGGAAGACCCATAAATGGAGTCACTGTATACTGGTGCCAGATTCTGTGAGACAGGGCATATTGGGAATCAATGAAGCATGTGGCCGTGGTTTGCAGTCGAGAGGTAAGCCTTTCTCCTGCCCCCAGAAAGTTTAATCTAAGATTTTCATTAATTCTCTCTTACTGATAGACTGTAGTATATTTTATGTGCTTTCCATAGTTTGAAAAGTGTATTTTAATACAGAAAATTCACATTATTTTCAAAGAGAACCTTTAGCTTTACTGATGTTGATGAGCAGACTGTAAATTGCCAGCTGTCAAATCCCCATGTTTTGCTTAAAGATTCTGAAGGAGATTGTGAACTGATACAATAGTAACTTCCCTTGGCCACATAGCACAGAGACAAATTTTGAAACCGTACAGGTCTCTGGATTCAACAAAGGAAATAGATACAACACCATTCAGAAAATATATGCATGCATTATATTAACTACAGCTTTTCAAGAAAGCATTTCCCAGGCTTGGGAGCCTTTGCAGAAACAGGCTGTACATAGAATACTGATTTAACACTACGGAGATGATGAGTTTAAAATACCATACAGTGAAATCCTGGGCAAGAAAAATGTCCACATGAAAAAGCTTTGCTCTGTGCTCAGAAGGCCTGGGGCAGATGAATGGAAACCTCGGAGCCTACCTGGGGTATATGCCCAAGGAGCTGTTTACTCCAAGGAGCCAGTACTACATGGTCCAAAGGGGAGTTGAAATTTCAGCCCATTGTTCCTTCTCTGTATATTGTTTTGGGTCAGTGGTGCAATTTGCTTCATCTTCAGCACTCTTTCTTCCTCACCCTGGCACATTCGTTCCAAAGCAGGTATGGATCTGGACTTCATGGTACATAGGAAGCTGTAGGAACTCCCTCCATGTCCTCTCTGCTTCCTAGTTCAACACTTGGGCATGTGTTGCAATTTGCTACATGTGAGGCTTTCCATGATAAAATAATATGTTTAACCTTCGTGGTTTAGGGCAGAAATAAACAGAAGTTGCTAGGTGTTTTGTATTGTGCTGAATCTAGAAATGGTTGGAATTACTAATTTGACCAAATGTGTGCAGTGGAGAGTAGAACTTGGTAGAATCTGTACTCTTTTACACATGCCAATTTGGAAACAAAGTGGTTGGAGCTACTAGGTTTTAAAATAAAATGCTTGAAGGAGGGGCTGACTGAGTCTGGGGTGCAAGAAGGGCAGTATGCTCAACATTCAGAGGTGGTGGTAATGAAATCTTTAAGGTAACCTTCTTTTGCCAGTTAAAAGTAAAGTGGATGTGCTGTGGAAAGAGGTACACCTCACAGCAGTCTTCTGGAGGTGAGAAAAGCCAGAAGGGGAAATGCTTTTTTATATCTAGGCTTGGAAGAAAACATTTGATATTTTCCATCAATTTTTATTTTTTTATAATTTCTGATGGAAAATGTCCAGGTTTATTTTTAAACATTTCTAGTTTTATCTTACAGTTTTTACAGTTGTGCAAAATTATGGGTTTTAAGCATTTTAAAAAGCATCTTCTTAATTTTCGTAGCTGCAGGAAATTACAGGACAGTAATTAGTTAATTACAGTACATGCTGAGATTCAAAAAGTTATAAAGCTTTAACTGTTAAAACACATTGTCAACATCTCATGTCAAAATGTACAAAGTAAATATCCTTACACGAAACTCTACGTTCTCTAGCAGCATTTTTCTTAGGTTGCCTATCTGTAAATTTGGATAATTATTGAAGGAATTTTTTTTTTGTCAGTTGTGAGTGAATGGTGAAATCAACTTTTATTGACATTTATTGATAAAAATTTCATCTTTTTATCCATTTACCTTATTCTGATTATCAATAATTTACGTGGGGCTGGATTTTCAATGGGACTATTTGAGATGTAAAGTACTGGTCAATGTGGGAAAGAGAGTCAGACTCTGACCGTTGATGGTTAAGCACTTGGACAGCATGAAGATCCAATTATATTGAGAGTGTGAATGCAAAAATCTGGAATGATTCCTGCATAGTGGCTAAGAGATTTGACTGTTCTCAGTCAGCTGAGAAATCAATAAAAATTTTAACTAAATATTATTTTTATTGGAAAAACCTTATTCTTTGGGTATCTTAAGCTATAAGGAACGTGACATAACAATTTACTCCTTTATAGGATTAGAATTCTTTTTTTTAAGATAAACTATATTTGTTGCATAATCTGGGAACAAAGGAAAGGAAAGTGAAGCCCTGTTAGTGTGTGGGCTGCAAATGGAAAAAAAATGGTGTTTTTTAAACTGGTGTTGAAAACTGAAAATATAGTTGACTAAGAGGTTTTGACCATGTGACCTTCCATGGGAGGTTTCCAAAGAGGGCTCAATAAATTGAAGTGTCATCTCCATTTTTATTCCCCATTCTCTGTGTGAACTGAAGATAATCTTTTTGTTCTGATAGTGCACAAACTTTCTATGAACTTCACTACCAAAATTCAAAGCATATTAAAAAAGTACACTACTTGCTTTTGCTCCGGGAAAAGCTCTCACACTTTAAAATACAGGGCTTTGTGCTTTGTACCTCAGGAGATAAAATCCTAAACCCAGGGAAGGAACCTGATAACATGGTGGGGTTAAGCAAAGTGTTGCTGATAAAATATCAGAATCCAGTCAGATCTAATTTTCTATAGCTTTGCTCTTTTAACTCTAGTTTTCATAACAGCTTCTTAATCCTGTGATACATGCTAGAGCCAAACTATTATGCATTATTGGTTGGCAGAGACATTGGGAATGAGTGAGGTTTGCAGGAAAGTGAATTTTGGGGTGGGACCAATGTAAAGAGAATTTTGGGATGTTTCCTGCAGGCCTGGGGTGCAGTGCTCTGTCACACTAGGCCTCTCCCCTGGTTTCTGCTCCCACTGCTGCTAAGAGGGAAGGCACCAGCGTGTCAGTGCTCCTGTAACTTAGCTTAGGGAGCTTAAAGAGAAGAGAAACCCAGTGGGCAGTCTCTCTCTGGTGGGGAAACCTTAAGAAAAAGCTGCTGCTGCTGTCCTGCTGCCTTACTCTGCTGCCACCTGTTCACTTCCACAGCTGCAGGGACATGTACAGATGGCAGCTGCAGTTGCCTTGCTGCTGAGGAAAGGGGATGTTTACATTTACATCTTCCCTCAGCAACAAGGCAGTCACCCGTTTTGGAGCTCCTGAAGTTGAACTTGAACAAGTGTCCATAAGTATTTAGACATCTGACCCCAGCCTCACTTCAGTAAACGAGTCTCATGGAGGATATTGAACTCTGGCATATGATCAAGGGGTTGTAGAAAACAGATCTACATATCTTGACCTGCTACATTCAGATTCCCCAGGCATGAGTCCACATACCAAATAGCAGCACCACACTTCCCACTGATTAGCTTCCTTACAGCAGCTATAGAGGAGAGGCCAAATTTTTAAAGTTGAAGCAGTTTGCATGACATTGCAGCATATTTATCCAAGATGTACTTATGCGCCAAAGAATGCTTATGTGAATTTCTTTCATCTCTTTTCCCTGTCTAAGTAACCATTATGATCCTTTTGCCATTTGAGAGAAGCGGTCTCAACACATATTAGAGCATCAGTTTGCAGAAACTTCCCAATTTGCTGCCCAGGCCCTGCTGTCCATATCTTGCCTAGATAAGAGAATTTCAGTCTTCGGGGCTGTCAGACCTGGCAAATTACAGGAGCAATAAATGCATACCAATTATGTGTAATAAAATAAGCAAAAATCATTTTTAAAAGATGTGTTTATATATAACTCCTCTTCCCCCTCCCCTCTGCCCCCTTATATGTATTTTATAGCCCTCAAATGTCCATTCCCATCTATGGACCAGATTCTGATACTCTTTCATATGTTGTATAAAGAACAGGAGTACTTGTGGCACCTTAGAGACTAACAAATTTATTTGAGCATAAGCTTTCGTGGGCTACAGCCCACTTCTTCGGATGCATAGAATGGAACATATATTGAGGAGATATACACATACAGAGAGCATGAAAAGGTGGGAGTTGTCTTACCAATTCTGAGAGGCCAATTACATAAGAGAAAAAACTTTTGAAGTGATAATCAAGATAGCCCAGTACAGACAGTTTGATAAGAAGTGTGAGAATACTTACAAGGGGAGATAGATTAAATGTTTGTAATGGCTCAGCCATTCCCAGTCCCTATTCAAGCCTAAGTTGATTGTATCTAGTTTGCATATCAATTCCAGATCAGCAATTTCTCATTGGAGTCTGTTTTTGAAGCTTTTCTGTTGCAAAATTGCCACCCGCAGGTCTGCCATTGAATGACCAGACAGGTTAAAGTGTTCTCCTGCTGGTTTTTGAGTATTATGATTCCTGATGTCAGATTTGTGTCCATTAATTCTTTTGCGTAGAGACTGGCCGGTTTGGCCAATGTACATGTTGTATAGCACCTTACTCCATGAACGGTCTCAGTGAAATCACTTCTGGAGTCAGATGCTACTCATCATGAGTAAGAACATTAGAATCTGGCTCTGATTAATTGACAGTAAAGCCAAACATTTGGCAATCTTCTATATGCTATATATTTGCACTTTTAATGATTGTTTATTTAGTCATGATAATTTATAAGGTGTGGTTAAGCTACCTATAATGTGGTATTGCTTTGTTAAATAACAAATCTTTTATTCATATCCCATACATTGCCTTCTATAGAGTGATTTAGTTACAATAGAGAATGTCAGGGAGGTAGGGAAAACAGTTAGCTATACCTAAAGCTAAAAAAATGTACTTGTCATTTAAACTTCATTAAGAAATGATTTGCAAGAAGCCCCCCGAGATAGGCATTTCAGAAGGAAATGTGTTAGGGACTTTACTGTTCCTTGACAGTGACATAGACAACATTTCCAAGAATAAATGAAGAGCTCTACAAGATTTTGTTTTGCTGTATAACTGTCACTTTGCTCGACAAGTGACTAATTTACTAGAAAGTGTCAAGACTGAGAAAATTGCTTCTGCTTTAGATGCCCTTCAATGACTTTACTGCTCTCTGATGTCTGTGATGGAGGATCCTCAAGAAGTGACCTCTTACCTCAACTCTGACATAATCAAGTTGCCTTAGAAATTTAGATTCGGGCGGGCAGAGTGTTGCTCATTATAAGGGATTGGTGGTATTTAATTAGTGGATGCATAACCTATATTATGAAAGCTTCTTTGAAGTCTTTTTTCAAAAGCCATTGGATGAAGCAAATATTCATGTATGACAGACTGTAATGAGGCTACACTTAAAAAAAACTAGTCATGAAAATACAGTGGTAACAAATTTAATAAAAACAAACCATTTTCTCTCCATGGAAATAATACCTATTATTGCATTTCACACGCTGGCATATTCTAGAAGCATCCTATTTTTCTCCCTTGTTTACTTCCAACCTCACTTTTGTTTGCCATATCCTGGCAAAGCCTCTGAAGAGAAGACCACATATTCTGATCCACCCTCACCAATTACCAGAGGCTCTTCTGAAGGAAAGCAAAAACATCTCCTTAGAAAAGCCTCATTTATTGATTTAGATATTAGCAAAATAAAAGGACCCAGTGTGCAGGATTCGGAAGCCACCCTTGATTATCTCGGAAACCTTAATAAACAAACTAACAAAGAACTGCTCCAAGCTCCTACAGACAAGGAAAACAGTTCCCCAGGCCTTCCCCTTTGCCTAGAATCTGCCCTTTTTTATAGCCCCTGACTCCACTGGACCTGAATATTAATGAAATGCTGCAGTCATTAGTGGAGCATGCCGTAGTGGGACCCATTTGTAACCTCTCAACTCATCTCAGCTGAATTACTTGCTTTCCTGCATGTGAAACTCTCCTATCTCATTGGCCAAATTTCTGCTGCTTCTCTTCATTAAGGATAATAAAGGTGTGTGGGGGGGGACATGAAGGGCATCTGTTGCATTTCAGAATGGTCTGTACTGCCCATCACACCTCCCTGAGCCAAGGAGGTCTGCATACATATAGGTTCTGCTGTAGCCACTGGGCAGAAGATGTTATTTGTGAGAGAATCAAAGTAGTGCCTCCCCTTCAAGGACTGAGCAGTCTGTCTTGCATCATTTCCAGTCTTTTTCATCTGAGGAGCAAGAGAGAAACTCTTGATCTTCTGTGTGGTGGACAGTGTGTTGACAATTGGCCGTTTGGCTGTTTTCCCCCTCTCTCTGAAATTCTAATGGTTTGCTTACCCACCCACTACAGCAGCCTATTTGAGCACGACAATGCATAGATGAGTTTAGAACCTGTCCCCTCACTTTCTTCAAACCACTTATAGAGAGGTTAGCCGGGGCTTATCTCTCTCTGGGTTGGCGGGGAACCATGCCACCTCACTAAACTCGGGAAGATGTCTTGTGGGGAATTAGTTCGGCCGCGGGAGTCTTCCTCAGTGGCCTTTGTAAGGGCAGAAACAAACACAGTAAGCCCAGGCCCTAAGTCAGGGTGGGGCAATGGTGGGTCAGGCGCTCAGGCCCTTAGGCTGGCGCTGAGCAACAACAGTATATAAACAGTAGGCCCAGGCCCTAGGTTCTAAAGGGCCTGGGACGGGGGGAGACTGCCACAGGACGCAGGCCCTCCCATTCCACTACGTCCCAGCCCGGGGCCCTAGCAGCGGCAGAAGACCCGCTGCTGCATCAGTGGGGATCCTGGCCACAACCCATTGACATGGGCTCTGGCAGTGCTGCAGCCAGACTAGGGTTGGCTGCCCCCAGGCTGCTTCCAAACTCCCCCTCTTGAGATACCTGGGTGGGGGTGGTGTCCTCGAGGGGTCCAGCACCATGGGTTCCTCGGGATAGCTGGTGAGGGGTAGACTCGGCAACTCCTCCTGATAGCTGGCGTGGGGCAGGATCGGCAACTCCTCATTATGGGATGGGGGGGAACCCAACAATCTGGCATCTGTTTCTAGTGGCTGTGTGTTTAAAGTGATTGTTTCAGGAAAATCTCATAGTCTAAAATATATACAGAATTGTCTCTAGAGATATAGTTTGTAATAAAGTGGTGAGGTAAATCAGTATTCTAAAATTAAATAAGACAAAAGAAAGAATTCTTGTATTGTCTATGAATGTAACATTCAGAAATGTGCTCACATTCCATATACAATTTAAAGTTATCCAGTGCATTATCAAGTTGTAGCATAGTAAAGGCAATATAACTTATCATTTTTTCTATTAGAATTATTTTGTGGCAACCCAGTTATAATGAGATGTGTCATCACAATGCATCAACATTGTCATTTTTGTTTTGCTTGTAAAATAATTATCAGACACTGCTTATTAGTGGTTAGGTGTGTGGTTAATGTAATTGCTGATTAGCTGAATGAAAAGACTTATTAATTGTAAACTTCAGCTGTGAAATACTGCAGACTGTTTTTCACAGAACCATTGATTTCAAGATGCACATATTGGAATTCTTTACAGTTGGCTGGTTAATGACAACATGATAGTTTTAGTTTATATTGAATAAGTTTATGGCAGAAAATTTGGCAAAAATACCAACTCATAATTAAATTTGACAGTGGTATTATAGGTATTTGGTAATACAATTCTGTGTATAATTCTTTCCTGTTGTCAGTGGCTTCCCTCTAATGATTAGCTCCGTCTAAAAACTCCTTAGTTTTTAAATAAGAGCATTGGTACAATAAGGACTTTGTATTTAGCTGTGCTGTTGGTTTCACAACTGTCATTGGGTCTGATCATGTTTCCAGATGGAGTTTTGCCATTAAGATGGTGCCCGTAATCATTAGTAAGTGTTAAGGTTTCCCAACACCTCTCAGTGATCAACCCCTAACATAGGATGCTAGGAACACCAGGGAGCCACTAAATTTTTTTGGTCTTCAATGATATGCCATCCGTGGAACAGTATCCAAAATTTGTATGCTTCACTGTTACCTGAACTGGTCAGCAATTGGCAGTGTATGTGTGTGTGAGAGAGAGAGAGACAGATGCAGTTAGTACACAGATCGACTGACTCAGCACAATGGTTCAGTGATACTTTGGAGCCGCTGAACCGTCTCCTATCACTGAAAGGAGAAATACAGGGTGGTGCTGCCAAAACTCCTCCAAACCATGAGAAAATAGAAGAGAAGAGGACTGTGAAGACCATCATTGCTATGAAGGTGTGTGTGTGTGGGGGGGTGTTTCTGTGTTTAGGTGGAGGGATGTGGGAATCTCTTCTGTCTTGAAAGATGGAGAATGTATAGCAAGACTTCTTGGGGTCCAAAGTTAGGTGTCATTCCACTTCCTGAATCCCACCACCAGGGAAATATTGGACTCAGGTATCTTGCAATTGGCAAGCATGTGGGGCTTGAGTCCCACTCCCTCTGCTGTACACATTGCCTTAGGAGAATAGCTAGTGCATAAACACTGATCTGGAGTGTGACAGCATCAGTGACGAGGACTTGAAAAACAAACTGGAGAAAAAATAAGTTTGCAGGGTTAGGTCAGGGGTAGAGTCTGATGTGTGTATATTTGGGAGGAGGGGTGAAAGTCCACCCAGGATCTGGATCAATGCTTTGCCCGGCAGCCCTGAAATTTGCTGCCTGAGAATCTTGTTTCGTCTGAATTCTCCCACACAGGAAAGGTAAGGTTATATTTTATGACAGGTTTCAGAGTAACAGCCGTGTTAGTCTGTATCCGCAAAAAGAAGAACAGGAGTACTTGTGGCACCTTAAATTTGTTAGTCTCTAAGGTGCCACAAGTACTCCTGTTCTTCTTTTTGTTATATTTTATGTCATCGTCAAATTATTCATTAATGTTTGTGACTTGTTAAATTTGAATGAATTTTTACAAGTGTAACTGCTCTAATGTGTTGTAAATTCATGAGACTTGTATAGTTTGTATTTTTGCTGGCTTGTTGTTAATAATATCATGCTTAACTACTCCTTTCCTGTCATTCTCTCTTGGACCTTACCCCCCTTCCATCTTTCATTTGTACAAATGTCTTGGGATTCTGTACCTTTTAACTGCTCTTCCAGATGAGGCCACAAGTAACCCTATCATCCCAGCCTGCACAGTTTATCAACTTCCCCTTCATTCTAGTTTCTCTTATTTCACCTTTCTTTTCCTGCAGTGTAGTTACAACAAAGAAATCCTTTTTTTGCACCCAGACATACACCCTTCTAGTTATACCCAGTGGCTCACATGTAAACGAAAATATTGTAAATTGGCCACGTTTGAAAAAATAAACAAAACTTAAACCAAACAAATTAATTATTTTGTTAAATTACATTTTATTTATGTATATATCTATGTTGATCCAAAATGACTAATAATTATAAACCTAGTACTGCAGAAGAACTCTCTGTAAGACAATACAAATGAAACAAATGACTGTAACAGACAAACACATGGTAAGGGAGGACAAGGATACCAGTAATAAGCTCATGTGGTTTATACAGCTTTCCTGATGGTTCCAATTTAGTAAGTAACAAAAATCAGCTACCCCTGACTGATGCACAACAAAATGAGCATTGTTGTGTCAGAGCAGAGTAGGTCTTGAGGAAGCATTTATAGTAAATCAGAGTAGTGGTCTAATGTTGTATAATATTGTTGGACGTTGATACACATCAGAAAAAAACAACCATCAGCTTGAATTATAGAAGTACTATAAAAGTACTAAAAAAAAAAAAAAAGCTCCAAACAAATTCCATCTATTATTGGAAGGCTGTAATTTTAATCAAACTGAAGTAGCATTGCTCTGTTACAACAAATTTGAAATTGAAATTAATTTCTACAATTGAGAAAGACTAGAAATACTGACATATCCTTACCAGCCATGTGCCAGTAGTGGTGCTTCTATAATACACTCTTCTCTCATTTCTCTAAGTACTTCTTCTCACGCAGTGAGGATAAATGTGATAGTCTGTGAGGCACTCAGCTACTATAGTGGAGTTATCTAGATAGCTATTGAGTGACAGAAAGAAAAGGAAGCCATCTTCTTCATTACTTCCTTTACGGTTCTCATTTCCTGCAGATCAATTAAGTGTTAATTGAATATCATTAACCTGCACTCCCATCCAATGATGCTCCCACTTTTTTATCTAGCTACTTAGTACTACTTTTCCCTCTAAATCATGATGAGCACCTTGGACCAAATTGAAACCGTAAGTGTTTCCCATAAAAATTTTCCACCCATTGTTGTTTACCCATAGAGTGTGAAATTTCTTTATACATAGTTGGGATAGAATTTTCAATGTACCTAAGTCTCATTTCAAAAGTGACATAGGCATTTAGGAGTCTAAGACTTATTGGCTTTTGATAACACTTAGGCCCCTAAGTCACTTAGATGCAGCTGAAAATTTTACCCTAGGGGTCTGATGTGCTCTTTCTGTAAATTTCTGTATTATCTGTTGATGGAAAATAAGTTTAAAATCTTTAGAATATAAAATAATCCTGTATCTATACAAGACCTTTCAAAATACCAACACACACACACACAATCAGTTTAAGACTGTCATGGATTTTAAATTTGAATTCGATTCTGCTAAAATCTCCTGAGTTTTTGGCAAGCTTGATATAAAATCTCACAAGAAGAAAAAACAAGGGAAAAAGAGGAGAGGGTATTGGAAGTGAAGAGGAGAAGGAGGATGTCTTGTTAGAAAAGTTGTCACTTTTGCTCCATTGTGGGAATTCCGCATTTGCAGGGAAGAGGAAAAGAGATTTTTGAGGCAGAGAGATGTTATTGTAATTATGTCTATTAAAACTGCTTGGGGTTTGGGAATGTTAGAATCTGTCCTCAGAAAATAGATTGGGGGTAGAAAGCAAGTGAGTCAATATAAGGTGCAATAGATGAAATGGTTCTGAGGGTTTTTTGGCTGCCTCTAAGATTTTTGGCAGCTAAAACACTTAGCTTTACAGAGAAGGGATACAAAAAAACAAACCCAGTACAATTTCTTAACACTCGTCCAAAAATTTGACATAATATTTTGGTAATGCATGTGTTACATATAGCATACATGGTGGCACGGTGTGGTACAAAGGGGTTTTATCAGCTATAGTTGCAAATCACACCAGCATAACTCACTTGTGTTTTGCCCCATACAGTTTTCCTCCAATCCTATCTTACTTCTGTCTCCCTCTCTCCATGTACTAGATAACACGGGGAGGAGAAGGGGTGCGCACTCACATGTGTGTGTATAAAATTTACAGTTTGAGGTTAGGTAATGGAGTTGTGCATGGAAATTAATCGTCATCATTACTGTGCACGCTATTGATCTCCTAGTGATGTGTTCTTGCAGAACAATTTTTTTCTTCACTTTGATTTTAGTTAATGGGTCAAAGTGAAGAAAGATTTATTATGATTTCTCATCACACATTGTTCACAAAAGAGCTCTTTCTTAGGAAGGAAACTTTAGCAGGTATCAGAAGCAAGATATTTAGTAGTGCTGTCACAATTCCCTTCTCTTTCTGTGTTTAGTCCAGCTTCCACCTCAAATAATTACAGTGGTGTCAGTATTTCAGAGACTGTCAAAGAACTGGTGTATCCCTTTTTTATAGGTACTAACCAATAGCAAGAGAAAACACAGCTCATTCCAGTCATTGTCCCTTTCTGCCACCACCACAATCACTGAGAAGACTCTTTATAAGAATTTATCCTGACAGTAATCTGTACAGTGATACATTTTATTCAAAGGCAATTAGCAATCTGAAGGCGTTTTCTGTAAAATAAAGATGATAAAGGCCATGTCAGATAAAATTATACATATTTGATTTCCTGCAGTAACTGGCAATTTATTCCACTCAGACAAGCAAACAAACAGGTTTCCTAACATGACGTTTTACAATGTACTACTTGTATCTGGAAAACAAAACAAAAATACCAGACTTAGTACTATGTACAGCTTTTATATTCTATGCAAAAAATCTTGATCAAGTATAAAAGCCTTTGGAAACCAGAAGGCTTAAACACAGAAAACATATATTACAAGACATTTACCAATACAAGGATTGATAAAAGATCAAAATAATGAAGAGCAGAGGAATGGAACATCAAAGATTTCCAGGCTATGTCTTTCTGCCTTCATTAGGAAGAGGGGAGGAGGGGAAGGTGCTAGATCAATAGGAAATGGCTCAATCACCTCAGTCAACAGAGCCTTGCTATCCGACGTGCACAATTTATAAAAACCACTAGAGCATTTCAATCATAAAAGCCCAATATGGTCTGACAGTGCACAAAAATTGTATTTAACGAGGATGCAGAAAGAGTAAAGATCATTTTAGCTGAAGGAAACTCCTCTTTAAATTTAAAGGGAGATAGATTTTCATTTTGTCTTTCATCCCCCTGGTTAAGTTCAGCTCTCTTCAGTCCTCCCTGGATTTCTTTAATCTGACCTGTAGTGTACGTGGGCTAAGCAACTATCTATAGTGGATGCCATATTTTTGGTCCTTTTCAAAATGATGGATCATCACTAAACAGAATGTAACAGAACAATGAAAGAAGCCCGAGGAGGACCAAACTGTGCTGGGACATACTGGGGAAAATGAGAAACATAATAAAGAGCAATGTCTCCCCCCAAACTGAAGGCAGGTGCTGTCAGTTCTGACTTCCTTTACAGTTGTTCAGAGCAGCGTCAGCTCCAGGCACCAGCGCTCCAAGTGTGGGCCTGGGGCAGCAAGCCGCGGGGGGAACCCTGCCGGTCCCTGCGAGGGCAGCAGTCAGGCTGCCTTCGACAGCATGCCTGCGGGAGGTCAGCTGGTCCCACGGATTCGGCGGCAATTCGGCGGCTGGTACGCCGAAGCCGCGTGACTGGCAGACCTCCAGCAGGCATGCCGCCGAATCCTCGGGACCGGGGACCTCCCACAGGCAAGCCGCCGAAGGCAGCCTGCCTGCCATGCTTGGGGTGGCAAAAAAGCTAGAGCCATCCCTGGTTCAGAGACACATTGTCTTCCAAAGATTTAAAGATCACAGCTATGCAGGAGCAGCCCATCCATATAGGCAAACTAGGCAGTCATCTAGGGTGCCAAGTTAAATGGGGCACCAAATTCAAGGAAAAAAATCAAATAAAAAGAAAATGAAAAAAAATGAAAAAAAAAAAATAACGAAGATGTCATTATTTCAATTCCCGTGCACGTATGGAGGGAATATGAATTATAATTCCTTTCTATACATTTCTGAGAATTTATTAATATGTCAAATCTTTTATTTACTGCAAAAATAAATGTTAGTGAATTTTTTTTTCAATTTGCGACGTAGGGTTAAGATGACGCCCTCCACAATTTTGATAAGCAATAACTCAGCCACAATGATACACATCTACCAGCGGCAAGAGCTGCAATTCTAGTGACACCTAACTTGAATAGACATCGAGGTCGCATAGCTGGAAATTCATGTAGAGTGGAGATACATGATACATGTCAAACAGTCATTTTAACACACGTCGCAGGTAGATGGTTAAGCATCGAGCAAATACTGTGGAAAATTGTGTTTCTTGGAGCCAAAGAATAATGTCTTTCAGCATTATAAATCCAAAATGTGAGTATCTTTAAGCATTATTAAACCTTAGCGTTATTATTGGGTTGTATAATTATGAACTTTTCTTTGTTATAACTGGTTCACATGTAATAAATAAGGTCCATAAAAGAAAAGTAACAGCGTTAACGCTTAATAGACTATGAAAGTGATGACATCACACTCCAATCGGGTAACCATGAGGAAGGGGATTACTTTCCAAACAACCGGTGTCGGTTATAACGTCGGTGTCAGATTATAATGTCGAAAAAGGTCATTTTGTTTCCATGTAAATGCTGTAACTAACTATTTTAATAGGTAAGTGAGTGTAGGTTACTAATCATTGAACCTTTAAGCAGTGAAAAGATGTGTGGGATGGCTGCAATGTGGTTTAAATCGCCAACCATGTGGTGTGTTAGCCATCCTTAACACTATGATGCTTGCAGTCAGGAGCACAGTACATAATATTCAAATGCCCCATGGCAGAAAGAGGAAAAAGAAAACCCTCAGGATCTGAGTATCATAAATGAAAGGCTGAGAAGGAAAAGGACCAAGGAAAACAGCAGGGATCCTTCCTGAAATATCTTCTCTTTAATCCAAATAAAGATGGAAGCAGTTCACAGCATCCAGATGAAGGACTTTTACTTGGAGAGGAGGTTAGCTCACATCCCCATGGAAGCAGTTTGGAACATCAAGATGAAGGTATATTACTTCGAGATGAGGGTAGCTCACATCCACAAAAAAGCAGTTTGGAAACTCAAGATGATGGAAGCTTACTTCTAGATGAAGGCTGCTCACAGAATCAGATTGATATGGAAGTGGATAAAATTTATTCACCTTCAGAGACACATGCAGAAATTGAAATACCGTATATACTTGTTCATAAGCTGATTTTTTTTTTTTTGTAAAAAAGGGAAGCATCAGAGAAGGGGGTCGGCTTATGAACGGGTATAGAGAGGGAGAGGTGGGACATAGTCCCTCCCCTCAACAGAGGGAGCAACAAGAGGCAGCACAGCCAGCAGAGCCAGAAGGGAAGAGGCGGGGCCAGAGTCTCTCCACTTCTGGAAACGCTGCTCTCCCCCCAGCCTCCGAAGCAGCTGCAGCTCTGGGGCTGGCAGGCTACGGCCGTGCCACTCGGCCCCGCCCCCCAGAGCAGGCTGTGGCCACGCCACCCGGCCCACCAGAGCACACTGCGGCTGTGTTACTTGGCTCAGCCCGCTGGAACATTCTGTGGCCACGCCTCCTGGTCTGGCCTGCTGGAGCAGGCTGCGGCCACGCTGCCCAGCCTGCCGGAGCAGCTCCAGCCAGGCCAGAGACATCCTCCCCTGGCCCTCCCCAGATAAGGTGGGTAGGGATGGGATGGGGACAGTGTGGGGGTCCCGAGCTAGCGGTGAGATCTTGTGGGGGGTGGTCACAGGGATTACTCCCCTGACTCCCAGCTTCTCCCCCCCCAAAAAAAATTTCCCGACCAGTTGCTGTCCCGCCAGGACATTTTGTTTACTTAGGTTTACCTCCAGGCCTGCGGACGCTTGAGGTAAAGAAACCATCTCGGCCCACCAGCGGCTTATCCTGATGGCTCAGGAGCCAGCATTTTCTGACCCCTGAATTATAGGGTCAGCTTATGAACTGGTTATAAAAATTTTCCATTTTTACTTATCCATCTTGGGGGGGTCTTCTTATAAACGAACCAGCTTATGATCAAGTATATACAGTAAATGAAATAGAAGGAAGAAAGGATAAGAAGGTTACAAACAAGTTACAGTATGGTGACCCATCTTCATGGCCCAGATGTGATGACAGTGTGCGACAAATTCTCGTGGAACATGGACCCAAACAAGTTCATGAATTTCCCTTCCCTAAGGATGGAAATAAAAGAAAATTCTCTGCTCAGCATTACAAGAGGAAACTCATTAATGGGGAAGAAATTCATCGAAACTGGTTACAATATTCAGTGACGAAGGACTCTGTGTTTTGCTTTTGCTGCAAGTTGTTTAGAAATCAAGCAATTGGTACATCACTTACTGAAAATGGTTGGAAGGACTGGAAAAACATATCTTCAATTCTCTCTTCAGATGACAAAAGTACAGAACATTTGGAATGTTTTCAAAATTGGAAATAACTTGAATTACAATTGAAAAAAGGAAAAATTATCGATGAAGAAAATTTACGTGTGTTCAAGGAAAAAGAAGAATATTGGCAACAAATATTACAGCGTCTGATTGCTTTAATAAGAGTTCTCGGTGGGCAAAATTTAGCATTCCACGGCCACGGTAGAAAATGAAAAAATATACACTCCAGGTAATGGGAGCTTTTAAAAATTTGTTGAATACCTAGCTTTGTTTGATCCAGTCATGAAGGATCATGAAACACAGGTTCATTACTTAGGAAAAAATATGCAGAATGAACTGATTCAAATCCTAGCAAATGCCATTAAAAAGAAAATTGTAGAAGCTGCCCATTCTGCAAAATACTTTTCAATAATGCTGGACTGTACACCAGATGTGAGTCATGTTGAACAAGTGATGATGATCATTCATTTTGTGGCTATGGAAAAGTCTGTAGATGAAGATAATGTTGAAGTGCTCATAAAGGAACATTTTTTAGGTTTCGTACCACTGAAGGAGACGACTGGAGCATTTATGACTGAAACTATTCAACAAGAGCTTGAACCAATGTCATTATCTGTTGAAAACTTATGTGCCCAAGGCTATGATAATGGGAGTAATATGAAGGATAAAGACAATAGTGTGCAAAGGAGAATGATGGAAATCAATCCTGGGCCTTTTTCGTTCCTTGCAGTGTGCATTCTCTGAATTTGGTTGTCAATGATGCTGCTAGATGCTGTTTGGAGGCAAGCAGTTTCTCTGACCTGGTGCAACATGTTTGTTTTTTTCTCAGGCTCAACACGCTGTTGGGAGATTCTGACTCGCCATGTGAATTCTCTAACTGTGAAACCACTTAGTCAGACAAGATGGGAGAGTCACATTGATGCTTTGAAACCTCTTCGCTATAAACTTGGAAACATTTCTGATGTTACTACCTTCCTGATATTTCTGATGATACTACCTTTACTGGATCATCTGGCAATATGGCACGTTCAGATGCAGAAGCTCTTGCAAATGGCCTTTCCAAGTTCAAATTTGTGACTTCACTCATTTTGTGGTATAATGTTCTTTTTGAGATTAACCTCACTAGTAAGCAGCTTCAGGAAAAGAAAAACTGCAGCAAACTAAAAATATTCTGGAGGAATTCAGAAGTGATGAAGGGTTCAAAAGAACACTGGTAGATTCTCTCAAGCTTGTAGTTGTTCAAGCTTGCTGAACTGTCCACAGGGAGCTCCTCTGGCAGCTGATGTTAGAGCTCTGTGTGCAGAGTGTTATAACTGGCCATTGCCCCACTGTATGGACGTCAGTTGGAAGTGGACCCAATTGCTGGGGCCCATGTCCTGCCAAACCAGCGGGGTCTAGGTAGAGTCTGCCCATTGATTTTTTTAGCTCTGGGTCTCTAGGATTCACTCCCATGTTCAGATTTCTCATCTAAGCCCTTCCTTGGGCCCTGGAAGGCCTTCATGCAGCTGTCCTGGACTCCAAACTTAGTGTCTGTAACTCCTGAGCCCCCACAGTCACTTAACCATGCTCCCCCAGAGCTTCACCTAGGCTGGGGGCACTCTGGACTTGTAGTTTAACCCCTTTGGTGCAAAGGAACACAGGCTTAGAAAAGGAATTTCGTACCCACAGAAACTTTACTCTTAAAAACACTGGAGAGTTACAGATCTTTGAAAACAACAAAAGTCCCGAGACACACCCTACCCTAGTCTGAGCTTACCCCTTCTGTGAAGTCTGAGATTCACCAGTCTTTCAGGCTGGGCTGAGTCCCCCTTGCCTTCTGCAAGTCCTTCATAGGTGTGGTGCTGTTCGGCACACAGCAGAACCCCACTGTTCAATGGGACCCCTCTTTCTGTGCCATGTACTCAAACTGAGAAGCTCCAGCCCCACCAGTTGTGCTGGCTCCTGCGGGCTGCTGTGTAGAAAACCCATTGTTCCATGGGGGTGAACCAGCAGTTGAAATGCCATCGACGCCAATGACTCCAGATGGCAGTCGTGATGGCTTCTCAGATAATCTTGGAAGGAGGTGTTACACACCTTTGCTGGGCAAGGCAGCTGTCAGAATGCAGTAGGACAGGCTGCCCTCAGGCAAGTTTAGACATGTTCAATACATAATACAAAATGCAGTTCATAATTTGATACAGACATATCCCACTTTGTCACACAGGGCACTTAGAGAATCGGGCCCATTTTAATGCAGTATTTTACAGTTATGTGAAAAGAACGTGGAGTACTTGTGGCACCTTAGAGACTAACAAATTTATTTGGGCATAAGCTTTCATGGGCTAAAACCTACTTCATCGGATGCATGCAGTGGAAAATACAGTAGGAAGATATATATGCACAGAGAACATGAAAAAATGGGTGGTGCCATACCATCTCTAACGAGACTAGTCAATTAAGGTGGACTATTATCAGCAGAGAAAAAAAATTGTAGTGATAATCAGGCTCCTAAAGTGTAAGGGTATATAGCCCTTAATTAGACCATCTGACCGTTACATGAGATATTATCTGTATAAATGTCTTACCAAGTGCTTGGCCTCAATTATATTTGGTAGCAATGAGTTCCATAGGTTAATTATGCATTGTGTAAACAAGTATTTTGTGTCAGTTTTAAATTTTTGCTGCTTTACCATTTAATTGAATGTTCCTTTGCTATGAGAAATTGAGAGCCCAATTTGCTCTCTCAACAAATGTCTGTCTTTCAAATGTCATTGTCTTGTCTCCTCTTATTCGTCTCCTCTGTATTCTAAACAGTTCCAACCTCTTCAGTGTATTGTACAGTACTGCAGTCATTTATTTATTTTGCTTTTTTAGAATTGTTATGGAACCTTGTTATGTGTCTAATATCAAAAGCAGAGCTAACTGATGCCAGAATAATTCTAACTGATCATAAGATTTGTCACACATTTATGTTTGTTTAGGTTTCGATTTACATTACCATGCATGTCCTAGAAAAATGGCTTTAATCAAAACTTTACCTCAAAATGGCCACTAAGAACAAGAGACCTTAAGCCTGGCCACAGATGAGGAAGTTTATCTAAAGGATTGCTACAATTGTCATTTGCCAGATTTGAAACTGCAGAGATTTTTGCTCCAACAAGTTGCCAGAATGATTTTCCTTTCTCTTTTCATAATGATCTCACTTAAACAGAATGTACAAATTCTGGGGAATTTCAGAAATGCTAATCATAGACATGGAGGGGTTTTGCTGTCTGAAAAAGTTGAAGAACTTGCATTTATGCACCTTCAGAACAAAAAGCATTAGGTGGTTTATTGTTGCAGTGAGGAAGTACCAAAATTAGGGTAACTAGGCAACAGCAAAAAACCACATGTATATTCCTAATGTGAAATCCTGACTCTGTTGAAGTCAGTGGGTGTTAGGGATTTCACCCCTACACTTTTTTTAAACTGTGGGGTAAATAAACACAGAAGCTTTTATGGAAATGTGGGATTCGATTCTTAACACTATAATTTTGTTCACAGCACACTGACAACTAGGGTCTGGGGAGGGATTTTCCTCTGGGGAGCTCTGGCAAAGATTTGTTTTTGTATTTCCCCTGCTTTTGTAGCATTAATCAGGGAACATCTGTTAGGATCAGTTTCTTGAGATGGGTGTGATGATAGAGAGGAGAAAAGATCTGTACATTGATGGTACTTGGCCATTGCTGCCTTTATCTTCTGGGTTTAACTGTATTCTTTGTGCAGAGTTGCCAATTCCCTTTTAGAGACTACCAAAGTGGAAATTACATGGGTGCTTTCTTTGCAAGTAATGTACTTATTTATATGGCTTTTCTATTTTTTAAAATAGTGTTTTAGTCGTAACGTAGCCTGGTATTATTAGACTGAATTTAATGCATAGACATATTTTTGAAGCTCTTAATCTGTTCACTAAGTGCCAATTCAGTTTTTTGGCAGGGAATTATTGAATTTGCTTTCTTCAGATAAGCACATACTGCTACTCTACATTACTGCTAGCACTCTAGATAATAGGCAGCATCACTTTAGTGTTGCTAACTGGAATTCCTCAGCCACAATATTTATTTAATATGACCCCTCACAAAGTTGCTAAATGTTTCTTGATACCATATTCGTAACGTGAAATTGTATGTTTATGTTCTTGAAATAGCCTATTTCGTGTTTCCGTCAGCAGCGTATTTAAAGCTGAGGTTTTACAATAGTGTTTTTAATTTCAGAATAAATGAACAACCCACAGTCAACCTGCCCTTCAGAAATCCTGAGAGTTTATTCTAGAATGGGCATTTTAGATCTACTGTACAGTGACAAGAGACGGGTGGAATGGTTATGGGGACCATATTTTGCAAGATACCCAGTGGTACCACCAAAGCATGTAGCAATACCAGCAATTGCTGTATGCATCCAAGGGTGCTCTTTTTAGTTATCCCACTTTTGGAAGTGCCACTCCTACAATGACAGAGGTTTGTCATGTCTGGCCTGGCAACACAATTAATTGAAAATACCTTTTTTAGCATGTTGTGTTTGTGTGAGAGATGAAGAAATGGTATCTGGGAGGTAGGTTGTTGTCAGAGGTGGGGCATGAGCGACCTGGCCTAGGCATTAGTGTCAGGAATGGGCAGAGTGTCTAGGGGTCAGGAGCCTATTAGCAGGATTCAGAATGGGGTGGAATACCAGGAGATCAGAATCAAGAGAGGGCAGAGATCCAGAGTCAGGCCAAATTAGGATACCAGGAGGTCAGGATCAGGCAATGGAATCAGAGGGCCTGAACCCGAAGCTCAGGTTTGGGCAATGCCTCCAGGTTCCTGCCCTCTGGGTCCAGTTACCAAGAGTCAGGCCACCAGAAAGTCAGGCTCAGAAGGCTAGAATAGGTAACACCAAATGTGTGGCCTGTGTCAGGCTGAAGCCCAGTTGTACACACAACTTCCTGCTTCCTTCTCTGGCTTAAATAGGGTCTGCAGTCCAATCACGAAGCTTGGAGTTCTCCTGATCAGAACATCGTGGTAGAGCTTGTGCCCCACTTGGGCTTCAGGGTCCTGGGTCCCACCTACTGTCTGTGAACTGCTGGATGGAGGATTGGACTGAGGTTCAAGACCCATAGGACTTGACAGTTGTATTCTCAAAATACTTTACTTAGCAGTGGCATGGAAATTGTCTTCTATGCTCAGAAATACGTACAGGTGTTTGATTCATGTGGGCTATTTTCTAATACGATCTAATTATTTCACAGTAATATTTTGAGCTCTCTTTTTGTGGGAGTGGCGTCCCTCCCAAGTTCACTAAGTGTTTGAGTTGATTCAGTTCCCCCAAAAGAGAAATCTTGTAAATTAGGGTAAATTCCGTCCAAGAAAATAGAGTTACACCAGGGTGAAACTGATGAGAGGAAAATCCATCCCATATTCTTCAATTGCAGAAGGTGGTGATAAGAAGGACCTTATTTGTCCATTTTACAACAAAGATCCTTGATAGTTCTGGCTGCTACTGCCTTTTTCTCATATATCAGGCACTACTTGTCAAATGATTGCTTTTCCAACTGTTAGTTTCAGGGTATGTTGAGGAGTTTTTGGAGAAAAATATTTCTGGTAATAAGACAGAGTCTTCCCAAAATAGATAGGATGTTCTCTGTCCGTTTTGAGTCTTGGATACTTAATTTTTTAGAAAACATAGCTTCTTACCCCTTGTGACATTCTATACCTTGCGGGAGCATACTGTAACCCCCAGATTCCTCATTTTCATATAATCGTAATCTTACATATAAAGCATGCCTTGTAAGGTATCAGAGGAAAGGTTATAATCTGCTGAAAGTCATTTCTCTATCCATGTATGTATATCATTAATGCATATGAAGTTAAGAGAATTCTGTTCTATGGTGGTCATTAAAATATGCTGTAAATTGGGGAATCAGCCAGATATTAGCTCCCCAGCGGCAACAGCCCGGGCGGGGTGTCAAACAACCCATCAACAGACATTGTCCAGCAAGGGAGCTACAATTCATTGACTCACCTGCATGAGGCCACCACAGGGGAATTGCTCAACCTTGCTTAGAGAGAGTCAGCAATGCCCCCCAGACATGCCTGGACTTGTGGTCCCAAAGCACATGGACTGAGGATATAAATCAGACAGAGTTGACACATACTGGGCCCTTCTCCTGTCCCCACCTTCGCTAACTAAGACACTGAGGGCTTGTCTACACCATGGAGCTTTTAACGACAAGGCTGTGTTGTTGCTAAAAGTCAGCATGTGTAATCGCTCTTTTTTGGTACTTTGGCAGTACTTTTGCTGGCAAAATACTTCCAGCCCCACGAGCGGCGTTAGCTTTGTCGGCAGGAGAGCACTCCTGCTGACAAAGTCACATTCACACTGCCATTTGCGTCAGCAAAACTTTTGTCTTTCACGGCAGGGCTTTTTTAAGTACCCGTGAAAGACACAAGTTTAGTCGACACCTTTGCAGTGTAGACAAGCCCTGAGAAGAAGACAAGACTCCAACAGAGGAGATTGTTCCTTAAACCTGGGCCAAACTTGTATATTAAGGACTTCAGTATCCAGTGGGGTGAGAAAAACTGCTTAATCTAGATGTTGCCCAGTCTAATAGGGTTGAGAGTTTAGACTGTGTGCTTATATTTTCTTTTCTTTTGGTAACCACTCTGACTTTTTGCCTGACACTTAACATCACTTAAAATCTATCTTTTATAGTCAATATTTTTTTAATTGTTTATCTTTATTAGTGACTTTGTATGAAGTGTGGGGCAAATCTGCTCAGGTTTGACAAAGGCTGGTATCTGTCCACTTTTCATTGATGAAGTGGTGAACCAATTAATAAATTTGCACTGGCCATCTTGAGCAGTGCAAGATTGTATATTCCTGGGGTACAGCGCTGGGAGCTGGGGGGATTTGGCTCTGGTGCCTTTCTCTGTGTGATTCATGAGTAGCTCTGGGAGCATTCATGCAATCCAGCTGGGTGCGGGGGCTCCACATGCGTTGTGCTGAGTGATCACAGTGCCTGGAGGGCCTTGCTCCTGGTCACTAGCAAGGCATTGTGAGAGTCAGGCCAGGCTGGAGACAGTTCAGGGGGCACAGTCCCAGGCTGCATCCCAGTCCCAGGCTGCACCCCGGGAGGATCCCGTCACACCCCCAACTTTGGGAAATCCCACCATCTGTATGTTCTTGCCCATACCTAGTTCCCAAAGGTCTCAGTCCTGCTATTCAGTATTTATGTTCTTTGATAGTACTCTAGCTGTTAAGGTACTGAATCCTTGTTCTAGCTGTGTCTCTTGTATACTCATTTGGTTTTCTTTTCTTGCTATCCTAGCCTTTGTCGGCAAAGCAAACTTCTTAATTAAAGATATGCAATATGAAGGTATCCTTCCAGCCCTTTAAAATATAATTGTCTTTTTAAAGGCCATCTATTTCGCACTTGTTTAATCTAGGGTGAATCAGACTGATGTATCCTCAAGGAAAATCTGAGAGGGCAGATTTTCAAATCATTGTTGTGTAATAAGATCTTTTTAGCTGCTGCCCCTGCTGCCCATAGTTTGGATAAATCTTCAGATTTGATTTATTTTCTCTTTTCCACTATAAGCGAAGATACTATTCTGCTATAATGTTAGGTACTCATTTAGAAATGTTTGGGGAAAATCAAAGGGATTATTGGTAAATCCATGTAGTTGAACAGATACATCTTACTCTGGGCAGGGTCTAAGCCACTCCTTCCTTTTCTCCATTTTTTTTTTAATTAAAAAAGGATGTAGGAAATGCTTCGAAAAAAATCTGTTGGGAACAATCCTGCATTTTCAGGGAGACAAACTGGACACCCAAGGGAATTTTTAATTCTCTGTCCTCTGACAGGCTGCTATTGCTAGCTATCAACCATAGAGAGAACTCAAATATGCAAGAGCAGCCTTGAGGCATTTGTTTCCCTGGCTGTTGGAAATCAGGCATGCCATATACGTGGGGGGTTGTCCTGATCAGCGGGTGCTTTGTCAATACACCTTTGAAACAATTACTTAATAGACCAGCATAAAAATCACTGTCTGCAAGAAAGATGAAAGCAGCAGAATTGGAAATGAATGGGTTTGAACAGTCTAGGTTGCTGGTGAGCTTACTCATCAACAAAACCCCAAACAAATAAGAAATGTAGTTGTTCATTAAAATATATGGCTTTATTCAGTACTTAGTTTCATGGAATATAAATTATGATATAATCTAAGCACATCTGTTCATAATAATTAACTTCTGTGGTGGGTGAACAGAAAAGCTATGTCAGCTCTGTGGTGCAAATAGATATATTGTTTCATATTTGCTCATCATAATGATTAATTGTAGCCTTTATATGAAAGTGCCTGCTTTTTAATTCACTTTTGTTTTTAGTTTATGTATCATGCTTTCTTTTGCCTTGTTCATTAACTTATTCAAATCTAAATACTTTGCAAATTCAGAATGAAAGAATACATTTACCAAGTTTAAGTTATTTGATGAGAAACCTAACAAAGTATTTCTGTAAGCACACCTTGCTTAAAATGTATTATCATAAGACTTTGAAAGATGTCTACCTTTTCTAGTTATGTGAACTTAACAGATGAATATAAACATTAAAGTAGCTATAGAGAAAATTCAGAATGATGTGTGAAATTCAATTTGACCCTGGGAGTCAATATTTCAGACAGCAACTATAATAATAGTAATGAAACACATTATCGGTTTATGGTTGGTCTTGAGGAGCTGCAAATATTAAAGGCTTAATATAAAACTGATAATAACCTGATATAATTCCAGCAATTAAATGTACTTGATTTCTTGGGCTTTAGTTTAGTAAAATTTGAGCGTATCTTGTGGAATTCATGCTTTCGGACCTGTGGTGGTAGGAAAGGTGTTGGACATTTCAGTACAGCCTATCAAGTAGAGTTTAGAATAGTGTCATTATTGAAGCCAAATGACCCTATTCTCCTTCCTCCCAGTTCAGTAATCTTCTGACCCCAGTGCGTGAAAACCAGTAGATAGTTTAGTATTTAGAATATCCATGATTTGGATCCTCCATTATGCATTTTGAGGCCTGCTTCCTTCCATTTCTTTATTGCTAAGTGATTCAGCACCTGGCAAATCAGCAGTGCGACAAGCAGTACTTTCTTTTTTACCTCAGATTCTTTTCAATCAGGAATAAAAACCATTGCATTGCCTTACACACAGTCTCTTCCTGTAACTTTGGTCAGGCCCAGAATAACCAATTTACACTTGCTGCACTTGCACAGGGCCCCCATATCAGGGGGTCCTCTGACCAGTGGATTTGGGTGGATGGTGGTGCAACAGGGCAAACCTGAGTGATGCTGCCAACCACTCAATAATATAACCCACTCAAATTTGGTTCAATTGCTCCCCTCCCTGCTATCTTGATGGAGGAGTGGCTGGTGGAGGGTTGTTGGGGTGTATGTGGGGTGGAAGGGGCATTCAGGGGTCTGTGTGGGTGTGCACAGGATGGGGATACTTTGCAGAGTGGGCCTGCTTCATTCTGCACAGAGCTGGCAGCTGGAGCAAAGCCAGAGTGGGGTTGCAGCGTCACCCGAGTTTGGACCAGCTGCACCTCCATCAGGGTGGGTGGGTAAGCCGGCCAAATTTGACTGAAGGTGAGGCCCCCAATTTCCACAGGGTCCCAAATTCTTTAATTTGTTACTGACTTTGTTAGAGAAATGTCATTATCACCAAATAATGGCTGTTGAACTCAATCATGAATATCCAAATTAATTTAACCACATTGCAACCTTAAACGCAAGAGTGCCCAGAGTGTGGTGCCAGGGAGGACCAAATGCAGATGAAGGAGTTCTAAAATTGGTCCGGCATCCTCCTCTCCCTGTGAAGAGGATAATAAAGGCTGATCAACTGCAAGTCTTCATTGCTGGTGAACTCAAGCAATAAACTTGTCCTAGGGCGATGGACATGCTAATAATGATACGTGTTATCAGAGCCCTCAATGTGTCAGAGTTTGGGCACTCTAGGTAGTGAGGTTGTGTTGTGACTGAGCAGAATTTAGCCCACTAGGTATAGAATAGCTCAAGAAAGTGATGCATTCATTTATTTATGTCAGGGTTTTTTTCACTACAGTACTTTACTTCAAAAGCGTGTCCTTGCTGCTTAACTTTTTGCTATCTCATAAACAGGGGCTGGTTGTAAATTTTGTTTCCATGGGGTTTGGGATTAGAAATTATAAATTCCAGGAACCAGCATATGTTTTATTGGAACCAAAATATACGCTGCCAACTGTTGCTTAAAAAAAAAGGGCAAGTTAATCAGAACAAAATACTCCCTGTGAAATCTCACTATAACTCTAAGGTGGCATGAAATTCCATTTTGAATTATACTTCACACATCAACACTATGTGGAAAAACCTCTTTGCCAGTTACATACACACATATTTTTGTTTTATTTTGTTGAAGTGCTTCTTATTAAAAATCCAAAATGTCAGGATTTTCCCAGTAGACAAACCAGAATCAACAAATACGTAAGTGTAAATTTAAACTATTGCAGCTGGTATAAATGAACAGATATATAATAAGCAATTTGCAGATAAAAAGCCAACATTGTATGAAATGTTTATAAAGATAATATTTAAGGTCTCATAGACTAAAATTACACTCAAATACAATGATAAAAGTCAGTAATGTTGATGCACACCCTTGTGTTAGATTAGATACATATCAGGAGGACTTTTAAAATTTCTCACATATGGAAATTCTTTTTGTGCATAAGAGTCAGCTCTTGGTTTGAACTGGGAATAGAAGACCTGATTCACCACTCTGTACCACCAGTTTAACTCCACTGAAGTCAATGGAGTTACATTGGCATAAACTGATGTAAAACACTGGTGAATCATGCCTAGTGAGAATTATAGAACAGAAGCTTTTTTCCATTTCTGAGTTTTCCTGATGTTAAATGTACTGTATGCTGTTTGGTTAACTGCAGCTGTTCTTTGTCTACCACAGTATTTACTAATGAAAAGGAAACTGCTGAATGTATGTGATTTTAATACAATATGATATATTGATTTAAAAATATTAACTCTGGAGTCATTTGGAGTTCAAAGTGCGGAGCATCTTTTGGGATCTGGTTCTCAGGGGAAAATGCACATTCCTGTTCTAAGCCCAAGTAAACAAGTCTGGGTATTTGGGAAGGGGATTGAATTCACCAGCCTAACTGAGCGATAGAGGAATCTTCTGGCTGCAATCTGAGGTATTCCTAACTCTATACCCTTCTGTTTCCTGGTTTCCCATGCAGTGGAACTGTGGGAAGCTTTGCTGCATTTGAGGCCTTATGCAAGTGCAGATGGGAGTTAGACAGGTTGTGGGATGCAACCCTAAATGCAGGGCCAGCTCCAGGGTTTCCGCCGCCCCAAGCAGCAAAAAAAAAAAAAAAAAAAAAAAAGCCGTGGCAGCGCAATTGCGCCGCTCCACTCTTCAACAGCAATTTGGCGGCAGGTCCTTCATTCCGAGAGGGACTGAGGGACCCGCCGCAGAATTGCTGCCGAAGACCCAGACATGCTGCCCCTTGGTATTGGCTGCCCCAAACACCTGCTTCTTTAGCTGGTGCCTGGAGCCGGCCCTGCCTAAATGGACTACTTCTATTGAAGTAAATGGCAAAATTCCAATGGTTAAGTAGTTCAGTATGAAATCCTCATTTGGGCTTTTGCCTTTGGCATTCCATTTACTCATGACAACGATTGTTCATGCATTATTGATAGGAGTAGCTTGTTATGTTACAATGATTTCTTTGCTAAATTTCCCTAAAATTTGTTGCTATTAATTGATCTGAAGGTGAAAAGTGGGAAGTTTCATTCAAGAAAAAGGTGTGATTGCTATGTGATAGTTGTGTAAACACCTCCAACTTATTTTTTTAAGCTTTGCTTTTGTGGCAGTTTGGCATTGCTGCATTTCCTTTGTGCCATTATGCCGTCATAGTTATTCCATTTTTTCCCTGACTCTGCAAGTGCACTTTATTCTGGAACTACAGTAAACTAACTTTAAAAACATAAGATAAAATAGAAATAACCCTTTAAAATAGAAAAAGTAGTCCATTTAGGCAGGACCGGCTCCAGATGCATAATTTAGGCATCTCCAATAGATTTTGAAAAAAAAAAAATCTGATCTGCAACAAAATGATGCTTGGGTGGATAAAAGTGTTTAAAGGCAACTTTGAAAACCTTATTTCTGATGCTAACTTTCTGCCAGAGTGTGTCTTGTAGCATTATTATGGTGAAGTGTTATAGACTGCACAGTTATGCTGCACTAATTAAAGAAAATAAATGTTCAGTTAGTTTACCCTGTGAACATCAAGGGCAACCTCATGCAATGCGAACAGGTGGGTTTGTTCTACATAACAAGTAAGAAAGAGATGAGACCAAGTAGCAACACCCTTTTTTCTTCCATCTTGCTGGGTTTCTGGAGAGAAGTCTGGCAGAGTATATGAAAAAACTGAATGTATAAATCAGTAGTCAGTCATGTATTGAGACAGGAATGTCAGTGCCATGTAGAAAAATGTCTGTGGCAATACTAGGCTAAGGTACATTAGGCAACCTCTTCAGGCAACAAAAAGTTCAGGTTCTATATCTAAATGATTTATACTTTGCAGAAGTAAAAATGTCATATAAGTTACGTGGAAAAATTTCTATAACAATTATAGTTTTTCACCATTGTTTATAAGTTAATGTTTGTATAGAACTTAGACCCTATAAACCATTGGTTGTGTTGATACGGAGGTGTTGGGTTAAGTAAGGGATAAGATGTCAACAAAACCTCTAATTCTTCTTTGAGTAATGTCCCTATGGGTGCTCCATTTCAGGTGTGCATGTGCCTCTTGAGCCCTGGATCGGCGAATTTTCATTAGTAATGTCCGTTTGGCCCATGCATACATTCTCTACATCCTCTTGTTGTGCAGTGAGGCTATACCAGGCTGCGCAGGTGAACAGCACTCAGTTCCTTCTCAACTGCCTCGGCCTGAGACGGAGCCTTAGCATGTCTGCCTGGAGTGTGCCTCAGCTATAGTTCTTGTTTATAGTTTTCAGTTTGTTATTAATTTAGTATTATTTAATTTGTAGTTAGTCGTGTCACAAGTTTCCTTCTCCTTGTCCCTGTGCCCTGTGCTTGGGCTGTCCAAAGAAAGGGTCTCAGATGTCTCTCACAGGTGCTTCACCCGTGTTTTTATTTACAGTGGCTGTACAGTCCCAATTCCCCCACACCTGTCCCCGCTCTGACCCCTAACTGGGTCTTCTGGCCTTTGAGGCTTGTGTCAGCCACCAGAGACAGAGCCTCAACCCTCCTATCTTCCTGTCACGCTCCCCCCTCACCCCCCACCCCGCGCAAGCTTTTCCCTGGGTTTATACACCTTTCCAGTCATCAACCCGGCTGGTTCCACTAGGCTCAGCAGATCACCCTGAGCCTGCCCTCATTAGGGCCTGCAGCTGGGCTCCCTGCTAAGGGTCTTGGCCCATACACCCCAGCTACCCTACAGGGAAACAGGGGGAAGCCGGCTCTTTAGCAGGGCACCCAACGGTTTTATACCTCTGCCCTGTGACAAGTAGATAGTAAAGCAGTGAGAAGATTTACCTTGTTCCTCTCCCAGCAGAGCATGTTTGGCTTTCCAGGTTTCAAACTGCATCTTGTTCTGGAGGCTATCCAGGTAAGTGATGGCCATTCTAAATGTTTCTGCTGCCTGACAGCATCTCATGTTTCCCAGAAATATAACTTCTGCCTAGCCCTCAAATCCAGAGCAAGAAGGAACTAGGAGATCAAGTTGAGACTGCCACTGATGGAGCGTTTCCCACTTTAGAGTCTAGTCAGGACACCCTCCCCACCCCTCAGACATCTGATCTAGTGCCACTTTGACCTCAGCTCAGGTTTCCTCTAGGAAATGGAAGACTTTTAGAGACCTCAACGATGGCTCCCAAGAAGAGGAGCTCTGACCCTCCGTCTTAAGGAGCCTGCTTCCAAAAGACCTCAGTCTGCCACTAGAATGACAGTCTCAGAAGCCTCAACCTCTGAGCTCAGTACCGTAGAGTCAAAAGACTCCTCCAGTACTGGCAGGGCTGGAATATCCTGGAGCTCTAAAGACAAACAGATTTCCGACCAAGCCTCGATACCATTTACATGCAACAAAGAGGGTATGGATAAGAACTCCTCCAGATTGCTACTATCAAGCACAATTTCATTATTGGTACTTCTCCAGTAGCTCTTGTTACCATGGAAACCGAAGCATCAGACCCCATCAGGGCCTACTTTGGTACACTCTAAATCTATGCTACCATCTGCTTCAAGAACCAAGCACACTGCTACATGGGTACCAGTCCTCCATATGGTACCAAAGGAATTTAGATACACATGGACTGGAATCTCCATTGCTTGTGGGTGCTGAACAGTTCTTGGTACTGCAACCCCAATCTCTGGGCTACCATCATTCCTGGTGTACCTGGTTCATTTTCTGCTAGTTACCCCCACCCCTGGGAGGAGAAGGGACTGAAGACCTCCCTTCAGTTTCATCCATCTCCAGGCAAGGTTTCCCTACCCAAACATACAGGAACCCACTCTTCGATGCCCACAGAGAAGATTCTCATGGTCGGGGCCGTGAATGTCAGGACCAACCCTGAGTGCCTCCTCCTGTCCTGTATGGACCCCCACAGTGACCTTCCTGGGATCCTTGAGCTGTGTACAGACAACAATTTGACAGAACACTGACTACAACTGGGAGGATAGAGACATTCAATGTGCTCCTTAACCAAGACCCCAGCATAAGGAGTTGTTTCAGGAACAGAAAGTTAGGGCAGATAAAGAGGCCACCCCTCAGACTCCTATCTTATTGTCATCTCCAGATGAGGCAATCATGCCACCACCATCATGTCCCATGATTTCTGGCAATTTCAGGATCTCATAAAATGGCTGGCAGGTGCTCTTCAAATACCACTTGAAAAGGTTAAGAATTTGCAACACAAATTGCTTGACATTTTACACTCAGCAACACCATACAAAGTTGCATTATATATTAATGAAGTGCTTCTGGACTCAGCAAGGACTGTTTGGCAAACACCTGCCACAGTTCCACCAACTTGCAAATAAGTGGATAAAAAATATTATGTCTCCTCCAAAGACTCCAAATTGTTATTCTATTCCCTCCACCCCCACCTAGTTCTCTAGGATGAATGCAGTGAACAAACACGGTAAGCAACACTAATCTAAGACTACACTGTATGACAAGGACCAAAAGTACTTGGACCTCTTTTGACAGAAGGTCTGCTCATCCGCGACTCCATGAAGATGGCCTTTTTAGTGGCTATCATCAGCCCATAGAGTCAGATAAATTGGGGCCTTAATGGTATACATCCCCCTCTCTTTTATGGTATTCTTCAAAGACAAAGTTTCTTTATGACCACACCCTAAATTCTTACCTAAGGTATTATCAGACTTTCATCTTAACAAGCCCATTCATCTCTTGGTGTTTTCCCCAAAACCATATAAAGTCTCAACAGGAGAACTCTTTTCATACCTTAGATGTCAGACGGGTGTTGACTTTCTACCTACATAGAATCAAACAATTTCAGAAGTCATCTAGACTATTTGTTTCTATCATAGACAGATCCAAAGGGTCTGCTATCGCCACCCAGTGACTGTCTAGATGGATCTCTGGGTGTCTTGTTGCTTGTTATGGTGAAGCTGGTGCTCAAACTCCCCTTTCCTCATCTTCCTACCCCTCCCCGCCAGCTCAAAAACTTGGACTAAGTGAGTAACCTCTTCTTGTTGTTACAACGTTACACAGTTAAGTGTGGTCTGGAGTTTCTGTCAAATTATTGCTGGAGACTCATATTGTAATATGCATAATTAAAAATCTTTAAAACTTTTTATTAAGTACACATTTGAAGTTAAAGCATTTGAAATGAAGAGAGTTTAATAAGACTTTCATTTTAATAATTACCATTATTCCATTTCCCTTTAGCTATATGAAGTATTTTTGGGGGGAACCCTTGTTTGACAATCTGTTTTAGAAGCGGTGAAATATAGTATTAACTTGCCTTTTGGTTGGGGTGGGCAAGAGAAGAAGTTAGTTTATGTGGTTTTGAGCAGCTGCTGTTGTGGAAGAAGTCTGATCCTGTTTCCTTGCGGACAAAACAAGGCAAACTCTCATATAGGGAGACATCAGGGTAGCAAAAAATAGCAAGTTCTGTCTCTGATGCTGATTGCCTGAAGCCAGACTACTGGGAAACTACAGACATGCATTTTTTTCAACTACTCCAAGCCTTGGGAAACTTTTAACAGCATTAGGTTGTTTAAAGCATTGCCTTTAGCTTGCCTACCTGGTTACAGGCTCAAAGCAGTGTTGCAAAAAGTGTTGTTGTTTTGGCCAACTAAACCAGACTCTTTTTAGGCAGAATGGAAAAACAAAGACAGAAAAGGAGAAATAAAGTAGGGAGGGAAACGTACTTATGAGATAGAGGATGATGGCAGGAACCTCAGGTTTATGTTTTAGCTGTTCGGGATTTAGCCAAAGCTAGTGGAGTGATGATGACATCTAGTTCCCTTTCTCTTGTCTTGGTCTGCCCTAGAAATCTTTCAGGATCAGGATGGTGAAGACCCTGTGGCACCATGATAGATCCTGGAGTCCCAAAAAATAGTGAGAGCAGCTGCAAACAAGATGGTGAAGCTTGTTCCTTCCAGTCTACCCTGCCCTCTGGTCCTCTTGTTTTGGTTTTTTTTAGGAATCTCTTCTCTTCTCCTCCCTTCCCCCCCAAAAAGTCAAAAAAAGGAGCAGCCACCTCATCTAATTGAAATCAGACAGATTTCAGTGATTTCAGCTATAAACATTTCTCAAAAATCTTTCAGCTTGTTATGCCACAGTGACTTTTCTAGGAGTCTTGAAGACCCCTTATTATGGTTCTTTTAACTTAAATGCATCCAGTGTTCCTGTCTCCAACTTTCCTCATTTTATAAACAATTTTATATAACAAGTTGAGCTGGATTTTTGTTACCTTGGACAATTTACAGTATCAGCCTCTGCCCAGTCCATCATATATATGTCTATAGTTTGGTTTGGTTTGTGCACTACAATGGCTCTTGGCTGATTCAGTCATGAATGCTGATTTATTAGACGATAGCATATATTCAGCTGGTATGTGGCAGGCCATTATCTTCCTCTTGCTCTACTCATTAAGATTAATACCTGAAGAAAAGCCTTCCACTTGTGTGTGTTCTTATATGTTTATCTTAGTGTATATTAGGGCATTGAATGATGCTGTCTGTGATTCTGTGCCAAGTGCATATTTATTTTATTTTGTTTTAAAACCCCTTTGTAAGATTCCAGTTCCATAAAGCAGCACCTAATCTCATAGGTAGGGCCCTACCAAATTCTCAGTCCATTTGGGTCAATTTCATGGACATAGGATTTTAAAAATTGTAAATTTTATCATTTCAGCTATTTAAATCTGAAATTTCATGGTATTGTAATTGTTGGGGTCCTGACCCAAAAAAGGAGTTGTGGAGGATCACAAGGGGGTTGTAGTACTGCTACCCTTACTTCTGTGCTGCTGCTGATGGTGGCTCTGCCTTCAGAGCTGGGCTCCCGGCCAGCAGCCGCCACTCTCCGGCTGCTCAGCTCTGACGGCGGTGCCGCCACCAGCGGCAGCGCAGAATTAAGGATGGCATGATATGGTATTGCCACCCTTACTTGTGCGCCGCTGCCTGCAGAGCTGGGCCCTCAGTCAGCAGCAGCCACTCTCCAGCCGCCCAATTCTGAAGGCAGCAGCGCAGAAGTAAGGGTGGCATGGTATGGCATTGCCACTCTTACTTCTGCGCTGCTGCTGGCAGGATGCTGCCTTTAGAGTTGGGCGCCCGTTCTCCAGCTGCCCAGCTCTGAAGGCAGTGCACAAGTAAGGGTGGCAATACTATGACCCCCCTAAAATAACCTTGTGAATTCCCTACAACTCCCTTTTGGGTCAGGACCCCCAGTGTGAGAAACACTGGTCTCCCCCGTGAAATCTGGTCTGAACCTATACTATGCAGATTTCACGGTCTGTGATGCATTTTTCATGGCCGTGGATTTGGTAGGGCCGTATTCATAGCAGCAGGTCTGTCTTTTAAGGATGAAAACTGAGTTCTTGGTTCTCCACTGCTTTGCATCTTGAGTCATCATTTACACCTGTGCAAAGTGGATATAAAATAATACCAGGTCAGAATGATTGCATTTTATACCCACTATGTAAACACACGATACAAGTAAGAGCAGAATCAGGCCCTGGTTTTTTCTTTTCTTCTGTGTAATCCCAACTGTGCTCTGAATCTCTCAGAAATGTCCAGAAATTGTGAAGATAGCAGTTTGTTATAGTTTCAGGGCCATCTGTTTATGGGTAATGCTCTCATCTGGCCAAGCAAGAAAAGCTTTAAGTTGAAGTTTCAACGTATTTCCATGCAAGTGAAGTACTAAGTAATGTGCAATTTTCCTTGCCACTATGTTTGAAAGAAAAAAAAATGATAGATGTTTACATTGATGTGAATATTTAGCACAGTGTGTTATTTTTAAATGATTAAAATAGACATCATATGTAGCCACCCAGAATATTGTCAACAACTTAAGAATGATTTAGCAGTTCTGAAATAATTGTTCACCCATGAGTATTTAGTAACATTATCCATATTGGAAGCCTAGCTTTTGGCACTTTCTTTTCCTGACCTTTATCTAAGTTTCAGTTTTAAATACACTATTAATCATGTACCTTCAACATATCGTATTTAATTTACAGTCCCGGCCTTCTATCATTTTACTTGCTACAGATGATTCCTGCATAGAATGCGCTAGGGATATCTTTGCTACACAAGCCTAATGCTCTATGAGATAAATAAATGAGTAATTCAAGCTTTATAGTTTCTGTATGCCATATATGGACCTCGTCATAGTTTTTGAATTGTCTGTCACACATTAGATCAGAGTGTCTATTTGACACAGCAGCAGTATTTCACAAGCTATATTTGACAGTTCATTATCTAATCTTTGAGAACTCTCCTCTTTCTTCAGCTCCTCTCCAAAACAATACTCCTGCCATTGAACTTTTGGTAAAAGTCAAGGTCACAGCTTTGGAATAAAGTTTTATATTGGAATTACTTGTCTTCCTGTTGAAAATACAAGTAAATCAAATGTACTGAGATGGTATCTGAATCTACAGTATGTTGGCTTGCATGTTGTTTGAACTAAGGTATAATAAGTTTTACTGGCCTTTTAAAACTCTGTCCCCCTGAGTGAGACTTTCTTCAGAATGTTTTCCACTGATTGGGATAAGCCTCTTTTATAGTTTTAATCCTGTAGTTATAAGAAACATTGTGATTGTCAAAGGAATGACACACAGCTTTAGCGGATATTCTTTTTGTTGCTGGAGTAGACTAATATTTATGTACCCCAGTCACAGACCTCTTCAGATCAAACTGGCATGCATTTCCTATGGGGGCCATTCTTTGGGGGGCTTTCAATCAGCAATGCTCCTCTTTCCCCACCAATTTATAATTTTCTCATAGAACAAAATATTCATGAAAGGAAATATCTTAATTTGTGAGACTGATTACATTTTGTTTCATCAGCGCAAAAGAGGCTGAAAAACAGACCTGCTCTGCTGTTTATAGGAATTGAAGTGAATGTACCCAAAATACATTTTCTAAAAATCCATTTCAGTTTATGAAATAATTTGGTTTGATATGTCTAGATACCTTTCTAATAGGATATGAAAATAAATCTTCAATTCGTGAGCTTTTTAATTGCTTTGTAAAGTGTTGCCACTAAGCAACATCTATCTGACCTGTTAATGTTTTCTATAAATTCTATAATTCCAGTTACAATTTGCCACTACTCTAATGTTGCCATTACCCACCATATTAATTTTTGGTGTGCTTTTAAGAAAGACTTTGTACTTAAGTGATGAATATCTGTTTGGGTACTGATGGGAGTTACTGGATGCTTTCTTTGCTTTTTATTTCAAATGTTGAAGAGTATTTCTAACAAAGGTGATATGATTATTTATACATCCATGTTACTGAATGAACCACAAACTGCCCCGAAAGCATTTGGAGGAAATCCAACCTTATGGAAGTTTTTGCATGAATGGTTTAGTTATAGTATTTGTGTACGAAATCCAGCCCTGAAGATGAATGTTTGCTCTTTAGCATGTCAATGAACAATTCTTTTAGATGCAGAGGGAGCAAATGTTCAGCATGGAAACACACTCTTTGTTCTGATCCTTCAAAAGCTTTTCAACTTCAAGTACAAAAATCTAACAAACACATGCTTCTGCTTCCTAATGACAAATTTACATTTTCCTCCCCATGGACTGAAACATCTCCCATATATTCCACAGGGGATAAAGAAGACAAATGGCAAAGTACTTGGTCTTTTGGACCAAGATTTGCCAGACACAGCATCATGCTTCTCCACCCCGTCCCCGGTAATCATCCAATCATCTGCTCTTCTGTGTCTGCTCCATGTGGTCATTCTTCTATAGACACTGGTGAGGTTGGGCAAGGATGTAACAGCTGGGGGGAAAAGTACTGTCCATGGCATCATCCTTCTGTGGGAATTTTCCTAAGCGTACGCTGCCATTGTTGAGCAAAGAACATTGTCCAGTGATGCGAGCAGCAGGCTAGGAGACAGGACACCAGAGTTCTGTCACACATGCTGTCATTGACTCACTTTTTAACTTGGTCCAAGTCATTTTACTTTTCTCTCTTTCCATTTACCCATCTGTAAAACGGGGTGCACACACCTTGGTACAATGCTTTGAGAGCCTTATGAGGCAGATGTGTACAAGTAACATATTAATTGATAAATGTACATGAATGCCTACTCCCTGTGATCAAGTCCCTCTGAGAGGACAGGGTTTTGAGCAGGCCTGAGCGGTGTGCCCAAGGGTAAATTTACACTGCAATCAGAGTTGTGACTTCAGTACATGTAGACATACCTGAGCTAGTTTTGTTCTAGCTAGCTTGAATAACAATGGCAGTGAAGCCTGTCAGCAAGGGCTAGCCACTTGAGTAATACAAAGGGTGCCAGGCAGGCTTGTACTGTGGCTTCACTGCTATTGTTGTTTGAAGTAGCTAGATCAAAGCAGCAGTCACACCTTTGATTGTCATGTAGACATATCTCAAGTCTCTTCAGGGAGCCACGCTGCCATGTAAGGATAGGGAGGCTTGAGAAATGCTGGCAGGAAGGGGACAGCCGTGGGTTTCCAAGGGTACTTTAACGTTCATGGGATCTGTGCACAGATCTTGGGATGCCTGTGGATTAGATAGACTTTGTGCTCACTCTGCCACCGGCCAAATCTCCTTTTCACTGACCCCCAGGATGCTCTAAGAACTCTAGCCCTAGGGTCATGGATTTTTCTGATTATATTTGGGTCTCCAATGGATTTGTCTGTAGAGGGCTATGATCTGGGTCCATATTTTCTGCCTTTATGGTCTTTGTGGTTTTAACTTTTCCCTGCTAATTATCTAATTAGCATGGTTCATAAATTTTGCCTGGAGAAAGCCTTTGTAAAACATTTTACCTGTAGGACACATTATCCTTTATTGAGCCCTGTAATAAGGAGCAAGCGGTGTGGTATTTAGATGACACATACAGATTTTTCCCAGCCTTATACTCAAAATTGCTTCTGCCTGGAAAAAAAAAGTATAGAATAAAACCTCACTTGACCTTCACTCCCTCACTGCCATCAGTTTCAAACTCCGTTCCTCAGCAAGCTTTTGAAGAAATGCTCTTCTTTTAGCTCTCTGACCACCGATCCCAGCAAAACCTTCACTGCTTCCACAGTACCAACACTGCCATTCTCTGAGTGGTTAGTAATCCACCTTGTCTCTGATCCTACATCCCTCTCTCTTTCATCCTGTTGATTTTAATGCAGATTTAAACAGTACTGATCACACAATATGAGCAAGAAATCAATGGGCCAGAGAGCAGTAGTTATTCTGGAGGCACACTGGTGTGTCTGAGAACAGATTCTTGGCCAATACATCCAGGATACTCTTGCCCTGTTTGAACCCCAACAATCTAATCTCCCCATTACAATTTCTGAAGGAGGATTTTTCCTTTTGCTCCTTCCATTATGAAGGACTTCCGTGCTTCGCCATTTTCTCCTCTCTCTCAGACATTTCATTGCCATCTTAAACCTTAGATGTAATTTCTATTCAGATGATACAAATTATGAACTCTTGTGCAGTTCATCTCCACCTGCATTTCTTCTGTGTCCCTCATTGTGGTCTATAGGTGCCAGATACAGAATTAATCCACTCCTTGAATCAAAAGTTCAAACTTTATTGGTTTACAGGGTTTTTTATTTCTCCTTTTTTCTTCATTCCAGTTTGTCATTGGCCAGCCAGAGCTTAGGTAAAAAAGTTGGTTTTCTTTGACCTTTGATATGTAGTTGCCTAGTTATGGGCTATTGCGGTGATAGGCAACCTATGGCACGCGTGCCGAAGGCGGCACGCAAGATGATTTTCAGTGGCACTCACACTGCCCGGGTCCTGGCCACCAGCCCAGCATTTTAAAGCAGCTCTGCATTTTAATTTAATTTTAAATGAAGCTTCTTAAACATTTTAAAAACCTTATTTACTTTACATACAACAATATAGTTTAATTATATATTATAGACTTATAGAAAGAGACCTTCTGAAAACGTTAAAATGTATTACTGGCACGTGAAACCTTAAATTAGAGTGAATAAATGAAGACTCGGCACACCACTTCTGAAAGGTTGCCAACCCCTGGGCTATCGGCTAAGAATGTGACCCTCTCCTCACCAGTTCCTGGCTTGTCTCATTGGAGAGGAGTGAACTCCTGGTGGTTATAACTATGCTGACATAAACACTGCATTACTCTGGGTAACGTTAATGCAGTAAAAATAATGGATGAAATCCTGGCTCTGTTAAAGTCAATGCCAAATGGAGCCAGGATTTCACACAACGTGTTTAAACAAGTGTGCTGTTGCTGAATCCTCACTCTACCCACCCCCTAAAATGATAACCCCCAACATGAAGCTTTATTTTAAACACAAGCTAAAATCCATACCTCTCAGACTAGGTCTGACACTGTCCTCTGGGAACCGTAAGCTATTCTGTTACCTCTCTGTCTCGGCATGTGCAGTCTTTGCTGCTGCTGAATTGTGTGCCAGCTCCCTGACTCTGCAGTCCATCTGCCTTGCCACCAAACTCCTCAAGACTCTGCCAATCTTAACCTTGCCTTGCATGTAATAATCAGGGAACCCTGAGTTCCCCGGAGACGTTTCTCTGCAGTGCCAAATCCCTGGATGCTCAGCAAACTTAATTGCTGTGCCTCCATAGAGCACAGCACACCGCAGTCAGTTTGTTTAACTGAGGACTCACACTTACTTAGATATAAAAGCACTAAGATGGTTTTGTAAAAAAATAAGAATAAGTTTCTTAATGAAGAACATAGACTTAAGTTATACCAGGCAAAAATAAGAGATATAAAAGGATTGCAAACAAAACAATGACACAGTGCCTAAAACTTTCTAGTGCCTAAAACTTAATTCTAGCAAGCTATATCTTTACCTAAAATAATTTCTCACTTACAGCAAGCTATCAGGAGCTCCTGCCAAGAGGATCCACCATTCACAGGTTCAGAAGATGCTGTTCCCTAAGTGATGGATAACTGATGGGTTCGCTCCCCTTCTTTTTATAGTCCCGTGAACATTTGAAGTGTATCCCCAGATAAAGTTTTTCTCCACTGCTGCTTGTGCAGGTGCTATTATGTCTCCCTCCTCCTCTGGCTAATTTGCTTCTCTGGTTGGCTTGATCATTTTGTTTACATTAGATGTACATGTACTTCCGTTGTCTTCAGCCTCACCTTGCTCAGTTTGCGTTGGAGACACAGGCAAATAGGCAAAATAACATTCTTTGGTCTAGGGCAAACTTGTGGATCAAATGTTTCCAAAACATATTTTAAGAAAATATTTCCAGCCTCATGTAACTCTACATACACAATCCGTACATATGCCATACAATTATATTTATGACTGGTGTGTTGCCAGTTTTTATGAGATTCTTTACAAGTCACTGTTTGGCTAGATATTCTGACAATGTTTTATTGTGTGTGCACTTTGCCAGTCAGCATAAGGGGCTTTAAGGGTCACACTTTGATCAAGAGCTGCATTGCTCAACATTGACAACCATACACGTGAGCAAGGTTTCTTCTTCATAATATTTATGGTATGTTTTCATTTTGAAGGAAGTTAATTAACTCATAAGATGTAAACCCTAGATTGTGAGTCTGAGAATAGAATAAGAAAAAGATTTAAAGAGAAACTGAAACAAAGGTTTCAGGCAATGAAGGGAAGAGGATCTAGAAAAGCAAACAGAGGAATAAAACTTAGTGGGTCCATCAATTCTGAATACCTTTACAGATCTTAATTTGATAGACTTCGTGTTCAGAAAGCTTACAAATACAACAATTCTTGAGTTGTGAATTAATGGGATGCTACGGATGTTTATACATCCATTAGAGTAGCAGCAAGAGTTAGAGCTTCCTAAGTTTCTGTCTTTCTGACTTTCTCTCTGTCTTCTGGTGAAACAGTAAAACTAAATCAACTGCTATTTACTGTGTGTCTGAAATATACTCTTAATTTTTTTCAAACATCAATACTCTCTTAGAAAAGTGATATGAGAGGAGAATTTTAATAGGTTTTCAAAGTATTGAATTGTTTTCTCATTAAATTTTATTTCCTAAATAACTTAACTTAAAATGGAACAGATCATTATCACTGTAGGAAGTTTTGGAAGCTCCCTTTTTATGTTTGCTTGATTTTAAGCATAATGGCAGTATCAGCATAATTGGTATTAATCTTTGTTCCCTTCCCTCCAGCTTCATGCATCTTTTTTTCCCCCCTGACATTAACAAGAATTGCTGGCAGTACTAGAGGGACTCCATCCTACTCCGGACTGACTTCCCTCTGGTTGCATTGGGTGTACGTCAGTTAAGATGACCTCTATTTGGCTGGTATGACTGCTTCTCTTCTTTAGTCCTGAGCTCAGGTCCTGATTCTGCAAGGTGGTGCTGAACATTTCTCAAAGGTACTCAGATCTCTCAGCCTGTCACGGGGATGGATACCGCCTTGTGCAATGTCCTAGTTTGAGAAGCCTGGGTCAGTCCTTTATCCTTGCAGTAGTTGCTGAAATCAAATCAATAGAAGTCAGAGTCCAGAAATAAAAACTAGTCCTGGGTTTCTGTTTACATCTCCCTCCCCTGAATGCCAGGAGCAGGTCTACATTGCATCTGGGAATGATCCTTGTGGTAGTGGGGCTTGTGCTAGCTCGCTAAAAATAGCTGTGTAGATGTTGTGGTTTTGGCTGGAGCATCGGGCTCTGTAGCCGGGTTGGGGGAGGGGAGGGTGTTGGGCTTGAGAGCTCGAGCTCCAGCCTGAGCCGCAAAGTCTACATGGCTGTTCTTAGAGCATTAACATGAGCTCCGCTAATGCATGTCCGTGGACCTGGCTGGGGAGGCTTGCTCCAAGATGCAGTGTAGATGTGCCCCCGACGGTTCCCGGTCTCTTAGAGGCAGCCTGGTGCTAGCTCCTCTGGCAGTCTGACAAAGAGTTGTTGCTGTTCTCTTGATGTCCCAAGCTCATCTGACCCCTCTCTTCCTATTTCTCCCTCTTTTACTTTCTCTGAAGCAGCTGGGGGGGCGGGTGTGTTTCTCCATCACTGACATTTCTCACAACTGAGCTGGGTTGGGGTTGGTTTTGCTGTCTGCAGGCAGGGAAGGTTCTTAGCCCCTTTCTGTTTTGTGTGGGGATTGTAGGCCCCATCACAAATCCCCTTTAAAGTGAGCAGAAGTTGAGGATGCTCAGCACCTTTTCAAGCGCTCAGCACCTTGAAGAATTGGGCCAATGCCAGTGAAGGCATGTGGGAGGGTACAGAAATGGACACTGGGGTTGACTGCTATGTCACTGACAACATTAATGGGAGCCTGTGCCTGTGCATGAGCTGCCATTGCCTGTTCGTGCTTCTCTAGCCGGTTCTGGTGCCTTTCTCTATAGTCATATTTTTCAGACATTAGATACATTTCAGAATACAGAAACTTTTTTTTTTTAATTTTTTTTTAAAAAAAGGTCACAACATGAACCAAACAATGAGAACATTTTTGTAGGGGTCTGTCTACACTACGAAATTAGGTCGAATTTATAGAAGCCGGTTTTATAGATATCGGTTTTATACAGTCGATTGTGTGTGTCCCCACATAAAATGCTCTAAGTGCATGAAGCCGGCGGACCGCGTCCACAGTACCGAGACTAGCGTTGACTTCCGGAGCGTTGCACAGTGGGTAGCTATCCCACAGTTCCCGCAGTCTCCGCCGCCCATTGGAATTCTGGGTTGAGATCCCAATGCCTGATGATGCAAAACAGTGTCGGAGGGGGTTCTGGGTACATGCTGTCAGTCCCCTCCCCCTCCGTCAGAGCAATGGCAGACAATCGATTTGCGCCTTTTTACTGGGTTACCTGTGCAGACAACATACCATGGCAAGCATGGAGCCCGCTCAGCTCAGCTCACCGTCACCATATGTCATCTGGGTGCCGGCAGTCGTGGGGCTGCATTGCTACACAGCCTTTTGGCAGTAGATGGTGTATTACGACTGGTATCCGTTGTCGTCGTACTCCAGTTCAATCATAGGCACCTGGGCAGACATGCTTTGTCTCCTGGAGACTCAGTCCTGCCGGCAGTCCTATTGAACCGTCTTGACGATGATGGCTAGCAGCCGTAGTACAGTATCGTCTGCCAAGCACCGAGGGCTATCAGTCATGTTGCACCGTCTTCTGCCAGCTTAAGATGTAAAAAATAGATGAACCAGATTTGTTCTGTATTCATTTGCTTCCCCTTCCCTCTGTGGTCACCTGTGCACTCCATGCCAGGCAAACAGGAAATGAAATTCAAAAGTTCGCGGGGCTTTTCCTGTCTACCTGGTCAGTGCATCTGAGTTGAGAGTGCTGTCCAGAGCGGTCACAATGAAGCACTGTGGGATAGCTCCCGGATGCCAATAACGTCGAATTCCGTCCACACTACCCCAAATCCAACCCGCAAAGGCCGATTTTAGCGCTAATCCCCTCGTCAGAGGTGGAGTAAAGAAACCGGTTTAAAGGGCCCTTTAAGTCGAAAGAAAGGATTTTGTCATGTGGACATGTCCAGGCTTAATTCGATTTAACCCTGCTAAAGTTGACCTAAACTCGTAGTGTAGACCAGGGCTAAGATTTATTTTATTCCACTTTACTCCCCAAAGACACCCACACACATTCCCCCTAATTCATGCTCTCCTCATTACAAATCTGAAATGCCCCAGTAGTGCTGTAAGAGACAACTGGTGAAAACATTTAACGTCAAGGAGGAAGCATGCACACAGTAATTCCATGGCAAAAACTGTTATGAGTTTTTAGCAAAGATTAACAGAAGTTCACAGGTGAAGGGGGAATAAGATGACAATCAGACTGACAATTTGTTATTGTTGAGATTAAAGATTTGCACTGGAAGGACTGTAATATAAGAAAACTTATAGTGGTATCACGGTCAGTCGTACCCTAGGGATAGATAGGGTGGAACACACAGAAAAGACCTAAAAGTATTAATGATCTTCCAGCAATGTGTACAGTAAGGCAACTTCTGATGGAACTTTTTTTGTTGACTAATTTGTTTTTTGCTACATTTAAATTTTTACATAAACCAGCAAGTTGTGCATCCATTTATCACTGTGAAGTTCCTATAGATGAAAATAATTATGATGATCTGGTTAAAATCATTAGGAAAGCAATCATTAATGGAAATCTTGTATGGCCTAATACTGTTGCTCTTATGCATTCATAATTCCCATTGAAATCAATTGGGGTTTGGTATATTCAAGGGCTACAGGATCAGGCTCCTTATAAATGTACACTAAAGGAAGATCTGTTCTTCTTCCCATTACAATCAATAGAAGTTTTGCCAATCACCCCCATAATCTCCATTCACTATAATAATACGGTATAAAGATTGCTTGAATAAAAGTTACTAATTGAGATGTTGTTTCTTATTGGTAAGACAAAGCATAGGAAGTGGGAAGACCAGTAACACATTACAGAAAGTATACTACCCTCTACATTTTTTCATAGTCTTTTCTCCACTCCCTCATCCCTATCTTAACTCAACTAAAAGGAAAAGTAAATAGTCCATTTAGATAATACAGCCTTCTAATAACAGTAAAAATGAATGTGCTGTTAGTAATGACCTTAGCAATAAACATAATAGTAAGAACAATAAAAATAATTGTGTGCTCATCTCTGTCTAGAAGAGAAACCTATTTCAACTCCTCTGTCGGATTATCAGTGAATACTTTACATGATCCAGGAAAAATACTGGTTCCTATTCTTTGTGGGGATCAGAGTTTAAAACAAAATATTTAGAAATTCATCCTTCAACATCTTTATTGTTAGTCCATTCTTTTTGGTGATTTTTTTGCACTTAACAGAGCTATTGTGCCCTTAGGAACAGTTTCTGTAAAACATTTCCCCCCCTCACAATACCTAAGAATGTTCAAGAAGATGTGTAAAACATTTTTTTATTTTATTTTTGGATCTCCTGCACATCACAGTCAGACTTTGTTCTTAATGGAATTCAAAGCTGTGTAGTTAAGTTTCCCATTGGGCAAGTCTGCTGAAAGGCACAACACTTTTGATTTCTCAAGTTCTGCCTGAGAACCTTTTCACAATCTCTCTCTCGCTTTTTAAAATCTGTTTCAAAGTACAAAGTGACCTTCCAGTCTCAAGTAACAATAGCTCCGTTTCGGCTCACATTAAGTGGACAGTATTCTGGAATAACTGAGAAAGGTATTTAATTTAGATGTTATAGATTATTTGAATGTGCATTTTAATTATAGGCAGTCAGTCAAAACAGATTTCGTTGTTTATAAGTTTTAGACAGGAAGTTTCAGATGGCAAAGCATTTAAACATTCTTTATTATGCAAAGGTAAAAATGACAAGCCCCAGTGCTATAAAAAGTTGTCAGAATTTGTGATAAACTTGACTGGTTTATACACACACATACCCACCCACCCACCCCTAATGGGACAAATTCTGCTCTCGGTTACAGCATTGCAGATCCAGAGTAACTCCTTTTCTACTCAACTGGTAGAAACAATGGCACTTGGAGCAGAATTCGCCCCAGGTGCACAGGATGAGTTTAATCAATTTCAGACCAATTCCCTATCCCATCCCTCAGTACCAGGTATCTGGGCCAGATGACAAGTAAATCTGAAGAGTAGGAGAAAATGGAATGAATCCACCTCCACAAGCAACCATGTACCCACTCCACTGAGACTTCAATCTAATGATTAGAAGTACCTGTAAGACCCTAAGAGTTTCCAATGCCAGTTGGCAAACTGTTCTCATGATAGATACCCAAAAGATGGCATGTAATACATCACTGGAAAACTAATAGCTCACTGATAATTAATATGTATGGTAAACCCACAAATGACTTTACAGATATGAAGTGGAAATATGTTCTTAACATGTGTTTGGCAAGCAATGCCTATGTCGTGTCTGTTCCAGAGAGGAATGTGGTTCCGCCTGCTTGAATGTGTCTTGAGTGTAAATGAAGCAAAGTGTGACCAAAGACAAAGAAACACACATTTACATGCAAGGTAAACAAAAGCATCAGGAGAGCAAGTGGGGAAAGGTGACCACTTAAGTCATAATGGGGAATGGAGATTGCATCTCCAGGAAGCCTTCCTGCCTCTCGAAGGAAGGTCAATGAACTTTGAGAAGATATAAGGAGGGGGAAAAAAGCCATTTTGGCATTCTTCACTTGAGGAGACAAAATAATCGAACACTTTAAGCTCTGTGAAGGGTCCTAGCTAGAGAGTCTGGTTAGCCGTGCAGGAAAAGAGACTTGGTGAGAAACATTTCTTTCAAATAGAGGCTCTAGTTTGTTAAAACAGGTTTTATTCTTAGAAGAGTATTTTTACTTTTGTTTGCTTGTAACCCTTTCTATATTCCTTATACTTGGTAGAATTTAAACCTATGACTTTTTGTTTAATAAACTTGTTTTACTTTTACAATAAACCAATTCAGTGTTTTCCTGGCTATTTTCTCTTTATGGGAGCAGCTAACTTACAGAAATTAAGTGTTCAGTGAAAGGGCTAGACACTACAGGACAGACAGTTTGGGGGAAATTTGGGACTGGGAGTATGTTAGGGTCATCCTGCAATGAGCAACCCAGGCTGGTGGAAGTCAGTGTGAGACTATTGTGCTGTGAGCATGTTACTGGTGTCAGGGCTCTGAACCACAGCTACACAGCACAGAGACATACAAGGCTACAGGGAAGGCAGTGACACAACCCCTTACTGGTCTGGGTTGAACCCCAAAGCATTACACTGCTGTGTAAGCTGGATGCATGCTCTTTCGATAATGAGAAGATCCATGCAGCAAGGGACTAACTGTCTCCCTCTCCCCTGTTCACTTGGCACGTGTCCCAAGTGAATGCTGCCAGGCAGGGATGCTCCATATGGTTTGGTTCTGCACCATAAAAAGGGTGTTCCCTCCTCCATGCAGTCCATCTCCAACAGAAGCATCAAGATGTGAGAGTAACTATGTGATAGTTTTGTCACTGTTGTCCTTCCTTTCTGTTTCCCTGTGCCCTTTTTTGACCGTCCTGCTCCCTTGTTTATTGTGTCCTGTCAGATTTAAATTGTAAACTCTTCAGGGTAGGGACTGTATCTTTACTTGTTTTTGTGAGTCACCCAGCATCTTTTTGGGAGCACAGGCTATGATTAATAACAGTGAAAGGAAACTTGCTGATATTCAGTGACCTTTACAAAGGCTCAAGTATGCTATTTACTGTCCATCAAGTTCAAAGGCACCTATTATACCCACTTAAATACTCAGTCAATCCAGATGTGCTCATTTTGGAGTCTGCCACTCTGTCTCGTATGGAAGTGAAGACAGTTAGGAAGCACTGGTGTCGTAGGGTAAACATTTGGGGCCTGGTTCTCTGATTTATATGCTGATGCAATTCTGTTGGCTTCAGTGGGAATTATTTCAGATTTCTACCCGAAGAGAACATTCAACTACAGCCAAGCGTGCAGGAGGAAATCAGGGCCTTTCACTGCTTTCTCCAGATCCAGGGGGATCTGCCCAGACCCTAAGTACTTGTTCTCAGAGCTTCTTGCACAAAACAACCAGCAACAACCGAGGACACAGGAAGCAAGTCAAGGCCTTTCACTGTGTATTGCCCTTTACTGCATCTGAAGGATTTCCAAGGATCAATCCTACAGAACCTCTTGACATAGTCATATTCACTTAATTTTTAAACTTGGCTTCAGGATACATATTTTTTCCTCATTTCCTGTGTTTCATCCTCATCCTGCCCTCCTAACGTTGTAACCCCACAGCTCCTTAGACTCATGCTGTCTTATTATTGTGGACTATTCTCCTCCTCTCTCCTTTCACTTTTATACCTCCCTCCCTATGAGATTATCTTTTCCTTTGATCACGCTCACAATTCCTTCCCCCTATTTTCCTCCTCCTCAGAGGCTGCTCAACACCCCCTGCCACCTTATGCAGCACTTCAGTGCTCCTTCCCTCATGTCACTCAAATTTAGCTCGGCTGCCCCTCCTTCGTGACAGGGATGTCTGGGCCAAATTTGAGTGAGTGGCATTGTGACATGGTGTATGGGGTTGCAACACCACTCAGATTTGGCCCAGCCCTTGTATCAGGCCTTGTAACTTTATTATAATAGCTCATTTTGAGGCAAAGCCAGAAATTAGTCTGCAGTTCACTCAAGAGTTTTGACCTTAGCAAATCTTTTATAGGACTCTATGTTCAGGCTGTATAATAAAATTTTCATGTGGTTTGGGGATTTGTTGTGAATATTTCAAGTAGCTGTAGAAGTGATTGATGTAAGTGTTCTGGTCCTTAACTGTATTAGAACCAGCATAGTAAAAAGCACAAGAACCTCCTTAGTACAAGAAAATCCTCAGGAGCTTGTAGAGCTAGTGTAACAGTTCATATGCTGTCTCTCTCTCCCTCCTGTGGCCAGTGTAGGGGACTGTGGCCAAAACTTCCCTGTACCCTGGCTATACCAAAATGTTGTAAAGGCCCTTTAGGGTATAAGCAGTCTGTCCTGACAGGAAACCAGACCAGCGCACAGAGGCTCCAGGTTAGTGTAAATGCATTGGTGAGGTTGCAACCTCCAACCCTTCTTTGGATGTGATGTGCACTTCTCACCTGCTGCCAAACATCCCTCCTCAAGTTGTTTAATTAGGTCTATTTATGAGACAGGTGCCATTCATCGACCTCCAGTTCAATTAACATGGAAATTAATGGGACTCTTCTCACTGACTTTAATGGAAGTTGGAGTAGGCCTGTAATATTTTTAGGCCAGGTTCTTTACTCACCTAAGTCAGTGGCAAAACTCCCTCTATCCTCAGTCAGACCAGGATCAATCCCTTCAAAAGTATTGTGCAAATTGATTTTCTAATTTGACTCAGTGAGTGTTTTTTTTATTTTCTGACACTCGTGTTACATGATATATTGAATCCTCTTAATCTCCCTATGCAATCTGTGTGTGTGTGTGAGAGAGACAGCCTGTCTTTGTTTATGTTCAAGCATTGCAATAAATAATCTGTCCTAAATAGATACTTAACGTGCTGGTCGGTTTTGCTAGTTATTTGAACTCTAGTGTTCTTAGTCAAACGTAGATCACAGAAAGAGGAAAAAAGAAACCCACTTTTGTGTTTTGATTCATTTTCTGAGAAGACTGCACTGTGATTTCTAGCATTAAGCATCTTACATATTTTCATTGATTTTTCCTTTTAATATATAGTGAAAATAAACACAAAATTCAAAACCTACCATAAAGCTAGAATAAAAGTGGGGTAATGGAATGAGACCGCACCCACAGATTGTGAACCCAGAAGAGTATTCTGTGGTGGGTGTCTCAATCTCTCCTGTTGGAGCTGTTCCAATGTATTCCTTTGTATAAAATATGGTCATTGAGCCAGAGAGAGAGTGAAAATGGCTCCAAACCCCAGTGGCTCAGGCATTTACCCAAATTTATATCTCCACTTGAATGACTATTACATTGTGTATAAATAATGTATTTCTCTCCCTAATGGGTGAGACTGAGAGCAACCCATCCCAGAATAGCTCAGGGCACTCACCTGAAAGGGGAGAGAGCTGGGTTCAAGTTCTTGGTCTACATCAGGCAGAGGAAGGATTTGAACCCAGGTCTCCTAGCACCTGCGTGAGTGCTTTAACCACATTAAACATTTTAAACGTTATAAGGGGGGAGGACTACAACTGCCACCACCTTCTGTGGCCCAATCTGGTGAGCAGAACTACTGGAGGATCCCATTAGGGCTAAGGTGTGAACTGGACATCTGGGTGTTGGGATGTAGGTAGCTGTGTGCATGCCCCATGGCAGAAATTTAGGCACCATGGGGCATTTCTAGCTGAAATTTAGGTGCTATGGGACCTTTAGGTGCCTACAGGGTTAGAGAGAAGCTGAGCTGGGTTTTTTAGGACCCGAATGTTGGACTTAGATGCCTAAAGTGGCAGTTAGGTATCTAAATCCTTTTGTTGCTGTAGCACCCAGAATCTTAAAAGTATGAAGAGTCTAAACATGTGATAAGTGTGCATTTCTTATGTTGTCCTCTGCACCTGGGACAGCCGTTCTACCTGTGCATCAAGAAATCACCCTTTATTCCTTCACAGTCAATTGATGCCAATGACGTCTAAAAATAGGTAGGAAACACTGGTGATGTGAGAATCAGTTTAAAACCTGCTTCAGTATTTCTAAGTAGCCTTCCATCACTAATCTCCATCCCAACACTATTTGTTCCTTTTCTTCTATCTTTTAATCATTGTATTGTAATGTCCTACTCTGTCATGATTCTGCAGACACTTACACATGTGCTTAACTTTACTATCATGAATGGTTCTATTGAGTTCAGGGGGACTAATCACAGTAGTAAAATTAAGCACATCTGTAAATCTTTGCCAGGTTGGCACCCTAGACACCTTGCCTTCCTATACTGGTGGTTTACAAATAAGCCTTCCATGACTGCAGATTGCATGGCACCCTGAGAATACTATGTACCCCCACATTAAACTAATGGAGTAGAATAAATGTTACTAACTGGGTAATCTGGAGAAAATACACCTAGAAAAGGAAGCAGTTCAGTATGGAAAATAAATGAGATCATCCTGATGATTTATGAATCTATTCTTAGAAACGGTCAATATTGTGGATCTTTAAAGTTATTTTCAATTTTTAAAAAAGCCAAATGATCTCCAAAATCTGTTTTCACAGCTCATTTGTTACCTAGTTACTGCTACATTGAGAGATAATGAGAATAATTATCTAACATGGAATATAGATTTTTCTGAACAATAATAAACTAAGCAGTCATGTTAAAAATAGTTCAATTCTCATTATGCGCTGGCTCTAATTTTTCACAGATTCATAGAGATTAAGGCCAGAAGGGAAATTAGATCATCTAATCTAATTTCTATCTCACAGGTCATTAAAATTCTCCCAGTTATCCCTGTGTTGAGCCCAATAACTTGTGTTTGACTAAAGCATCACTTATATTTTGGCTAAAGTACATCTTCCAGAAAGGCATCCTGTCTTGAACTGAAGACATCAAGAGATGGAGAATCTACCACTTCCCTTGGTAGCTTGTTCCAATGGTTAATCACTTCACTGCTGCTGTTGTTGTTGTTTTAAGTCTTATTTCTAATTTGAATTTATCTGGCTTCAGCTGCCAGCCATTGGTTCTTGTTAAGTCTTTCTCCCCTATATTAAAGAGCCCTTTATATATAAAATTTTATAAATAAATATTATAAATATGTTATATATTTATATAAAAAATACCCAGTATTTTTTCCCCATGAAAGTATTTGTCCACTGTAATCAAGTCACCTCTCAATCTGCCTTTTGATAAATTTAAGAGGCTGAGCTCTTTAAGTGTCTCACTGTAAGACATTTTCTCCAGCCCTTGAATCATATCTGTGGGTCTTTTCTGCACTCTCTCTTATTTGTCAACATCCTTTTAAAACTGCGGACACCAGAACTGTATGAAGTATTCCACTATTGGTCTCATGGATGCCGTATGCAGAGGTTAAATCACCCTCATACTGCTACTGACTGCTCTCCTGTTTATCACGTTAGCCCTTATTGCCACAGCATCTCTCTGAGTTGCTTGTCAACTGTGACCTCTAATTCCTTTTCACAGTCACTGCTTTCCAGGATACAGTCCCCCATTCTTCAGGTATGGCCTGCATTCCTTGTTCCTAGATAAACAGCGCAGCATTTGGCTGAATTAAAACACTTTTTGTTTGAACAGGCCCAAGTTACCAAGCTGTCTCTGTATGACTTCCCTGACCTCAGTGAAATTTACTACTCTACCAATCTTCGTGTTGCCTACACATTTTATGAGCAGTGATTGATGAAAATGTTGAATAGCATAAGGCCTAGTACCAGTCTATGTGGAACTCCATTATAAACAGCCCCACTGAATGATGATTCCCTATTGACAACTATGTTTTGAGATCTGTCAGTTAGCCATTTCTTAATCTATTTAATATCTGCTTTCTTGATATAGTGCTAAATTTGTAATCAGAATGTTATCTGGTATTAAGTCAAAAGCCTTACAAGAGTTTAGGAATATAACATCTATGCAGTTACCTGTATCAACCAAACTTGTAATTTCATCAAAGAATGAAATAAGGTTTATTTCAAGACCTATTTTTCAATAAAACCATGTTGGCTGGCATTATTTCTATTCCTATCCTTTAATTCTTTATCAATTGAATCTCGTATCAAGTTTCCCATTATTTTGTCTGGGATTGATGTCAGGCTAACTGGTTTATATCCGTGTCATCCCACTTGCCCTTTTTGAATATATTAACACTCTTTCAGCCTTCTGGAATTTCCTCACTATTCCAAGATTTATTAAAAATTAATACCAGTGGGCCAGAGATCTCCTTGGTCAATTCTGTTAGGACTCTTGGCTATAAGTTATTCAAGTTTGGACACTTTACAAAGTTTATCCCTAGTAGATTGTTTAACATTCTCTTTAGCTTCTAGTGGATTGAAAAGTACTTCTTCATCCTCATGTGATGTAAGTACATCATCCTTCTTTCCAAACACAGAACAGAAATATTTATTGAACACTTCTGCTTTTTCCCCTGCATCATTAACAATTTTACAGTCTCCAGCTAGTAAGGGTCTATATTATTGCTATGATTTCTTTTGTTCCTAAAACCTTTTACAATCTCCTTGTTGTTCTTAGCCCTGCCAGCCATGGATTTTTCTCTATTGTCTTTAGGTTTCCTAATCAATGTTCTACACTTCATAACGTCTAATTTATATTGATTGCCATTTCCCCTTCTCTTCTATTGGTTATATATTGCTTTTTTATTTCCAATTGCTGCTTTCCTGAATTGGGGCAGGTGGACCTAATCCTGCAAGCCTCGGCTTGTGTAACTCTGACATAATGGAGCTTCAGTGTGCAGTCTGCTTTTGAGCCCCGGATTGAGCCCAACGTATAAAGTATGAAAAATATATGCTTTTGCAGTAGCCATATAAAACAGTGATGTTCCTCTAAAGATTTGTTAGGCATCTCTGTATGTTAAATACACCTCTACCTCGATATAATGCTGTTCTTGGGAGCCAAAAAATCTTACCGCGTTATAGGTGAAACCGCGTTATATCAAACTTGCTTTGATTCACCAGAGTGTGCAGCCCCGCCTCCCCAGAGCACTGCTTCACCGCGTTATATCCGAATTTGTGTTATATCAGGTCGTGTTATATCAGGGTAGAGGTGTACATAAAACCCTTGATTCTACCATATTAAAGTTTATAGAAGGAATTTCTGAAACTCACATTTAACTAGAAATAATTGTGATGTAAAGAATATAGTTTCCAGATGCCACAAGTTTAGATTATGGCACACATTTTAGTTGTATGTGTAAATAAAACACAGGAACATACTAAATCAAACCATTAGTTGCTGTAGTTTGGTATCCTGTCTCTTGACACTGCCCCATTAGCAAATGGAAGGGGCAAGGCGCTCTATCATGGAATAATCTGGGCATAAGGGAAATTTCTTCCTAACTTTATTTAGTTAGTGATTTGCATATGCCCTGAAGCAAAGGGCGAATAGTCTGTCTAATGTAACTGTAATGCGGATACTCTTATTATTCATGTAAATGTACAATCCTTTTGGAGTCTTACTGTGTTCTTGGCCACTGATATCCTATAACAGTGAGTTCCTTTTATAAAAAAAGTACTTTTTTATCAATTTTAACTTCCTTTGCTATTAGTTTATTTGACCGTCATCTTGTTCTAATGTTATGAGAGAAGAAATATGGGAGTGCCTGGTTTACCTTTTCTGTACCAGTCACTGTGTTTTATATTGAAGTCGATAGAGATGCATTAAATTATGACAGTAAAGAACTTGCTCCAGAATGTCGAACTCATCTCTGTTTCCAATTCAGTCCTGTTTAGTGGCAGTGATGAGAATGACTAGCCAGAGTTCAAAAGGAAATGCTTCATTTCTCTTCTAGCCCTAGTGCTTCATTCAATAATAATTTAAAAGCATCTGGGCTGCTTTGATCTTTACTTCAAAATGTAAATTGGGAGCATCTAAACAGCATCTAAATTTAGTTTTAAGTAGAAGTTCAAATATAAAGCAGCCTGTCTTTTCTGTGGTATTTACTTTAAAAATATGTGAGATGGGAGTGTTGGTATAATTTATGCTTTGGTGAGAGACAATAGACAAATATATGAGATCTGCTAGTGAGTCTGAAAGAAATCAGGTTGATCTATAATTCATATGAGGGATTTACTTGACTTCTGCACAGTAGTTCAAACAAGGCCTATTAGCCAGTGACGTAGCTGGGGATATGGGAATCAAGGTGATAATTTGTCACACTTTGTTTGGCAGTGTCTTAATATTAGCAATGTTTGTTCATATCCATTTATAAATGCTATGTAGTACAGACTCATAAATTACTGTTGGGTGAAAATTATATTTTGTTTATATTTCCTCAATTCATGAGGCTACAAATGGACCACAACTGTCCTTTGGTCCCATTCATAAAACGTGGAGTGTTGACGTAGCAGAAATTACTTCATGTGAACATTTTATTTAGAAGTTTAATGAGAGAACTGAGGATTATGGAAAAAATGTATCTCTGGCCTAATGGAAAGCACACATGGGCCAAATATATCCTAATTTAGCACCATTGAAGACAAATATTTTTATTAATCAACCTCACCGGAGTTACACCAGGGATAAATTTGATCCATTGTGTTTATCAAAGATGTCTAAGATGTGTTTGAATTTGAAAATCCTTTTCCTTTAAAGGACACCAATAACTTAACTAGGGCGTATGTTTGCAACCTGCCAAAATGACTTGCTTATTTCTGTAAGCTAACCTATAATTGGGTTCCTGCAGCCTTCCTGCTTCACATATGGTACTTATGAGTCAATTAAAGTGCCCTAACAAGCAATTACTGGTTTATTGTTTAATTTATTTTAGCGGCTCATGCTGTTCTGCTCAAAAGTTGCATATATATGTAAGTCAGCATGTAGCACAAATCATATTGTTGCCTGTGACTGAAGTCTGAAAACAAGGCTTTGGGAGATCAAATAAATCAATTCATGTTTTGGATGATAATTCAAATAAAATTAAAGAAAAAGTCATGTATTTGTGGTATGACATGCACTGACAGTGGCTTTAGAAAATATGAAGCATTGAATGAAAATTAGTTATCTACTATGATTGTGTGAATTCCAGCAGACTCTGCTTAAATCAAACCACTTGGACAAAATCTGATTTCTAGATACAAATGGAGTTTACTGGGGCCAATTTTTCAGAAGTGGCCTTTCGTTTTGCATTCCCAAAATAGTGAGTGCCTTTTGTGTGCCCCCATTACTTCATTCACCTCGTCCCACAGGTAAGGCTACTGAGTCCATGCATGCCAGATTAGTATCTGCATGTTCAGTATTGGTATGTACAAATTTCAGGAACAGTTTTAAATTAGCTGAAGATTTGGCCTTTAAGGGTGGTATTTAAACATTATTTAAACTGGATAAACAAAAACTCTCTGGGAGTCTGTAAAGGGGGAAGGAATTTATAGAAGGGTTGGGAAGTGTTCATCCACATATAATTTCTTGGGTGGTCTAAATAATACTATCCAAAAATTATACTTGGATGGACACTTCCCTACCCTTCTGCAACTTCTTTCCCCCCTTATGGGTTCCCAGACAATCTTTGTCTTTCCACCATAGAACCCCTCCTGACCATTCTCTTTCCATGATGTGTAGACATAAAGGTGCCTAAAGCACAGAAAGGGAGCAGAGTCCACATCCTAAATTGTTAGACTAAAAGAAGAATGGGATGACATAATCTTTTACTTGCTCCCCATTGCCCTGAGTATCAGTTTAAAATGTCTTGATCTAGCTTTATTCACCATTTGGAAGTGTTTTTTTTTTTATCTTGGAGGACATCAATAACTTAACTAGGGAAGATGTTTGCAATGTGCAAAAATGAGTTGCATATTTCCATAAGTTACCTTATAATTGGATTCCTGCAGCCATGCTGACTTTATTTCCTGTTGTTTTCTCCACTCTGCAAATAACATCAGCCTTAACACTCTATTCCTTTTCTTTTGCCTCTCACCCCTCCATGGCCTATTTCTAAGCGCTCTCCTATGGCTGGGCCACTTTGCTTGTTCCCTTTCACTTCTTGTCTCACTCTTGTCTCCGGGTTTTTTCTGTTCTGTTCCCTATGCATGGAACGACATCACTCTTCTTGTGCTCCAAGTGTCCCTGTCTCCTTCTCCAAGTCTCTGTTAAAAGCCCATTTTTTTCACCCAGCTTTTTCTTGTGCTATGTATTCCTCCTCTCCTGTGCCATTTGTCTCTCTTTAAAATATTTCACTTATTAGATATGCATGCTGTACAATATGATTTGCATTATTATTTATTCTACTACCTTATTTTCCTTTGCCCACACTTTACCTTTATCACCAAGTTCTCTGAGCTCCATGTTCTATGTCTAATATAGGCCCTGATCTCGTGCACACTTAGATACATGCTTAAAGTTAAGCATGTGAATGGTCACATTTAGCTCAGTGGACTAATCGCGTACTTAAAATTAAGCATATGTGTACGTGTTTGTAGGATCAGGGAGTTAGACTACAAGAGCATTGGGACATAGAATGCCTATTTTAAAATCTGTCTCTATTTGGAAATCATGTCAGTGTTAATATAATTAATTGTGATATTTTGTCATATAATAATAAATATTGCTGCATGTTTTTAAATTATGCAATTGTAAATGCTGGAGCATAGTTCCTGTAGCATATAGCATATTGTTCATCTCCTGGAGATGCTAGCCGTCATAACACTCCTAAAGAGAAATTTTAAATATTTACTTTGCCTCAATTATACTTAAGATGGGACATTATCGCAACTTTATGTAAGTAATTTTGGTGCCCTTGATGAAGATAGGCTGTACAAACCTTAGGCATCAACGTCTATTACTTGTTTAACCTTCCCAGCAGAGGACAATTACCATGCCTTATCATAGAGGAAAGCAACCTCTGCCCCTTTGCTTTCACAATTGAGAATGGGAATCTCTCAGTATCATTTTCGACTGCTAGTGTTGAGAGATGGTAAGGGTCAAAAAGATTGAAAGTGAAAGGCAAGGATCAGCAATTTGGAGGTAGTTATTAATATGCTGATTTACTGTCACTTGAGTCTAAAGAGACTTCAGCAGCTCTCGATATTTTTACATGCTCTTAAAAATACTGAATTTTCTTGAGAAATCTAATTACATTTTAATAAATTATTTTCTTCTCTAATTTTTTCCAGGTCACCTCCTACTCCCATAAATATTTGTATTTTTTTTTTTAAATCCTGTGACTTCATTCTGGCATAGCTTTCCTATGTATCTTCAATGACCAGTTGATATAAGAAAACAATTAATTACCTTTCCTTTTCTCTGGTGCACTAAGCTATATTAGGTGATAGAAGAAAATAATTATGCATAGTCACTAAAGTATGGATTAATTTGGAATCTCCATAAAATAATAGAGCAAATCTTTAAAACGGAGATGTAATAAAATCTAAATTAGATAATGTTATGCTTTACAGCTTTACAGCATAGTATGTGGCTTTACATGAAGTCAGAGCACTTGTCTTAACTAGGCTCCTGGGGCCAAATTGTGGTGTAACTGACAACAGAGCTGGTCCTTAAAGAGAGGTTATCTAGTGTCTAGGCAAGGGTCTTCTGGGTTTTGCTCCTGATTCTGCCCCTGATTGATTGCCTTAGTCAAGTCACAACCTGTCCCGGCCTTGGTTAACTTATATGTAGTGTGTATTTCGTAATCTTGGGGGTATTATGAGAATTAATTATTATTGAAGCTTTTAGATCCTATAATGAAAGACACTATAAAAGTGCAAGCTGTTATGATTTGTTGTGATTATTTGTCATCAATAGACTGAATCTCTGTCCAGACCTCTTATACTGCCCCTGTAACTTAGTGTGTGGCCAGCACACAGACATTAATACGTGTATCTTCCCAAAACAACTGTGAAGTAGGGTAGCGTCATCGTCCTCATGGTGGCATTTAAAGATTGTGACTCTCCCAAGGTCACACAGGATTTGTATCCAGTTCTTCTGAGTCTGACTGCTGCATCATAACCACAAAACTGTCCTTCCTGCCACTGGCTATTTAAATATCAGCCATTCATGTCATCTGTCCAGAAATTATTAGCATTTCAGAATCAGAATAATATTAACATTCATCTTCTAGACAGAGCAGTTGAGAAAAACATTTTTTTTAAACGGCTATAAGTTTTCTTATTTTAAAAAAAATCATCTTCCAGAAAAAGGTCGCAGTCTATGTACAATAAGCTCTTAACACTGCTATCCTTAGAATGAAATGGCAAAGCATGTTGAGCCACATTCACCCCGATCCAACCAGATTGATGTCAGTGAAGTTATATTATGAATGAATTTGGCCCATTGTTTATGATTGGAGACTCTAAACGGTGTGCCTGCTTTGAACTATTAAGCACAATATTTCCACAAGGAACAATTCACTTTCCCTTTCTTTTTGTGTGAAATATCCTCCGTGACTCTAAGTTGATAGCTAAGGGCTCAGATCATCAGTCTCTGATATCCACAGTTCTGGCACCAGAGCCTCCATGAGTTTATGGAGTTTGGCTGCTACAGAGCTTTTTATCTTTTATTCGGCAGAGTTCAGACTTAGCCTTTAGCTACCCTTGGCCCCCATTCCCAAACAACATCATTACATGAAGACATCTCTCTCTCTTGTGCTGGCTTAGATGATGTGACCTACATGTCATTCACTAATGACTGAAACTTTTATATGCCCAACTGAATCTAGCAATATCCCCAGATGGCAGAGAACTATTTGGAGCTGTCTGGTACTCACATAGCTAAAGGCCTTTAAATAGAATTATGTCTTCAGATTCTGGCAGGCCGGACTCATCTAAGCGGCATTTCCAGGCTCTGCATTAAGCATTATCATTATAGTATTGCCAGACTTTAAGAATAAGAGGCCCAGCTCATTTCCGAACATGGAAAACCCACACAAGGGACTGGAATTTCTGTGAGGATCCCCTTACAGAGCTGCCACCTGATTGTTCCATGGGGGCTGAGGAATGAGGTTGGCCATTCCTTGCAGAACAGGGGGTGGATTCAGCCCCCATGGCTTGCAGATCTCTCAGATCTGTCCATGCATTCACAATGTGTCTCCAAAATACCTCTTCTCACTAGCATCACAACCCAAGGAGGGTGGATCTAAGGCATGGAAAATTGCCTGCAAAACTAAATACAAAATACAGCCCCAGTCTGAATTAAGCTTGCTATTGATTCTTCATTGCTTTTCAGGGTAAAGAGGCGTATGTGTGTGTGACGCTTTAAGTGAGCCATTTCCCATGTCCCTAAGGCTTTCCGTTCCACCTGAACTGGTGGAGACTTCATCAGGAGGATTGTGGATTAGTACCACGGAGGTGGAATTCCCCACGTCCACCGAAGCAGGGCCAAATGGATGAGGCCCTCTGGGCAAAGATCCTAGAGAGACCACCTGCCCCGAGATGACCTATCTGCATTCTTACCCTCACCTATGACAAGCGCAGTTTAGGCATAATAGGAGAATGGGAACTCATACAGAAGCAGAAATATGCAAAGACACACTTTTGCCATTGCTCTAAGCATCACACTGTAGTCAAATGTCCAGGAAAGCTCTGAATTGGGTTCAGATTGAAGTAAAATAAAATGTAAAATTTCTTCAGTAGCAGCGTAGTGTTTTAAATTTGAATCTATAACAGTAAATCAGCATTAGTGGTGCATTGGGGAACAGAAGGGGAAGAAGTGGCATTATAATGAAATCTTCAACTCTCTGACTCTCTGTACAAGGTCCACAAAGAATGGGCTGAAAAATGATACCATTGGACAGCAGACTGTCTCCTGAATTAGCAGACAATTTGAGGCCAACAGCCCTTTGTCTTTTGGCAGGTTTAAGAACTGCAAACTGTTGAAGTTAGAGTTAACCTTGACATAAGATGCAACTTCTTAGCTGTGAGGGTAATTAAAGATTGGAACAGCTTACCAGGGCAGGTGGTGGATTCACCATTGCTTGGCATCTTTAAAACAAGGTTAAATCTCTTGTTAAAAGATCCGCTTTAATCCAGCTTCTGGGAGAAATTCACCAGCCTGTGTATGCGGCAGGTCAGGCTGGATGGTCATACTGGTTCCTTCTGGCCTTGGAATCTGATTCTCCCTCTTTATCCCGTTTCTTCATGGCCATGGGGAGAACAGGATTACCTCAACATGCTCATAACACTTGGAGCTCTGAATTAAACCTGATTGTAATAAATCTCATGCTTCAGGACTTCAGCCTGCAGGGGACAGTCTCCCTAAGGGGAGAACAGAAGGTTTAGACCCCCACAATAAGCAGTTAAACCAACTGTTTGCACACTGTGTTATTTGACTGTAGGAGCTATTGTGAAAGCTTGTAATGCACTGAATTTAATAGTCATTATGAGAGAGAAAGACACACACAGTGTTTATGGTTATGAAGGTATATCTATGTATATAAAGAATACTGTAATTGTCATGCGACTTCAGCTTCGCTTTACAACAGGGCAGTGAAGCAACCAGGTAAGGAGGGGCTACCTCCTCAACCAGAGGAGACTCGTTTCAAGCGCCTTGCCATTGTCCAGCCCAGGAAAGAACAATGAGAAACTATCAAAGCAAAGGAGAAAAGCTTGAAACTGAAAAGAAAACCCCAGTCTTTGGAAACAAAGAGAGGAAGGAGTTTTCCCTTCTTTGAATAACTACAGTGACTGAAGGAAAACAAAACTGCAAATCCTTTTAAATGGAAAGGGTTTGAACTGAAGAGCATTCAGAACTGGGGGACAGTCTTGAGGCAGGAGGCTGTCCATGAATACTGGATCCCTCCTGTAGCTAGATGGTATGCTGGGAAACTCTTTTAAGGCAGTAGGTAACTTATTATTCCTTTTCTAATTAGAAATGTATTTTCTAATATGAAAGAATAAAGGCTGAGGTTGCACCTTTGTTTCTTTTCTGCAAAACTTGTGTATGTTTGCTTCCCCTTTACTATTTCATATTAGAATCTGTGGTTTTACTATTAAATCAACTTTTTGTGTATTTTCATTTCAAGCAGGTCTGTGGTGTGCAAACTGTGTGGAGTGTGTGTGCCAAAGTGAGCTGATGAGTAGGGGGCTGGTTTCACATCTTGGGTCGGGGAGTGGTGGTGACTAACGAGAATGGTGTCCAAGAGGCTGGTAATTAAGAACTCAGGGAGGAAGTATTTGGGGATACTCAGGACTGGAAGGGCTGTTGGTGTTACCCTGCAAAGAGTAAATGGGCTGGTGAAAGCCAGCGTGCAAGATTATGCTTGTGTGCTGCCTACTAGTGGCAGGGATCTGAGCCATGGCTGCACAACCCAAGGGCCCCAAAGCTTACAGGGTAGGCAGTGACAGAACCCCATACTGGTCTGGGTGGACCCCAAAATGTCAGTCAGGAAGGAACATTTTCCCCCTAATGCATAATTGGCTAGGTGTATTCTGTTTTTTCCCCCGTGCCTTCCTCTGAAGCATCAGAGATTGACCACAGCTGGAGACTGGACACTGGGCAGGGTAGATCAGGGCTCAGAGGTAGTACAGAAAATCCTCTTAAGGTGCCAGTCTGGTGCGTCTTGCTCTCATGCTCAGGGTCACAGTGATTTGGGGTTAAGGATGATTCCACCCACGCCCAGATCGGGGGTTTTCACTTTTCTCTGGAACATGGGGTGTGGTTCACTAGATAGGGTCATTTAATTTGGGCATATCTCACCTAATCAATTCCCTGCCATTGTAGGGGCTCTGGACATTGGTGACACCTTGGTCTCTTCTGTTCTATGCCTGTAGCATATGGTTGAGTCTCCTGAGGACTGAAATGCTTAAGTGCAAGTAAAGTCTTTGGCCTTGATATAGGGGTGTTAAGGAGAAATTTAATAGCCTGTTGTGTATAGGAGGTCACACTAAATGATCTAATGGTCCCTTCTGACCTTAAACTCTATGAAACTGTAAAACTGACTGTAAGATAAGTAGTCATTCTTTTTGAGTACTGACAAGCACTTATCTATATCTTTGCCTTTTCAAATGCTGTCCTGTACAACCAAAGGGTTATATTCTAATTTCTGAAGCAAGATGGATATCATGACTTATATCAAATTTCTGTTATGGGTTGTCCAGCTATAGCAGTAAATAGTTTTTGGATGGTCCTATGCTATATAATTGGTTAGAATATTGCTCACAAAGTGCAAAACAATGGACTCTTTGAGAATATTGAACTTTCAGAATCTGATTTACATCATAAGCTTTTTGAAGCAAGGATACGTCTTTTACCATGTCTGTGAAGCACCTAGCTCACCTTTGAATGCAGTATGAATAATAACTAAATATAGATTTTCTTTATATTATTGGTATAGAAAAGCAAATCTTGCATATATAGGTAGCTGGTTTATTAGAATGCAGAAACTAAATGTATATAGCATTAACAAAGAGGGTTTTTTTTCTCTAGCTGTTGTATGCCTCTCAGACAATAACTATGCTGCAGATGTCACTGAATGCATGAAGTGGACAGAACCTATGCCTTCCCTGGTACAGGAGTGTCTAATTCCCTGCAAAGATGATTGCACATTCACCCCATGGTCTAAATTTACAGCATGCTCTTCAGATTGTGAATCTACAAAAAGTAGAAGAAGATCACTCACAGGTACAATCATTCTTTTATATGTTATGATTTATGGACATGACTTGTGAACAATCTTTTTCCGATGTTGCTGAATTGACTTTGAACTTTTGTCAGATTACAAATAGAATATTGTTCATCTTTGAACAAATATTTGTCTATTATTATATATAAAGGGCTCATGTAGGTGTGAAGGCAGTGCAGGAATTGACCCAAACTAGTTCAACATGGGCTGCAGATGGATCAAAAGTGATACTTATTGTGACATGCTCAGGACTCAGAGCCCCATTGAGTTAGCATTTTGCCTTAGCAAGAGTGAAAGCTTTGCTGCTTTCAGTTCCCTGACATACCAGCCCATCTACCTTGCCCACAAACTCTTAAAGACGCTAAAGGTCAGTCTAAACGTTGCCCTGCAAATAACAAGCGGTGGAACCCCTGTTCCTGAGTTCCCCAGAGACATCTCCCTGCAGCGTCCAGATCCTCTCACTGGACGTTCTGAGAATGTCCAGTGAATCTTGCTGCCTCCAAAGAGATGGAGCACACATCAGCCTTTTAGGTTATCTGACAACTTACACTTAATTTTAATACACAGCACTGTGGTGGTTTTGTAATAAAACAAGAATCAGTTTACTAACAGAGAAAAGAGATTTAAGTGATACTAAGCAAGAATGAGACAGATGTCATTACAAATAACAAAAAACAAAACATATATTTTCTAGTGACTAAAACTTAATTTTAGTAAGTTACAACCTTTGCCTAAGCAATTTTCTTTCTTACATCAAGTTAGCAGCATCCCTAGCCCGCCACACTAGGGGATCCAACTTTCACAGGCTCAAAGAGCACTATACCCTATGCCACCAATGAGAAACTGCAGAACTGGAATTAATTTGCAAACTGGACACCATCAAATTAGGCCTGAATAAAGACTGGGAGTGGAGGGTCATTACACAAACTAAAAACTATTTCCCCATGCTAATTTTCCCCCTACTGTTACTCACACCTTCTTGTCAACTGTTTGAAATGGGCCATCCTGATTACCACTACAAAAGTGATTTCTCCTCTTGCTAATAATAGCCCACTGTAATTGATTTGTCTTGTTAGAGTTGGTAAGGTAACCCCCATCTTTTCATGTTCTCTGTATATATGTATATATATGTATATGTATATATATCTTCCTACTTTATTTTCCATTCCATGCATCTGATGAAGTGGGTTTTAGCCCATGAAAGCCTATGCCCAAATAAATTTGTTAGTCTCTAAGGTGCCACAAGTACTCCTTGTTCTTTTTGCTGATACAGACTAACATGGCTACCATTCTGAAATATGTCACCACAGTGATGGATAACTAAAAGGTCTTCTTGCTCCCCTTATGATAGTCAAAGTCCACTGTCTCAGCCTGAAAAGCCAGGAAGGCTTTCTGGGGTGCAGATTCTGTCCTCCAGCATGATTGTTAAATGGTCATCTCCCCCATTTGTTTAGTTTTATGGCTTTGTTTACCGTATATGTAAATATACTTTAATTGTCCTCTACCTAGGCAAGCAGATCAGACAGGTAAATACACATTTCTTTGTCTTTAGCAGATTGGTTTCCTCTTCTAGTGCTCATCCCTATTTGTATTCTACACATGGAATGCATGCGCACCATACCCCCCAAGTCCAGAGATTCTTAACAGGCAGTGTCCATTGGCCCACACATGTGCAGTTGATCTCCTCATGTTCCAGAACAAGGGCTGATGCTCCTTCAGTTTCTTCTTACCACTGCATGGCCTGAGTCGGAGTCCTCAGCTTACACAGATTTCTCCAGCTTCTTTTATAGCCTGTAACTAGATATGGTCACTTGTTTTTATATTAGCATAGAGTTTTTATAGTATAGCTTTTTTTCCCGCTTGCTGGGGAGTCCCTCCCTAAAGACTGGGACTATGTCCGGGGTTCAAGAATTGTTTCTCTTGCTTCTTCTCTGTGAGTGACGACTACCAATGCTACCGTTACTGTTTGAGTGAGATGCATATCTCTGAAAAGTGAAGCATTTGCCTCTTGTATTCTCCGTGGACATGTAAAAGTCATGAGCTTCAGGTGAGGAAACAGGTTATGGAGAAGGCTATGAGTTCTCACTCAGATCTGGGTCAGGGAAACCCCTTATACATTGATGCCAACTAGCAAGCAGCACCCCTCTGAACACGAACTCGGGAGCGAAGCCTAGAGCTGTGTAAGCCCAAGGACTCATGATCCAGGGCTTCACATGAGAGTAAGGAGCACTGTCCTGGTTACAAGAACAGATTCCTGTCCAAATCTGTTCCTAAGAGAAGAGTTTCCTCCACAAACCTGTCAAGGTCAGGCCAGCCTTTGTATGCAGATCCTAAGGGCTCAGGACTGCTTAAGACCCCCCCAGGCAGGAGGTTAAAGTGCAAAAGAAAAAGAATCAGTCAATTTTATTGGTGGCTTCGATCCTAAACATAAAGATCGGCATCCACCGGGCCATCTAAGAGCAGTGGACCTGACTCTTTGGAGGTACTGATCCATCCTTTGAAGGACTGGTCACCCACAACATTTTGGGATGCGTCAGAACTGTCGATCCTAACTTTGGGAATGCCCCAAACACCGGGACGTATGGATACTTATTTCTTGCCAGACGATATCTTCTTCCCTTACCTATAATCCCCTCTCCTCTTGGGTCCAGTTCTCCTGAGGGACATTGCCACACCAGACGACAAAACTACTTCAGTAACACTGGAACCATCTCCACTCCAGTGCTCAGGTAGGAGTGTTCACCTTCTGGTACCGTCATCCCCACCAGTGGAATGAGAGCAGTTCTTCAACTCGGACGAGTCAGATGCTCAGGCCAGTCCTTCATCTCCTCAAACCGAGATGAGTCCTGATAAGCACTCAAGGAGAGCCGAATGCCCTCCACCCAAATATGAATTTCCCAGGGACATCTAGTACTTGATGTCATGGGGTCACCCTCATCTGGTTGACCCCTCGTAGTTGCCCTACTGGGGCCTGTGGAACCATATGGCAGATGTTTTGGATCCATCCATGAGTCCTACCACACCTCTCCCACTCCTCATCCACCGGATCCATCATTATGAGGAGGAAATCTCATCTTCATCTCCAGAAGAAGCAATCAGTCTGTTCTCACCATCTCCACCAGACAATGAGAAGCAGTACCAAGAGCTGCTGCAGAAGATAGCAAATGACCTTCAGATCCCACTGAAGAAGGTTCAGAATTCCCATTACTGGCTCCTTGACATTCTGTAACCTACAAGTCCAAGGACATTCTGTAAGCTACAGGTCCAAGCAAGGTGGCACTCCTGGTTAAAGAGGGCACCATGGAGCCAGCCAGAGTGATCTGGCATACCTCAGCCTACTGCTTCTCCACACCTAAAAGAGCTAAGAGATGCTATTTTGTCCCAACCAAAGGAGCTGAGTTCCTTTTCACCCATCCAGTGCCCAACTTGTTAGTGGAGCAAGCAGTCATGGAGGGAGCAAGGTCACAACATTCTAAGACCATCCCCGTTGTCAGGGGCTCCAAGAGGTTGGACCTTTTGGGAAGAAAGGTTTTTTCCTCTGTGAGCCTGTAATTCTGTATCACAAAATTTCAGGCTTTGTTAACAAAACATAATTTTAACTGCACTAGATTGGCAGATTAAGGACAAACTTCTCCTTGAGGCCAGAGCCAAATTTCAATCCTTCATCAAGGAAGGCAGACTAGAGGCAAAAACACCCCTACAGCTACAGTGGTTGCAGTGGACACAGCATTTAGAGGGTTAGACACTGGTATAGTGATGAGGTGTCACTCTTCAGGGTTTCACAAGGAAGTGCAGAACACCATAGAGAACTTACTATTCAAATCAAATTTGTTTAACGAGAAAACTGATGTAAGTCTACACTCTTTGAAAGACTTTGGATTGAACCTCCACTTCCTGAGAAATTACACCCTGGCCCTGAAGAGAAAACACCAGCGGCCAAGACAACTGCCTCCACAAACATTCTACCACCAACATCCAGTCATATATCCGTGCAATGGCAGAGAGTTCAGAGACCTCGATTTTCAAAATCCTCTACTATCACAACCTCTATCCATTCTCACCCACCCATTAGGAGCTACTTTTGATGCCTCAGTTGAGAACTGACCAACATTATTTAAGCCAACCACTTCTATCACCCTGTCTCCCCATCTTTGGGGACCATCTCTCACTTTTGGCCCACAATTGGGACTCTATCATGAAGGAAAGGTGGGTTCTAGAAATTATCCACCATGGTTACTCCATCTAATTTCTCTCCTTTCCTCTCCACAAAGCTCCTTCCTGGTTCCTCTTCATGGAACATTCTTAGGAGGACATTCTTTGCTAGGAGACAGATTCTCTTCTCCAATGAGGGACAATAGAATAAGTGACACCTCAGTATCAAGGGAGAGGGTTCTATTCAGTATATTTCTTAGTCCCCAAAAAAGACAGAGGGTGGAGACCCATTATCTTTGACAACCGGACATCTTTATTTAAAAGTCAAAATTCAGGATGGTTACACTAGCATCCATAATCCCTTTCTACAGGAGGGAATTTGGTTTGCAGCTCTCGATGTGAAGGGTGCCCATTTTCATGGAGATATTCATCTATCCCACAGAAAGTTTGGTTGAGTCCTAGTAGGTGAGGAACACTACCAGTTCAGAGTCCTTCCCTTTGGACTAGCAACAGCACGTTTTCTCTGTGGGGGCAGCCTAAACGAGACACCACAGTTACACAGTTTTCCCACATTTGGATGATTGACTCCTAGCAGGACAGCTCGGCTACTCCATCTTCTAGCAGCACTGGGTGTCTGTGTGAACAAAGAACAGTCCGTTTTGAGCCGCATGCAGATGGCAAACTTTATTGGAATGACGCTGGGCTTACTTTCATTAAGAGATTTCCTCCCAAAAGAAATATTTCAGACAATGAGCAATCTGATAACACAGGTTACTCACAAACCAAAGACTATGGTCTGGGTATTCCTTTCTCTATTAGGACACATTGTAAGAAGTGCAACCCTTCTGGTTTGAGGCTTTCACCTGAACAACCACGCAGTACAGGGCACTTGGACCCCAAGGGAGGCGAGGCTGCAGATTAAGCTGCTGGAACTGAGAGTTGTCCACCTGGTCTGCAAGGCCTTCCTCCCATTCACTCCATATCCAAGTAATGGCAGTCAACATTACCACAGTATTTTATTTAAACAAGCAGGTTGGATCAAGATCCCTTCCCCGCTGCCAGGAAGCAGGAAGGTTTTGGAATTGGTGCATTGGAAACCACATCATTACCCAAGCCAGGTGTTCAGAATTCTTCAGCGGACAACCTAAGCAGGCACTTCTCAGCAGATCACCAGTGGGAAATACACAGCTGTGTCCTGAATGGACTAGTCACTCAGTGGAGAGCACCTCAATGGGATCTCTTCACATTCCAAATGAACAGTAAACTTCCCTTGCACTACTCCAGAGCAGCTATTGGTCACAACTCCGAGGGTGACACTCTCTTGCTGTCATGCATAGACTAACTCATAAAAGCTGCTGCCCATTCCCCTGCTACCCAAGGTCTTGAGAAAGATCCACCACAACTGGACCAGAGTCATTCTTATAGCACTCACCTGGCCCAGACAGTTGTGGTTCCTAGAACTTCTGAGAATGTCAACTTGTTCTATCAGGATCTGTGTCTTCCCAGAACTTCTAATTCAGGAAGATGGCCAAATCAGACACCTCAGTCCAGACCCTTTTCACTTCACGGCCTGGTGTTTGGATGGGCATCAGATCTAGAATGCTCATGTTTGTTAGCCATCCAAGCCATCCTTAATCAAAATAGGAAGGATTCAACTAGGACCTGTAACCTAGCTAAATGGAAACATTTCTGGGCATGGCATGATCACTCTTCCTCAGACTCTGCAGATATCCCAGTCATTTTAGATTATCTCCTGTCATTGAAGAACTCTGGTCTTTCCATTAGCTCATTGTGTGTCCGTCTTGCTGCAATACCTCCCTCCCTCCATTTTCATTCAACCAACATCAGTTAAATTCATGAAAGACCTAGTTAGGACCTTTTCCCCAGTAATCAGCAGACCACCATTTGAACCTCTGGCAACATGTTCTGTGTCCCCTCCTTCCCATGGAAGTAGCATGTTTAGTTGCTATTACTTTGGCCAGAAGGGTCAGTGAGATGGGAACATTCATGGCCAATCCACCATATACCATTTTTTACAAGGAGCAGATTTCCCACTGCTTTCATCCCAGATTCCTCCCTAAAGTTCAGGGCTGCCCAGAGGATTCAGGGGGCCTGGGGCAAAGCAATTTTGGGGGCCCCTTCCATAAAAAATTTGCAATACTATAGACTACTATATTCTCGTGGGGGCCCCTGTGGGGTCTGGGGCAAATTGCCCCACTTGCCCCACTCTCTGGGCGGCCCTGCTAAAGTTATTTCTGAATTCCATGTCAACCAACCAATCCATGTATCTATTCTCTTCATGAAACTCCATGCTTCTGCTGAAGAAAATAGATTTCATTCACTGATGTCAGATGTGGCCTGGCATTCTACATACAAAGGACCAAACCAATTAGAAAATCACCAAAACTATTTTTCGCTATAGCATAAAGGTTGCAAGATCAAGTAATATCTTGTCATAGAATCTCCAAATGGATTTCTGGTTGCATCATCACATGCTACCAATTAGCACATATCCCTCCCCTGGATGGAATGAGGGCACATTCCATAAGACCACAAGTTGCTTCTACAGCGTCTCTACAGGGGGTACCAATACTGGGCATATGCAGAGCGGCCTGGAGTTCCATTCATGCATTCACACAACAGTACATGCTAGTTGATTGTGGATGTAATGGTGGCAACTGCAGATCTTTAAGCACACACATACACACCAGTCTGAATATTACTCGTCAGTCACCCATGTGGATGTGTGGAATACACATAGGAACCAGCATTTGAAGAAGAAATCAAGGTTACTTGCCTATAACTGTTGGGCTTAAATCTGGTTGGAAATCTAAAGTTGTGGGAGTCATATTGCTTTAATAATATAAGTAATGCTGGGCTTACGGAATTTGCAAAGAGCATTATACTGGTTTTAGTTGGTCATTTCCAAATATTAGTAAAACATCCTGGTTCAAGCCATTCTACAGTAACTACTGGAAAAATATGATGTGTTATTTGAACACAGAACAAACTGAGAAGCTCTAAAATTGCAGAACATTAATAATTCACGGACATTTGTTTTAATAACAGTCTTTTCTTCTGCTATACTTTGTTAAACCAAATTGAACTGAATTGGGGGGGGGGTAAGACTTACAGTAGGTATACTGCTTTGCACTTAAAGCATTTCATATTTTCTGTTTTGCATTTAAAAGGACCATAGTTTAGTTACTTTTTGCTGTTCCATTAGTAGAGGTGATGCATCAAAGGCTTTTACAGCAGAGTGAAAAATTAAACATGATGGCTTTAGTAAACATATCCAGCATAATAATGTTTAGGAATTGAATAGTAGTATAAGTACAGTGGCTATCACTTCGCTTTTCTTCTGGAATAACTTGTAATCAACTACAAGATTATTTTGTTATTGTTTGGAGTGATTCAGGTTTTCAATAACATAATTCCTTATACAAATGTAACGGAATCAAAGTGTTTTATTCATGAGCTCAGCTCATTAAGGAATAAAGGTACCCTTTTGCATAAATGTCATTATTATAGAATTTTCAGTTGTTTCTGGCAAAAGATTTATAGTATAATGCCTTCCCTAGTGATGCCTGCACTTACAGAGAAATAGAAATTCTCCATCCATCTCTGATTACTATGCCTAAACATATAGCTAAGCTATTATCATAAGGAATTAAGTGAATGGCCCTTTTGTGGTATGTTTAGATATGTATTTTCTTTATATTGACTTCTATTTGTTATGCTGTATTATACCATGGACCTAAATCTCCTCTCACTTTTACTCCAGTGTAAATCAGGAGTAGGTTCATCTAAGACAGGGGGCCTAAATTGGTGTAAAACTGATGTTCTCCTACGGTTGCTTAAATCAGTTGCTTTGCTCCCAGTGACATATGTGACAGGAATCTTTATTGCAATAAATTGGCTTTGCTATGGGTACTACAGCAAGGCAAATTCATTTAAGCTTCCTTAGTGAAGCGTCACAGATCTGGTCAGCACCGCCCTGCCAGCTGTCCACCAGATTGCTGGTGAGGGATTCCCTAGTGTTTTAAGCTACCCTATGTCTCAGCAGGCTTTGCCTCCCTTGGCTTCTCTGGCACTAACTTGGTCTGTTATCCTCAGCCCACTTGCCTAGGCCCTGAGGTCCGGTTGTGATTCCCTCTCTCAGAATCCCAGCAAAGGTGTGAGCCTTCTGGGTTCTCAGCAGGCATGTGGTAGTTGTGAAACATGTAACACACAACCATGTTGCACAAAGTCTAACACGTTATTACTCTTTCACTTAACAGAAAAGGCACAAGGAAACACAGTTCATTTAGAAAATATTAAACATTCTAAATGCAATGCAACTCACTACCTCGTCTTTCTGTTGGGAGTGCTTGAGGGACCTCTGTGCTCAGGATGGCAGGCAGGTCCTCTGCCTCATTAGACTACTACAAATAGGGTTGCTTTTCTCTCATCTTGAGGTGAAGAAAAATGCCCCGCTCAGTAGATCAGCCCCTGCTCTCTTATAACTTTCATCCACCTTTGTCAGGTGATGTCCTGCTTAGCTTCCTCAGGTGATCACAGATCCTTGCCAGGTGACTTTGTTGCCAACGTGACCTCCTACCAGAGCTTATACTTGAAAAACTGACTTGCCCTGGGCATTCGCCATCTATTTGTTATTTAGATGGCCAATCATCAAAGTTTAACCACACTCTTATTGTTAGGCCTTTGCCACTACCCCTGCTGGAATTTCAGTTCAGCATGCAGGTAAAGAGACCACAGAGAAGCTGAATGTTCGAAATGGAGTTTGTAGAATGGTAAAGATATATACAGAGAGTTCATAATCTCACACACAATTAATATGTTGGACAGATTCAATTCACCAATTTTCCTGTTCTTTAACACTGCTACACTTTGAAATATAAGCACCTTTATATTCAGTGATGGCCTATACAAAAGGCCTTACTGTCTGTACACTCCTAGATTACCAAAGCACCATCTCTGATTTCTATGTGCCATCTCGGCACAAAAACATAGTGCCTATCACCATACCATCTAAGTACCTGTAGCTATTCCTTGTTTAGGGTGTCACCCAATTCCAGGTGATTGGGCGTTCACAAAGAATACCTGCTCAACTAACTGGTAGAATGCTCTACCTCTTGGCCCTGGTCTACACTAGTGGGGGGGTCAACCTAAGATACGCAACTTCAGCTACGCGAATAGCGTAGCTGAAGTCGGCGTATCTTAGGTCAGCTTACCTGGCTGTGAGGATGGTGGTGAGTCGACCGCTGCCGCTCCCCCGTTGACTCCGCTGCCGCCTCTCACGAGCTGGAGTTCCGGAGTCGATGGGGAGCGCGTTCGGGGATCGATTTATCCGCGTCTAGATGAGACGCGATAAATCGATCCCCTATAGATCCGGCGGATAGTGAAGACCTGCCCTTGGTTTGCTAGTAGATCAGCTTGTCCACCCTGGAAGCCTTTGGTTGACAGGTATTAGCTTCTTGAGCTATAAAGTGGCAGGCAAAGCTCAGAACACAGTGAGTGCCACTAGAAGACTCTCCAAGTATTTTAAAGCATATTATCATATTCGTATACAGTACAGGACTTCACTGAAGTCAGTTGAGTTGTATTCTCTTACCCCAGATCTGAATTTGTCCTTGTATATTTGTTATAGGATGGATTTTTGGCATTAAATAAATTGATTTTTTCCCTTTGAATATTTCAAACACCCCAAGTGGTGACTTTGCTATCTCATGGAACAGTGTATTTAATCGATAACTGGTTTGTTATCGGAGTCTGACCTAAGTGTAAGACATTATAGTTTGAACTCCTGTCTGGAAAAATGTGGAAATGATTTCCCTGTTTTTTTGGTTTTTGTTCTTATTTGTTAATTTGCAAAGTTTCCCATTTGCGAGTAAAATTATCCTTAGAACTCCAGAACACATCATTCTGAAAGAATTAGGTTTTGGAAACTAATAAAATTAAGGCCTTGCTACTTCTACATTTCTCTTTGGAAATATATGTATACGTCTGAGGATAATAGAGATGAATAGAGAGTACAGCTATAGTCCTGGTCTTGTTCCCACTGAAACTGGTGACAAAATTCCCATTGCCTTAATGGATGCAGGACTAGAAAATTAGATGTTTCAGCATGTAGATCAGGGGTAGGCAACCTATGGCACGTGTGCCGAAGGCGGCACCCAAGCTGATTTTCAGTGGTACTCACACTGCCCAGGTCCTGGCCACCAGTCCGGGGGGGCTCTGCATTTTAATTTAATTTTAAATGAAGCTTCTTAAACATTTTAAAAATCTTACGTACTTTACATACAACAATAGTTTAGTTATATATTATAGACTTATAGAAAGAGACCTTCTAAAAACATTAAAATGTATTACTGGCACATGAAACCTTAAACTAGAGTGAATAAATAAAGACTCGGCACACCACTTCTGAAAGGTTGCCGACCCCTGATGTAGATTGTCTTTGTGTATTCTGTATTTTCTTACTGTGTGCAATATCAGGAGAGAAAACATGTCTATTGACTTTGTAGTTACATAATTACTTACCAAACTCCATTTTATCGAAGAGTGCTCCAGAGGTCTTGAATTGGCATCTTGGGAGCATACTATTGTGATGAATTGTGGATATGTCTGTACAGTTTATTAATGCTACATGAGATTATAAATGCTATGTGTCTGTTAGGCTGCAAACTCCACTCTGAATGTGCAGCCTTTTGCCTTCTACTTTGTTTACCTCCAAGTTGGGTTGAAAATTCCAAGGCCTGGTGGCAAAAGAACAATAATAGAGGGAGTTGACTCTTATCATTGGAAATCTATTCACTCTAGGCAAAAGACTAGTCCCCAGACTTCAAATTATGGGGGCAGGGGGGAAAGGGGAAGGGTTTTTACCAAATGCAAACGGTTTGAAAACAGTAGTACTTGTGGCACCTTAGAGACTAACACGGCTGTTACTCTGAAATTTGAAAACAGTGTGCAGCGAGGTGCCAAGGTGTGTCTTGGCTGGCTCCTGTGCTGGCATCTTCTGTCCTGCCAACCCCAGCTGTAGCAAGACAGTCTTCTCCCCTTACCCTTATCCCCCCATCCCCGCCATCTGCCCTACTTCCTCCCTTACCCATAACTGTTCCTCCTCCCTTACCTGTGACACCTACCCCAGTTTTCCCCTCATTCTGCCCTGCGTCCCCTACCCCTTCTGCCCCACCTCCTCCCCCATTCATAACTCTTTTGCACCCACCACAGCATCTGTCCTACCCACCATTACCCTCCATCTGCCTTTTGCCCCTGCCTCACCTCTAACCTCCCTCCTGTCCCAACCCAGCATCCCTGCCTGCTGGCCTTCTGCTGCCACCCAACACCTCCTGCCTCCCACTGCATTTAACACCCCTTCTGCCTCCATTAGTCCTGCCCCAATCTCTGTCCCCCGACCCTTTGCCCCACCCATCTCCCAGGGTCTTTATAATGACAGCTCCTGTTGTCTACCCTATTTTCCCATTTTAGATCTCCCAACCTCACCCCTATCCCCAGATCTCCAACACCCCTTTCCTTCCAGCTCCCCTGGTCCCTGACCTCCACTTCCCTCAGTACATTACCCCTTTTCTGTCTCTCTCCCCAGCTTGTTGCTGGAGGAGGAGTGGTGGGATGGGACCTGGCAGACTTGAGCCAATCTCTGCTGAGCAGTTGGCCACGGTGCCAGGCAGTGCTTCTCATTTCCTACTGGGATGAAGGAGCCCAGCCACTGAAAGTAGTAAGGGGCCCAGCTCTCTTCCCCTCCCAAGACGCCCTGTAATTCGAGCACTGCTGGTCCTGCCCAGAACAGATTGAGCATGGGGGAGGTCACCCTGGCAATGAAGTCACCTGACAGGAGACTGTGCTCATGTGAGGAAACTGGCAAAGGGGTCACTTGACACAAAGGGCAGAAGCTTTTAAATGGCAGAAGCTGGCCTGCTCAGGAGTTACTTTCTCCCGTCCACGAGGGAGAGACCACTCACCAAGTAACAACCTGCATGCGGCAGGGGACACCCTGCCTGCCTGCACCCAGATGGTTCCCCTAGGACTCGCAAGAGAAGGGTGAGCTAGTGAGACACATTATGGTTTCAGATGTTTGTTTTCTGTATGATCTATACTCTCTATGCTTTACGTGATTATGTATAAAAGAGCATAAAGATGTTAGACTGTGCCAAGTGTGTTGACTGCTTCACAACTATGGTGTGCCCCAACAGTTAAATTGTAACCAGAGGTTTCACACTTTTGGGGTGGATCTCTGGGAGAGGGTGTGTTTAAGTACTGGAGAATCTGAAGGGTCAGCTCTGCACAGAGGAGCTGCAGGGGCTGGACAGTGAGTTCCAACACTCAAAGAGGGGTGCCAGTTAGAAGCTTTGTGCCCTAAAAGTGTACCTGGGAACAGGGCCGGCTCTAGGCACCAGCAAAACAAGCTGGTGCTTGGGGCGGCACATTTGTAGGGGCGGCATAGCTGGTGCCAGAATGCCGCCCCTAAAAATGTGCCCCGGCCGCCCTAGCTCACCTCCGCTGTTGCTGATTCGCGCGCCGCTGCTCGCCCTCCCTCCCAGGCTCTCAAACCTGGGAGGGAGGGGGAGATCCCAAGCAGCCGCGGCGCGCGAAACAGCTGATTCGTGCGCTGCTGCTCACACTCCCTCCCAGGTTTGAGAGCCTGGGAGGGAGGGGGAGACTCCGAGTGGCCGCGGCACGCACGCTGCTTCTCCCCCTCCCTCCTAGGCTTGAGAGCCTGGGGGGAGGAGGCAGGGCTGGGGATTTGGGGAAGGGGTGGAGCTGAGGCGGGGCTGGGGGTGGGGTAAGGAAAAAAACGGGGGGGGGGTGGCCAAAATTGTTTCTGCTTGGGGCGGCAAAAATCCTAGAGCTGGCCCTGCCTGGGAACCCCGAGATTGGGATAGTGGCTTGACTCCATTCAGGCTACAGGAGCTTGAAACACCCAGAGATCCAGAGCAGCAGAGGTTTGGATTCCCTGCACAGCAGTCTAACGGTCAGTCAGTAGGGAGTGCTCACTAGTGTCTGTGACAACTATATACGCACACCAAGAATCCTTCTTTCCAGCTCCGTACACTGCTACATAGCGGTCAGACACAATCCCAAACACATGTTCAGGCAGCACAAAGACTGCCCCATTCCACACAGGCCTGCAGAATTAACCCCTTGCAAGAGAAGCAGATGTTTCACCTTTTCAAAGGGTGTTATCAGCCCCCTGGCACTCTAGAATTCCAGCAGGCAATCTCAAAGTTCCAGGGAGCAGAGGTTCTACTACACCCTGTGAAAAAGAACAAGGTCTGCTCCCCCCATATGGGACCTGCTTATAGCCAGTGTGGAGTGAGGCATGTCCTTCAAGCACAATGTCTCTGGGAGGACCAGCTAGAGAAACGCCACACTGTCCTCCAATGTGGGGCTGTACTTTAAAGATAAATAGATGTGTTGTATTCCTTAAGATACAGAGGGGGAAAGACCCTTAAGTAATATTCCTTTAAAATATATCAGAAGCATAGAGAGAGAGGGGAAAAAAGGATACCACTTAAATGTGTTCCGACTCAGTAATTTACCAGGGATTATTTTTTCTATTTTCTTCAAAGTAGTCTGTGTGCAGGGTGCATGTTTAACTAATTTGTAAAGTAGCCTCAAAGAAAGAGTTGCAGCTTACTTAGACTCCTTCGTAGGTTTCCCTGGCAACCATTGATTGCAGGAAGAATAGAGACAAAATAATCAATTTGTTTTCATCTGATAATTAGGGGGAAATGATATTACATACAATTACAAAGAATTTTCTAGCCATACAATTACTACGGCAAGTCTTTTCATAGTGTTCAATGCTCTAGCCAACAGAACAAAATTTGTCTAAGTTCCTCTAAGGTCCCTGGTTGCCCCTGGAAATAACTACCTTGTCTTAGCACTTTAAAGCACTGGCAACAAGTAATAAATGTTTATGAAATATTCCTCTATATTAAGATTTCGGATCATCTTGGTTTTAATGTATTAAACTCCTGTATAAATAATATGACACACTGTTATCAAAAGCAGCAGATGCTAAGCTAACAAGCAGATTTCTTTGGTTGGAACAGGGAGAAGCAGAAAACGAGACAAATGCCAGAATACAGTAGTGTATCCTCAAGTTGAAACAGAAGCATGTCCCTGTGAAACGTTTATCACCCAGCCCCATGGAAATTGGTCCGATTGCATTATTGCAGAAGGAAAAACAGAGCTGCAATTAGGAACGAGATTCCAGGGAGAGACCAAAGAATGTGGAGAAGGTGTGCGACTCCGAGCTATTGCCTGTTATGATAAGACTGGCAAACTTGTGGAACCATCCTACTGTAGCAGTTCTGGTAAGGAGCTAAAATAGTGCACAATGAATGTAAACTACCCAGATATTCAGTGCTTACTTACTAGGCTATTCATTCTGTGCTCTTTAGTACATATGTAACTTTTCACTTGCTGGAGGGAAGCAACTCTGTTATAGATCCCATAAATGCTGAACGTGATTCTCCTTTCTTAACATATCAGTGCACTTTTTACAGCTGTTAGTCCAGTGTCCTGTGTTACCATTTTGTACAAGGGTCTGTTGATATTTCCCTTCATAAAATCCTTCTCTACGGGAATTTGTAAGTGAAATTAAATGGAAACACGTTGCAGGGAAAGTTGGGCACATAGTTACAGTGCAGGGATAGATTTCTTTTCCACTTGTTTAAAAACATTATAAAAGCATGTATTAAGCTGGGAGCTACAGAGTTGAGGTTCCTTCTCCCACCCTTATTTTGATGTGGTACAACTATGTGTTTTTATAGTATTGTTATTTAAATTGCTCTTCTCAAATATAGAGCGAGAAATAATCACTCCTCTGAAGGGGTTCACAGTCTAAGACTCTGATCTTACAATGAGCTCTGCGTGGGCAGCCCTTGCACCTGCATTGAGCGCTACTGAAATCACTGATGTTGTGTGGGCACAGGTGCCTGCTCACATAGAATGGTTTGCAGGATGGGCTGGGGCAGGGAAAGGCAGGAGACAGCACAATTTAAATAAAGGAGAGTGTAGAGTGACTCTTGGTGAGGGGCACAAGGAACAGGAAGTATTAAAGGAAGTAATTTAATTTTAAAGAGGAATTTTTGGGGGGGAAAGACAGCATAGCATGAATGAAGGTGTGAAACTGAGAGTGGAGGGAAGAGCAAATGGGGTGGTGATTGAATAAAATGGGGAGCCATTGAATGTGTTTGAGGAAATGAGAGCAGAGAGGTACCTGGGACCACATTGTGGAGGGCCTGCAGGAGGAAGACAAGCAGCTTTAATTTGATGTGGTAAGAGTCAAAAAACTAACAAGGTGATTCAATCCTGGTGTGAATTCCATGTGCAGCTGTCTGTTTATTACTGTTCCAGTTAGCTGCACAGATTCATAACACTGCTTTTCCATGCTTTTGTTTTCCAGCACCATGGTGCTGTACCCACTCCCCATGGTTTTCACATGGGACACATGATGTGCCATGTAACAATTTATTATGCCTCTGTGCTGCACGGGAAGAGGAACATTGTATTTTCACACTCCTTCAAAACCCTTTTCTACAAAAAGGGAGCAGCTGGTGCTTAGGGAGGTGGGTTTTTCTGTGTAGTGACTTGTTCTTTCGAGGAACCCAGGGCTTGTGTGACTACTAATTAAAAGGAGTTTACTGTGTGTGGCTTCCCTGAACCGATTGAATCCGTTCTGAGACATGTTTTTCTTTCAGTTATATTCATCTGGAAATATAATGGCTGTGAGTCTCTCTTGAATGTAGTGGAGAGTGATGGCCACAGAGAACTGTTTGTAGCTTCTTGATCCTTGGCCTCTGGCCTCAGCAGTAATTGGAGCAGCAGGGGGCCTGCTTCAACTTCTGGCACTTACATAAGGTCAATCATGGACATGGCACTAGTGGAGGATCTAGTAGGACTCCATTCCACCATGCCCCCTCCCACATCCTATCTCCAGAATGCCTCTGATCGACCTTCTCCCTCCTTTGACGTTGGGAGTTGGGAGGGCAGCTGGTGCAGGAGGTGATGGAGCTGTTTCCATTAGCTTTGAACAAGTGGGCTTTCAGCTGTGCAAGGATAATTCTCTACCAGCTGTCTCCGGCCAGATCACTCTATGCTGCTTATGTGGTGTCAGAGGCCTTAACAAATGAAGGAATCTGATTCAAAATGGACAATCAAAAAGATCTTGCCATAGTAAGGGACAGTGCAGAGCTGCCACCACAGGGAGACATTTGGCCTCACAAATGCAGTGTGTCCTCTGGAGCTCTTGAGCAGATATGCACTGAGCCCAGCAGTTTGCTCCTCTTCAGATGACTAGTGTCTGTCACCTCTCCGCCCAATTTGGAGTACCCTGTGCTCTCTCATGGGGGAGCAGGGAAGCAGCCTTATTCCTTATACTCCCCAGAGCACACCAGCTGTCCAAATTGGTACACAATTGGGAAAATATAATTTATTTTTCTTGCAATGTATAATGATGGGACAAGAAAGAAATGTGTACTCAAGGTTCTAAGTGGTTTTCAAACATATTACAAATGGAATCATACAAACAAAAATGAAACTCTGTCTCTGCTCCCCCCATAAACCAGAAAATAACCAACGAAACCCAACAATGAGCCCCAAGAAGTACTTTGCCCCAAATGTCCACCCAGATGTACTAGCCCTCAACATATCTCTCCTTCCCTGAAAGGAGAAGAAAATAGCTGGTCTTTGCAGTGTGCATTAAAGGTCGAACTCAGTCATGCTATTTCAGACCAACTTTCCATCATGTTCAAGTTGAACTTTCTCTCGTCTTGAGTTGGATATATGCTATGTATTTCTGTTTAATTACATATTGCAGTGTTCCTGCTACTATTTTTTGATTTTATCATGTATATTAGTAGGGATGTGTGTGTGCGATATATATATATATATATATATATATATATATATATATAAATTAAAAGCATTATATATACACACTATCACTAGCAGCTTACACCAAAATATACAGAACTATATGTATTTGTCAGGGGAAAAGAAACCTTTCAGCCAAAAGACATTCCTAGGGGAAAGGATGTAACTAAGGATTCACCTTTTGTAACTTTGGGGCCATTTTCTGCCATTTGGTTTGTCTGGTTCAATTTGGACGACATGTACTGAAACTCCATATTTAGGTACAAGAATAATCTGTTCTAGTCTAATATCCTCACATGATGTGATCCTTCAAAGCTGTTGTCACCTTCAACTATCAGTCTATCTAATAGCTAAATAGGCTCTAAATTTAGCTCTGAAATCCCAACTGGACCCTCCTTTTCAACCTCTCTCAGATATTTCTGGTTGTTTCTTTGAGTACAAAGTGGCATGCTTAATTACAATTACGTCTGCCATTGAATTTGTGAAATTGGAGCCATATTTGTTAAATAATTTTTCCTCCATTTTAATACAACGTATTACACACAACCTTCAAAATTGTGTTCAAAGTTCATTTTTTTAAATATTTATAAATCATATATATTTTATATATATATTAAATAATATATATATATTAAAAATAAATAATAAATATTTTCCTTCCTTTTTGTTTAAAATCTACCCGTCCATAAAAGAATTTGACACTAATACTCTATTGCCTGGCTGTTACAAGGATAATCAAATGCCATTTGAGCAGAACATAAACATTCAGATGCTCTTCTGTTCTGTATCTTTTCTTTGGCAACAGAATCAAAGGTTCTAACACATCAAAACCCTTTATTTCTAAGTGGGTCAAACTGGCTATCAAAGAAACTTATTTAAAACAAGGTAAGGCACCCTCTGAGATATTAATACACATGAATGCACATTCTACTCATCTACATCTTATAATGCATCTTATGAAAAATATGTGAAGTAGCAGCACGAGCAACATCCTCTGTTAGTGCTACATTCAGGCGCAGTGCTGAGGCTGTTGTTTCTTTTCTCTAAATGTAAATCTTAATATCATGGCTTTCCTTCTTTGTTGATATTATATACTTTTTGCTACATTCCTAAGAATGACCCTCTACATTGGCGGATGTTCACGCCTGTGAAAATGGATGCTGTTTTGCTTGCCTGAAAATTTGTTTTCCTATGCTTGAACATTCACCTACTTTGAGGAGCCCGCCCTTATCAGTAATCTTCATTTCTGCTGTTAGCCATATGCAGTTGTGATGAGCTGTATAAACCCCACTCTGCCACAACCACTAAGTGGTCAAGGGACAGAGTAGCTACCTACCCAGCTGAGGCTAATAGATTGACCAACATCAGTTGGGATAAGAGGCTACAGTCCAGGCAGAAGGGGGTGGCTGCAAGAAAGGTTAAGGACTATCCTGCATCATCAGCAAACTGTGGGAAGCTGCCAAATGAGCAGGACCTTAAGTTCCACGAGGATTGGGGTGAGACTGCTGGGGAAAACCCCACCATCCTAAGTGGATTCCCCTTCTCACATTCTCTGTAAACTAGAGGAAAAAATGGACCTCCTGGAATCTTGCTACCAAGGAGGGATACAACATAGAGGGTTGGGGGATCTGAACCAAAAGGCTAAGAAAACAAGATGTCACTTTCCTTTCCGTTCCCTGCCATTTCCTTTTCCTCCCTGCCCATTTCTTTTATTTGTTGTTCTTTTGTCTTTTTTCCTGTTCTCCCCTTATTTTTGAAGTGCGTGTGTGTGCATGTATATGTATATGTGAATATGTACAAAAAGAAGCAAGCTCTTAATGGGCCAGTGTACTTTCAAGGCTCCTAAGAACAGGCAAAAGGGCTGAGCCCCTTTCCAGCAGTTTTTACATTTTCTGTATTTGTTGGTAATGTGAAATAACTTCTGCTTTACAAGAGACATTTTGGCACAAAAATGAGCTACTCATCCTAGCACAGGTGTATCAAGTTTTGGAATATTCTTGTAGAAGCTTAACATAGTGTGTGATCTAGTACGCTGATTTGTGCATTAAGCTACTGAAATATTCTTTGGTAAGAGTCTCCTTTTGAAACTCACTCAGTCGTATGATCCATAATAGCACTGTTCATTAAGAAATGGCATAGCATTTACATACCTCATTCCACCAAAGTAAAGTGAGACACTTTAAAAAAATGTATTGGTCTCTATTAACACTACTTTCTACGATATATTCAGAATTAAAGGAGAAAGACCCTGCCTTAGAGTGTGTGTTGTCCCCATTAATATGGTATACTAGAATTCAGCTGAAATACCATTTTAGAGTAAGGCATTGTCATGAATTTGTGTACTGTACCTTTAAGGCCCCTGGTGCGGGAGCTCTTCCTAACCCCATTTTTGGGCATGTGTAGCCTGAGAGACTGGGAGAGCATGTGGGTTGCAGCTCAGAAGGTTTCTCCGGTTTCTTTCAGGGCTCATGGTTAGTTTTGGATGTTTGTTTTAAACTGTTGTAATTGTGTCTGCTATACTGAACTGCTTTTTCTACCACTATGTTGTCTGAGTTTCTTCTTCCTTCAAACTGAATCTGCAGGCTGGTGAACTTCAGAACATACTGCGTTCTCTTTAAGGTCACAGACAACATAAAACTGAAACACAAAATCCCCAAGCAAAAAATACGAAGACATTCAATATGTCAGTCCCAGACACCTGGTGTTGTCTACACAAGAAAAATATCTAATTGCCTTGTGTTTTTCAGTATCCATGTAAGTTGTACTGTATGCCCAGTGCCTGTTTTTTATCACCCCCTTCACCCCCGAGCAAAATGGAAGGGACTACTGCCCATCAGAAACCTGTGTAGATGCCTTTAAAACATACCTTTCCTGTATTTAGGGGGAGTCAAACACCTTTGTATTCTTGCTGGTGTGACAAGGTGACCTCTGGTAACTCAATTAGTTAAGAGGACATGGCGGTAAATACCCCCCACCCAGTCCACACGGTAGATGAAATTTTTGGTAGCCAGCTGTGGCAGTTCTGAAAAATGTTTACAAGTTTTCCTATGTTGATGCACCCTTGGTGGCATATGAAAACAGTTTGGGGGTAATTAAAATATGTACTTTGGTTATTCATTCAGTACTGATGATGAGACACAGAGGAATTTAGGCAGTGTATTGATTTAGAGCCATCGATTTTAACTACTAGTAGGGGTTACCTTGTCACAGGAACAAGAATTTGGAGGTATTTGTCTTCCCATAATGCAGGAAATGCTTGTCTCAAAGGTATGTGCTGGCTCAGATGGTTTTTGAATCTGTTGTCAGTGGTTATGATGATATTTCTTAAAGGTAGGCAGTTAAGTTGGTAAAAATATCCCCAAAGTGTTCAAATAAAATTCTCTAGAAACCTGGAGATGACCTACAGGATTGGTATGGAGAGAGAAATGTATTGAAGAGGCTCAGACATGAGAGGGATTCTGAGATATGAGGGTTTTTTCCCCCCTCTGCTGCTTCTGTAACAAAATGAATTTTTTTAACCATAACAAAATAAAAAGATACAGTAAACACCAGCGTGTTTATCTTTGTTAATGAAGTTAAGTAGTAAAACAAAAGACTAATGTATATTATAGGGCTTGTCTGCATGGAGACCTGTGTGCGGCAAGGCAGGGTATGAATGAACAGCACACTAGCCTGCTGTGTGCTAAATGGCCAGGTGAACCCTGCTAAAAGTTCCATAGTGTGCTTTGTCCTACTGCTGTTTGAAATGTTTCTGTAGTATGACAAAACACACTACAAAACATTTACTGCATAGTAGTTGGGTCCACATGGCCAGTTAGTGTGCGTAAAACTAGCGTCCTGTGGATTTACACCCCAGCTTGCTGTGTATTCTGGGTATGTCTACACTGCAATTAGACACCCATGGCTGGCCTATGTCAGCTGACTCAGATGCTTGGGCTAAGGGGCTGTTTAATAGCGGTGTAGAGGTTTGGGTTTGGGCTGCAGCCTGAGCTCTGGGACCCTACCACCTTGTGAGGGCCTAGAGCCTGGGCAGTTAAACAGCCCCTTAGACTGAGCCCGAGTCAGCTGGCACAGGCCTGTTGCAGGTTTTTAATAGCAGTGTAGGCATATCCTAAGTCTCCGTGTAGACAAACCCTGAGGCTGAAGTCCCATGCCGACTCATAGTCACACCAGGTTTGCAATCTGATTGCTGCATCTGAACATGAAGGTAGATAAACAGAAGTTTATATTCCCCACTGGGGAGATCAGACCCTTAGCTCTGTGTTTGTTCTCTGTGGAACACCAGATTGATCCTTTTTAACATAGGCAAATAAATTTAGTCAAAGTTAGCCCACTATTATGTGTGTTTGAGCAAGCAATTCAGGAATTGGAATCTGCCAGGTTTTATCCTTTTTCAAATTGAAAACTTGTAAAATGAGATTAATTCTGACCCATGTGTCCAGAATTCTCCTACCAGGAAATAGTGAAAAAGCTTTCAGATTGGAAGAGAACTAAATTTTCAGAAATAAGTGTTTGGTTTAAAATCTGTGCCTTATGTAAGAGGGGCAATGATCTAGATAACATATTTGACAATAATTTATTGCAAAGCTGACATCTTTTATAAGCTAATGATATCTTGCTGATATTAGCACACACAGCTGGAACATTCCCTTTCATTTAGGAAACTTTTCTAGCTCTACTAACAACTTTGTCTTGTATTATTCGTTCAAAAACAAAGGGCCATATCCTAGTCTGTTTACAGCCCCTTTTTGTCAGTCAATAATTCCTCCAAGCCCTTTATTCTATTGAACTGTTTGTAATATTTGCCCAGAGAATATTCTATGGCTCCACAGCCAATCAACCTAAAAACTATTTTTCAAAATGCCTTTACTGAGATAATTAAAAAAAGCCAAACACATTTACTTTCTACAACTGAAAATTTTCTGCTTTTCCAGTCATTCCAATGAGGAGCCAAGTGTTCGGAAGAGTTTAAACAAACTGGATGGGGGAGTTGAAACAAACATCTAACTTTGTGCTATCATGTCCTCCCTTGATTAGATCTGCTGGGTATTAATCTAATTTCTTAAATTGACTTTCTGTTGCCAAATTTGCAACAATTCACATCATTTTTACTGATATGCAGAATAGTGGCCATGTACAAAATCCTGCATTGGTAATTTCCCCATTGACTATGAGGATATAACAAAATATACATCCACTCTTCCCTTTCCATAAAATTGAAATCATAGAATTATTGTCTGGGTTGAGTTCTCTGAATGAGAGAGACTTGCCTGTATCTTGGGGTCATAACCTGGCAGCTGAAATTAGCTGGGGTATTTGTTGACAATGCCTAACTTAGTACATTTTGAAGATGGCAGCAAGATATTCTTAGTGGAGAGTCCTGAAATCCGGAATGTGCTTCCCCTGCTTATGCCAACAGAACCTGAATCTCTTGACCTTCCGTGATTTTCTGGTGGGGGGCATTTTTTTATTGCCATTTGGTGCTAGAGTGCTTTCAGGGAGAGGCCCTCAACTCTGGAACATCCCATCAGCCCAAATCTATTGATCTTTAGACTATGCTGCAAGGCACATCTATTTATGCAGCTACAGCGGAATTGGACTTTTGAGTCAAACAATATTCAATAGGAGGGAGGGGAGTTTGCTGTTTTCTGGATGATCCAATTTTGTTTTTGTGATTTATTGTGGGAGTGTGTAGAGACTTGAATAGGGTCCCGTTGTTATTATATATATTTAGTAATAATAATAACAACAAAAAGAACAGGAGTACTTGTGGCACCTTAGAGACTAACAAATTTATTAGAGCATAAGCTTTCGTGGACTACAGCCCACTTCTTCGGATGCATACACATCCACAAGTACTCCTGTTCTTTTTGCGGATACAGACTAACACGGCTGCTACTCTGAAAAACAATAATAACTGTTCTCTCAGATTGGTTTTATAATGTTTTTGGTACCGTTGTAAATGGTCCTAGAGCATTTCTGATACACATTTTATAAATGGAACGAGTTCAAATATATTGAAGTTTGCTTTGTGTTGCTTTCCTGTTCCTCTCAGAAAGAACATACTTCATAAAGGAAAGGCTAGTACCTTAGGTTTGAGGTGTGTGCAGGCAGAGTAGATGATTTTCCTGAGTTACAGAACACTGAGCAAAATAGATTGAGGAACACTGCTGAGCCCCTCCCCTAACTGGCCCCGATAGTTGAATGTTTTGGTTTGCATTATGGACAATTAGTTATAAATTGTGAGTGCTGGACTGCTGTAACTTCACCTCGTTTTTATCTTCTACGGGTAGGGGAAAGGGATTGGTGAACAAAGAAAGTATGTTTTCCTCTGAAGACTACTTAAAGCCTCTGGGCTGGATTGTGACCCTACAACCCAACCTGAGTAAGGGGCAGATCGGGAATCAGACTGTAACTCATGGCCATAATCTGGTTCCCTCTTTCCCAGAGTGAGAGGTCACATGTGCCAGCCTATTCCTTGCCCAGATCGCTTTTCCCTTGGCACCCGCTTCGGTGTGTGGACCATTTCTATGTACTCCCTGACCACCTGGATGGGAGGGCAGGCTCTGGTGATGGAGTAGCCAGTGCCTTCGTGCAAAAGGATTTCATACAAGCCCCCATCCCATTCCTTTATGCGATTGCACAACAGTGCTCACAGTTGAGCCTTTAGTATGATGATATAACAGGTGCTTGAACATAGACAATAAATGCACTGAAAGAATGGTTACTATGATGGCATATAAAAGTACCTTTCTAAGGTGTACCAAACAGGGCTCCAGTCCTGCAATGCTGCCATACATGGGCCTCCCCTTGAACTCATGGGGTATGTCTACACTGTGCTATGTCCACAGCTGGCCCAAGTCAGCTGACTTGGCTTGCGGAGCTGAGGCTGCGGGGCTAAAAATTGCATTGTAGATGTTCAGGCTTGGACTGGAGCCTGGGCTCTGAAATCCCATGAAGGGGGTGGGTCCCAGAGCCCGGGCTCCAGCCCAAGCCTGAACATCTACACAGCCTGAGCCCTGCGAGTCTGAGTCAATTGACCTGGGCTCAGAGACTTGGTGCCAAGGATTTTTTATTGATGTGTACACCTACCCATGGAAGTTTCATACATGGTGGACTTGCAATATTAGGACCTATTTATTTGCACCATTGATCATGGCCTAAAAGATTCTTAAGGAACAGGTGTTCAGTGGGGATCCTGACTAATCTGAATTTCATACACATACAGGTGTTTGTGTACACACCGATGCAAATTTGGCCTTAAGTATGGATAAGCATCATTAACCATGTCCTCAAAAGTTACATTCAGAGAGAAGTGTCAAGTTTTATAATTTCTGTATCATTTTGTTCTTGGAGAGTGTCAGGGTTTCAGGTCATTGTGTGATATACAGTACCATACTGTTCTGTTTGGGCTGTGTTACCTGGCCAACACAGCAAGAGTTCAGAATTCCTAGACCTCAGGTTGAAATGTATGTTTGTTTCTCTTATTTTAAAATATACTTTTGACTTAATAAATACAGAGGTCAGTATCAAAGGAGAAAATTCATTGTAGAACCTACTAATATTAACATTTCAGCCAAATAGTGGATGTCAGCTTGATTTTTTTTTTTAAGGAAGAAAAAACATAATGCAAAATCAGCACCAAGAAAACTGCTGCTTCAGGGCTTATGAAGGCTCTAAAATTGAAGAATAAAAGCAACTTTGGGATAAATTTCAATAATTATGATGAGTTAAGCTTAATGTATTTTTTTTAATTTATTCTCTGGTCTATTTAGAATCTATAATCAGTGTGCTACAGATAATGAAGGAATACACCTTTTTTGTTCAGAAAAGAAAGCCAGAGTAAATTAGTCAATGTGATTCAATATTTGAGCCGAGTGAAATATTTATTGTAAAAGGTTTGGTGTGTTATTTATTTATTTATTTATTTATTTACAAAGTTTGAATATTCTATTATCTCTTAAATCTCCAAAATAGCAAAATAATGATGCATCTGACACCTTAAATCATTACATGCTGCAAAAGGGAGGGGCAGGAGGGATAGCTCAGTGGTTTGAGCAGTGGCCTGTCTGGGGATTGGTCCTGCTTTGAGCAGGGGGTTGGATTAGATGACCTTATGAGGTTCCTTCCAATTCTATGAACATTCATTCAATTGTAATATCTCATCCATAACAGAGTCCTTTGAGTTAACTTACATTGTTATCAATTTAAAGACACTAAGCCCAATTCTGTTTGTTCTATTGGTTTAGCATTATAAAATACACTGGTACAACAGTAACAAGTTTGGATCTCATTTTCCCCTAGTCACTAGTTCTCATCAAGGATAACAGCCTACTCTTACTGTCAGCTCATGGAGCTAATTTCTTAGCTTTAGTGGTGGAAGTCTGTGATTGATGAAGAGGGCCCTGAGCAGAAACCTGTGATGAGGATTGTTACACATCCCGAATGGATTCAATGGAGTTGAACTGGTCTAATGAAACAGATGGCCCTCTGATGTGTTGTTGCATGTTTCATCAGGACTTGTTAATAAAATTATTGCTGTTAGATTTGTGGAACCATATAGATTTATTTCATTAGTATTAATTCATATATGTTCACATTCCGTTACCAACTAATGTAAATATTAATCACATGAGTAAAACTAATAGATCTTTGTTTTTTTTTTTCTAAATTCAGTCTATATAATTAGAAACAGTTCCTCCATTTGGATTCCCCTGAACTGCTTGTTTATTTAAGCTGAGCTATTTTGTTCCTCATAGTTCAAAGGAAATTAATGGTGGTGTTATCAGTGGCCCTTGAAGCGATATACAGAATTGTACCTATAGTCTGTAATCAAATCACCCCTTCTCTTTGTTAAACCAAATAGATTGATCCTCTTTTGTCTGTCACTATTAATCTTCTCTAAAAGGCCCTCCAATTTATCAACATTCTTCTTGAATTGTGACACCAGAACTGGACACAGTATTCCAGCAGGGGTCACATTAGTGCAAAATACAGAAGTAAAATAACCTCTCCACTCCTACTCACACAGGGAGCTCATGTTCAGCTGATTATCCACCATGATCCCCAAATCTTTTTCAGAGTCACTGCTTCCCACGAAAGGGTCCCCCATCCTGTAAGTATGTCCTACATTCTTTGTTCCTAGATGGATATATTTTCATTAAGCCATATTAAAAGGCATATTGTTTACTTGCACCCAGTTTACCAAGTGATCCAGTTCACTCTGTGTTAGTGACCTGTCTACTTAGTTATCTATGTGTCATTTGTGAGCTTTATCACTGATGATTTTATGTTTTTTCCCCAGTCATCAATAAAAATGTTAAATAGTGTAGGGCCAAGAATCAATCCTTATGGGACCCCACTAGAGATACCCATTCGATCACGATTCCCTGTTTACAATTACATTTTGAGACTTATCAGTTAGCCAGCTTTTAATCCATTTAAGATGTATCGTGTTAATTTTATGTGTTTCTAGTTTTTTAATCAAAATGTCATGCAGTACCAAGTCAAACACATTACAGAAGTCTAAGTATATTACAACTGCGCTATTACCTTTTATCAACAAAATTTATAATCTCGTCAGAAAAAGATATCAACTTAGTCCAACAGGATCTATTTCATAAATCCATGTTGATTGGCATGAATTATATTGCCCTTCTATAATTCTTTATTAATCATGCCTCATATCACTCCATTATCTTGCCCAGGATTGATGTCAGATTGACAGGCCTGTAATTTCCTGGTTCATCCCATTTATCCTTTTTAAATATTGGCATAACATTAGCTTTCGTTCAGTCTTCTGGAACTTCCCAGGTGTTCCAAGACTTATTTAAAAGCAACATTAACAGTCCAGCGAGCTCCTCAGCCAGCTATTTTAAAACTCTTGGATGCAAGTCATCCAGACCTGCTGATTTAAAACTGTCTAATTTTAGTGTAGGTGCTGTTTAACATCCTCCTGAGATACTAGTAGAATGAAAAGAGTGTTATCATATGATATGTCTATATCACATGCCTTTTTCCCCAAATATATAACAGAAATATGTATCTACTTTTTTGCATTATTATTATTTCTACCATTTCCATTTAGCAATGGACAAATGTCATGTTAGGATTCTTTTTATTCCTAATATACTTTAAAAACTCCTTCTTACTGTCCTTAAATCTCCTGGTCATAGAGATCTCCTTGTGTATTTTTGCTTTCCTTATCAATTTTCTACAATTCCTAGCTTCTGATTGATATTCATTACTATCAACTTTCCTTTCTTCCATATGCTATATGTTGTTGTCTTATTTCTTATAGCTGCCTTCACTTCTCCTCCAAACCAGGTCAGTTTACTAACCAATACAGACTTTTTTCTCAGTTGCAGGATTGTGGTGTTTGGGGCATGGAGAAAAGTGTCCTTAAACCATTAGTTTATCATTCACGTTTTTTCAGAATAAATTATTTCTCTGAGTTGAGTTGGCTCATAATTGTCTAGCTTTGTGAAACTGGCCCTTTTAAAGCACCAATTTTATGTCACTGGTCTGGTCTTTATTCTGATTGCACATTATATATGTGATCAAGTAATGATCATGTGTACCTAAGTTGCCATTAATTTTTAGGTGGTTTCTTTTTATGAGACAAGGTCTAATATAGAATTTCCCCATGTTGGATGCAATACTTTTTGAGTTAGGGAATTTGAGATATAATATTTAGAAATTCCAAGGATGATTTAAACCGGCAGCCTAACTTCCAGCATATGTCACTCAGATTGAACTCCCCTGTGACTATACAGTTTCCCCCTCCTCTACATATTATAGTAAGGAGCCAGTCATCCTGTTCCCTAGTGTGATTTGGTGGTCTATAGCAGATTCCAACTAATATACCATTTTGTGCTTTATCTGGTAAGCAGAAATAAGCATTCAAGATCATTTTCTTTTAAGTTATCAGTGACTCAGAAATAGGTAATGCCATTTTTACTTAGACTGTCACCCCCCTCCTCTTTTGCCCACTTGATCCTTCCTAGAGAGATTATAACCATTTATTTTAAAATTCCAGTTGTGTGACTCATTCCCTGCAGGTTTCAGTAATACTAACAAGATCAAATTTATGCTCATAAATGAACAATTCCAGTTGCTCTTGTTTGTTACCCAAGTTCCTAGCATTGGTGTATAGGCAATTAAAGAATTTCTTCTCTTCATGTCCTTTGGTTCCCTGATCAATTTTGTATTCAGCTTCCTAATTTTGTGCTGAGTACTCTTATCTTCCTTTTCCTTTAGCCTCCTCTTCTATTATTAGTTTAATAGACTCCTGGCTACTCCAGCCAACCAGTCCCTGAAAAGTTTGGATCCCCTGCTGCAGATGTGGAATATACAGTATACAAAGTATACAGCCCTCTCTGTCTCTGCATAGAAGGTGGAAAACCCTCCAGCCTACACCACATATCTAGCTAGCAGATCACTTCCAGAATCTTCTGCCTTCTGTCTTCCTTTTCTTGTGGGACAGGAAGGATCTCGGAGAAGATTGCTTGGGCATTCTTCTTTAGCACGCTCTGAGTTCCTGAAGTTATCTATTATCTGTGAGATATCCTATGATGCAGTGTCCTTAGTGCCGAGATGAACCATCACTAATGGATTGTTTCCTGTTGGATAGGTTTTTGAAATCAATCTGTGAGTCACATCTCCTTTTTTGGCTCAAGGAAGGCAGAACACTGTCCTGTTGTCTGCTTATCCTTTGAAGAATGCTATTTCAATTCTTCTGAGTATTGAATCCCCAAGAAGAATCGTATGTCTTTCTTGGATGATTGGAGAACTCTTTGTGGACAGGCTTGATTTTTTTCTTACAGGTTGAGTCAAGTTGCCATCAGTGTGTCCCATATGTCTCTCCATTCCCTTTGATCAGGTGGATCTTGAGAAGTATCTTCCACAATTCCCATACTGAGGACCTAGTATTGATTGGAAACTTCTACCTGTGTGGAATTCCTCCTGGTCCTCTTCTCTCTAGTGGCCACAGCCTGCCCATTCTCATCTACCCCCGCTATATTGCATTTTGGAGTTGCCTAACAAGGATAGAACTGTTAGAAGTTTGTTAATTGAAATAATGAAATACGGCTAGTGTGGATGTGTGGATACAAATGAGTTGAAAGCCAATTCAATAAGTGTATCGGTTTCAAAAACTGCTTAAGAAAGGGTATTTATTTTCAAATCACTTTAAAACCAACCTCATGGAATGCTTTTGGCACTTTTGTTTAACATTGTGTTCAAAAAATTTAACATTAGCAGAACACCCACCAGGCAAATATCAGTACTTGTATTAGGTGGTAATAATGTCATATAGAGCCAATATTAAAGGCTCAACAACAAACTATCCCAGTGCAAAGGAAAAATAGTAAGATTAGCAAGAGGCCAATATGACTTCCGAGATGAAATTAGACTTTTATCTTCACTCCCATTTTGCTATGGCCAATAATACAACTTTTGATAATGTTCAGAAAATCTTATTATATGTAAACTATAGAATTAAATATTAAAATTAGTATATTATTCAATATATAGATATCTTGTTTGTTTGTTTTGGGGTGTGTGGTGTTTTTTTTGGTATAGTGTGTATGTATGTTGCTTCCTAAATTGCCAGTGCTGGAAGTCAGTAGCTAACATCTGGGATTATCATGCATGTCCAAAGTGGACTCCCTTCAACCTGCTGGTTGATGCAGAGACCAGCTGCTTGAGTCTTCCACCAGACAAGCTGGCTGGCTCCTGTAGGGGAGAACCACCAAACACTCCCCCACCCCCGAAGTCTCCCACAGGGGAGACAGACTAACTAGCTTCCACAATTCTCCCACTCTAGAGAAGCTGGTCTAGTGGTCAGCCAGGCCAGAAAAAGCTGGCTTATTCATTTGGGACTGAAGACATTTGGGAAGCCATCTGGCTAGAAATATTTTATTCACTGAATTCCAATAATGGGACATCCATAAACAAGCCTTTATACTTTTAAGCCCCTCTGAGGATAGCTGTTTATCACATTTAGATTTTTGCAAAGAAATGTGTATCCACTGCAATCTCTGAACATAGGGACCTCAGTATATGAACCCCTAAGTGGTTAACAAAACAAATAGTAACTGTCTGCAAGGACAAGAGCAGGAAAAGAAAATTGTCGTTCTGCTTCCTTCGATAGTGAAATATTGTTCAGTCTTGAGAACTGGTTCTGCCTTGGCATTATTCTACTGGTACAGCCATCAGGATTTATATAGTATCTGTAGGGAGGGATTATCAGTTTATCACTGAAAGCAAAATAGAATAAGTTGGACTTTCAACACTAGAAAGTTTTCACAGTTCAGAGGTCTAGTGAAGGATCCCAATTTAGCTGTATTGGAAAGAAATACCATTGATTTCTTCAGTTTTATTTGTTATATTCATATTCCTTACTACTCTCTAATGCCATGATAGCTCTTTCTGTTATGAATTTAGGTCTTTCTCTAGACCTCACACTTGTAAATACTGTTTAAAGACTTAGCCCATTTTGCCTCCACAGATCAATTGATAACCTTTCTGGTTAATCCTACTTTGAAACAAAGCACTTTTTGTTTCTTTTGATAATCAATTATCTGGGCTGTCACACAGCCAATAAAATTGATATTTCACATCATTTTAACAGAGCTCCAGTTCTGCGTAAAATGTGATTTACTAAAATGTATCACTGGCAACGTTTTTTTTCTTTTCATAATTCATTGTAAATTGCTTTGAATGGCAGCCTCTTTAGTTGGTGCAATAATAGTAGTGAGATATCCCAGGGGTCCATTTTTTGCCCCTATATTGTTTATATAATATAAGAATACGGGGCATGCAAAATCCGCCACTAACGCAGAAAGTGAAAGAGTAGCACATAGCAAATGATGAAAAACGACGACTAATTCAGATGGCTTTGGAATAATAAATGAAAAGGCTGCTTAGTACAAGCCAATATAAAACTATAGATCAGACTGTAACAAACTAAAATAGAGTATGTTTTAAGTGGAATAGTCGTTCAAAGAGTTACAGTAGGAGCAATTGCAGAAAAATTACTGCAGCTGTCACCCTTATTGTCTGCCTCCAGTTTAAAAAAAAAAAAAAGAGGGACATTTCAATGAAAGGAAGTCGAACTACTATTATTGGAACACTGCAGAATCAGCAGGTTCAACCTTTGGCGTGGGGCACCTTGCATAGCTCAGAAGTGACAGATGTAGAGTATTCAGAAGCAGTGATTGATGGTATCATAGGGCCAAGCTTCTCCTGGCCCCAAAGCATATGCTGCCACACTCAGTCCTCAGCAAAGAGGTTTACTCTCTTAACAGAGCAACAGAGGGTCCTGTGGCACCTTTAAGACTAACAGAAATATTGGGAGCATAAGCTTTCGTGGGTAAGAACCTCACTTCTTCAGATACAAGTCTCTTAACATAGGTTAACAAATATGCAGAAAATAGTCTGAACTCTGTCCTTGGCCCCAGGCTTCAGGCCACCCCTCCCAGAGATCTCTGGCAATCAGCTGTACTCTCTTCCTGGAGCAGCAACCACAGGGCTACTTCCCTGAGACTCTGGCTCATTGCACCAGGGACCCACCACAGGAGCTAACTCCATGTCAGTGTGGATTTCCCTCCCAGGGCTCAGCCTATCTTAGTGTTTCCTCCCTCCAGCTGCCTGGTGTAGCCCAGCCCTCTTTAATTAGTTGGATTGGGCTCACCTGCTCCAATTCAGGGGAGCTGGGCTTAGTCTATCCAGTGGGGTTTTGGAGAAAGTCTAGCTCTAGCCTTCAACTGCTGTGACTGTCACCCTGATGTTGAATGGGGACATCCTTCTTGTTAAAAACTCAGGCATAATCAAGTCTATGGTGAGATCCTTTGAATACGATATTTGCTGTATGCATTGGCTTTACACTACTAGAGCTGAGTGGAATATTTCCACTGAAAAACATTTTTATTAGAAAAAGAAGAAAAATCTGTGAAACTGTTCTTGGAACTGTTTTCCATTTTCTGACCCGGAAAGAGAGGGTGATTCAGTGGTTAGAGTGCTAGCCTATGATATTAACTGTGATATTAATAATATAATAGTTTTATGCTGACCAAAAAGCAGAAACAAGAATTCTAATTCTGAAAAGCTCCCTTCTGAGGAAGGCAGAATCTGAAATTAATAAAAACTCAGTATGTAAGTTCAGGTGAAAACTTAAAAGTCAGGTACCTCATAAGGAATGAAGAGGAGAGGGCTGCTGAGGAGCACATGGTTAGTGTGAGAACCAAAGGGAACCTATCCAGGTTGCTAAGTCTCTTCCAGCACAAGAGGATTCACAAGCCCCCATGGAGATCACCAGATGTGACTGTCAACCAGATAGATCATGTGAGAGATTGGCATCTCCTTTGAGAGATATCAGAGTCGGCAGTGAAGTGGATGTTGGCTCAGATCATTATCTTTTAGTTACAACATTACAACTCAGATTTAAAAAGATCCCAAAGGCAGACAAAAAGAGTATTATAGCAATAGAGCAGTTCCAGGACAAAGAAAAGCAGATCAGATTCCAAACTGCCATTTAGCAGCCTTTCCAGTGTTTTACAGGACCAGGCTAATGAAAGTCTGGAAGAAGACTCTAGTCTCTTTAGCAGAGGAAGTAGTGGGCCAACAAAGAGGGCAGAACAAAGATGACTGGATTACATCTGGACCATGGGCAGCGATTGGTGAAAGGAGAGATCTCAAGGCAAAAAAGGAACAATTCAAGACACAGGCAACACTTTCAGAGGTAGATGTAAGATATAGAGAAAAAGGACAAAGAAATACAGAAGAGATACAGGCAAGATAGAAATCCCAGGGTTCAAAGAGAAGGCTGCTGTTGCAGAAGCAGTAGCACAAATTGGAGCCTTCAAGCAACTCTACAGAATAGTGAAAGACCTCTCAGGAAGAACCAGACTGTCACAGGTGATGCCCTCAGGAACTATGTGGAGGTCTCAACTGGCTCTAGGTAGCTGGAACTGGGTTGGTTCTCTGCCACCATGTATCACTAGACTCCACAGGACTGGCACTCCCCAATCATATGCTAGGTCTCACAATAGCTCGAAGTCCCCCTTTGTGTAGGTAGTGGGAGCCCAGGCTGTGCAGCTCCTCTCCTAGCTACAAACTCAAACAATCCAAAAATGAAACCAAAACTATTCCCTTTGTCTCTGAGGAAGCCTGTTCCCTCCCATTGAAGGACTGAGCAGTCCTGGTTCCTCACTGGCCCAGCAAAGGGTCTTTATAAATCACTCCATCCAAAGCTCCTCATTGGCTTTTCTAGGAGTTTCCAGTCTATTCTGCCCCTGACCCTGACCCAGACCCTAAGCAGGCTGAGAAATTATATCTGGAGGTTCTGGAGCCATGGTTGCTATAGTCCTGGAGGAGGACCCCTATAGGCTAAGTTCTGAGTTCCAGGAGCTATCAGACTCCAAAGGGGAATACACAAAGGAACATACAACCTACTGCATTCACTTTGGTCTTTATAGCTGTGATTTCAGCTTGTCCCACCTCAAGTTCTCTCTCACAAGAGGTCCCTGAACAAATTTGGCAGAAAACACATCTCACCCTGACAACCTGGTCCAGTCTCCTCAAAGTCATGAAGTTCTAGCCTGTGATTAGCTTTGAAAATTCTGCTTTAACCAGCACTTTCCTTCAACTGTCTATTGCTGTAACCACAGATGATATGGGCCTCAAAAACATCAAAAGAGTGAAAAAACATGAGGCAAGTCTTGGGGAAGTTGTCCTGTCTACACCTCTGGAATTAATAGCCAAATTATATCAAATGGCCTCAGCAGCTGCTATAGGCTTCAGCAATCCATAAAAATAATTAATTACCTAATAAATCATTCACCCACTGTTCTCACACACGTCCTTTCTCTAGTTCTCAAAATACATTCAAATAGATCTCATAACAGCTGTCAGCATAGTTCTTTCAGAAACAAAAACTAAGGGACTGGTTAACTGGGTAAAGGTGTTCATGGCCTTTACTGTGTGAGAGTTCACAACTTGTTTTCCATCTCAAAGCAGAAAGTTTGCTTTGCAACTTCAATATAAAATCCATTTTAAACAGAGACAGTTTACGTTTATACTGTTGTGTTCTCATATGGGCTGTTTCTCCCACATCAGTACAGAGTTAGTGCTGCTCTGTGTCACTGGCAGTTCCTTGCTACTGATAGTGATTAAAAGGCACCTCCTAAGGATGACCTGTGTGTTTATTTCCATCTTCTCCAGACTTACAGAATGGCAGATACTAGTTCTGGCTTGTACATTTTGGCTCACAGTGTAGATCAGGGTAGGCAACCTATGGCACACGTGCCGAAGGTGGCACGCAAGCTGATTTTCAGTGGCTGCCTGGGTCCTGGCCACTGGTCTGAAGGGCTCTTAATTTTAAATGAAGCTTCTCAAACATTTTAAAAATCTTATTTACTTTACATACAACAATAGTTTAGTTATATATTATAGACTTATAGAAAGAGACCTTCTAAAAACATTAAAATGTATTACTGGCACATGAAACCTTAAATAAATGAAGACTCGGCACACCCCTTCTGAAAGGTTGCCAACCCCTGGTGTAGATAGTGTTTCAGCTGGTGTCATGCTAGCTTCATAGGATTCAGATTTGACAATCAAGTGGATTGTTTTTCTGATACATTATAATAAAGTTATTTTGGGAGATGAATATTTCCTTAAGACCGAATTGTGCCTGGCTGTTCCAGATATAGGCAAGACAGGGAGGGTGCAAGAAACTCACTCTCTTGCATTCCTCTGCAATAATTGGCAGTCCCTTTCCCCCCTAGAGTACAGAGACTTGTCTCTGAATGGACAAATGAGCTGTTTCCATGATCATTTGGCTGTCTTGGTCTCTGTTATTGGCCCAGGATGCCTGCCAATAGGACCACATTAAATTAGCTCTAGCACAATCAGTAAAGTAAGAAAATCCAGTATTTTATAGTGCAAAGAATGTGCAGAGGGGGGAGGCAGGATGAAAACACTAAAGGGAAAGTATGGAAATCAAAGGGCTCAGAGATAGAGCAGAGGTGTCACTCAGCTGTTTGTGTCACCATTTCCATCACTACACTCTCTGCGGTTATCACGAGTGGACCTTCTGATATGGTGGCTGATCTTGCAGCCAGTGATCTATTGTTGTGGCCAGTTCCATTCTATCGTGGTCCCTCCCCCATACCAAATCTCATGTTTAAACCAAAATAACATCTAAAGACATGAAAAAGGGCGAATAAAAGTAGAAGAAAAATACAATTTGCAGTAAAATAAGCAAGAACACATGGAGGCAGCTAGTTCCATCCCAGTCACCAAAGACAGAGAACACCATGTAAGTTTAGATCTAGGGTGCTCACGCAGTCCCCTAGAGTTAACTTATTTTTGCGCAGGCTCTTATAGGGTACGCAACTGCCACCTAGCGGTTACTTCCAATAGTTATTTATTTTCAGTGGAACTCTCTTCTTATCATGTTCTCCTTAGTATTATTCAAGTTTATCGTGTCTTCCATGAGATTTGTTATTTTTTAAAATAAATCCTAGCCACTGTTAGCTCTAGCCAATACTGCCATAATTAAGTGTCAAGAAAAGTATCTTCACCATACACGGATTCTTCTCTTGATACCAGTGTAACAACTGTTATTGTTAACTGAAGTTATTTGTAATTCTCCCCTCAATATTTGTAACACTTATAATATCTTCTCACTTTCTTCTGTCCTATAGAACATTTCTAGTTAGTCCTAATATAGAGTATTTCTAGTTAGATGATTCTCAAACTGTTACAAACATTACTCTGAGAAGTTTGTGAAGAAAAGAAAGATGCACTTTATATCATATCGCTTTGACTAAGATGTCTTTCCTGAATTTTTGTTTTAGGATACATTGAAGAATCTTGTGTAATTCCTTGTCCATTTGATTGCAAGCTAAGTGACTGGTCTAGTTGGGCCACTTGTAGTTCTTCTTGTGGAACTGGAATGAAAATTCGATCCAAGTGGCTTAAAGAAAAGCCTTACAATGGAGGTCGTCCATGCCCAACACTGGATCTGAAGAATCAGGTGAGGTGTATCAAGTAGCCAATAAAATATTATCAAATATGTTTGCTTTGATCAGTGTAGTGTAAAGAGCCATTAAATAAGTACTGTTCTCAACCAAATAGCTTATGGATAGAGTTTATGGTTTCTATAAAGTAGTTACTGAGGTAGCTCCTCAAATTTCATTTTGATATCCTTCGAAGAAAAACTCCAAAGTATGATTTAAAAAAAATCTTCCATGCCTTAAGTTAATGTTTTTGATCATGTCTGACTTGATCATTTAAAAAATTGGTCTTCTTTAATTGTTTTTAAGTATTTCAAAAGATAACATTTTTTTGCTAATTAAATCTTACTGGTTAGAGTTGTGCAAACTATTACTATTTATTTTTTAAAGGTACTATAAAGTTACTATGAGACAATTACAAGATAATTTTCAGGAATGTGCACTAATGCATGTAAGTATAACACTAAACTATTTCGGATGGAAAATTAGGAGGAAAACATTTCTTCAGATAATATGGTAATTTAATACAGTGAAAGGAGATTGTCTATTAAAGCTGACATCATAATATATAAGTAATACATCTCTTATTTTTTATTTGTTTCCAAAGAGAACCACAACAAAATCATTCAGTATCACTATAAATTCTCCCTTTATTTTCATGTCAGGTATTTGTAAATGTTCACCTTTACTCTATCTCACCCCTGGAGGCAGCCATCTAATTAAGAAGGCAAGGTTAATACAAATCTCTTGTAAGAGGTGCCTTTGCTGTCCTTTAGTTTACTATAATTGTGTACTGTCAAATACAGTACCTGACATAATTCCCTGGAATTTCACACTCTTGAGCCCATCATATCCAACACAAATTCAGATCCCGATTTGCACGCTGTACCCCTCTAAAGAGCAAGGAGAAGCACATCCTGGCACATTTCTGCACTAGGGGTTAGATGTGTCTCTGGCAGCGGCATGGTGGATCTATACAGAGTGCATATACAATGGACCACACACCTGTGTGGGTGGAGAAGAGCGACAAACCACATCCATTACTCCTGTCCATATCCAGGCCCTGTAATAGCATTCCTAGGCCATTTGTCTGGGGTATCCCCATTTGCATGTGACTGAGAATTCTGCCCCAACTGCCGCTGTTGTTGTTATTTTATTATTTGTATCACAGCAGAACCCTCAGAGCCCCAGTTGTGGACCAGGACCCCATTGTGCTGGCTGCTGTACAAACACAGAACAAAAAGACAGTCCCTGTCCCAAAGAGCTTAGAAGTTAAATACATATGTTGCACCAGCAAATTGCTATTTACTCATTCGTTGTAAGGCCAAGATTTACCTTTTAAATATTAGAGTTTAAATTCATTTTAATTGTAAATCAGGTTCATAGGATTTCATTGTCTTCATTTTTCACTCTGAAAGTCATCTTTGTAACCTCACTTTGGGCCAAAGTTGCATTCAGTAGCGCCCATTGAAGTGAATGGAAGGCACACACAAATCTTCACCTCACTGAAAATATTACTGAGTGTTACTAAAATACAGTATTGTTTAAAGCTGTAATGAATGGAAATGCCCTGTACTGTTAATCTGCATCTGTTTAATATCCAAGAATGGCGTTATAGGAAAAAATACCATGACTGAATTATTACCCTTAAAAAAGTCAACATTTTAGAAACAGCTACCTAAATAATGTTATATGTGGAAACAAGACTAATAGTGTTTTCATAACTATTTTGATTGATTTTACACACTTGTACCCTAAATCAAATTGGTAAAGTATTATTTAAAGTTTTTCCTTCTCTCATATCTCAGTAGGTGCAGTCTGTCAAAATTAATTGGCAAAGGGACAAAAACACATATATGTGATGGAACTTTGCAATAATGTTGTTTGTTTAGGTCTTTCTTTATCTAATACCCTGCAGGTCCCACAGCTAGAGGAACCACTCATTTAAATTGCAACTGTGGCCGCAGTTTTGAAAGCCTGGATTCGAAGTGGCTTAATGTTATTCACAATTTATCCTTTTCTCCTTCTAGATATAGACAACCTTTTAAATCTTTTTATTGCTTTCTATACATTGAAAAAGAAAGGTGGCAGTCTAACAGTAGTGATAGGTTCTCAGGAAATATAATATGAGAATGCAGGTAAGGTTCATTATATCCATACCTCAGTGCTTTCCCTTAAAGAGCAGGCAGATCACCAAAGAAGCAAAATGTTATCCTACAGTAACTCATACTGCGACAATAAGCTCCTTTCATAATGAAAAGATATGAACTCTTGCCACCCAAAGATACAGTAGATGATGTCTATTAAAAATAAATATATTTTTATAAAGTTTTCCCTGTCCTTGCCTATTAGATTATCTAATTTCAACCCCCTTTTAGAAGGCATTAAAGGAAAGAAACAGTCAAAAGTTGAGAATTATTGACTTTGGAGGATTCACTGGTGTATAATCCTTGCCAAGAAACATGACTGTTCGTGATCTAAATGGAGTTGAGCTTTTTTGCCTCCTTATCTAGGCATATGAGATGTGATCTATAGCCCTTTGGGTTCACTAGAAAGACTCCCACTGACTTCTCTGTGCGTTGGAATAGGCCTATGAATGAAAGGTTCTAATGTCAGAAGAACTGCATCAAATTCTCTAGTTTTCACATGGATAATAGGCACACCTGTAAGGTGGCATGAGGTTAGGTTTCTATCTGTGATGATCATGATTAGTCCCAAAATAGGATTTGTATTTCCCAACTGATGGTAGGGAAGACCATTTGGATTTCATACATTCACAAATTTTAAGGCCAGAAGGGACCATTGTGATCATTTAGTTTGATCTTATTTATAATGCTAGCTGTAGAACTTCACCCAGTAATTCCTGAATCAAGTCAAATAACTTGCGATGAGCTGGAGCATAACTTTTAGAAACACATCAAGGATGAAATCCTGGTCCCATTGAAGTCATTGACTTCAATGGAGCCAGGATTTAACCTCTAATCTTGATTTAATGACTGTAAAATCTGAAGAAGCCATCTCATCCCTAAGAAAGTTACTCCAATGTTCTAATCTAGATTTGTCAAACTTCAGTTTCCAGTCATTGGCTCTTGTTATACCTTTGTCTGCTAAATTAAAGAGGCCACTACACAGAAATTTTCTCCCTATGTAAAAAGAAGAACAGGAGTACTTGTGGCACCTTAGAGACTAACAAATTTACTCTGTTACTCTGAAACTTCTCCCTATGTAGAAACTTTCACTGTGATCAAGACAACTCTTAACCCTTCTTTTATATTAGGTATATAGATTAAACATTTTTAATCATTAGATCATTCTTGTAACCCTTTTCCAAACTCTTTCCAATCTGTCATTTTTGAAGTGTGGGCACACGAACTATAAGCAATATTGCAGTAATGGTCTCTCTGATGCCGTGTACTTCTGTTCAATATTCTCCTGTTTATACATCCAAAGATCACAACTGTCTTAGCCACAGCATCACATTGGGTGCTCATGTTCAGTTGATTATCCACCAAGTCCTCCTTTGAGTCATTGCTTTTCAAAATCAAGCCCTAGAGCCGGGCACAGAATTGTAATTCATTTTGCAGAGGTTTTTCGCTTTTCAAAATTTGGTTTAATTCAGATATTCCAAAATACCAAAATTATCTGAGGAATGGAATGGGAGCCCAAGCTACCGAGCAGTCTTGAGCCTGGAAACGCTGGCTTCCTAGAAGCCCACCACATGGATTGCTAAGGAGCTGGGTAGGCAAGTTGGCAGGAAACCTGCTTGGTTTTCATCATAATTTCATTGAAATTGACGTTTCCTCATAGAATGCTTCCATTTTGATGAATCAGAAAATTTTGATCAAAAAAACCCTGTCAACATGTTTGCAGTGAGCTCTATACAGTCCCTATAAATCTGATCTACATTTTCTGTTCCTAGCTTACATTTAGCTGTGTTAAAATGTATGTTGTTCAAGTGAGGCCTGTTTACCAACCAATCCAGGTCCCTCTGTAGATCTGACATGATTTTATTATTTACCACTCTACCAATTTTTTGTCATATGCAAACTTTACAAGCAATGATTTTATATTGTTTTTCAGATCACTGATAAAGATATTGAATAGTATTGGGCCAGAACAATTTCCTGTTTGACCCCTGTAGGAACACCCCTATTAGATGACGATTTCTCATTTACAATTATTTTTAGAGACCTGTTTTTCTATCTTCTACTTCTAGCCCTGAGATACTTTTATGCCTTTGTCTGCTAGTTTAAAGAGCCATCTGATAACTTCTCTCCATGTAGTTACTGATAGACTTTGATCAACTTGCCTCTTAACTTTTTCTTCATTAACCTAAATAGATTAATCTTCTTAACTGTCTTATTATAAGGAATGCTTTTCATATCATATTAAATACAAGGTTCTTATATCACTTTCTTCAGTGTCTTCCAATTTTTCAACATCATTTTAAAAGCGTACACACCCGAACTGATGTAATAGTCCAGTAATGGTGTCACTAATACTTTATACAGAGGTGATATCACCTTCCTACTCCCTGCTTGATATTCCCCTGATTTTATTCCAGAATATTTTGACCAGGTCTCTAGGCTCAGGTTTCTCATTGGAGATTGCAGAAGAAACTTGGGTTCCAAAGTTTTAGGGGAGAGGGAGGGATTTTAGCATCTGATCCCATGACATGTTTTGTGCCCCTTTAAGTTATTGGGTACCACTAAATCTTATAGGACCTGAGGAGACACTGCACCTTACAGGAAGCATTCAGCAGCTCATGATATCAGCCATTAGTCTGTGCCATAACTTCTAACCATCTGTCTGCGCCATAGTTGTTTGTTTTTTCTAAATGTGGAGACCTGTCTCATAGTAAACTAATTCTCTAATACTTATAATAAACTAATTCAGTGAAAAGTCTCTGCCTCTCATTCATGGAACCAGCTGAGAATTACAGATTTGGTGGAATGAATCAGATCCTTATGGATTTCTGCTATGATTTTGTGTTACTTTCTAATACATCTTAGATTAAAAAACAAAATCCTTGTGGGCTGTGTGTGTGAGGTATTCTAATCTAATCATTTGATCTATGCATCTTATCATTTAAATTGCTCTACATATTTCCCTGTGAAATCAGTTGATTAATTGTGGCATTTTAAAGAAATTTACAGCCAGTGTTTTAACACAAACTTATGTAATATACTGTATCACTTTGATTTTAGGACCCAAAGTGCTAGAAATTGTTTTTGCAATACCTTCAACACTAAATGGACACAGCATGTAAAAGTTCAATATCATTTTTTTATAAACAGATGATTGGATTATGGGGTTAGTTGCCAGATATTCTCTGCTATGCTGTGCATGTTAGAAGTTGCATAACATTTACATTTGTACCTTTTTGGCCCTTATTTAAATATACAACACAGCATGCAATTGCTAAGCTGTTCAATATGTAGTTCTACATGATGGAAGGTTAAATACGAGCTAGAGGGGGGTATATAGCTTGAATATTTTTATACGTTTTTGGGATTACTACAAAAATGCATCTTATTTTAAAGACTCATGAATTCTAAGGATCATCTCTTTGTTGATTGCTCAGAAGTATATTGTTGGCAAGTTGATTTTTCCTTCTGAGAACAAATAACAGCAAATATTTTATTTCCTGCATTCTTTAACATTTCTTGTGTATATTTTACTACATATTCTTTGCAGGAATTGGTAGTCTTACTAGATCCAAATATAGTAGGAAAATATTCTGGCAGTTAAAATGTATATTTTGCCTTGATTTAAAATGAACATGTTATCCTCACTGACATTTTTAAGTGTTCACTCCAGAAAAGACAATGGATACATTGGAATATGAGAAGTACAACTACCCTTACACTTTACAACAGATCTGCTTCTTCTGAAATATATCCTATACAAAAAAAGAAAAAACCTACATGAAGAAAATGTTAGTTTTGAAGCAGAGCGATCAGAAGTTTGAATATGCCAAAGTTAAGGCAGCTTGAATTTTTATATCCTCTTGTCATTCTAGAAAATGATAGAACTGTTTTTCTAAAGTTTTCAAAAAACTTTTAGAAAACATTTAGAAAAAAATGTTTTTGGGCTAACAACAAATATGCCAAATTTCAGCCCCAAAGATGAAAATATGCCAAAGTTGTCAGCTTCTGAAAGCAACCTCTAAGAGATAAAGGAATGAGCAACCTTAAATAATAGATATTACCACATCCTATTGTCTGCAGTCTTGCTCTTACTGCAGAAGTCCCTTTGATATATAACTGTCATTGTAAGAATCGTAACTATAATGGAGCAAGATGTCATGTCTTATCTCAGGTCAACATATGGAACAAGGTGCATACTTATGTATAATCAGGCATTCTCAGGAAACAATGACTTTCATGCACAATGAAGGATTTGAGAAGCAGACAGAGAGCACTGCAACATTTTCCTCTTTTTCTGCCATCATCCTGTATAGAAATCCTTATTTGCAAGACCTGGGTTAAAACCTCTTGCATGTATCTGTCTATCCACTGGTGACTAGTAGATAGATTTCATGTTTATGCTCTTAATTTTGACTGTGTCCCATGCAATTGGGGTCAATTTCAGGCTTACTCTTTTCTTCAGGTAAGTGCATGATTAGGGTCTTTAACTATGTCAAAAATATCTGTAGTAAAGCACTCACTGCAGTACAACCTGTCTGGCTTCTGCAATCAGTTCTGCTCTAACAGAAATGTAAACCAGAATTGTGCTGGTTGCACCCTTCTGCGACTCCTTTCCAAAGGCACAATTAGGTGGATCTTACATTTTTATTGGACTGGAGTTCTATGGAGCCATTTCTGTGCTTTGTAAAACTATTGTATCAATAACAATAACGTTATGCAGTTATTTATATGCTTCTTTTATCTACTATATGTAGTATATATGGACTGCGGTATACTGCTGACCAGTAAGTAAAAGAACCATCATTGATATTGATAGATTGCTACACTCAGAACCTTGTTGAGATGGGAGAAATAAAAACTGCAAGTTCTGGCTTTGCTTAACCAGGGTAAGAAACCTTGTGTTTTTTGCCACTGTCTCTGCCATTGTACTTTCTTTGATTTTCTTCATGTCAAATTCAGTTTCAGATACCTAAATCCTGCCCTTAACCTCAATTTCTCCTACAGAAAAAGAGATGTTTTTCTCTTATTTCCAAAGTAAAAAGATAGGATTATAGTACAGATAGTATTTTTTCCAATTTTAGTCATTTTTAATAATATAGAAAAAAATATTTTTGTGTTTTTTTTCTACAGCTCTGTGGAAAAAATTCTCAGTGGAAAAAAAACCTGAAAAAGCCTGTATTCCATGCAGACTTTTTTTCTAAAACTAAAATGAGTTTTTGAAGTGAATACAATCTATTTTCCATCAGGATAACCATCCACTTCCTGAGTGGAGAAAGAAAGCAAAGCCTGACATTTGTAGGCTGCCTGTTAGACTCCCCCTTCCTTTTGAAAATGTGAAAGCAAACCTACATCGAGAACCTGTTACCACCCCATCAGATTTGCCAGTTTCCATGAAGACTGCAGACTTATCCTCTGTTGGATATGTCTGTACAGTGGTCTGTGTAAGGCTCTTTAATTCCCAGCAGCCACAAATTGTGCATTCAGCTTCAATAAGCTATTTTCAAATGAAAGGATTCAAGGATATAAAGATACTTCTGAGGGAACCCAGAGTTCCCACCAAGGATTTTGCCTTTTTCATAATTCTGACTTGATTTTCATAATTCTGCAGTCTGCTTGGAAACTGGTAAATCTGATGGGGTGGTACAATGTTCTTGGTGTAGGTTTGCTTTCACATTTTCTCAAAGCAGGGAGTGTAACCGTTTTCTATTGAATAGGGGTATTGCATAGGCACATTTTCATTCATGAGAACTAATTTTCCATGCAAAATTGCCCAGCTCAGCAATTTCTTGGGAAGTACACTTGTTTCACTTTATACTATATGCAGTTTTTTTCACACTTCCCTATAATTATACCTATTAACTTTCAAGCTCTGTAGTGCCATTTAGCTGAGCATCTGAAGGGACTTTACAAACCTTAGTTATGTCTCATAACACTCATCTACCTCCCAGTAATTACTATCTTCACCTTACAAAGGACTAGACAGAGGCACAGATTGGCCCAGTGTTACACAGGGAACCAGTAGACGAGCCAGGAATAGAACCTAAGGGTACTAACTGGCAACCTCTTGCCCTACTGACCAGATTGCATTTCTCCATTTATTAAAATCACTATAATGTCTTTAATTAAATGTGCATTCCAAGAGTTTTTGTTGTTGTAAAAGGAAGTTGTATACTTAATTCTCTATATGTTGAATTGAAAATGTGCCAGTAATGGCATCTTCTGATTGAAATTCTGTGTTGGCTTTTTTGAAAGAAAAAAACCCTATATCTTTTATGACCATGCACTAGAAAATGCAGTAACAGAATAGGAAATGTACTGAGATTGTTTTATTCTGAAATGCCACTAAATAGAAAGCCAGACGTAGAAGGTCAAGTTGCCCAGTAGAAAAAGTATTATCATTTTACCTCAGGAAAAGAAGTTAAATTAGTTTGGGCAGTATTTTTAAGGAAAGAAACTTGGTTTGTGCCAAATCTCTAGTGGACAGTATGTCATGTTGCAAGACTGTGTGTCATAAATCAGTGTGACAATGGCTAAGACTGAGGCTGAACTTACTCTTGCTTGTCTTTGTATTAGGAGCAAAGGAGCACAATAGGATTGATGCCTTAGTTATTCCTTGGCAGCAGATTTAGCCTTTTTAAAGGAACGAACAGGAAAAAAAAAAAGTTTTCGAATGTTTCTTTGCAAAGTCTTTCCAGTGTAATATTCAATACCCCGTGTCTCTGTATTCTGGAGAACAAACAGTCACACTCATTCTGAAAGGTAAATATTATGTCACATAGTTAAAATCATGCTAGTCCAACTATGATTTGGACAAAAGCAAGAACGTGCCAAGTTAAAGATGCCAATTTGTCCTTAACTCACCCGTTGTAGTCTAAGTTGGTGGTACAAGACTCTGAGGACCATGGGTAACCTTTTCTGTACATATTATAACAGATGTGATAGTTTTATCTAGAAATAGGGTGAGCTAAAGAGAGCGAAAATGTATGAAGTCCTTTGCTTTGGTAAATTTAATTTAAGATTGTAGGATTTTTTTGTCTTTGTCTTTATTTTCTCATATAGTTATATATATAAAAGAACAAAAACAATTCTAGAGATTCTCTTACTGACAATGTAACCATGCTTGTGTTGTAATGGCTACAAAATAGGGGTATGTCAATTCCTTTGGATCATATTCTAAGTCAACCAGCACCTAACAGAAATTAATTATAATTCTTTGCTGTTCTGTAACACCTTCCATCCAAGGACTCCAATTTTTTTCCACATATAAATGAAATAAGCTTCACAACCGTACTAAGAGGCTGATAAATATTATCCCCACTTTATAGCTTAGGAAACTGAAGGCATGTGATGTTCCCAAGGTCTCCTGATTCTCAGGACTTTGCTTTTTTGACAATACCATCTTTCCTTTCCATTGTCAATTTTTTAAACATTGTTACATTATTTTATTTAGGTAAAAATCTTTGTTTTGACATTTATCAGGTGTTCGGTGTTTTTTGAACCACTAGGTTATCTTTGGAATGGGTCTGATTCATGCTTTCATATATTGGTGGAGAAAGTTTCACTGACCTCAAGACTTATTCTCACCAGACTTTTGCTCATGAGGCTACGAAACAAGGAGAGCAAGTTAAGTCAGAAAGAACACATCTTTATACCCATGATTGGGCTTATGTGATGTGTTTTCATTCACATTGGCAGATAAACCATCATGGATGAAATGCATGCTGTTCAGAAACAATGGAGCAGTTATTATACCCACTGGCCAGCTGCTCCTCATATTCTAACTTCAGGAACCAGCAGGAGTACTACATGCTTAGCTTATTTCAGCAAGAAGTTAGTATGAGGGATCTCAGGGCATGCTGAGGTCACATGTATCACTGCCATGACTGATCCAGTGGAGGAAGCCAGGAACTGTGATATGAGTGCTCTCTCTGTGGTAACAATATCACACAATCCTTTCATTCAGGAGAACTACTGGAGTAATGCTACATTCAGGGCCATTTGCGTCATCTCTGCCCTTGGACACTTTCACCATTGGTTAATAAGTAAGAGTTTGACCCATTCTATTTGTTCCTTTGGACAAAATACAATGTAGATACAAGGGTATTTAAAGTTCCTATTGACATTCTAGTCTATTGGTTCTGTGGACCCTGCACCAATTCAAATGAGCCAGTATAGTATCATTGTAGAGCTGAATATTGTTCAGTTAAAAGTATTGCAGTATTCAAAATGCAGTGTCTTTTTTTTTTTATGGGGGAAGAATGCAAGCTGTGAGGAAGAGGGAGTCATTTTGGTTAAAGGCACCAATCTACAGTGAGAAATAAATTCCCATGGCATATTTATGTTTAAAGTGAATATTCCTCTATATTACAAAGCATGACTTTTAATTACACTGCCTATATAAGATTTCCTATCTTTGTACAATACAGAAAAAACATGATTATGTTATCCTGTAATGAAACTTTTCTACATTAGAATATATCCTTACTCATAGTCCCATTTCTTTATAATACAGCAGGATACTGATTTTTAAAACTGGCCCACGCATACTGTAGTATTGGTATTTCCTTTTACTTATTCCAAATTTGCTAACCATCCCCTTCTTATAAAAGGAGAAACTCATAAGCGTTCATTCAGCCTTTTATTCATTTGAAAACCTCAGTTAAGATCTCTCCAGCTTTTCTCCTTTCCATGCTAAATAAACCTAGTTTTTGCAATCATTATATTATAGATATGTATGTTAGTACTTGGGCTGAGATTTGCTAGAACAGTGCAAGGGACTTAATCACATCTTTTCAACTCATTTTAATGGAAGACATGCGGCTAAATTCCCTCTACTGCTTTGAAATCTCCAATTTAAGTTCTGCCGTATGGTTCTTCTTCCCATCTTTACTGACATTAGCAAAACTGGCTGAAATACTCCATATACATAGACACATACACATATCCATGTACATGGATGAAACCATTTTTAGAGCTAAACTGTTCTAATATTTTCTATATTAATCAATGTAAACATACTCTCAGATATTTTCTGTTCACAGTTTCTCCTAAATTGCCTTAACTGGAGAATCCTTCAAATTAAGGGGCTTGTAGCCTGATCTATGGATGATGAATACAAATTCCCAGTCATCACTTTGAGAGTTAACAGGTTCTTGTCCCAAGATCAGGTCCAGTATTATTAAAATTATTATATAGTTGGGAACCCCAATGTGCACAGGTGCAACACTCACACTATAGGAACTCACTTATATTTACAAATAAATAATTTATTAATACATTTAGCAAAGTCACACACACTCTAACTCAGTAAGGTAGATAGAGATAACACAGAAAGTACATCTGAGCATCCATACTCTCTCCATCCTCTGCGGAACAACCTGAAATGTTAGCCATTATCTTCCTCATCACCCTCACCTTCCTCATCTTCCTCAGTGGCCATCGTTCTGGCCCCTCCCAAGGGCTATATCTCTCTCTCCTACTGTCCTGGGATGCCAGGGATGTCTTGGGATGCTGATGTTACCATGTCTAATGCATATTCAACAGGGGTTTTCCCCCTCTTCCTTACTTGTACTTCCTTCCCTTACCAATATTAAGGTGTCCTCCTTCTGTAGGTTAGTGTATTTATGATTTCGCCCCATTATCATATACGGCAATTCATTGCCATGTCACTCTTGCGGTCGGATGTTCCGTCCAAAACCTTCCAGAAGCTGGTGTCAGTTCATGTTTTGTGGTTGGCTGATGTCATTATGCACAAAATCCCCCCCTACACTCTACTTCCAATTCCCCAAAACTTATGAGTTACCTAAGTTTATCTATGCCAAAGTTAATAGGCCTCAAGCCTCATGCTAACTGCTGAAGCCAATGTCTTACAGGATACAAGCCTGTACGTTCCTTGCATTACTGCTGAATATAATAAAGCAGAATATAATGCAAAGCAGTGAATATAATAGAGGTAAGCTGGTCCAGTGGGCTATAGGCTAAAAATGAATCAACAGAGTTAAGCTTTGATTTAAGGAAGTTATATTTCACCTGTAATCAAGATGTTGAAGGGAGCAGATTAATAAGAGATGGAAGTGGAAAATAGTGGGGTCGTAAATGGTGAAATCATTGAAGCAGACCAATAGTTAATTGTACAAAGGCATTCCAGAGCTGGAAAGGGGAGCAGATAAAAATATGGGCAATTCTGTGGTTATATGCACTTAAATTACTGTTGGAGTTGGGAAAGCCAGTTAAGAAAGCCAGAAGAAGCCCCTAAAAAAGGAGACACAAAGGAAAGTTTATCTTACACACTTGACAGATTTTGTGCGTCTTCAGTTAGGACCAAGGAATTAGCTTTGGTTGGCTGGTTTTGTTTATCTTAAGCAAAAGGAGAGTTTGATATAAATTATCTGTACTTCCAGTGAATGGCATCCAGAGCAGAGAAGTTCTGTCTGTGTCCTACCTGTCCTCCTAACAATGTGACTCAGTACTTTCTGATACTCAGCTTGTTAACAATCAGTGAATATATATGAAATTAAGTTGCACTAGTCCAAAATAATGAGAATGAACATGAAGAAATAAATTATGCTAATTCATATACCCAACACTTAGAAATGTTACTAAAAAGTCAGGTATGCACTCATGTACAGCATCTGAATTAGTTCCATTGTTAACATAAAAATGATTAGTTTTGCCATTTCAAGTAGATAATATTGCTGTTATATTCTCTTTACATTAGTACTAATTAATACTTTTATCTTACACAGATTTATTGTGTCCATTACCCAAAAATGAATCCACTCATGCTTGTTTAGTTTGCTTTGTCTTATCCATTTATTACACAATATTATTCTCCTTCTGTGTTGTTCTTTTGATCTACTTTCCCAAGACTGCAGCATAAAATAAAGTGAAATTGAACGCTTTCTATCTCTTGATAACTCAATCTATGACTGTATAGATTGTTCCTCACTTGCCATCAACTAAGCATGCACAGTTAAGCTAGCATCTGAATATTCAACTTAGACATCTTTTTAGATGACAGTATCAGGATCATCAGCCTTAACAGGCTGCTAGACAGAGAATTGCATTATGATTTTGGAGTTGCAAGCCCAATTACAGTTTTTTGAGGGATTGACATGTCTTTCCTGTATGAAAGATGTTGATTAAGTGCATAGATTCTTCTCTATAGATGAAATTCACTCCAGTTCTAAAGATTCCGGGTACTTGGCTTCTGTGTGAGGGTATGAGTTGGGGAAGACGGGGAAGTAAAATCCACCCCTAAACTGCAGTAGAATGCAGAACTTCTTCAGAGCCCTCCCATAGTTGATATTTCAGCATTTGTGCTAGAAAAGCAGTCATGTCATCTCTGCATCAGTTGCACTCATTTATTCCCATACAGTTTGGCTGAAGTCAAGCATAACATTTCACTCAGTGGTTCTTTAGGCTTGTAACCTAACCTGAGCTGTTCTGCTGGATAATTATCATCATCCAACATAAACCACCTGTTGTATCTTATTACTTAAATGTTTTGTGAGATTAGCCTGTTCTGGCTTTTACTTCTTAGTAAAGGCAGTTACTATTTTGCCAAACAGAGTTCAGTGCCTATATGGCCTTTTATTGTTAATATAAAAGGTTACAATTTAAGGATTCACATGTTTGAAAAGGACAGATTTGGTTAATCGACACTAATTTACTGTTAGATAGCTAGATATTGGTTTGTCTTATAGATAAATATGTTGTAGGGTGTAACCACAGGTCGAGAAACTAAAGAGAAAAGTGGATTTTTATGCATTAATGAAATGTGAATGAATAGAGATCGTCTTCTATAATGATGTGTATTCTGCCTTGTCTCATTTTATGTACTGTGTACATAAATCAGCACTCTCGCATAGTCTGTTGTGATTTATTGCTCAATTAAATGTAAGTTATGAGGGCTTTTAATCATTCTATGATTTATGTTACTTGAGTCAGCTGTTTCCAGTGTTTGTGTCTTAACCATATGAGCATTATTGTATTTAGGCAGCACTTTCTTGAATCCTTTCTATTCTCCAAGAGATGTTACACAAGACAGTGTCACAGGGGTTGGAAATTGCTGTATGGAACATGACAAGAACAAGATTTATTTTCTGCATTTCAAGTCCTTAACTCCAGAAATCTGTGAACTTTCTCCCACAAGTAGGACTAGTTGAGTCTAATGAATTGTGAGCATTCTTCACATGATAGGGCCATGCCAAGCTTTATTTTATGATGGCCCAGAAAGTCATAGAGTTTAAGCCTAGAAGGGACCACCCGATCATCTGTTCTGCCCTCCTGTATATCAGGCCACCATACACTTACATATTAAAACCAACAACCAATATTAGACCAAAGTTTACAGGCCACAGGAGACTAGACTATTATGTTCCACAGACCAAGAATAAAGAACGAGGAGTACTTGTGGCACCTTAGAGACTAACAAATTTATTTGGGCATAAGCTTTCGTGGGCTAAAACCCACTTCATCAGATGCATGGAGTGGAAAATACAGTAGGAAGATATATACAGAGAACATGAAAAGATGGGAGTTGCCTTACCAACTCTAATGAGACAAATCAATAAAAGTGGGCTATTATCAGCAGGAGGGAAGATCACTTTTGTAGTGGTAATCAGGATGGCCCATTTCAAACAGTTGACAAGAAGGTGTGACTAACAGTAGGGGAGAAATTAGCATGGGGAAATAGTTTTTATTTTGTGTAATGATCCATCCACTCCCAGTCTTTATTCAGTCCTAATTTGATGAAAGCTTATGCCCAAATAAATTTGTTAGTCTCTAAGGTGCCACAAGTACTCCTGTTCATTTTGCTGATACAGACTAACATGGCTACCACTCTGAAACCAGACCGAGAATTGGAGAGACCAAGGTGCATGAATGCCTGAGGCCCCTGCAATAGAAGGGAAATGATTAAGTGAAATATACCCAGATAATCCCTGCAAGAGATACTAACTCACATACTGCAGATGAAGGCAAATCTCCCCCTGCCATGTCAAGGTCACTGCCAATCTGTCTTGGAGGAAAGTTTCTTCCTGAACCCACACCCTGAGCATGTGAGCAAGAACCAGCCAGTCAAGCACCTGAGAGAGAGAGCGTGTTCAGGGTGACCTCAGAGCCCTGGCCCACCCCATCCAATGTTATGTCTGCTTCCATGACCCTCCCTGATGCTTCAGTGGAAGAAGATATATAGGGGGGTGGAGGGTATGAGGTAAAATTCCTTCCTGGCCCCTGCCGGAGGCCAGCTAAAGCCCTGAAGCATAAATACATAAAGCCACAAATCAGAAGTGTGCCCCAGCACTGCTGCATCCTGCCCCCTGCCATCACAAGCAACCCATCATACAATTGCACTCATAAATTTCTCCCTCTCTCTCAAAACTATTGACTCCTTTCCCATACTGGGTATAATAAGCATACTGAGTCCAATACCTTAGTGCACGCTGCAAGACAGTTATGATAGTGGGTTGCAAAATAAATTTGCTATCAGGATAGAATCTCCCTAAACTAAAAATATCTACTAGATGTGTAAAGCTAATGTACGAATTCAGAATCAATGGAAATTCATTTGTGTATTAGTACTTATTAAATTACTAATTAAAGTACTAATTAAATATTTTATGGCAAATATATAATATGTTTGTTAGAGTTATGGATTAGTTCTAAAAGCAATCATGATAATACTAAAGTAGTACAATAAACTGATTTTTAGGTGCAGTTTATAAATAATGATGCAATACAAATAATGCATTTTTGCATATGTTCTAGATTCTGACCTTGAATGTTTGTGTGAACTTCACAGAGACTGACTTCTGTGGAAGCCCCACTGGGACAGAATTTAGGCCACATACTATAGTGTGATAAATATAAACTTTACATGTAGAGTGGGAACAAGTGAGCTGACTCTGGTAATTTGGTGATTTGGTGAATGCTTTATATTAACTTGTATGTACTGGAAGTAGCCTCTCCATACTTAAAGTTTCCACTACCTTCCACTGTAAAACTGTCTCCATATAATTTAAGATTGGAGCACTGGCATGGCATGAAAATTGCCATTTTTACTCTGATAGCAAAATAGAAAATTTCAGCAGTTCGAAGAAAATTTATCAAACTGTTTGTGAGTTGCATGTCATTAACTATTAGTCTGATATGAAAATTGTTGTTTGTATAACATTTGTCTCCTTCTAGCTCAAAAATTGCTCTTTATTATCTCCTCAGAATTTCCATATAGGTGAAAACTCACATGCCAGCTTCATTTGAAGAAGATTGGTTTTGATTAGCAAACTTTGTGGTTTTTCTGCAGTGGATATACTTGGGTCCCAATCCTGCTCTCCTTCAATTCAAATGGATTTATGGTTCCAATTCTGATTCCATTTATGTCACTAGAATTGGAAGTGGTGTTTGGTTTTTTTGGTTTTGCTTTTTTGGCATTGACTTCAGTAAGAACAACAATGAACATTACAGGTGAACATGTATGTGTGAACAAGATGCTCTCTTGGCTGGCTATAGCTGTTGTTTTGTGATGAAGTTTACATTTCTTTTCACTTTCTTTCATCATTGTGGTACTCCAATTTTACACCAGTGTAATTCCATTGAAATCAGAGGAGTGATACCAGCATACACTTGTTTAGTATATGGGCAGTGTAAGATTGCTGATTTCCTTATCTACTTGTTTTTGAATTTTGTAAATGATGTTATAGTTAAGTCATTGAGCAACCTTAACTGGTTTCTGGAACAACGTTTTCTTTCTGGAGTTTATTTAACTTTGTGATTTGAGCATAGGTTTAAAAATCAGCATTAAAGATCCTACAACCCATCATTGAGTTTTTCTACCAAAATGCACACAAGTGTTTCCATTAAGCATGAAAATACTTGTATTTTTTGTCATTCTATAAGAAAATTATCCCAGGCATTGTTTTACTTAACAATTGTAGATGTCTTTCAGATACTTTCTGAAAAAAATACCCATATTCTGCAGAGATTTGAATATCACCTCAAGAAAGAGTCAAGTACATAGGATTTAAGGGATGCAATTCTAACTATTGACAAAGAATAAACCATTTATTGTAGCATCTACATGGATCTCATTAATGCTGCCAACAAAAATGCATTTTCTAAGTAGTTCCGAATGACTTTATTAAATTTAGATGTAGAGTATTCTAAACTTTCATTAGTTATGGCTTAATTGAAAAAGATGAGAATTTTCATTTTTTGATCAAACAAAATTGTGTTTCAAGAACTTGACAATTACTGGTAATTATTGTGCAAACTGATATTTTCATGAGGTTTTTGAAGAGGCTAAAATTGAGTCTTATTAATAAATGAAAAAGAGTAACATTCAACTGTATATGGATTTAGCAGTAGAGTCTCTTCTAAGTAGGACTTTCAGAAGCACAAAAACCTGGTCAGTATGCAATTTTGAAAAATGTGCCCTGTTTTTGATCTGTGCATTTGGCTGGGGAAGTACTTAATGAACACATATTTATTCCTGTTATTGTATATATCACAAAGGCTCTCCAAGTTCCTACACTGAATGCTAACTTAACCGACAGAATATGATGAACAATGCTGTTGAAAGATTTCTAAGGAATAACATCACCTTATGAGCATGGAGACCCAAACCCCCAGGTGCTGAGTACCCTTCAGTCTCTTGGATTTGAATGGCAGTTTAGAGTGCTCAGCACCTCAAAAGGGGCTCTCACCATCTAGTAGGACACAGGCCTTTCAAAAGATGTAGGCATCTAGATAAAGTGGCTAGATTTCTGTAAGTGCTAGCAGCTCCCATTGTGTTGAATCTGTTGGGTGTTGAGAAGTCCTGAAAATGTGGGCCTTAATCCATAAAAGGTTTAAAAATGTCTCAGAGTAGGTCGAATCTGTTCCTTAATCTACATTCAGTAGTCTCAGAAGAAGCATCTGTGGCAGTCTGGGAATATCTATTCAAATGATTCCTTCACTATCTAAGAAGCATGATCTTTGCTGCAACTATCCAATTGTCTCATTGCAGCAAGCTGCCCTGTGTCTAAAGTATTAGCTGGGGACGAATCCTATTGCTATTCAAGTCAGAGGGAAAACTCCTATTGGCTTCAGTAGGGGAGGACCAGACCCATAATATCAATCCATGATAAAATATTGGAATAAGCAATATCCTTAATAAATTCTGTGACTGTCAGAAAGACAATGTGATACTGCTGGTGTATGATCTGGAAGTTATATAACTATAACTACAGAGAGGCAGGAGAGTACACACAACAACCGCTTTCTCAGATAACCACCCTTTGACAAACTTGCACCAATACACATAAAATTTTCAGAAAAAAAATGCAGTTAACTTTCAGGCAGCTCAGTTACTTCCCACTTTAAAAGAAGTTACTATAAAAGAACATAATAGGGTAGTTCAAAAAAACTGAAATGTTCCAAAATTTGGAAATTTGCAATTCATTATCAGTAAATTAAAGATGGACACCAAACCAAATGCAATTGAGGAAATCCAGATTTGGATTCAAATTTGTACGCTAAATTCTTATCTGGCTCTTTTAAAAAGGGCCAAACCTCAAGAATACCGAGAAAGTCCTTATCCAGATCAGGATCCACATTTATTGCTATAATTGCAATGAATTTAATTCTCATTACTATAATTTATATATTTAATAATGCCAGAATAACTGTTAAATATAGCACTTGAAGTTTGTTGCTTTAGCATTATAAAATTAATGAGTTAAAGTTTGGAAAGTGTTGTAAACATGTAATATCCTACATAAGGCTATGTAGCTGTCTTATTTGTATTAAGGGCCAGATCCTGCAAACACTTACAAGCCATAATGTTTGCTGCCTTAAGTAGTTATATTGAAGTCAGAAGTAAGTAGTACACCCAGCAGTGTTTGTGAGAATCAGGCTCTTGTTTTGAGTATAATGTTCCTAAAACATGAATCTCTGGAGGGGAAGGGGGGTCTTCTATGTCTCATTTTCCTGTGGCTAAGAGCTGGTGTCAGACAGGATTTATATTTGTGGGAATTTGTTCATAGATAAAACAAACATCAGTAAGTCAGGACTTTAGTAGTTAGAGAAGCAATAGATATGCATTAGAAAATCCATCAGAGAAATCAATTATAATTTGAGTTTGTGTAGTGGAGAGAGAATGTAAATTTTCTGTCTGTATAAACCAGGTATTAGTAGAGTAATTATCTGGTGGGCAGAAAACATAGACTTCATGGATAGTCTTGCAGGTGAGTAAAATAAAGTAAATAGTCCTTATGTTCCTGTAACATCCATTGAAGTACCATTCGTTTCTGGAGAGTGAAGTCTGAAAGATTGTGCCCCATAGTATAAAGTACATACATTGCTCATCAGTCCTGAGCTGTCAAGTTTATAAAGATGATGAAGAAACTCAATCAAGCTAAATACTTACATATAGGATATATTTAGCATATCCAGTTCAGGTATGTCTGCACTACAATTAAATACCCGCGACAGGCCCATGTCAGCTGACTCAGACTCCTGGGGCTCAGGCTATAGGCTGTTTAATTGCAGTGTAGATGTTCAGGCTTGGGCTAGAGCCTGGGCTCTGGGCTGCTCTCCCCATCAAATATTTTCATCAAAATTCATATATTCATTTTTACATAATTTGCATTCCCTCAGTGTCTCTGTGAAATCTGTAACATTTTCATTTTCAGAAATATATGAATCCTTGGTATACACTATATCCAGGTGAGAAGTTCCTAACCACAGAACTGTTGCACAGGGTTTTCTCAACCTGAAACTACACTAACTTCTATTCTCCTATCTCCAGGATTTTTCAGGAAATAAAGTGATGGGGGACACAGCTTCTCTGTCAGATAAATGATTGGTACAAACAAGAGTGTTTTTTCCTCTAAAATCTTTTTTATTGAGTCTAAAGCACACATCTAAAATAACAATAGTCTAGAGCAACCCTGATATAGTTACCCAAAATCTGAGGTGCTGTTGAGTGGTCAGTGGCAGGTTTCTGGTGGCCAGCCTTCCTCCTAGCCACCTGAGAGTTGGATCTTGGCCTCCTAGCTCATAGAAAAACATCTTCAAACTTCTCCAAATTACACATTCTGACTAATTTTTATAGGTTGCTGAAAACTAAGCTAATAACTCATAGTAAACCCTTGCACTCTAACAATTTTCCTAATATCAGCAAGCAACTCCTAGTCATAATATCAGCAAAAACTCATAATCATGAACACCCAGATCCAAGCTCAGCCATCCACACTTCTGCCCATTCTCATGATTCTTCCAATTTTAGTTTCCATTCTTATCAGCAAAACTGCAGCTGCAGTTATTTTGTATGCTTATACAAAGCTCAAATTATTTCTAACTATGTGTTGTTCTCTCTTCCAGTTAATGGTGGCTGAGTGCACAAAATGGCTCTGATATAGTCACTTCAATTTCTCTAGTAACAGAACCAGATTTCAAATATGGGATACATGAACCAATTTTGACTATACCTGGTTGTCTACACCTCTTCCCACACTTTTTGCATTTACCAAATTCACTAGTTGTGTTAGCACCCATTCGTTTTAATGAGAGAGACAGCCAAATCTCCACATACTGCTCTTAAACTTGCCCAATAATATTTTGCAAATATTTTATTGTAGATTTTAAATTATGAAATACAGATTGTTTGTATCTTATAAAGGTTTTCTGAGCCAAGAGAGAAATATTAAATATGAATTATTTGAATGCATGGCCCTAAAATTGTGTGGTTATAGCTGCCTTGCATTATTATATATGCTGTGTTTTGTAATTGAGACCTCGTATCAGGAAATCAGTTTTTAGAATTCATTGAGCAGACTTATCATTTACAGGTGTCACATATACACTGATAACACAACTGGTTGCTTAGTGTTCATTTACATGCTTGACAGATTCCTTTTGCATCTCAGAAATTTAAAAGGAAAGGAATATTCCTCACCAGATGAAATTACAGAGGAATAAAACCAGCCCACAATAAAATTCTAAGATAATAACATTCTGTTTAGAGTGAACTAGGATGAAAGTCACAAATTCTTGTACGGCGTTGCACTGCATTGTGCAAATTATCACTGCTGTTATTGTGGTCTCCCTCCATTAAGTTCCATGGAAGAAATGATGGTTTAGATATTTTTAGTTCCTGCATGACTTCGGTATCTGGACACAGTATGTAGGTACCTAGATTTCACTTCTGAAAGGGCTCCATTTAACAGAATTACCAGGTTAATATATATTACATTTGAAATGTAACAGTAAAAACTATGAGGATAATGAAAGTATTGAAAGTGAATAGCTCATTGATAATACGCTACCTGCCTATTGCTTTTTTCTTTTTAATCATTTTAAATATGTACAATAAAAATGAAGGAAAACTGTTTGATTAACTAATGGGCCTCATCCTGCTCCAACTAAATTCACTTGATTAAAACTCCCCTTAACTAACTTATATGGGAGCCAGAATGGCCTAATACATTAATATTTCATCTCCACCAAACTACCAGCTCCTTTCCTTCTTGGTATCAAAACTACGGCAGCATCAGTTCTCTGTAATCCGCACTCAGCTTTGTAGACAGCCCTCGCTGTAAAGAAGAAGACATTTTCGATCAAAAGGCAATTCCTGCAACTTTTTCTTGTTTTGTTCCCATTTTATGATAAACTGTGAAAAACAAGTTATCTTAATCATATTTAGATTGTTTTAAATCTACTTATCTCTTCACCTAGATAACTGAAGTAGCACAAACCATACCACAGTTGCTAAAGGCAAAAAATAGTTCACTTTTTCCTTTGCCAAAGATTGCACCTACAGTAGTTGCTCATTTAATTTACATTTAGTTCAAGATTTCATCAAGAACATTGTCTGTGATTCACTCTTTAATTGTGGGTTTCCAAGAAAAAGATCTCAGCATCCACAGGACAGAGTGGGTGCACTCTATTGTACTTCAGTGCTCTATTAAAGTAACTCAGGTTTACTTCTGAAAGGTATTTATGGTATTTTCAAAACCTTGAGTCTTCTCTCACATTGGTGAACCGCCACAACTTCAGTGAAGTTATTCCAATGTGAGAGGAAAATCAAGCAACCTTAAGGCCTTATAAAGCTAAGAACTGCTAGAACGTCTATGGATTTTTTTTTGTACTAATCTTGAGAGTAGGGTGGGGAATTTTGAGCTCATAAGTTTTTCATCAGAAGGTGCTGATTCATTGAAACTAAACCTTCCTGTGAAAGGGCCTTTTTAATACAACTTTCATCAGGAAGATTTCCTCAGGTCCAGGGTAGAATTTCAGGTCAAAAGAAGAGAGAAAACCCCATCCCAGCATAGCCTGTAGCCTGGTGCTTAGGCCACTCACCTGGGATATGGGAGGCCCATGAGGAACCTCAGTCTCCCACATCCCAGCTGAGTGCCCTGACTCAAAGCTATTGGGTGCTCTGGGATAGGGGTGTCTCCCTCAATCTCTCCTGCTGGAGCTGGTATAAATAATTAAATATCTGTTAGAGCAGGATCCTGAACCTGAGTCTCCCAATGTCCTGTGAGTGCCCTATAGAGGCTATAGAGTCAATCTTATGCTCTCTGTTGCCCGATGAATATTTCATTGTTTGTACAAACATGAACATCTCCAACAGGAGAGATTGAGGGAGAGAGAGGCAGAGATTAAAACTATAGCACGGTATTTCCTCTGAAGCCTGTCAGGGTGGGTGCATGATGCCTAAGGTGTATGGCTTACAGGTGACGTAAGAAGAAAATATAATTTCAAACCAAGTTTTGAAGACCATCTAAAATGTGCGTGTGTGTTTTTTAAAATAGTTTTATTTACAACACAAGTTAGTATACTGGGGTTTAAAGGTTTTACTAACAGCTATTTGAGATGACCTGCAATATTTTAATGGTACCATCCAAAATTTTTGCCAGTAAAATTTTTACACTTCACCACACCATCATGTATTTTTCTCCATCTTTCTTTCTGGTGTTTATTTTTTAAAACCAAGGTACCAAATTCCCAGTTTAATAAAAGCCAACAGGTTATATACCAAATGTTACACATGCATTCCCACAAGAAGACAGTCATTGTGTACAACCTTGTTACTCTTGAACCTTAAATTTAACACAAGCTTCAGAATCCAATTGCATTTAGCTATTAACAGCTGATATTTGGAGAGTGATTTTTCACACTTTGTAATTAGATAAAGCAATTGAAGAAATACATAAGAACGTGTAGTTCTTGTCATAAGGTCATGGACAAGGTGAAAAGAAAACAGTTTCATTATACAAAATATTGAAAAATGAATTTTACAAGACAATGCCCTTGATGTCATTGTTGAGGAAAGTTTGTGTTTAATAAAAACAGCAGATGCTACAGATCAGATGGCAAAACAGTTTAAGTTATAGAACCCTCTCTTTATTCACTAATAACTTTCTCCCTGGGGACTGTTAGATGTCAGTTCAAAGGTAATTTAAAAATATTTACAAAAATCTAGTTATTCATTCATGAGTTTGGCAAGTCTGAAAACACTGTAAAATATTATTGCCACACATTTTTCAGACAGCTCAAAAGTAGCTGAACTTTGAAGCTTGATGTGTGAATAGTATTCATTTTGGAATAGGCCTCAGCTAAACTTGGAGGGGGAAGAACCACTTAGATAACTGAATTGAAAAATAGCATTGAAGGATAGTTGCCAGACATCTGCTAAGATGCTTTAGGGCAGTGGTTCCCAAACTTTAACAACTTGTGAACCCCTTTCACTAAAATGTCAAGTCTCGCGAACCCCCTCCTAAATGAATGAATATATTCCGGGATTTTCTCCTTTACCTGAGTATAAATTATAAAAGTAGTGATCTTGGAAATATAAAATTTGTTTTTATGACATGCTTATTACACACTATTTATTATTCGTTATTATTCATCATTATAGTATTTTATTACATTATGAAAACGGAAACACTCTTCCAAGATCTCACTTTCCTTTCGTAGCTTGTATCACTTTGAATAAGCCTGTTATATGACAAGGCTCCTATGTTTCATCAAGGAGTATCAGATGTGAAACAGCATGAAGGTATTTAAGAAGACAACTTGAAGAGTTCCTCCTACACAAGCATTCAGGTCTTGAGCAGTCCAGGCAAACAATGCATGTTACAACAAAGCTTAAACTTATTGTTTTTAAAATTATTATGAAGAACACTAGCTGCCTATTTAATTTTAAAAACAAAAAAATATCCACTTCCCTTTCCATTTCTTTATAAGGAGTCTTGAAGTTTAAATCTCAATATGATAGATATGCTTGCTTTGATCTGCTTAGCTCTTAGAAGTCCAGGGGCTCTGGGCTGCTGGCCCTATGGGGCGCCAATGGATAGCTCTGTCCGCCATTAGGGAATTTTTTCCCGAGAACCCCCTGTAACATTTCGTGAACCCCCAGGGTTCACGAACCCCAGTTTAGGAACCACTGCTTTAGGGGGAGTGACCTTTGACCTTCTCCCTGTCCATGAAAGGAAACCAGAATAAAAGATTTGGGAAACTGTGCAGGTCTCTGTCCACAGAACAAGTACAGTATGGGCAGCATCAGAGCAAGCTTCTCTGCATTGCCTCACCAACGTTCTGGTGCCACCACCTTTGGCCTGAGGTGATAGTTCAGTCTCCATCATACTCATATTCAATCCTGGGCCTCCTTGCTGAGATTCCCAACAAAAAGGCCAGCTAGCGTATGTGGTGGGGCTTTCTAAGAGTTGGACTGACCCACAGACTCTCACCCCCAGTTTATTTCACATAAGCCACCTAAGGAAGGGCCTTACTGTAGTTAAAGCATTTCAAATTGGCTGCCAAGTTTGAAATTGGAGAGATGGTGACATAGGGCTGTGGTTTTTAGGTCTTAGTTGTGCTGCATAAGAAATGTGTTTTTTATTTCTTCCTTTAAAGATACTTAGAGCAGTTATAGCTCTTCTATTCCCTTAACTGTAAATGAATACATAAAAAAATAGGGTTATTGTATAGCACTGAGCTGAGAAAACCTAGTTCATAGGCATATGAGTAGAATTTACAAAGGAGGAATCCATAAGCTATATAGATAGATAGATAGATAAACTCAATGAAATAACTAATGCTCTAGTAATACTTTGCACTCCAACAGAACCTTCCATCAAAGGCTTTCAAGATGCTTACACAATACATTGGAGTCCCTACTGAGGCAAGACTTTCAGTGAAGCTAATGAGTATTTGGACTGAGTAAGGACTGGAGATTTGGGACCAGTGTTTGTATAGTACTTTAAAAATGTACAGTGTAATATAAGTACTGGATGGTGATTATAGATTTTTATTGTTACTAAAAGAGACAATTGTTCTGGCCCAGTATAAAGTCTGTGAATGTCCAAATCCCTTGAACAGCTGTGTTCTATTTTTCTTTTTAATTTGTGGCTACTTATATTCTTCATGACTGTTTTAGAATATATGGAGATATACTTATCTCATAGAGCTGGAAGGGACCCTGAAAGGTCATCGAGTCCAGCCCCCTGCCTTCACTAGCAGGACCAAGTACTGATTTTGCCCCAGATCCCTAGGTAGCCCCCTCAAGGATTGAACTCACAACCCTGGGTTTAGCAGGCCAATGCTCAAATTCACTTATATTCTTCATGACAATTTTTCTGCACAGGAACTTTTACCAATTATTCAATACGTTATCCAGTTACATTTTTACTTGTCATTCAACCACAGCATAACACAGAATATGATAATAGGCTAAATTATGTTTAAACAATTGCAGATGCAGCTATTTTATGTCGTATTGTGATTTGAAAAATTGATTCTTTGATTTTTCTTGATTGCACTGCAAACACACCTTCATTTTGAGTACTGGAAGGTAGAGTAGGACAAATAGATCAAAAGAGTAGCTGCTAAGATTATTCTTATTGGTATTACAGTAATGCCTAAAAACCTGCATTATGCTAGATGCTCCACAGACACACATGAAGACACATTTCCTACCCAAAAAAGATAATCTACTTATACTGAAATAAATACAACAAAGGAAGGTAACAAACAATAGGAACTAGTTGGGGAGGGAAGACAATGGCAACAGTAATATCATATGGTTATGTAGGCTTACAATGTGCGTGACATGATGGTTACAAATCATTTAGCAGTTGCTTTTTTAAACAAGTCAATAATACCAGCTATTGCCAAATGTCACACAACCCAGACATGGGTTGACTGATTTTGGTTGACTGTGGGCATTACAGCAGAAATGAATCTTGAGAAAGCAGTGAAAGCTGGACAAGGCGGTAGTCTTACATCTTATTTCCAGGGAGGTGTTCAATGTGTCTGAAAGAAAATGTTGGTACACTTGTGAGAAAAGTGGAGAAATGCACGTTCAAGGTAAAAACAACAAGGAGTCTGGTGGCACCTTAAAGACTAACAGATTTATTTGGGCATAAGCTTTTGTGGGTAAAAACCTCACTTCTTCAGATGCATGTTCAAGGTAGGCATCATTGGCAGAGTGAAGGAGGCAGAGGAGGTGTCAGACAGAAAGTGGCTGAAATAGGGTTTTGGATGGAAGGGGATAGGTCAGGAATGAGAGAGAGATTTGCTAGTCATCAGCCTCAAGCTTTTAGTTGAAGCCATGTGAGAGGCTGCAATTGAACCATACACAAAGGGCAAAGAAAGTGAAAGAGAAGCCATGACAGAGTGCTGTGGAAACTTCCTGGGGAATGCGATAAGAAAGGAGGGGGGGACCCATTGAAAGAGATGCTAAGGAAATGGCTACAACTTGTGCTTTTATATTCTTTCATTGGTGCAGTACAATGTGATACAGTGTGGAATATATGGTCTTTGACGCAGGGATTATCTTTCTGTCCTATGTTTATAGAATGTCTGATACAAAGTGGTCCTGGTCCTTGACTATGGCTTTTGGCACTATGATAATACAAATAAATTAATAATTTGATCGTACTGGAATGAGCTCTGTGTGTGTGTGTGTACATATATACACAGAGCGCATTCCAGTATGATCAAATATATATATATATATATATATGTATATATATATATACACACATACACGCACACACACACACACACAGTTCCTCTTTTTATCCTGGTGTCTTTAAATGTTTTTTGTTTTTTGTTACTAAATTTCATAAGTACTAAGCAAATATTACCATTCTGGATTTTTGTATTGTTTTAACATTTGTCCCATTTAATAATGTTCCTATGTTTCATTTGATGACCCAGAGCTCATTCTAGACCAAACAAACCTACAACTGTAAGATATGACCAATACTCTCACTCTCCCATATAGCTGTGTCTGCTGTAAGTCACAATCAGGTATGGGCTGGCTGATTTGCATGGATTAGTTAATATGCAAATAACAGAGAGGTGGACAGCGGTATTGTGCTATGATCTGGTACAGAGGCTCTTCATTATTATGCAGGAAGGAACATTTTCGTAATCACAAAAGGTGCCTTTGAAAATCTCTCCTAGAATTAGGCTTGGCTGAATTTGATTTTTTTATTTCTTTTTATAATGATGAATAATATTGATGTTTATTTTTAAGTATTTTTTAAACATTATCAATTTACATTTTCACGGTTCCTGGAAATTCTGGGAGGGTGTCAGACAATAATTATTTAATGACAATAGACACGGAGATTCAAAAAGTCAAAGCTTTATAACTGTTAAAACACAAATTTTCAACATCATATGTTAAAATATACAAAGTAAATATCCTTAAATCAAACTCTCAGAAGTTCTTAAGTAACATTTTTCTTACTTTGCCTGGCTGGAAATTGAGGATATGTCTACACAGGGATGAAAACCCCACAGTTGGCTAAGTTCAGCTGACTTGGGTTCACGCGGCTCCACTCTGGGGATCAAAAATTGCTGTGTAGACATGCGATGGTGGGGGATCCCTGAATGTCTACACAGCAGTTTTTAGCTCTGCAGCTTGAGCCCGCAAGCCTGAGTCAGCTGATCTGTGCTGTGCCACAGACCTTTTATTCCAGTGTAGATGTACCTTCAGATTATTATTTGTAAAAATATGTTTTCATTGGTTTGTGTGTATACAGTGAAATAGACATTTACCGACATTTATTAATAAAAATGGAATCCTTCAAAGCTAGAAGTTATGGTACTGTCATAGGAACCAGTTGTTGTAGGCGAGCAGTCACCACTGTTGGAATAGTAGTTTAAAGAACAATGCTATATCAAGTCATACTGTAGCTACTATATGCCTCTTTCCATGGAATGGAACTGTTCAAAGAAATAAACCAAAGAGATAATTTGGCAACAGTTTATTTTCTATATCAGTTAACTAATATTGCTTGAATTGTAATGAGACTCCTGTAAAACTACATGTTTTAATATGCCAAATGAATTATGAGTGTCATTGGATTTTTAATGTTCAGATACTTAGTATCCCATAAAAGTAGCTTCCATTAAATATACAGTATTGCTATTATGGCAATATTGGAGATGTAACTGCCTTTTCTGTTTGAAAAGAAGAAACAGGACCCCTGACATTTTCAGTGAATTAAACAGTGTTTTAAACCTCCTGTGTTCAACAGACTTTAAAATTTCAAAGAGCTGATTTTAAGTCTTTAATGAATAAGCTTCAGGAACTTTAATAAAAAAAAAGGCTACTGTAAATAAATCAGAGCTCATAGATTGGAAATCATTAAAGTAGTAGGTCAATAAGTGCAGTAAAAATACAGTAAAAATGTGTACCAGAAAACAAATTAAAACACTAGATATCAGAAAATAATCAGAGAAGCATAACTGTGGTATATATGGCACCCTATGGATATTTGTTCTGATCATTGTTCTAATGGTACTAAAACTTAAAGATCTGATTCTGTACTATCAGACACCAGTGAAAATAGTGTTTCCATCAAAACTAATGGAATTTAAGTGGTAGGAAAACAATATAAGTGAGAGCAGGAGCTGGCTCTATACATTTGGCAAACAAACAGCACTATCAGAATATGTATCAGAGGAGTAGCCGTGTTAGTCTGAATCTGTAAAAAGCAACAGAGGGTCCTGTGGCACCTTTGAGACTAACAGAAGTATTGGGAGCATAAGCTTTCGTGGGTAAGAACCTCACTTCTTCAGATGCATGGAGTGAAAATTACAGATGCGGGCATTACAGACACAGTATTTATGCCTGCTAATTTTCACTCCATGCATCTGAAGAAGTAGGGTTTTTTACCCATGAAAGCTTATGCCCAAATAAATCTTATCTGTACTACAAGTTTTATTTAAAGCGATAAGTAAAATTACAATTTCCCATGCATTTAGAAATTCTACAAAACCACAAATGACTAATACTGCAGTCATACTCCTGTCCTCAAAGATATTCTAGGATCTTATGGATTTCCCAGTGGGTGATCATCAATAGCGGGGTGGTTCCTGATGGGGTTTCCCTTGGGGTCTTTCCACTTTAACCCAACCAGGGAACTTCTTTTATATTGTTGTTCTGACACTCTTTTGAAATGTAATGAACATTTCAGTAAAAAAGAGAATGTGTCATTCAGTGTCTTGATTATGAGATGAATAAATGAATGGTCATTCACAAAGGGATAATTTACTAATGACCAGATGAAGGGTTGAGTCATGTTTGTGGCAAAACACATTTTCATTGAGCTGGTGTTGACACCCACATGCAGACATTGTACCTGATACTGCTCCCATTGCAGTCCGTGTCCACATGCCCATTGACTTTAATGGGGAGTAGGATTGGGCCCATTGTGCTTTCCAAAAATGGGTGAGTGTGGGGAAAAGATTTGTACAGGCAGGTATAGTTTTCAGAAGCATATAACTAAAAACTTGTGCCAGTAAATTCAGTCAGTTTCTAAAGATCTCTCTTAATATACATTCTATAGGAAAACCCCAATTTAGAAAGAATTCTTATAAAAGCATCCAAACCTTTCACCTAAAATATTCCTAACATTTTCTTCTATGTTTTAAAAAGAAACTTTCAATATTGTGGCTAGGAAATCAGTGACTTACCATTGTTCTCTGCAAAATGTTAGACAATGTGAGTCATTGATGGGTCCCTCCTCCCCTTCCTGCCCAAACATAATTGTGTGGAGTCTGCAATAATCAGCTGTTCATGCATCTCTCTCCGATCATGATATATATTCTTAACTTTTACAGTAAGAACCTGTCAAAGACATAAACTGCTTTCACATTTTTTAAAATCTCTGCAGGCTAAAGCTCAAGCTGGCATGCTCGATAGATGCGAGGTAAAGATGCTCGCTAAGCAATTTTTGACAGCATTATTTATGTTTGGTCAATTTGGCAGGGCTTACAGTGGGTGCCAGTGAAAAAGCTGTCTCCTTCAGTACTATATATGAAGTCTACTCCACTTAAGGTCGTTTGTTTACAGTTACAAAACAAACACAGTCTCAGATTGCTCATTATTGATACTCTCAACCCTCACACTCATACAGTGACCGTTCAGGGGAAAGGGCTTTTGTCCTGCTCTCTCTGAAGTGGCATAGCCTACAGCACAATAATGAGGTACTGTTCATGACCACCATGTCATTTCCAGTCACTTTTAACATTTCCAGTTGCTCATAAGATTTTGATTTTTGAACCAAAGTACTTCATAGAATATTAGGGTTGGAAGAGACCTCAGGAGGTCATCTAGTCCAATCCCCTGCTCAAAGCAGGACCAACACCAACTAAATCATCACAGCCAAGGCTTTGTCAAGCCGGGCCTTAAAAACCTCTAAGGATAGAGATTTCACCACCTCCCTAAGTAACCCATTCCAGGGCTTCACCACCCTCCTAGTGAAATAGTGTTTCCTAATATCCAAACTACATCTCCCCCACTGCAACTTGAGACCATTGCTTCCTCTTCTGTCATCTGCCACCACTGAGACCACTGTAGCTCCATCCTCTTTGGAACCCCCCTTCAGGTAGTTGAAGGCTGCTATCAAATCCCCCCTCACTCTTCTCTTCTCTTCTCTTCTCTTCTCTTCTCTTCTCTTCTCTTCTCTTCTCTTCCGCAGACTAAATAACCCCAGTTCCCTCAGTCTCTCCTCGTAAGTCATATGCCCCAGCCCCCTAATCATTTTCATTGATACTGGCTGCCAACTAGACATCAAGCCATTGATCACACTACCCGTTGAGCCCGACAATCTAGACAGCTTTCTATCCACCGTACAGTCCATTCATCCAATCCATACTTCTTTAACTTGCTGGCAAGAATACTGTGGAAGACCATATCAAAAGCTTTGCTAAAGTCAAGATATATCACATCCACCGCTTTCCCCATATATACAGAGTCAATTATCTCATCATAGAAGGCAAGCAGGTTGGTCAGGCATGACTTGCCCTTGGTGAATTCATGTTGACTGTTCCTGATCACCTTTCTTTCCTCCAAGTGCTTCAAAATGGATCCCTTGAGAACCTGCTCCATGATTTTGCCAGGGACTTCAAACATATCAAAGGTCCTTAACCATGAAGACTAACTCCATGGGAAGCTTGAAGCTTCCAAAGTCATGTTGAATTCTTTGAGTAAAGTATCTTAATTTGAAGGGGTTCCTCCTGCTTCCCCCCAAACTCAAAAACAGTTTAATTTACTTTATAGAAACTTTCCAAAATAATTCACTTTTGGGCTGAAATTAAACCTGAGAAATTTCATCCTCAAAGGAAATTTTAAAGAAAGCTATGAGGGAATGAAAGTCATGATGTAGAGTGGAATGGTTCTTTCAATCTGTGATTGTTTTGCTTGGTTTGGAACTGGTGATAGGACTTACAGTCGGAATTAAACCAAGAGTTCTGCATCTCAGTTTTCAGAGACATTTTAATTTGAATATAAGAGAAAAAAACATCTTGTAGTAAGATCCATTACACACTGGAATAGTATCCTAAGGAAAGTGGTGAAAGCCCAATTGTGAGTCTTTAAAAACTAGACAACTCTACAAAGCACCTGAAACTATACTGTATTGAGCATTGGTGTAGAAGGTTGAATAAAATAATCTCATGTGAATTGTTCATTTCTAATGGCTATGATTCTAAACTCTGCATGTTGATTTCTTCCTTGATTTTATTGGTTTCTAATGTTGGGAATAATAGCAAAATGTATCATCCATTGACAAAGAGCATACCCTCCAAGGTCCACCATGTGGCCATTTGCACACAACACACAGAATGGAAAGCACTCACAGTCTGACTGTAAGAATGAGGTTAAAGAGAATACAACCCTAACAAGAAAAATAGTTGTTGTAGCAAGGGGTAGAAACCACCAACCTAATGATTGTAGACCACCCACTTGGACCAAATAAATAATACAGGAGGCCCCTAGATCCCCATGTTTCTTGAACTGACTTGGTCATTCAACTTTCCCAGGCCTTGGATCCATAGTTGACAAGCATTATACCCTTGTGAAAAGGGTTGTAGTTGCCCCACGTTGACCCCAGCCGTCTGTACCACTGGATTTCACTGTCCTGACACATCCATAATTCCCCCGCCTCCCGTTACTATATCAGAATTCAGAAACCACCTGCCACTGAACTAAATGCCAATTCATTGATACATTTCCTCTGCAAGAACTCTCATTTGAATTTCCTTGCACCTACAGAGTTACGAACCTGGAACAAAGGTTCAACACGTATAAAATACCCAACAGCAAATTGACCTCCTTGATACAGAAAAATGCAGTAAGACAAGAGTAAAAATGTTTAAGGCACTTAAATGACTTAGGGCTTATCAAGATAAGGGAAATGCGGTGGACCTAATATACCTGGATTTCAGTAAAGCGTTTGATACAGTACCCCATGAGGAACTATTGGTTAAAATGAAAAACATGGGGATCGATATGAAAATCCAGAGGTGGATAGGGAATTGGTTAATGGGGAGAATGCAGCGGGTCGTATTAAAGGGTGAATTGTCGGGTTGGAGGGAGGTTACTAGTGGAGTGCCTCAAGGTTCGGTTTTGGGACCCATCTTATTTAATCTATTTATAACTGACCTCGGGACCGATTGCAAGAGTGGGCTGATAAAGTTTGCGGATGATACGAAGGTGGGAGGAGTTGCAAACTCGGAGGAGGATAGGGATACTCTGCAGGGAGACTTGAATGAGCTTGTGAATTGGAGTATCAGAAATAGGATGAAATTTAATAGTAAAAAGTGTAAGGTGATGCACTTGGGGACGAATAATAACAATTTTAGTTACAAGATGGGGACGCATTGGTTAGAAGTAACGGAAGAGGAGAAGGACCTAGGGGTCCTTGTGGACCGCAGGATGACTATGAGTCGGCAATGTGACGTGGCGGTGAAAAAAGCCAATGCGGTCTTGGGATGTATTAGGCGAGGTATATCTAGTAGAGATAGGGAGGTCCTGCTTCCGTTGTATAAGGCGCTGGTGAGACCTCATTTGGAGTACTGTGTGCAGTTCTGGTCTCCCATGTTTAAAAAAGATGAACTCAAACTGGAACGGGTGCAGAGAAGGGCGACTAAGATGATCAGAGGAATGGAAAACCTGTCGTATGAAAAGAGATTAGAGGAGCTTGGGTTGTTTAGTCTGACAAAGCGAAGGCTGAGGGGGGATATGATTGCTATGTTTAAATATATCAGAGGGGTTAATACAAGGGAGGGAGAGGAATTATTCCAGTTTAGTACTAATGTGGACACGAGAACGAATGGATACAAACTGGCCGGGGGGAAGTTTAGGCTTGAAATTAGACGAAGGTTTCTGACCATCAGAGGGGTGAAATATTGGAACGGCCTTCCGAGGGAAACGGTGGGGGCGACGGACCTGTCTGGTTTTAAGATTAAGTTGGATGAGTTTATGGAGGGAATGGTTTAATGATAAAACATAGTAGCCAAGGAAAACCAAGCAATGGTACATGAACAGCATAATGGCCAACAAGGGTCAGGCTAGAGACTCTTGCCTATATGCTCGGGGTATTACTGATCGCCATATTTGGGGTCGGGAAGGAATTTTCCTCCAGGGTAGATTGGCTGAGCCTCTGGAGGTTTTTCGCCTTCCTCCGCAGCATGGGGCAGGGATCACTAGCAGGAGGGTCTCAGCCGATTGAAGTCACTAAAACACAGGATTGGGGACTTCAACGGTAGAGTCCAGGGAAGGGTCTTGCGGCCTGCAGCATGCAGGGGGTCAGACCAGATGATCATAATGGTCCCTTCTGACCTTAATGTCTATGAGTCTATGAGTCTATAAGATGAACAGTTGGTGTGCGGCAAGCTGGGGTGTGGACCCTGCTACTGTGCACTAAAGTTCCCCTAATGTGCTCTGATCTACTCCACTTTGAACTGGAACTAGGTCATTGCACACTAGTGAATTTTTAGTGTGTGGTAGCAGTGTCAACATGCACAATTCATGGATGGCATGCTAATGTGCTGTAGATTTACATGCCATGCACTATTAGTCTACACAAGCTCTTAGGAGCTTAAACCCCTTTGAATGTCATTGACATGTAAGCTTCTAAGTGCCAAAGTCTCTTTTGAAAATGGGATGTAGGTTTCTAAGTCACTTATGTGCTTTTGAGAATTTTAACCTAACAACTTATTAACATACATCAAACCATAACTGCTTACAACAGTAACTATACATAGAAGTTTGCTCCAGCACTATTGTCGTTAGGTGGGAGTGGCTATCAGTGCAATGACAGTACAAAATGGTTCCCATGTCTCTCCTGACCTCCTTACAACCTTTGGGCCCTTCCCAGCCCAGAGTTCCTTCATTCCACCAGCACTGAAAGACAGGAAGGATTACCAGAAAATTAATCCGCAAACAACTAAAATTTTGCTAATCATTTTCATGTTATGATGCCAGAATGTTAATGCAGGACTGGTAGAAAGGGAAAAAAAGAAAATGCACGGATACATCGATATGCAGGAAGGCATTGGGAGGGCATCAGCTATTTATTAGACTCTATCATGTCATCAGCAATATTTAAAAATGGGAAGTGTGAGGGGACAATAAGAGTGTGTACACAGGATAGTAGTAATGCCTGGGTGATGACCTGCATCTAGAGTCTAGAAAAGCCTGCCAGTTTAATCTCTTTAGGTTTATTTGTGAGAAGAATACCAGATGGTTATATAATATTGTGATGTATGATTTCAATTTTGGGGAATTAAACATTCACATTGCAAACTTCTGCTTCAGTTATAAGGAGTCAAGAAGGATTATAAGAATGGATGAAGAATGAGTTAAAAAGAATATAGAGCATTCTAGAAACTCATGTATGTCCAATTAAGGGAGAGTATTGAGTTTAATCCCAAAACACTCGATTCCATGGTTCTTTGCTGTTTCTAATCAACAGAACTGTTCTAAGCAGCAGGGCTAGCTGTAAACAAGTTAAATATGCTGCTGATGTAAAACTGAATGGAGTAATGAAAGCGCAGACACAGAGCCCCATGCTTCCTTTCCCTTCCATACAGAAGGCAGATGAGGTCTAAAGAACCCATAACTCTTGGGAAGAGGAATGGTATGCGCCTACCTTTCCTGGGTGATGGCAGAAGCCTCTGACTCTACTTCAGGGGCTCCATGGGCTTGGAAGGGTATGCATCCAATCTATGTAGCAGGCTCTGCTCAAATGGCAATGAATTTCTAACTGGCCAGATTACCACTAACGCTCCTCTGAGTCTTCTGCTGGGATAATGCGTGAGTGGAGGGGGAGGTAGTATTAGTGAGCAGACATGATTGGGTTTGTATGGCTGAGCAACAGCTAAGGGGGTTCAATGCGTTTCATGAATACCTGAAGCGTGTTAATACCAAAGAGAGAAAGCAATTATACAGTGTGGGTCCCAGGGGCATAATAGGACCAATGGGGTGGAATTAAAATGGGAAATACAGGCAGAGTATAAGAAAAAAAAAATCCTTCCTAGCCAAAAATGCCCTTTGCAGTCTAAAAGGGCGAGTATTTGAACAAGTCTGAACTATTCCTTGAATGATTTCCCAACTTCATTAGGTGCCATTTTGGGTCCTAATTCTGAAGTCATTGCTGTGTGTTGTTCCATTGAATTGAATGGGACTACATGGAGGAGAAAGCACATAGTTGAGAGTAGAAGTGTGCAATATCAGACCCATTATTTCCTTCAATATCAGGCAAATGTCTGTCCTTTTTCAATCACTATATTGTTGCCATGCAAGTAAGGTCCAACTGTACATTTGTTTAATTCCATACTGTATATGTCTGATTGTCTTCTAGGGTCTGGAATACAGATTTATTCCCAAATATCTGTTTAGGTTTCCATTAAATAGTCCATTGCCATAGAATATAGTGGCCTTCTGTCACTGTCTACTCTAGCCTCTTCTTTCTTACCACTTCCCTATTCGGGATCAGCAACTTTTATAGCTTTCTTTTAAAACTCATGATCATATGCCAGGTTGTCATGCAAATTGGGCTTCCTGAGCTCTGTTGATATTTGGTCCAGTTACTGAATCTTTTGTCTCCCCCTTAGTTGTCTACTCTAGCCTAGTTCTCTTAAAATTTCCCATGATGCTATAGCAGTGAGCTCCCCAATGGACCTGCTAGTGTGGACGAAGGACTGGTAGCCTTTAACCAGCATGTCTGTGCCCTCTGCAGCTACTCAGAGCAAGTCCTGACAACACAGTGTTCAAAATGCTGGCAGCCAATGATGCCTTGTCTACACGAGTGCTCCCACTGATGTAGCTGCCTCACTGATACTAAAGGAAGGAAATTTCAAGAAAAAATGGCAATATTTTCAAAAGCCGAGACGACCTTCTCTCATGCTGACCAATATCGTCTTGTATGTTCCCCAGTATGCTTGTCTGTCTTTTGTCTTATAGTTAGACTGTAAGCACCTTGCAGCAGAAAACGTCTTTTTGTTCCGTGCCTAGCCCAGTGGGGTCCTGGTTCACGACTGGGGCTCCTAGCGGCTATCACAATATAAATGATAATAATTGGGGCCTAAATCTCTCTGACTTTCAATAAGACTTAGATTCCTAAGTGCCTAAATCTTTACTCGAAATGTAGTGTAGAGTAAGCCAATATTTCCTGTAGTTCTCTGTCCTAGGTGCTGAAATAATTCAGTGAGTCTCTTTGCCCATGATCTCTTTCCCCATGACTGTTGTAGTGGTACTAACAACTGACTACAGGCCGGCAGAAGCAGTGGAGGCACCAGAGAGAACTACTTTAAGGTTGTCAGCATCAATACACCATTGAGGTGATGATAGCAAACATTTCCGAGTATGTGTTCCAATTTTTACAATAGTCAGGTGCCAACCTTAGTGATACCTCTGTTTTCCTTTATGCGTATTGCATAAAATCATGCAGTTCCTGTGCACTGTGCGATAAGGGGTTTTGTTTGATTGCTTTGTTTTTGCTCTGCAGGTATAGTCTCTGTGTGGTACAGAGAAGGAAAATCCCCTCTCCTTTTGTGTAGGAAATCTATACTCTGATACATTCATTGAGGCCTTTCCAGATGGCAGGACATGGCAACACACTTTTGATGCTCTTTTTGTTTAATAATGCATGCTGTATCCAAAACATCCACCCAGCTGCACAGAGGAACTATGTAAGAAGAGGGCTGCATAAATCTAATGGTTTGGAATAATTATGCTTGTTTACCTATTATAAACATACTGGGTCTGACTCTGAGCTTGTGGACCCAGTTTTATACTGGGGTGACTTCCATGGACCCATTCCAGATTCATGCTGGAAAAGAGCGGTCAGAATCAGACCTCATATTTATATTTAGAAAAGTCTCTATGATGTGCATGGGTTTCTTAAGGAGGCAAGAAGAACTGCTAGAATCAGAGCAAATTCCCAAAGTGACAAGGTCTTAGTGTAGAAATCTTTGTATCACACGGATACCAGGCATCTGGATTACTATGGACTCCCATTGTGACTTTGCCTGAGTATGTAGTGCAGGATCAGATTCTGATCTTTCTTGCATGGGTGTAAATCAGGAGAAATTTCATTGCAGCCAATGAAGTTTCATCAGTGTCAAATGTCTGTCAGTGAAATAAGAACCAGGCCTTATCCTTGATTAATTTACTTTATTGTATTTAAGGAAATCACATTGCAGCAAACTAATATTTTCCTCTTAGTTGTAATGTTTTGTATTTGTATTAGGAGTAATACTTCCATATTTGAACATAAACAGCTACAAATATCAATTTTTCTCCTGTGGTGGTGGTTGGGGGTTTTTTTCTCCTCCAGTTTATGCAGGAGAGCTGCCTTTTGGCATTTTTCCTCTCTGACAATGTTTGTTGGTATAATGGAAGGCAACAGCCTGATTATTCTATTACCCTAACTGGAAATGAGTAAAAAAAAATCTACAATAGCTGTTACTTAAATGTGATCAATCTGTCTGGGATCTAACAGGGATATTTCTCCATATGCAGTTTACATTTTGTTGTGTAAACCTGTCCCTATCTACATCCTCTCCACATCAATGTGTACCATTAGAAAAATTATATTTACAAAATGTGTCTGATACATGTATGAAAATATTGGACAGAATTCCGGTGCCACCACTTTTTTTTTTAAGAATGAAGTGACCAATTACATTTCTTGCCAATGTTTAGTGTTTGGTTACTTATCAAGTCTAAATGAAAGGGAAATGAAACACAGTGGGTCATTTCCTATGTCGGTGTATATTGAAACAGAAGGTATATTTGCGGTGAATTACACTTTGTCAGTCTAAAAGCAACTGTAGAAATGTGCGTGCTTCTGGAATTAGCACAGTGCTGTTCAGCTGCAGTGTAAGATGATTTGAGGTAAAGCTGATGAAGCTTGACTCCAACTCCTGCACAATTTATCAAAGCCTGAATGTCCAAAAATAACTTTGTGAAACAGGTGTAGTGTAATTAGGAATTTTTTAGCTGTCTTAACAATTTAAAAGAGCAAAAGAAACCATAATCTGAATAGCCATCTGACTGATGATGAATATGAAAATAATAATAATTACTCAGATGTTTTCATTTTCAGTGGTCTCTAAAAATAGAATTAATCTTCCCCACACCCAGACAAAGTAGGTAATTGTTATCCCTATTTTACAGTCAAGGAAATGAGGAGGCAGAGAGGTTATATGACTTACCCAGAACCACAGAGAGTCACTGATAGAGCTGGGATTAGAACAGATCAGTGCTGGTGCCAGATCCAGCCCTGGGCATTTTGCTGCTCTAGGCTAACTTCAGTATTGATGCCCTAGGAACCAACCCAATCCTAGCCCTTGTTTTGCTTTGAATTATTTAACATTTAGGCATTACGCTTTCTATTTGCATTGTTGTTTTACAACTCACTGTGTCGTCTTTGTGAGTGCTTTTCCTTCTCTTATCCATTTCCTTTTCTTTGCCTATTTGGTATTTTGGGGTTTAACTTTTTCTCACCCTTGTTCTGTTTTTCCTTCAAGCTGATTTCAGTATAGTGAATATTTTTCCATCTTTTCTCTCACTCAATCACACTCATTTCCCTGCCCATTGTTTTTAGTTTTTCTCCGCTTCTCTTCCCCAAACATTCCTCTCTTTTTTCACCACTCCAGACACCGTCAAAACTTTGTCATTGTCCCCATGCATACCCATTCCGTCAAGCTTCTCCCCACCTTTGGGGATGCATTAATTTTCCCTAACCTGGACCTGTGGGACCTCAGCTCTCCTGTGCTCTCTCATCTCTCCTATTCTCTCCCCCGGTGTCCTTCCTCCCTCTGGACATACATGCACAGACTCATGTGCTTACAGTGGTAGTACAATGACTCTTTTCTTTTTCTCTGCACAAAGCAGGACTAGGTGGAAGCTGTTTTGTAGCTCAGGGTATGTCTATACTGCAGTTAGACACCAATTGCTGGCCTGTGCCACCTGACTCGGGCTCAGAGGACTCTGGCTAAGGGGCTGTTTCATTGCAGTGTAGATTTCAAGGCTCGGGCTGGAGCCCAGTTTCTAGGACCCTGTGAGGTGAGAGGGTCCCAGAGTTCAGCCTGCAGCCCAAGCATGGAAGTCTACACTGCAATGAAATAGCCCCGCAGCTCGAGCCCCTGGGACCAAAGTCATCTGGTCCAAGCCAGGCGCAGGCTTCTATTTGCAGTGTAGATATATCAGAGGCATGTTGAGGAGAGAGGCAGGATGGATGGGGGCATGGTCTTGAGCCAGGGGGTGGAGTCAATACCCACAGAAGGAAAGAGAAGCAGGAGTTGCTAGTACTGACAGATGTGAAACAGAATAAAGCACTACAGTCCATTATTTACCCAAGGGCAGGGGAGCCTAAATGGAATTTGCTGATTATGCTGTCCATTATATCCACCCCAGAAGTGGGCAGAGATTGTTGGGAAGATGCAATCACCCAGTTGAAGGGAGCTGCAGCAAAGAGAGGGTTTGTTCATTTTTTAATGATTTTTTTTTCTGCTACCCTCTTCAATTCTGCACTGGCAGGCTAAATAGCAGCATGGAGAATCTATAAGATATGGTTATCACTGTTCGGTTCCAAATCCTTTCTCAGTCATCGCTTAGTGACTATAGTTAATTTAGTACCTTTTCAGATAACATAGTAGAAGAGTGTTGTCCTTTTTGTGGAATCCTGATGTGTTTCTAATCCACATGTTTAGGTTGCCCAGATACGTCATTGATGGTCCCATACAATCCATGCATGTAAATTAATCCCCTCAGTGACACTGCCTATCAAGACAATTTGCATTTTCAATAACTTTAGTTTATTTAGGCTCAATAAATTTGTTCCCCAATTAATGTTTAGTAGATAATTTTATAATTCTGCATTAGAAACATTGATTCATGGATTCAAAAATCCTAAGGCCAGAAAGGATCATTATAATCATCTCTTTTTACCTCCTGATTAGCACTGGCCATAAAATTTTGCTCAGTAATCCCTGCATCAAGCCCATAACTTTTGGCTTGGATACGGCATATCTTTTAGTAAGACACCCCATCTTGATTTAAAGACTTTGGGTGATGGAGAATCCACCTCACCCGTAGGAACTTGTGCCACTGGTTACTTGCCCTCTCTGTTAAAAATGTGTCCCTTATTTCTAATCTGAATTTGTCTAGCTTCAGCTTCCAGTCAGAGGATCTCATGTCTTTATCTGCTAGATTAAAGAGCCCTCCCCTCTACTGTCAGATATTTTCTCCCCAGGTAGGTATGTATAGATCATCATCAAGTCATCTGTTAACCTTCTCTTGGATAAAGTAGAAAGGTTGAGTGTCTTTAGTCTGTCACTGTGAGGCATGTTTTCCAGACCTTGAATCAATCTTGTAGTCCTTTTCTGGACCCTTTAAAAGAATGAATGTCATTTTTAAAAGTGCAGACACTTGAGCTGTGCACAGTATTCTAGTAATGGTGTCATGAGTGCTTTATATGGTGGTAATTACACTTCCCTACTTCTAGTTAATATTCCCGTGCTTATAAATCCAAGGGTTGTGTTAGCTCTCTTAGTGACCACATTGCGCTCATTTTCAGGTGGTTATGCATCATGACCCTGAAGCCCCTCTCACAATCACTGGTTTCCAAAATAAAGTCCCTCATCTTTGTTCCTGGATGTATGACCTAGCATTTGGCTATATAAAAATACAGGTTGTTCAAGCTTTTTTGACAAGATCAATTTCTCCTAAAACAATGTTGATTGGCATTAATTATGCTACTATCCTTTAACCCTTCACTGGTTGCATACATATCAGCCTTTCCATGATTTTGTCTGGGACAGCAATAAAATTGCAGCTATCTTTCAATATGGGACTAACTTTCAAGGAGAGTGACTGAACCGACAGTTTCTGATCCTCAAGTCTCTTTATTCTCCTTTCTCTCGGTTCTTTTAGCTCTGCCTTTTATCTTTAATTAGCACTTTTAAACTGATGATCCTCAGCTGCCTTATCTGTTAAAGCTCTAGTGACTCCCTGCTAATCACCTCTCTACTTGTCCTGATAAAATAAACTTTTGACTTTGTTTCAGTCTTCCTTAGCTAAATGTCTTGAACACTGAAGTGGTTCTCTTGGGCAAAGAGACGTACAGTTTCACTGCATCGTCTCCCTGGACTCAGTCCCAGAGCCTGTTGAAGTCAGTGGGAGTCTTTCCATTGACTCCAGTGAATTTGGATTAGGCTCCTAAAGAAGGGTATTCAAGAAGATGTCTACCTGCCTTGAGGTACAGAGCAGATTTAGGGCACTTACGGATCAGATTTTGACCTACTCCACTTCAACCTATGTAGAAAAATGCTCCATAATCCAACAGAAAGAGTAGGAAGTTCTGAGCAAAGATCCAAACAGGTGGGGAGGTGTAGGTTCCCCTCTGCAGGGTGTTGGGTAAGAAGACAGTTTACCATTACCCAGTATCTCAGGAGACAATATACGTGTGCTTTGCCATGTATTCCCTGCCAGATGCCAAGATTTATTTCTTGGTTCTAGGGAGCCTTCATTTTACTAATTGCATTTATTTGCTGGGGAACAGTTTCAAATAGGAACAGCGTTTTTTCTCTGCAGCACATAAGCCTTATATAGCATATGACTTTGGTCAATAAAATTAGGCTCTTTCATGCTTAACTCCTATTCAGCTGCAGCCACTTATATGATAACAGAACTATCCAAGAAGCCCCATTATTTGTCAGATTGTAAAAATTTTAGAACAGTCTGAGTTTGCAACAATACTTTCAAATCAATGAAAAAACCTTCATTCAGTTAGTTTATCATGAATGTGGTGTCACCCCAATAACACAGAGAGGTCTGTATTACCTATAATTACACAGAAGAAATTACTTCTGTTAATAGCATCTCTAGAGGCAGTGTTAACATCTGCCAGATTTGGAAGTAAGTCAGGTACCTCTACTACACTACCCTACAGGCTATCAAATACTCTGGTGTCTAGAGATACCTACTCTTCTCAGACAGATTTCCTGATTCGAAGCAAGAATAAGGTTGTGAGCTACATCCCTTTTCTAGCCCTGTGGCTAGAGGGGATGGATTAGACTCATAGACTTTAAGGCCAGATGGGACCAGGCATATCAGGCTCTGTATGGCACTCGCTTCAGTGCCAGTGCTAGTGAAGTTGTTGCAAGTTGTCTGCCATCTGCACCTCACTGCTGGTGAGCAGGGCTCAGACGGTATATTGCCTCCTTTCTCTGCACCTGCTGCTAAGTGGATAACAAGAGAGAACGCGCCCCTGTGAGCCACCCCTTCCTGCCCTCTGACTGAAGAGGGAATAACACTGTGAGTTGGCTCCCATTTCTGCTCCCGCTGCTGGAGAGGAGGTATCAGCTTTTTTGTTGCTGAGGATACATGAAACTCTAGCAGTCATTTGTGCTGCTTCTGCTTATGGCCAGTCAGGTATCCTCTCTGACAGTCCCCTGGGTATGTATTTGAGAAACAAAACAAGCCTATGACTAACCAGTCTCTTGCGCTTCTTGGCTGGAATGTTATCAGTTCAACTAACCCGAACTTTTCCTCTCTTGTGTCCAAAACTAAAATTGGGATAGAAAAGAAGCCAGCATATACCTTAGCTGGTTTAAGACATGAAGACAAAATGCCGATAAACTTCTTACGATGAGTTTGTAGACTTCTTTTGGAGAAGTTTTATATGATTGTGTTCCATACACTAGAATGTTATTTATGTGGTCATGTTGTTCTTTACTAAATCAAAGATGGAGACAGAAAACCTAAATTTCTAAACCATTTAATGCTCTCCACTAACAGAATGAGGAAGGTGAAATACTGACCTCAGCCAAAAGGGGGAGTCAAAATGCAGCTAATTACTATGCTATAAATAACGAGGAGTCCTTGTGGCACCTTAGAGACTAACACATTTATTTGGGCATAAGCTTTCAGAGCATTTGAAAACCAAGGCTTTGTTAATGCTGTAAATGCAGTTGTCAGTTTTCTTTGATTCTGCTGCGATTATGTTGAGAATGGTATATGACAGCCAAGTACTGAATCCCCTAGTGCCAAGACTTCTAGATTGCTGTGGAAACTTAATTCAAAATATTTCTAAAAAGGAAGAGTATGTGAAAGTGTGCTCCTGGGATATAAATTTCTGTCCAGCGGTACACTTATCCCCTAGTGTATAAAGATGCACCAAGAAGATGCTCTTCTGGTGCTATTGCTGCTCACTGCCTGTTTTTATTTTATTTCATGGGACCAGGGACTTGGCTGTTGGATCCAAAGCTCTCTGGCTCATATCCCAGCAGGGGAAGGTTTCTCACCCACTGAAAAGGCACTTTTTCAGTTTAAAGGAATGAATTTGCTATGTGGAGCCACATTGTGCTCGCCTGGGCGCTTTCAGGACTGCTACAGCGTTGTTGAGAGATTTCCAAGGAGCTGCACCAGCTTTGGGTTTCTGGGGCACTTCGACAAGTGCATTCTTCTTGAAGGTTCATTAAAATAATTGCAGTGGGGACTTTGTGCTGTCCAGATTGTATTAACAGGAGTTGATTATGTGCTGTTCACTTTGGCATACTGTTACAGTGAGATTTCTTCCAGGCTACAGAACAACTTTCATGGACACTTAAGTAATTCTGCAACTGCACTGCCAATGTGTTCCTTGCAAGTGTAGGTGTAAACTCTCCCCACACGATTGCATTCTTTTTGAGTGTTGGTGTACACTATATCCATGGTGCTGAATTTTTATTGTTCAGTTATTTTTTCCACAATGGCATCCATTTTGTAGTCATTGATTAGTATTCATAGAGATCCAGCTCCATCTGATAAAGCACAGCTGGCTGTGTTCTGCCTGATATATATTCTATCTTAATCTATATACTTCAAAAAACACAGCATCACCTAATTAAGATTTATGTGTCTACAAGTTTTTAATTTCTATTGTGATTGGTATTCTGCAATTGTGGGGTTTCTTGCCACGTTTCCAGTTAAGCTTCATAGGGTTTTTGACCCCTAACCTTAATCTTGAGAATCCATTATGCTACCCTGAAGATACTTGAATGAAATCTGTTTCATTCTTTAGCACAGTTATGCTTTTCATTCACCCACAAATATATGTTTGATTTCTACTTGGAAGGTTTTTTTCCCCCTAAAAGATGGGGAAATCCAATAATTTTGATACAACCTTACGTTATAGCAATTTTATTTATAAGCAGGAATTCTGCTTTATTTCAATACAGTAGCTGAACTAATTAATATACAATTTTCTCTCCTTTTTGCTTGTCATGCCCTGCTAACATGGACATCTACAAAGGCTCAGGTTGGTGTTGCAATCTGTCTTGATCTTTATTGTTCTCATTTAGTAAAAAGGGACTTTGTTCTCCATCAGTCAGCTTTTCCACCTCCTCTCTTTAAGGCCGAATCAAACATTATTATTGCATAACTAAGAATGATCCAGAAAGGCACCACAGTCATTTTGTTATTGCTGAACATATTCCTCTGCTTCAGAAAAATTTGTTGTTTCAAAACACAGAGCTTTAATTTATTCATATCTACTTAAATTTGCTTTGCCTGTCTTGCTTTATGTCAGGGAAAAAGCAAAATCTACCTTATCTAGAGACTCTAGAATCAGCAGAAGATGTTCAAAAATTCAACAGATTCTCACTAATGAGTCTGCACCTTAGTTTTGACCCTCGTATATGGTGGCACAGTAAAATTGTATTTGAGCACTGAACATGAGAATTGGGTACCCCATTGCATAATGCATTTCTGAGGTCCAGAACCACCACTTCTGATGAAATAGTTTTCTGATACTGAATTAAGTTTTGTGTGTGTGTGTAACATATTGCCATCTCAATTTCTTCAGAATAATATAAGATTAAATTGCACTACATTGGGATTGCAACCATCAGTAGTTTAACCTACTCTCAGAAATCTAGGAGCTGATCTTGCCAGGTGTTGAGCACTCCACTCTGTGCTCAGCATCTTGTATGATAAGGCTCATAGTTACAGTAAATCGCTAATGCTATTTCTGTCTGTCTTTCTTCTTCTTTGAAGTATTATTGGTCATATAATAAATACAAAAATCATTAGTGTTTTCAGACCTATCAATACTCTAGAATAAGCAAAATTCATATTAGCCCTTTGGGATCAGCCAATAAGTGCAGTTAAAGTGTTTTTCACTGCCCCGAGGGAATTCTACTTTTTAACATATCAGATCATTGGAAGGCAGCGAGTGAGTGTGTTGAGAAGGTCTTGCACTCTGGTTCCAGCACTGCAGGAAAGGTGCCAGCTGCTATAATTCTACAGTTACATCTACTGGGGGAGGCAGTGTGGATTACTGGCTGGGAGCCTGTTCATACGAGTGCTGACAGAGCTTTAGGGTCTCATAACTCCTGCTGCTGCTAATTAGAGAGATGGAATTTATTGAAATGAACAATCACTTAGAGAATATTTTGTCCCATATTTTCACGTTTAATTACACCAATTTCTTATTTTAAGTTCCAGTAAAGAATGCTTACATGTTAGCATAATACAGCTTGACATTTTTAGTGTGTGCACCAGCTTTACAGAAAATAAAAACATTTAGCACTGCTAAATATAAATTAATAAACCTTGGTCAGTGAGCTGTTACTTCCGTAAGTACCAGCCATAATAACTGTGGTTTAGTAGATCTCACTTCAATTAACTCTTTAAACAAGACATTTTCCATTCATTGCACTTATCAATTTGAATTACGGAGGTACCTGTCTTTGCATATTTAATGATCTATTAGAAGAAAATGAGAGACTGACTAACAGACCAGGGCTTTTAAAGTTAGGCAAAAGGACTGGATGAGGGGGGAAGAACACTTAAAGAATATGCTGAGGGAGTACTGGGCATTCAATTGTCTTTTTAACAGTATTTTACAGTCTCTTTCTTCATTTCTACTCCTTACTTCTAATCCCTCACTTTAAAGCCACAGTTTTGTATTGTAGCATTACCAGGACTTGCTTTGTTGATAGCTATGGAGATAAAGGAAGAGGGAGGCATGCGTCAGGACCCTAATTGGGCCCTGGGTGATCGCTACTTCCCACCAACCAACACAGATGTAATGAGGTTGAGTAGTGCCCGTATAAGAAAAATTAAAACTACTGATTATTCCTCAAAAAAGGTTTTTAATGACTTTTGACTATAAAGGCAACACAGACAAAATAAGAAAAGCAAGAATAAAGACCAGCACTGAATAAGGATTAATATAAATGGAAGACAAGCACAAGTACATGTGAAGTTATTATTCATCAGCTACTTACTACTATCTTAACACTGTAGTATCGACACAACATGAGATCAATTCTGCTCAAGCAACCAGACTTCTTTACCTTACCCTGCATTCGCCCGAAAATATGTTACCCTTCAGTTGGCCGTTTTCCGCACTGGCCAGGTACGGACAGTCGCAACGTGCACGTCCCTTCGGTTCAGGGGGTGTGAGTCAGATTTCCCTTATGACCAAAACACACACACAGTCCCGTGCCTTTGTACTTTTTATCTGATCTGTCGGCCGTGTCTTAAAACAGGCTGACCAATTAGGGTCAGCCAAATCTTTAATGTGGTTAGCATTGTCACCTTGGCTGTATAATTTATGCTTACTTATCTCCTTGTGTCGCTTTGACTGTATAATTTATGCTTACTTATTTTCTTGTAGCCAATTGTTTTAATTGTGGGTTAGACAAGCTGTGCCCAGGGGCACAACTTATCTCGCTTTATAGGAGTTAGAATGTGTTATCTGGTTGCAGCGTGTTTTGACCACAAGTCTTAGTTTATACTTCTGCAAAGCGTGCCCTTTTTACCTCTGCAAAGCGGAAGTTTGAGGCCTAACATTGACAATACCTTTGTTCAGTTCAAGCTTGGCAATAATTTTGTTCAGAGACTAATCACAATGGCTTCATCCATAAATGTCTTGCCATTGTTTTGATTGTAAAATGAGGGTGGACTGATGGTTAGAGCATGAGCCAGGGAATATGGCATTCCAGCATTCGAATCTCAGTTCTCATACTGGCGCTCTCTCTAGCTTGGGTAAATCACTTAACTTCCCAGGCTCAGTTTCTTCATCTGTAAACTGGGAATCATACCAGGCTACTGTGAGAATTATAATTAGGTAGTCTGGGATGGAGGGAATTCTGAGTAGATTCATAAATGTTTCTCCCCCCTGACATCACAAAAATCTTCCTTGCTCTGGGAATCCCTTTGAAGCCTATCAGCAGTGCTACTCACTTAACAACAAAGGTTGCTTCAGGCCAACCTGAAATGTCCCTCCTTTGGGAGGGCTGAGCAATGTACTGCTGAGCTCCCGGACAGCAAGAGGAACTAGAAAAAGGAACTGGGAATTAATCTGGTCCCTCACATTGTAGTTATATATACTCAGAAAACATCAGACTGGCCTTTGGTCTTGTTTGTTTGTATTATGGCACATAGATGTTAGGGTAACATTGATTTCCTTTTCATTCACCATAATGCTTTGGACACATGTAGAATCACTTGAGTGGTTTTTGTGGGTTTTCTCTAAACTTAGTTGGGCACCAGCTGAGGTTTTAGTAACCTTTATTAAGCTTATGAGTGATCCTCTTTGATCCCTATCATAAGGGCTAGTCAGCTCCTACTTCAGGTATATATTAATGAATGAATGTGCTTTATTTGTTTTGCTTTGAAACGTGCAATCATATTACTTGTTATGTAGATTATTGGGACAAATCACCAGCATTTATACGAAAAAGTTCATGAATCTCAATAGTTTCACAAATTTTAACACAATTATTTTTCCAAAATCCTGTACCATGAATTATTCGCTACTTTTAGTTTGTTCTTCTCCTGACTCCAATCAGGGAGCAGAAACAATACCATATGATTGAGGCAACTCGCTGTACAACCCAGATATTGAATAACAAACAGCAAATGGTTGCAACTAGTAGCTTGCAAATAAGCTATAGCCTAAAAATGATTTGTTCCAACAGTTTGAAAACATGAATGGCTAATATATTTGCAGAAGGCTTGGTCAGTATGTAAACTATCCTTACACAGTATTTTAAGTTTGACACTTTTAGTGATGTCATTCAGGATTACACAATATAACATTTGTTGATAAGGTAATATTCTCCCTTCAGATATATAGCCCAATTCGGCCCTAATTCAGATAAGCATTTAAGCCCATGCTTAAATGAATCCAGGTTCAGGAAAACAGTTAAGCCCATTAATTACTTGAATATTGTTTATCATTATTTATTTATTTGTATTGCTGTAGCACCTAAGGGTGTCTTGCCAATTTGTGGTCTTAATGAATTAAGCCATAGACATTTTTTTTTTAAACGGCTTGTCTGAAGTTGAATGAAGCCAAAAGACAAAATATGTGCTAGTTACTAACTGAGACAAACATTATTTCTCATACTGGTAAATACAGCACCTAACAAAAAGGAAATTCTCATGAAATTTAGATGAACTGGGATTGTTCAAGGTCTGCACCTAAATCAGAACTGCGGGTAATCACTTTGTGGCTGAGCTCACACTGTACTTTGTAATACCCCCACTTTTGTGACAGGCAGACTGTGCCTGTTGAGGTTACAAAACATCACAGCAGCTGTAGTTCCCAATTTGCTGTAGTCCCAATCATGTCAAGTTGTCTGTGAAAGCCACATTGACCACAGTTCAGATTTTAAAAAGTCATTTGGGCTCTACATGGACTTTTACTGTAACAAAAGAAGAATCATTACAACACAATTCAGTCTAACAGCTGCCTCCTCTTGAACTCTGGGCACTGGGGGAAAGAGAGTAAAGTGGATTAAAAAAAAAAGTGAAAACCCTGCTGGAAAGTCTCAATAGGAGTGCTTAATATCTAAGTTCAAACTTCCTTGCCATCAAGTGCCTTTGGAAATCAGAGCAAATCAGCTCGCTCCCCTACAGAACTAGATTATGTGGCACATACAGCGTTTTAGTTTTATTCTTGGTGGTCTCCATAGTTTAAAAGTACATTTTTATTTCTTGGGTTCTGGCTATTTAAACATATTTGGTCTAGTGTATCCCTGGTGCAAGATCATTGACATGAAATGAGTTTATACCAGGGATGAATTTGTTCCATTTTGATAAAAATTAATAGCAAAAAGGATGTCCTCGGGTTTCCAGTCATCTGCTACAGATATCAGTTTGGTTATTCTAATATAATAAGCAGATATTGACTTCTGTTGAGGTAAACGTCAAGATCTACTGACTGGAAAGCTAAAATATTGACTAAGGCAAAGCCAGAGTCGATATTTACATTGACAGACAATAAATCTTGATGTTCACTGAAATATGAAGTCACTATGGTTTCCAGAAGTACTGATCCCCTGCAACTGCAGGCCCTTTGTCTCTCAAGTATAGCCATTATTTCTTTTAATCATTTAGATCACCTGTGCAAGCGCACCCATTTCTATAGGTGATCTGATAAGTAAGTTAACATTGCTCTGTTCCAACTTCTGAGGAAGTAAAGAAGAGAATCCTACCAGCTCATCACATAATTATTTTCAGATGTTCATGTACTAGGACATTTCTCCAGCACCATTTATTCAAGAGGAAATGAACTGATTAATAATGTTTCTGTGCATTCTAATAAAATACTTGTTAAGACTAAAAACTGAGGTCCATGGGAGTTGGGCTCACATTTCTCAGAGTCCCTAGTGCAATAGTCTCATTCCGTACAAATCAAGGCAGCTTTGTCTTTATGTCCTTTTATTCACTGAAGGAGAACCTCTTCAGGTACCAATTATCTATTTTATGGTTAAGACCCAAAAGTGTCTTTGGTTTAGTTATAGATGAACTTCAGAAAGTTGATCATAAAAGCACCATATATTCTTCATTATCTGTAATCAAGTTCTATTCTCTTCAGTCTGCAAAAGGTGATGAGTATCTCAAATGTATATGATTTTTCACAAGATGTATGGTGCTTCCTGCTTCTAATTCTGCCATAAAGACCATAAGTGAAATCCTGACCCCATTTAAAGCAGTGGCAAAACTCCCACTGATTTCAGTGAGACATGGTTTCACCCCATGAAAACAGAATTTCTTGGGGTATTTTGCACTTCTGGCCCAAACACATGAATAATAATAATAATAATAATTAATAATTAATTGAGGGAAACAGTGAAGCAAATATTTTAGAAACTTCAAAGGATTTAGTTTGGATTCATTTTTAGAGGAGGGCAAATGTGTCGACCAAGTTCCTGTAAGGGGGAGCAGCATAGGGCCATTCCGGCAGCTCTACACCACCTGGAAATCCTTAGTCCAGCTGTCACTGGTTTGTAGCTCCTCTCCACCAACAGAGGGAGGCAAAAGTCCCATAACTGACCCCTGAATCAGGCCTGTGATCTAAAAGTAAAGCAGGAAATTGAAAGTTACAAAAAAAAAAACCCTACTCCAGTTAACTCCCAATATTTAAAGAGGACACTAGGGGACATGCAACTATTCATTGTCTTTTTTTGTTCCTTTCCTTGAGTAGTTGGGTTGGGTTGCTAGTGCAATGTTGTGTATTTCTACACCTGTGGGTTTTGTGAATATATTATCACTGTGCTTTGGTTTCATAAATCTAGTTAACTCTGGGAATTTAGAAAAACAATTTAAGTAAACTATTTTATGGTTTTGGTTGTACTTCGCAGAGGGAGAGTGGATGGTGGTTGTCAGAGAGCAGACTTTATTATCTGCTTTATAGTGCTTCAGAGAACACACAATTAAACAAACTCTGTGAAGGCCAATGGCAGTAAGTCATACAGAGTAACACAGCTGAGTCACACTCTGTGGGCAACCCAGAATCATGAGGTTCATTCCCTTGATCTTCTTAAACAATATAACTATAAGCAGAAGATATGACTTGGAGACCCTCCTGCTGATACAAAAAGAAAAATCAGCATTGATTAAAATATATCATTGCTAGCAAGGAGAGAGAAATTAGAAAATGATCCTGTTCCACTGTGACAAGGAGCACAGCTTGTGACCAAGTTACACTTCATCATTTGTGAGGCCAGAATCAAAGTTACAAATAGCAGCTCCCATCCTGTAAAGAAATGTCTGAGTGCAGACTCATACAGAATCCCACTGCAGTCAATCTTGCATCTGTTTACAGAACAGGACCTAGAACATATAACTGAGTATAAAGTATGTATTGAGATGGGGTACGGACCCGTCCTGTTAGCAGACACTAGCAGCCTGTATAAATCTACTGAAGTTCTCCTAACTCACTGTGACAGGTGCAGCAGGTGAAGGAACACCTGGAAACAGAGATGTCAGAGAGAGAACCAAGGCCACAGCTGCATCCTAAAGCTGAGGGACATTCAGTTAGACAAAGAAGCCATCATGGAGAATAGTAAGAGGGTTGATTATCCCAGGTGGCAGCAAAAAGTGCTTTTGAGGGAAAGTGAGAAAATCTCAGGAGAGTTGTGGGAAGTAGTTTGGATGCTGACGCAGGATGGCGGGGGAACAGGACTTGTTTTGGTTTGTTCATTAGGGTTGCTAACTTTCTACTCACACAAAACGGAACACCCTTGCCCCACTCCCTGCCCCGCTCCTCCTCCAAGGCCCCGCCCATCTGCTCACTCCAACTTCCTCCCTCTGTCACTCACTCTCCCCACCCTCATTCACTCACTCACTCATTTTCACCAGGCTGGCTCGGGGATGGGGTGAGGGCTCCGGGTGGGGGTGCAGGCTCCAGCGTGGGGCCAGAAATGAAGGGTTCGGGGTTTGGGAGGGGGTTCCAGGCTGAGGCAATGGGTTGGGCTGTGGGAGGGGGTGAGGGCTCAGGGGTGGAGCCAAGGATGAGGGCTTTGAGGTGCAGGAGGGGGCTCTGAGCTGAGGCAAGAGGTTGGGATGTGTGAGGGGGTATGGGCTCTGGTCTGGGGGTGTGGGTTCCAGGATGGGGCCAGAAATGAGAGGTTCAGGGTGTGGGAGGAGGCTCTGGACTGAAGCAGAGGGGTGAGGGTGAGGGCTGGGGGTGTGGCCCTGGTGTGGGGCCAGGGATGAAGGATTTGGGGTGCAGGAGGGGGCTCTGGGCTGGGGCTGAGGGGTTTGGAGTGTGGGGTGCGTGTGTGAAGGGCTCCAGCTGGGGGTGCAGACTCTGTGGTGGGGCTGGGGATCATAGAATCATAGAATATCAGGGTTGGAAGGTACCTCAGGAGGTCATCTAGTCCAACCCCCTGCTCAGAGCAGGACCAATCCCCAACTAAATCATCCAAGCCAGAGCTTTGTCAAGCCTGACCTTAAAAACCTCTAAGGAAGGAGATTCCACCACCTCCCTAGGTAACCCATTCCAGTGCTTCACCACCCTCCTAATGAAAAAGATTTTCCTACTATCCAACCTAAACATCCCACACTGCAACTTGAGACCATTACTCCTTGTTCTGTCATCTGGTACCGCTGAGACCAGTCTAGATCCATCCTCTTTGGAACCCCCTTTCAGGTAGTTGAAAGCAGCTATCAAATCCCCCCTCATTCTTCTCTTCTGCAGACTAAACAATCCCAGTTCCCTCAGCCTCACCTCATAAGTCATGTGTTCCAACCCCCTAATCATTTTCGTTGCCCTCCGCTGGACTCTCTCCAATTTGTCCACATCCTCCTTGTAGTTTGGGGCCCAAAACTGGACACAGTATTCCAGATAAGGCCTCACCAATGTCAAATAGAGGAGAATGATCACGTCCCTCGATCTGCTGGCAATGCCCCTACTTATACAGCCCAAAATGTCATTAGCCTTCTTGGCAACAAGGGCTCACTGCTGACTCATATCCAGCTTCTCATCCACTGTAACCCCTAGGTCCTTTTCTGCAGAACCGCATGGGATTCTTCCATCCAAAGTGCAGGACTCTGCACTTGTCCTTGTTGAACCTCATCAGATATTTTTGGCCCAATCCTCTAATTTGTCTAGGTCCCTCTGTATCCTATCCCTTCCCTCCAGCGTATCTACCACTCCTCCTAGTTTAATGTCATCTGCAAACTTGCTGAGGATGCAGTCCACGCCATCCTCCAGATCATTAATGAAGATATTGAACAAAACCAGCCCCAGGACCGACCCTTGGGGCACTCCGCTTGATACCGGCTGCCAATGACATGGAGCCATTGATCACTACCCGTTGAGCCCGACGATCTAGCCAGCTTTCTATGCACTTTATAGTCCATTCATCCAGCCCATACTTCTTTAACTTGTTGGCAAGAATACTGTGGGAGACCGTATCAAAAGCTTTGCTAAAGTTAAGGAATAACATATCTACTGCTTTCACCTCATCCACAGAGCCAGTTATCTCATCATAGAAGGCAATTAGGTTAGTCAGGCATGACTTGTCCTTGGTGAATCCATGCTGACAGTTCCTGATCACTTTCCTCTCCTCTAAGTGCTTCAGAATTGATTCCTTGAAGACCTGCTCCATGATTTTTCCAGGGACTGAGGTGAGACTGATCATCCTCCTTCCCTTTTTTAAAGATGGGCACTACATTACCTTTTTTCTAGTCATCCGGGACCTCCCCTGATTGCTATGAGTTTTCGAAGATACTCATGAGGATGAGGGGTTGGGGGTGCAGGAGGGTGCTCTGGGCTAGGATCGAGAGGTTTGGAGGGTGGGAGAGGGATCAGGGCTAGGGAAGGGGTGAGGGGTGCAGGCTCTTACCTCAAGCAGCTCCTGGAAGCAGGGGCATGTCCCCCCACCCTCGCCTTTGGCTCCTAAGTGGATGCATGGTCAGATGGTTCTGCGCACTGCCCCATCCGTAGGCACCACCCTGTCCATAGGCACCACCCCCTAAGCTCCCATTGGCCACGGTTTCTGGCCAATGGGAGCTACAGAGCCAGTGCTTGGGGCGGGGGCAGCATGTGGAGCCCCCAACCTCCCCTATGTATAGGAGCGGGGACATGCTGCTGCTTCTGGGAGCCATGTGGAGCTAGGGCGGGCAGGGAGCCTGCCTTAGCCCTGCTGCACCACTGACCAGCCTTATAATGGCCGACTTTCCCTCAGAGGAGATGAGATGATGAAGCTTCATCTGTCATAAGTGATCCACGTTTGGAGAATAAAATATCACCCCTGCCCCTTATATAAAGAGAGCATCCAGAACAGCATAGTCCAGTTTGCTGTGTGGGTTGTCTTTTAGGGACTCGTTTTTAAATAACATTTTTTTTTGCCCTCTTAAATTTTCTTTGGTTTATTTTAGCTTGAAACTCTACCCCTACAACAAACACTCACCTAACTTCTTCCCTGTAAGCACAGTTCTGACAGCTAGCCAAGGTCCATAAAGTATTACTATTCTATATACAAAAAGACAGATGCTGTAGATTGTTGATACCTGCCCTAGACTTCTAGGGCATATGCCCCCAATCTGTCCCTAGTAGGTTCTCATGGAGTCAATGGGTTTGACTGCCGCTCCCAGTTGACAGAAATGTATCACTGGAGTAGCCAGGATTCCTCCCCTTTCCACTTAGCAACTAAGAAGAGAAGTTTGAATAGTCACTCGATAATAGTGGAGCAGTGTCCTGAAATTGTGTTGCAATGCTTGCATCCTGGCAGGCATTACAATGATGCCAAATGACAAAAGTAATGATTCACGGTCAGTTATGTCTAACACTGAACAAGGAGCTTCATTACAATAGGGGAAAGAGTTTTCCTAAAGCCATTCTTTCTCTTTGTCCACATCACAGTACAGCTCGTGGGATTTATTCCAGCCCCCACTCTGGCAGCAGGGTATAGGGGCCATGCGAGAGCTGCAAGGCTCCAAGGAAGAATTCCCCCAGGAGCAAAGTAGGGCCTACTTAAGTGGCCATATGTTCCTTTTCCTCCATAAGCCCTTGTATTGCACAGAGCACTGCAGGGATTCTGAGCTGCTGCATAGCCCATATAGTGACCTGGGGAAATTGCCGTAGATTGCAGCTTAAAATTCAGAGGGCACACAGGTAACATCAAGACTCCATTGTTCCTCCTCTCACTTGCCCCACCCCTGGCTGTTTTTCTCTGGAGGTACAGAACAGAACTGAGCCCCTGGCTCTAGAACCTTCCAAGACCCATCATTCTTTTTAGAAATTTAAAGAAACATTAATATATCCTCACAGTCAGCATTTGGTAACCCCAAGATGTGATGAGTCAGGCATCACACCACCATATTGAAGTGTCACTCTGTTAATATTTTATGACTTGTCATTCTGTAATGAAATGGCTCCACAGAGGTTTAGCACCAGTTTGCAGGTAATTTGTTATGTTGCTGGCTAAGTTTTGTTTTGTTTTGTTTTTTTGCTTTTCCTGTCTATATTATTTGCCTCCCCATTGTGACAAGGATCATTCTGTTCACATAGAGAGCACCCATTTCAAGCCCAAATCTTGGGAAGTAATACCTTCATGTAATTGTTGACCTTCAATGTCTCCTATATGATAGAGGACCTTTTGTCATAGAACCTCACCTGGCAATAGTCGATTTTTCACAGCAAGAAAACAATAAATATTCCCCACGTATATACATGCAGTCTCCTGGAGATGCTTCGCAAATATTAATTAAAGGCATCACTATACTTAGCAGAAAAGAATTACTATGCCCATTTCACAGCTGGATAAACTAACTCACAAAGGTGGAGTAACTAGTTCAAGGTCAAATAGTCAGTGGCAGAGTCGGGAATAGAAGGAAAGGAATTTGGCACTAAGCCACCTGCTCTAACCATTGGAACACACTTTGCCTCCCTAGACTTTTCAGCAAGGACATTTGTCATTCCCATGTGTTAATGAAACTAGCAGTCCCTCCAATTATTGGTAATTAAAGGGCTATATTCTCTTCTCATTGCACTTGTGTAACTCAGATTAATATTAATTAGAATTAGTGTACAGCAAAATATGTCGGTATTGTTGCTGCTAGACCACTCATTACATGTGTAAGAAGGAATGTCTTACTATTTATATTAGCTCCCTAGCCACAGATCTAAGTATCCCTGAACCTTATATATGTCAGTGCCTCAGTGTAAAGACATAATTAGCTCAGATTCACTAGTTGCTATGCAATGTGAGCTGACAGTGAACTTTGTGCAAGACCCCCATCCCTCTGGTGAGAGATGAAGTTGGAAACATAAAATTATCCTCCTCTATCTCCAGAAACATCAAGATAAGGGTGCCAGTGTAATGCCACTTGCCCTTATTTATGGTGGCTCTGTACTGGCATGTAGTTATTACATGGAAGTATAATTTTCAGCCCCATGTATTAGCATGAGTGAACCTGGCCCATTGTTATGTGCACACAGAGCCTGAAATATGACTCAGGCTTAAAAATATGCAGAAAGAACACATCCCACCCATGAACAAACTTTTATTGTCCCTGAAGTAGGGCCTTTGTTATATCCTGTCATCCTTGATCCACAGGCTCAATAATTGAGATTTGTTGCTTTTCCTTCCATTTTTATTCATTTCCATTATTTTTAAATAGCTACACTTCTTATCTCTCTCATCTTATCACATCCTTCTAAACTGACTTCTTTGTTGCAGTTATCACCTCCTTGTTCTAACAGCAATTGGCTTCTGACCCTCCCATTTCCCATTTCAGCTTTCATGGCATGAAATATGATTCTTTTACTAGTTAAAGCCTTACTTTCCTCTCACCAATCCTCGCTTCCATTCCTCTGTCTTTTTTCATTTTGTCCTCACATATTTTCACTTTTCAGTTTATCTCATGCCCCTTTCAGCTAAACCTGAACACTGTATACACAGAGCTGGAGACAGGCCTACAGTTAAAATTAGTTTCTGACATTGTTAAAAAGCACCTTAGGAATAGAAAATAAATATTCTCTTATTCATTTGATTTGCAACCAACATGCAGACACTGCACCAATCTTGTTTTCCATTATACAATACTTTATCTCTAGTCCTCCACTCCCTTCCCCCCCCCCAAAAAAATATTGCAAATAAGGCTTCCTTATTGTTAATGCCAGAACATGCCTGGACATCATCTGCCATTTTTTAATGAAATTGTGAACTACAACAGTGTGGTAAAAGTTTCTCATTTTGTAAGAAAAGGTATGAGTTACAGTCATGGTAATTGTCAGAATAGAGTTGTTCCCCAGCAGGAAGACAAAGAAGATTTTGGTGTGCTGGAGAGCAATATCTTATATGCAGTCTTTTTTTTTTTTTTTTTCCCAGCATGGTGTATTGTGTTTCATAATGAGCAATGGAGAGCACTGTGTCTTAAAAGTTCAGCTTCAATTATGCAGGCAAGCTGGATTTATTGGCCAAGTTCAGTGAAATACAACCAAAATAAATGCACAGGAAGCTGCCCTTTAAAGTATTCCTTGAAAACAATGTTAATACATTTATTAATTTAAACAAAAAACCACACTTTTATATAATGGTTCTCCGTACAGTGTTCCTAAAGCGTGAATAGCTGTTGTAAACATTTTTCAGGCTTTCAGATGTATTCTTTACATGAAGAAAACAGAGTTCACATGAATACACAATAGTGTTTGCCTGGAAGACATATGGAAGTTAAGTGGCTGTTAGGGGAAAATGTATTTACAATATTTTGTTTAAAAAAATGCTCAGAATGCATAAAATTTCATTTCTGTACAGCGAATGACTTATAAGGACACACTAAATGCAAAAAGTAAATGCTTCTTATATTTCAGTTAGTGTCTTAAAGGAGTCTAAGGATACAATATGGTGTATAATTGTGGGAAGGGACACCTGATAGATGTTGTGTGAGGAGTCTGAGCAAATGAAATTGTAATGGAATTCTTGTTCAGGCTTTAGAAAATAGCTTTTTATTTATTCTTTTTTCTAGAGATGCTACATCCATATAATTCATTACATATTTGCACATCTTTCAGCAAGTCAATAGTGAATCAATGAATTTACACCATTTTTAGTATAACAAACATAATCAGGGGTGTTTTTCAGTGGTGTCCTTTTTATTGTTGTTTTCCTAAGGCATTTCTGTGGAGATACTCAGTGGTTCAAATGAATAATTTTGATTCTTTTCCCTGGCAGGTGTATGAGGCAGTCCCATGTTACACTGAGTGCAATCAGTATTCCTGGGTAGTAGAACCATGGTCTCCATGCAAAATCAACAGCGAACAAAATTCCCTCCACTGTGGAGACGGAATACAAACTAGAAAAATCAGGTGCGTGAAAAGAAAGGCATAATTATTTTAAATATACAGAGGCTAAAACTTTTTTTTCATAAGGAAAAAGTAACTGGATTTATGAAAGTGAATGTCCAACATCTCTGAAGTGGAAAGAGGTGTGCATTGACATTTAAAGGTTTACAGACAAAGCTGCCCTCAGATGCAGTTTTATTCATAGTCATAGAGTTAAAGGTCAGAAGGGACTATTAGATCATCTAGTCTGACCTCCTGTACATCATAGGTCACCAACACCACCCAGCACCTGCACACTAACCTAACAACTGAAATGAGACCAAAGTATTATAACCTGCAGGAGACTAGTCTATTATGCGCCACAGACAGAATAGGAGGGACCAAGGTTCACCAGTGCACGAGGCCCTTGCAATGGCTGGGAAATGATTAGGTGAGATATACTCAGCTAATCCTGGCAAGTGACCTGAACCCACATGCTGCAGAGGAAGGCAAAAATTCCCCAAGATCACTGCCAATCTGTTCTAGAGAAAATTCCTTTCTGACCCCACATATGGTGATTAGCTAGACCCTGAGCATGTAAGCAAGAACCAGCCAGCCAAGCACCTATAGAATGTTATAATCATGACTTCTTTAAAGTCCTACAGTGGCTAAATTGGAACTCTTCCTTTGACATTCCAGATATATAGTCGAGCAGGCTAAACAACAATAAAGAAAAATTTGGATTCACTAATATTTTTTTTTCAAATAAAACCACCACATTCAGTTCACTGCAATTTATGGAATAATATTAATCATTTGCAAGTATTTCATGCAACCGCTAATTATTCAGGAAAGTATTCCTCTATCCTCAACTTTTTATGAATGTTACTAGTGATTATTCCTCCAAAAATTTGTTCTGGAAGTGTGTTTATTATTTCATAGTCTCCTCTTTAAAACACTGTCTTCCAGTCAGGGAGCAGAAATAATATCATGTGACATAGGTGACCAATTATTTATTCATATTCACCTGGCAACCACACAAAGCAAGAAGTCAAAATTTAAAGCTTGCATCTCATAGTTTAAAATTATTCAATTATTATTGAATATTTACAAATAACAAATGCATACAGGAAGTCCACATTGAGTTAGCATAGGTTTGAAAACAATTCTCTAAATTCATAATTAATATTATTTGTAACAAATAGTTTGATCGGGTTTACTGTGCAGACCCATGGTGTATATATAATGGCTCATTTGGAAACATACAGATCTGTTGTCAATAAGCACCCCTATTGTTCTATACCTTAAGCTGTTATCTACCAGATGTAATTGATTATTAATTTTCTCCCTGTAGATGTGTAAATACTGCTGAGGATGGTGAAGGCGAGACTGTGCCCATTACGCTGTGTGATCAGTCTGAAATTCCTAATGAAGCCCAAAAGTGTAATCTTTACTGCCCTAATGAGTGTGTAATGTCTGTCTGGGGACAATGGAGCCAGTGTCCACAGGTAAATGGGTTTTACAGTGTCTCTTAAGGGAATGTTTTTATGTCTTCTTCTCAGTTTCCTCTTCTTGAGTCACTTTAGGCTCCCTTTATATAGTACATATGTTTCAGTAGCAAGGATAACTGACTTTCCAAGGGAAGTCAAGCTCAATGGATTCTACATCCAGACTGGTTAAATCTTGATGTTTTTAGATGTTAGCTATTTCTCCAAAGACTTTGCCTTAGAAAAACAAATTAGAAAAACACATAGTGATTATTTATGACAGATGGCCAAATTGTGCCTCCGTTTGGACTGGTACCAAAGCAGGTACAAAGAGGATAGAGAGCAGCAGCTCCATGGCATATCTCCTGCTGACTCCTGATCCCAGGAATGGCCATCTATGCTGGGCACAGGGAAGTGTTTTATAGGGGAGCTATATAACTCTCATAGCATTGGAGCCACCTTGCTCTGGGCAAAGCAAGGTTGGGGCTGAGAGGATGACTGCTTTCCCCCCCCTCAAACCTGCAGAGAATTTCATTATCTAGCACTGCTTCCTTCTCCACACCTTGAAACACTCTTGAGACAGTGTTTGGGACAGCGATTAGTGAGAAGCCCATTGTTGCATGATTGAGCTATAGTGCCATGAGGAAAGGAGAGGACTGTGAATTGTGCAAAGGCCACTATCCAAATGCCCGCGCTCTTTATAAGTGTCACTACACTCCCTCCCAGAGAAGGATGGAAGGAAACTCTGAATCTTGTGCAGATTTCTGGTCCTGGTGGGTATGCCATAGCACAGTGTTTCTCACTCACCAGTGTTATGATTCACACAATAATTGCCCAGCTTTACTTTATTATTTTAACTTAGAAAAATCAAGACAGGTTTTGTAACACACCTGTCTTGTGTAATTTATCTATATGAGAGCATTGTACTTAAATGACAGATAAACATTGTCCCTGTGTGATAGGGTTCATTATCAAAAGTGTGAGCAGCTATTGGGCATGTGTTTCCATTATTGCAGGCACAGAAAGTTTCCTTGCACAGTTAGGCAAGCGTCTCTCCTTCCACATGGGGACATGTCACATAAAAATTGTATTTTCATTCCTGTACTTAACCCTAGTGCAGCAGAGCTTTGATGCAGTATAACACTTTGTTCCAAACCCATATCCGTTTCTTGGATAGCTTTTCAAACTCCCACTGTGATAACAGCAGCTAGTCTTGGGAAATGTCTTTTTCTTCACCAGGGAGTCTTTCCAGGAATGGAAATAAATGTTCTTCGTGCTATCATGGAATGACCAACTCTGTAAATGTTTCTCCTTTGTCCGATGTTGTGTAACAGACTCACCATTGGAAGGTGCTAAACCAGAAATTTTAGGGCATTAGAAGTGTCAGCATCAATTCAGTTTACTGAACAGACTGTTTGTTTTTAAAAGTTATGCTACCCACTTGCTGTGAAAGGGAGGAATATATATGTATATATATTTGCATAACAGACGTAAAATAACGGGTCTTTGTCTTGAAGAGTTTACAAACTGAGGGTCTGATCTTGGGGGGAGGGATAGCTCAGTGGTTTGAGCATTGGCCTGCTAAACCCAGGGTTGTGAGTTCAATTCTTGAGGGGGCCACTTGGGGATCTGGGGCAAAAATCAGTACTTGGTCCTGCTAGTGAAGGCAGGGGGCTGGACTCGATGACCTTTCAAGGTCCCTTCCAGTTCTAGGAGATGAGATATCTCCATTATTTAATTTAAAAAAAAAAGCAACTAACAAACATAGTTCTTTCTACTATAAGTTGTCCCACATGCTCAATGGGGCTACTCATGTGAATAAGAATTACAGGATCACATTTGTTTGCACCTATGAATACTACCAACCCACAACTTAGACCAGCACAAGGATCTGTGTGAGGAGACTCTGTAGGTAAGGAGGCAGGTGTCTGGTTCTAGGTTGGGGAAAAGCTGCACAGGGGAGGAAATATTGTGGAGTGTGATTGTGGTGTAGTGTCCTGGCTGGTGAGCCAGCTAGTCCTCCTGCATTGTGAATCTTGGCCAAGACACTATGTAAGCTAGATGAAATATACTGTTAGTTTAAATACACTTCAGTGAAGGAAAAGCAGTGAGTTTAGCTTTAGGAAATTATGTTCTGGATTTATATTCCTGAACTGTATATACAGCTTGCCTAACAAGCTAATGACAACTAATGGGTGGGAATATTAAGTGTAGGCAGTAGCTTGTTTGGGTCTGAGACTTATTAAATGATGTTCCAAGTACAATCTACTAATCAGACAGAGACTCAGTTTTCAGCTCTATCACTAAGCCAACCATTCAAGTGGTGACATGAAAGAGGATTCCCGTGGTAGAGAAGGTACTTTGGCTTCTAAGGAATAAAAGCTGGACCAAGTCTCAGTCATAACATTTTGAACTGCCAAATGCATGAGGTCTTAAACTTTGTGCTAAAAAGAACAGAAATAGACATCAGGTTTTCTTTCAGGCGGGGACAAGGATTATTTTAGGAAAAAGCAATGCATGTCACCTTTTATGATGAGCATGTTGAAACTCAGAGGTTAAAAAACCTCCAACTTTTAACCACTGTGATAAAATATCATTTCTGACCACACTGCTACAAAAATTACATGACCACACTAGTGAAACAAAATTTCCAGTACTGACCCAGCAAAATCTCTTCCAGGGCAGCTGTACTACAGTAATTAAATATCCACCCTGACTTCAGTTCAATGGGTATCCTGTGTCAGGAGTTATCCAGATCTTTGAGGTGTAACTTCAGTGTCTCTAGTTGGCAACATGCATATTAACTCAGACTGAAATCTGTGCACAGAGGACTCTGAATACTTGATGTAAATTGTGAAATGAAGATGATCCTTTCTTCAAGCATTTTAGAGAGCCACCAAGACATTCAACTCCTATGCTATTTTGAGTAACACAGATAATTAAACAGCTCTGTTTCTTAACAGCAAAGAGGGCACGGGTCTTTGTGGGTAAATTTTTCAGAATTGTTCACTATTGGCCTAACATAGCTCTCATATGAGTCAGTGATAACTTCAGTGAGAACAGAGCTAGGCTGATGCTGAGCACATTTGAAAATCCTACTGTTATATTTCATTAAGCAAAATAACACGTATTTTAGGTGATACAGACTCAACCCATGAGATGCTGAATGCCCTCAACTCCCAAAGTGTCAAACTGAGTCAGAGAACTGAAAGGAGAACTCAGGACTTGTCATTTGCCCCATAGTCAAAGGACATTGGCCCAGTGGGAGTTCAAAGCCCTCTGTGCCATGCAAGAAGTGCTCTGTGCTTCACCAGTCATGACAGAACTGTGAGACCACTTTGGAGACTTTGAAGAGATGGGGATCCTGAGTAGAACTGGAATATCTTGGTCTGTATCTCAGATACTTCAGTAAAGGCAAATACTATAGGAAGATAGGGAATATGATGATTCGAGTTGAAAACTGGGAATCAGGATGCCTCAGTTCTCATTTCTGTTCACTGACGCACTTTGTGATCTTGGGAAAATCACTTAACCTCCTTGTATTTCAATTTAATCATTTCTAAAATGGGTATAATAATTAATAACACCTTCTTCACAAGTTGCTTGGAGGTTTAATTAAATGGTGATTGTAAAATGCACTGATATCCTTTGAAGAAAGTTGCTATATGGATGCAAATTATTATTAACAGCACTAGTTGACAGACAAACTTAGGATCTGACAATTTTCTATAGCAGCACCACTTTTGGAATAAAATAAGTTTGGATACTACAGAGTAAACAGGGCTCTATCAAAGAGTGAAAAGCAAATCACCGTGGCTTTTACAAATTTCTAGAATAGTTACTCATATTGACAATGGTGTTGCTGACAGCAGACATGAAGAAATTGGAGGTGGTTGTAGTATGTGTACACAAAATGACCAATGAAAATCATTAGATTGAGATACTAAGGGGTACATTTTCAGCAAGGCCTCTACCATGCTTCTTGCATATGCACCTATACATACATGTGCCCAAGTTTTGCAGGTGCAGACATTTGCACGTGAATAGGCTTTCGAATGTGTAAAGTGTACACACAAGTATTTTGTATGCACAAAATGAAGGCATTTGTTATTGTGACCTTTATTTACCCACAGGATAAGCACAGCATGAACAATGGTGCTGCGTGCTTCCTCATGACATTTAAGCCACCATATTTCAAACAACCTTCTTTTAGGAGTGATAACATATTTTCATTTCAAAGTATGTCAAATCCATGGGCTCCCTACTGACACTGCCAACACTGCTGCCAGTTACTGTTGTTTATGATGGCTGTTTTTGTAGTGTGGACAGCTGTCCACAAAGAAGTGAACTGAAGCATTTTCTCATTCCATTAGGTCACCAAAAACACATCGGACAATAACAATGTTTGGTTGATACCAAATAGATATTAATGCATCATCCAGATGGTTACAGTTCTGTTTTTGAGCCATCCATCCCTATATTTTATTGCTCTTTTTAAAAAAAAACTTCAGTGGTAGAACTGTAAAATTATTTTAAATGATTTTGGGTTAGATTATGACACATTTAAAATAGGGGATAGCAAATTTATTAATCATGGATCTATTAGTATACTCTCAAGGCAAAGCATGATTGTCAAAATTATACATATGTGGCCTGATCTTCCTCCCATTAAAATCAATAGGAAAACTTCCACTGACTGCTGTGGTGCAGTACTGAGCCCTTTTAAAGAAGATATTGAAAATGATGACTGAGTTAAGGTTTGTACTGATTTCTGAGAGGACCAGGTACAGTCATAGCTAAACTTAAGTGAAATTAAAATCTTTTGTTTGGTAGAATTATATACAACAGAAGTTGCTGTTTTGTTGAATGCAATTTTCAACCCTCACACTTTTGCTTTATTCAAAATTGCAATAAAATGGCTGTTTTCAAACTGAAAATGTGTGAAACACAAGTTTTTGGCTTTCAATGCAAGGCCGTTTTCACTTTAAAATGGAACTATTTTCAAGAAATTGGATACATGATTTATTCAAATATTTATCAAAATTTTGAATGAGATTGTGTCAAAATGCAAAAGAAAAAACTCAGACAAGCCTTTTAGTGTGTGTGTGTGTGTGTGTGTGTATATACACACACACACACACACACATAATATATATATAATGGTTTGAAATATTTCACACACATTTAGCGATAGATTTTTGTGAGACAGGTTGCCAGAATGCATTGTGGAAAATTGTAGACTCACAAGATTTGCTTCTACATCCCCATGATATTTGTGGTTCTCTTGAGAATAGTCAGTGTTCATGAAACTTCTTAGCAGTTGACAGGACTAAATGGCCACCATGTCATAGCTACCTCTGAAATGATCCACCCCTGTGAGTCTTAGATTGAAAAATACTTGATTATGATTCTTGTCATGGTAGAGTTCCTTCCCAGATGCCTTGGTGTACTGCATTTTCTTGAATTCAAGTGGTTTGGATAATGATTGATAATAAACTCATTTCAGTAGGAGATTCACAGAATCATAGCAGCTGGACATGGACTTCTTAGACCATTCAGTCTATCCTTTGTCAATGAAGGATTGTTCCCTGTAGTGTACTTTTTAGTCCTTCAAGACGCTGTGTGCCCTTGACTCCTCTTGAAATCAGTCGGACTTGAAAGTGGTCAGTGCTCAAACAATGGACTCCTCAATACTTCTTTCACCTGATATAGTTGTAAAAGGCCTTAGTTATATTTCTTTGATTATCATAAACTTTGATTTTTTCCCCCCTGCTCTTCTCTTTTCTGGACACCTCCTCTGATTCTAAGAATTTGTGTTTTTGCTCACTCCCTTTTCTGTTTCCAGTGTGGTTTTGATTCATTTCAGATTTTTCTGCAGCTCCATCTTGCATTCTTTTTTTTTCCAGTTGATCTGCAGCTAGTTGTACTTTGATTATAGTGCCTTTATGGATCACCTGTAGGGATTTCCCACCATTACTGTCAGTGGTGGATTTTAATACTTCTTCCCATTGTACGCTACCTTTCCAAAATGTGCCTTTCTGAAATCTAATATTTGAATGTTGCTTTCTATGATTCCATTCCTTTCTTTGCTGAACTCAGTGAGCTCAAGGTTACTTATTCTCAGCTTCCCTATTATTCTGACATTCTCTTATCAGTAAGGAGTAAATCCAACATGGCTTCCACTGGTTGAAGACTGTCTTCTGGCCCATAAAGTTTTCTTCATGTAGTTTCAACATGAAGGCTTTAATTCAGTTCAAAATAAAAACAGTTTGAAGCTTGCCTGTTTTGAAAAATCATTAAGAAATTAGATTGACTTGCATTTGGCTTTAGAGATTTCATATTAGTTCCAGTTATAATAATGTGTTCAGACATCATTTGATTGCTCAAAGAACTAGCTAAACAGTCCAGAAACTGAAACTCTGCCATCTCTGTTAAATATTCAGTGATCAAATAACATGCAGTACCTACAATGTTTTGACTGTGTATTCATCTGACTTGGAAATGTAATTAATTGACTTCAATTGAATTCATCAAAGCATTCTTAAGCTGAGTTAATATGCAAGTTGTGCTGCAAATCCCTGGAATAATTATCTCAATTTTATTTTGTTAGCTCTCTGCTATCATGCTGATAACAGTCATAGCCCCCATATCAGATCTGAGTGACCTCCTTGTTTGCCTCAGCTGTTGGCATTTACATTAAAGAGTCTGAAATTAGTTAATTATACAAGGTTACATATATACTCAGTGAGAGCAGCTGTTCCTACTTTAGTGGTTGTTCTCCTCATGGATCAATACCAATGTGTGGCGCTATAGATGTAACAATCAAGTTATTATTTTCTTAAATCTGTATAGTGTTTAAATACTGACTGATTTTAAAAGTGGGAGCAAGAGATGTGGTTGGCTTGTAGACTTGGCAGGGACTTTAATTTTAGATGACAGGTCTGAATTGGTGGTGATTAGAAATGCTTCCCTTACAGAGACAGTTGGAAATGAAATAGTGGTCTCATTTCTGTTCTTGATAGACAACTGTATACATTACTATAGTTTTCATCACCTTTATCAGTAGTCTGTTCAGAGGCTTCAAGACACAGAGACTGGAGTAAAGAATTAAATAGACATGGAATTATATTTCCAAAACTAGAGATGGGCTATCCAAGTCCAGGGTGGGAAGTATTCTATTCAGGGGACATTATGGGGAAAATGTACACTATTTCTGTTGGTGCTGTACCTGTGGATAAATGCAGCAAAGTTCTGCAGTTTAAGTAATGGAGTGGTAGCGAGAAACACTGGATTTCTAACCTCAGCTCTGCCACTACATTAAATTAATGGAGATATGCCATCTCCTAGAACTGGAAGGGACCCTGAAAGGTCATCGAGTCCAGCCCCCTGCCTTCACTAGCAGGACCAAGTACTGATTTTGCCCCAGATCCCTAAGTGGCCCCCTCAAGGATTGAACTCACAACCCTGGGTTTAGCAGGCCAATGCTCAAACCACTGAGCTATCCCTCCCCCGAGGCATAGATAACTATGTATGCCTTGGGCAAATCACTTAGCCTGTTTGGGCCAAATACTTCCTACAGTTACACACATGACACCCTCTTGAAATCAATGAAATTGCATTGATATAAATGAAGTCAGAAGTTCTGCTCTCGCTCTTTGTTTTCCCACCTGTTAAATGGGGAAAATTTACCTGAAAGAGATGTTGTACATTGCTTTAAAAGTATAAAGCACCATACAGGTGCTAGTTATTATTGCTAAATACATTTCCTAAGTCTGCTTTTATATAACTGTGCAGTATAGTTCAGGTTGCTTGCTTTATTTTAAAGTTTACCTGAAAATCAGTGAGGAAAGAATAATTATTTTAATAAGTACAGGATGAATGAACTTATCAATGCCTTTTAAAAAATTACAGAGTGCAGAAAGCTCCACATGAACAGTATAGGCTAATACATTTATATTATAATGGACTAGTCATGTTATTGTATAGAACATTTACATCTTCATGAAGATTATGATGACTGGCTTATAACACTGTTAAAACTGGTCAAAACCACTTGCTACGGCTGCACGTACTCAAGTTTAAGAGTTGCACGTCTCTTTGAGTAATTTGTTAAACATAATGTAGCTAGCCATGTATAGTGCAATCCACAAGCATTTCAATAAATTAAATGCATTGGCTAATGTGTTACAACTTTTGTACTGCATGGTTATGAGAACCTAGGTACATCGATAGATAACTCGTTTCTGAATTGTAAACAAGGCTTAAAAAGAGGTATACAAGGGACTGTTAGATATATGTTAGGAACACTGTAAAACTCATACCTAGCAACTTAGCATTTTATAGCCTTACAATTTTATTGCTCGTCTTTTACCATCCTCTTCCACAACAAACTTTTCTTATGTTATATAAATGTCTTCTCTTTGTCAAAACAAAGGTGGATTCTCTGTGCTTGATTATACCTGTACTTCCTTTTGTGTTAGCTTATAGTGGGGCCAAGTGGTCACAGTGGATTGCAAGAAATACAGTAGTTATATTTACCGAGATTTGCTCCGTTGGAATTAAGATGATGTCTTTCACAGCTTTTGAAGTGATTGCGCTTTTGTGGCACAGGCTGATCCCATCTGGTTTTTAAATGGTTTGTTTCTCGCATGCTTTTGTATTTTGGTAGTTTGTATAAACTAATCTCTGAGTCCATTTCAACACCATACATGTCATATAGAGATAGGAATTGGAAGGTGCTCACGTCAGTCAAGTTATGTGGCTAAGGAAACTCCTTGCAGCTGAGTCTGACACACTTGTGCAAGTGAAAGTGTTACTGACTTCAGACTCTAAGCCCTGGTCTACACTAGGCATGGGATCAATCTAAGTTACGCAACTTCAGCTACGTGAATAAAGTAGCTGAAGTTGACGTACTTAGATTGACTTACCGTGGTGTCTTCGCCGTGGTGAGTTGACTTCTGCTGGTACCCCATCGACTCTGCCTGCGCCTCTCACGGCGCTGGAGTACAGGAGTCAATGGGAGAGTGCTTGGGGGTCGATTTATTGTGTCTAGACTAGACACAATAAATCGATCCCCGCTGGATCGATCGCTGCCTGCCGATCCGGCAGGTAGTGTACACACAGCCTAATTTTAGGGCCTGTGCCTATTACCATTGAAGTTAAGACCAGAATTACCATTCATTTCAGTGAAAGCAGGATTGGGTGCCTGGATTGTCAGGGACCTTGTCTTGGAACTTATTTGTAAAGGGTTTTCAGTTAAGCCCCAGCTCTGTCTTCATTTTTGTAGGCTAAATGTTTCACCTACAAAAAATTCCCTCCCCCTCCCCAGTGAATTGGGTAAAAATATTTTTCATGGGATATGTAACTACATGGTGCAAATGAATAGTAGACATTAAAAAGGAAATTTTTAAAGGCACATACAATAGTTAGGCACTCAATTCCCATAAGTCCTTTAATAACAATCTATCTTGTTTTCAGACCCTGAATCTGCAGTCTTTTGGTTGCATCACTTTTTTCCCCTCCCCACCTTTCAGCTTTACACCCACCAGTAGCCCAGTGTGTGGAAAGAAACCAGTGTTTATCAGTACAAATATAATGCAAATTATAGTGTAGATTCAAGTTACAATTATTTTCCTCTACAAGAAATATAAGCTCATGCAGGGCACGAACCAACTGGGACTACCTTACCAAGGGATAATCACTTACCTAACTAGTAAAAAGAAGATTAATCTTTGATCAAAGAAAATAATAGTTATTACTAGAACACTAGGAGAGAAAACAAACTCTTTGAAAAGACATTCAGTTATGACATCTATTTAATGGACTAAGATTTGTCAGAAGTGAAGAAACTCTGTAAGATGCTGTTGAATCTCAGTAATTCTTTTGTATGAAAAATATAAATTCATATACATTAGCAATGAATGAGAACTGTTAAGTCTTATCTAACCCATCCCCTTCTAAAACAGAGTTTTTCCCTGGGTATATTTCCTACTGCTTTCTCCAGCCTAGCGGCAGATATCTCAAAATATGAGGACTCTAACATTTCTCACAGAGCAGCATTTCAGAGCAAAGCTCTCATGATATCTTATAATTTCTTCCTTTATAATACTATCCTTTCCCCTCTTTCTGCACTATCCAAATCTCTGCCCATGCCTTGGGCTTCACTCCCCTTAATCACAGGATCCTTCCCCTGCCTGACCCTCCTCTCTTATCACCAGTCAACCAGAAAAGCTGCTGAATTCATCTTCCTGCTCAGCCCTTCCAACCATGTCACCTCCAGTCAACACTGAATTCTTTCCTTTGTTTCTTTTATGAGATCAAACTCAAGCACCTCTTCTTCATCTTTAAGACCATACAAAAACTTGTCCTTGCTCATAGCGCCCTCCCTCTTCTCCTCTCACTCCCTATACTCCCAATAGTCGCTCTTTCCCTTCATCTTCTTCACTCTCAGCTTAGTGGCCCCTGCTCTTGTATCAATCTCTCTTCATGTGTATCTCTAGACTGCCACAAATCCCTCTTCAAAATCCATTTCTTCCAGGAATTATTCCTAGTTTGTTTTCCTCAGATAATTTCTCCACACTCTTATTTCTCCAAACTGTATCTTTCCTAATTTGCATGTTGTCTAATTTAGATGGTAAGCTCTTTGGGGTGGGGACGCATTTCGTAATGGTTTGGTATACATACAGACACTCATAGGTTTGCAGAGCTGCTTAAGTCTCCCTTCCAAACACGCTAATGTGCACTCTGCACCCATGTGCAAAGTCTGACTGACATCAGTGTGACTCTACTAACAGGTACAGAAGTCTGCACTAGCAGATCCCAATGCAGGATCTAATGATATAAACAGCAAGTGATTATGATACTAATAATATCACCATTGGGAGTTTTTCCTGGTACGCAACTTAAATGTTTGTTTACTTCACACCTGCTGTGTATCACCCTAACCAATCCCTCTCCCTTCTTAGTGTTTACTATTTATACCCATCCTAGTTGATTAACCAGACTGTAAATATTTTATTCTTCTAGGCTAGATTTTCAAAGGTTCCTAAAAGAGTTAGGTATCCAAATCTCACTGAAGTTCCATGGGATTTGAGTACTCAGACACAAAAGGGAGCTTTGAAAATACCAGAATTAATTTTTTTAATTGCAAGTCATTCCCTCCTGCCTCTTTCACAGTCCAAAAATATTTGCTTCAATTTTTTAAATAGATAACATGAAAGAGTAAGGCCAGAAAATCAATTCTAGCACTACCCTGACTTTTCAACTTAGGTAAAGGGAAATTTAACAAATAATGCTACCGAATATTAGTTATAGTTAGCATAGGTTGCATTTTTGCATGTTTCCCATAGCCTGATCAGTTGAACGTTTTCCCTTTAAGATCTTTTATTTTTCAGAGACAGTTGAAGCATTTAGTTTGTTGTTGATATTGTTGTTTCCAAACATCATGGCTCATCAGCAAAACTGATCAAAATGATGGCTATCAAAGCTGCAGCAAACTACTTATTTATTTGGATATCAGTAAATGCAAGATGTACTCTGACCTGTTTGAATCATGGCTGTTCTGCTACCTGCTGTGGCTAGGAAGATACCTGAGAGGGAAAATAGCCCTGCTTTCCGATAAATTTGTGTTCCAATTTGACAGCATATACAATGTGCTGTGCTGAGTTATGTTAATCTCCTATAATCATGCACAACTGGATGAGGCTATATCCCTGCGAAGGGTACATATTTTCTGCCTGCATATTATCCTGTTGAAGGAAACAGAAGCAGGTATTTCAGAGCCGGCACATTTATTGATTTTTGTAAAGTAAAGTTATGCAGAAGAACACTAACTAGGAGTCTCTACTGAGATACCTTCTTTGATTTTTATTGGCAAATCATTTAAGTTATTCTTTCCTGTGAGGACACAAAACCAAATTAATTGCAAGAAAACTATTGGTAGACACTTATCACGGGATTAGTTTTCAGATAATTAAGAACAATTGCTTATTTTAGATGAGTAAATGACTGTTTCCTGAATAACAATGTACATTTCAATAAGATTACCATGTAAAACTATTTGACAAGGTGATAAATAACTATAAGAACATAACAGTATTCCCTTAACACTGGGCAAGTGCATTCAGCTGAGCTATCACTGGCTGCTTTCCAAGATCGGGACAGATTCTGCTCTCACTTAGACTGGTATAAATTGGAAGGAGCTCCACTGATGTGAGGGAAGATGTTTTAGATTTACAGCAGCCTAACTGAGGTGAGAATTTGTGCTGCAATGCAATGACATTGCTTTTTAATATTCATAATAAGGGCATTACTCATATTTTCTCCCACATTCAGTTCAGTATTCACTGGCAGTTGCAAAGCAATAAGGCTGTGGTTTTTAAACTGATATCTCTATAAAAAGTTTTTAAATTTGAAAATAGATCTCAATATGATTTATTGAAGAATGGTATTTGAAAGTCCCAAGCATTTGTGAAAAATAGAAGGTTTCTTACATCTTGCTGTCCAGAGTTTCCTTGATATCTTTATTGTTCTTCTTTTAAGCAGTCTTTAGGACTAACAACATATTGTCGTGAATTACCATATATACTCGATCATAAGCCAGTTCGTTTATAAGCTGACACCCCAAAGATGGATAAGTAAAAATGGCAAATTTTTATGACCCATTCATAAGCCAACCCTATAATTCAGAGGTCGGCAAGCTTTGGCTCCCGAGCCATCGGGATAAGCCGCTGGCGGGCCGAGATGGTTTGTTTACCTCGAGCGTCTGCAGGCATGGAAGTAAACCTAAGTAAACAAAGTGTCCTGTCCCGCCAGCGGCTTACGCTGACAGGCCGGGACAGCAACTGGTGGGGAAATTTGGGGGAAGGGAGGAGAAGCTGGGGGTCATGACCCCTTTGGGTTTTATGGAACCCGTACATTACATATGCAAAACTTTAGTTTACATAATTTCTGCAGTTTTGTTGTTGTTTATGTAGGTTTTATGTCATGAGTTTTCCCAGTAAAAGGTTTCTTGTTGTTACAGGTCTGTGTGTTTTCACCTCAAAACTTCTGGCACAAGCTACTACTGTTGTTCTGTCAGAAGTAACCTAATTTTAAGTAGACCAGCCAATGATTTTATGTCAAAGAAGTGGCAAAACCACACTTATGCCAGAAAAACCTTGGCCTTAGTGTTACCTTATCTGTACTCATTCCCTGTCCATAATTATAAATCATTAAAATATAACTAACCAAGCTCTTAACTTTACCATTTAGCAATCCTTCATTTTATATATGTGTTATAAGTCAGTATATGTTACCCCTTTGTCTATTGGGGACAGAGTGGAGGATTGCAGAGCACTCTATGATTACTGGGGCAAAGCAAGCTATAATCCTTCAGCATTTCTTTATCTTTTCCAAACATAGGTTTGTCAGGGGATTTTTATTACTCAGAGTCCAAAGTCTTACATTTGTATATTGCCAAATCTTGTCAGTGTTTGTTTTCTCTTACAACTTTTGAGGTGCTTTTGTTTTTGGGCCTTGATGTTTAGTGCTTTCAGTGGTACTCCAACATTTAGTAGCATGCTTTATTAATTCCCCTTTTAGTGTGTGTCCAGTCCTGCTCTAATTGACAATGGCAAAGCTTCTGTTCCTAGGGTCTATTTTATGGCCCAATCCTGCAGTCATTCTTCCTGTACATAATTCTTACTTGTTTAAATAATCCCATTGGCTTTAGAGTAACTATGCTCATGACTATGTATTGTAGGAGAGGATGCTTACAACTCTAACTCTGTGCATCCCTAATTAGCCTCCGCAAACCTCACAGTCATTGAAACTAGACCACTAAGGCTAGGTCTACACTACCCACCTGAATCGGCCGGTAGAAATCGATCTCTCAGGGATCGAGTTATCGCGTCTCTTGGGACGCGACAATCGATCCCCGAATCGATGCTCTTACTCCACCAGCGGAGGTGAGAGTAAGCACCGTCAACGGGGAGCCGCGGAGGTCGATTTTGCCGCCCTCCTCACAGCGGGGTAAGTCGGCTCCTATAAGTCGAATTCAGCTACGCGAATGGCGTAGCTGAATTTCCGTATCTTCCCCACCTGATTGACATTCAGCTGGCCACTAAAGAAAAGTTAACAGATGCACAGGCAAAAGAAAGCATCTCTCTGGCTGTCAGCTCCAATATGGAGATCAAGTCAGAGAGAAAAGGGAGCCCATCTATCCAAAGCTCTTGCAACTGATGTTAGATCATGCAATGGGGAGTGAGGGAGCATTTCACTCCAGTGATCAAATGGATGGGACATAAAGAGGCCCTCCACTTTCTCAGGAAATCAGGACATGATGCCTTGCAACTTTGTTTCTCCTGGGACATTTGACAAAATGAGTATTGACCACTCAGCCTACAAAAGCATGACACACATATACTTTGACACAGGCTGTACATCCCCATCCTTTTCTTGGAGACATGTAGGAGTAGGGGCTGATGCCCCAAGTGAGGTGAGGAGAGAGCAGAGGAGTTCAACAGGATATTTTTATGTGTGGGAGCATGCTCTCTTAAGCCTCTCCAGAATGCTTTGGTAAAACAGGAATGTTGTTCATTGGAAAAGGAGATAGAGGAAATGAGAGGGGCCCCACATAACGGACCACGTTCTCTCTTGACTTGATCTATCTGCAACATAATCAACATGCATGGCTGCCTACAGCTCCATGGTAACCTCCACATAGCTTTCAAGGCTGAAAGAATTAGGAGAGCATTTTTTTCAAAAACATGAATACTAAATTGCACACACAATTCTGGGTGCACCCGACGTGTTCAGGGAAACTGAAATTTGCAGATGCCAGGACTGGTTTGTATGCACAGCTGAGGATTTGCTCATTTGTATTTAAGTTTGCATGGGCACACAGATTCCTACATAATATAGCACATGCTTTTGAAAATGTGGCCCTATGTTGTCTACAATGTCAAACACAATATGTGCAGAAAATAATATACAATAAATGAATGCTCTGCTGTAATTTCTTCTGTTGCTTTCTAGTAAAAAATATATGCTTTAAATCTTCACAATGTTTCTAACTTGCAACTTGGTAACAGTCATCCTATATTCCTTGATAATGTTTCATACAGTCCTGGTATTAAAGATACCTATCAGATGATGCTATCTATTTAAGTGGGGGTCTTTAAGTTACAAATAACATGACTGGCAGATGGCTAATGATTTTTTGAGAGTCATGAGAAAGGAGTGCTTAAGCATTAATCATCTGATGTAAGTGTCACTCAGTGAAGTCTTGTGTCCCAGATAGACATCTCTTCCATCTCTTTCAGATGCGAGGCACATTTTAGCTCAGCTATAACAACTAGGGAAACAAAAATTCTTGTAGTAACTCATTTTTCTTTGTTTATTGCGACAGAATTCTGCTTGGGGATCTCATGGGGTGTGAAGCAGAAAACTTCTAAAATTATTTCTTGGCCATCTGCCTTAACCCATTATCCTGATTGGACTCATACATAGAGATGGAATTGATATTTGGAAAAGTTTTATATATATATTTCAATAATCTCACAGAGGAACACAGTAGATGCCAAGACTTAGGAGGACTGGGTTAAGGATTTGTTAACTATTGATCCTGCCTTCAAAACCGGTCACACATTTAAACAAAAACATTGAACACATTTAAAATGGCTTAAACAACACAAAGGTAAAAGTAACATAAAATAAGGTCTGATGCCAGAATAGCAATATATATGTAACAGCTACAGCTGATACATATCTATATTATTTACTAATATCTTTTGTACTATTCAATGTTTTATTTAGGTATGTGACCCCAATATTATGCAAACACGGACTCGACATGTGTTAAGATCTCCTTTAAATACCAGGACTTGTCCTAAAGATTCACAAATGCAACCTTGTGTTCTCAATCAAAATTGCTTTCAATATCAGTACAATCTAACAGGTAAGCAGAACTGTAATACCCTGCATTTTTCTTGTGAATCATATTTCTCAATACACTCTTTGCTACAAAGTTAAGAATGTGCCATGACAATTTAAAGCATAATATTAAAGTGCAGTTCTACTTTTAAAAATAATTATGTATAAAAATACCTTATTACTAAGCAGACCTGCTCTTTGTATTTAGTTATGTCTCTTTACTGCAATGATAACATACCAATTCTTCAGGTGCTTAACTTTAAATGTGTTAGTAGTTCCATTGAATTCATTAGAGCTAAGCACATGTATAAATCTGTGCATGTTTGGATAAGATAAGATTTTATTACTTGTATTATCACTGCAAAAACATCATAAATAAGTGAGAATGAAATAGTCTATTCTTTTTTGTGTATTGTCAGTATTATTGAAGTCAGTCATATCCAGATGATACCAAGAGTATACTTTAAAGAATATAGGTTATACAGGTGTACTTGAGAGTAAAATTTGTTGTTCAGAATCTTAATTACAACTGAGTATAGCTGTTTTGGGGAAAAAATTGCAGACAAATGTTTTCCTCTTTTTAGCGAATTCAGCTACTGCCAATACACGAGGACAGAACCCATCTATACTTTCCTTGACTAAATTTGTAGGGTTAGCAGTTAGAAAAAGTGGCATTTCTACATATAATCCAAACGCATTTGAACTGGAAGCCATTGAGCGACAAACATGAAACATCATAATACCCTTTTTCGGAGGGTCACTTTTCAGACCAGAACCACACTTTGCATTGTTCTTGATTTTCAGTGGTGTATTTTTTCTTTCATCCTTATTTTTTAAAAAGCTCACTTTTGTTTGGCTTCCTTTTTAACAAAATTTTGGAAGGACGCGGTGACAATCAAGACTGACTGTAGGCGCTTAACACACAGCTGAAGACAGCTAAAGGAAAGCAATAGTTTTTTTCTAGAATGAAAATATTTTATTAGACAAAGCTGCAATTGATGATGAGCTTTGCTTTGAGACAACAGAGATTAAAATACAGTAGCACTTCAGAAACTTTTATAGCTATTTTATTAAATTGAAATTTTACTTCAGACAAATAATGTGGGCTTCTGCATGTGGCAACTGTTTTCAAACGATACACTGTATCAGCATTAAACAGTTTTTGACATACTCTGATCTGTTGTTGTTTTTTTTAAGGGACATTGGAGATATGATAGTGAATTTCCCAATTCAGACTTGCTTATTTTCTTTAAGAATAACTTCCTTTTATCTGCTTTGTTCTTAGCGTGATATGAACTCACGTTCTAAAGTCCCACAGTTAAATGAAGAAAACTAACTCATTTTTGTAATTCAAAATAAAAATGAAGTGCAATGATGGTTTGCTGTACTAAATGCAGTTACATTGTATCTTTAGATTGGAGTACATGTCAGCTAAGTGAAAATGCAACCTGTGGACAAGGGATTCAGAGACGCCTTTTGAGCTGTATGCGCAGTGATGGAAAATTGCTGAATATGAACTACTGTGAGCAGGTGACGTTTATAAATACAATACAGAAATGGCTTAAAGACTAACATACACCTCAGTTGGTTTGGAAATTACGGTACTCTGACACTGTACCCCAAGCTGCCAGCTGGAGCTTTGCAGTTACCATTTAGATGGCATAGATAAGTTGCTATGATCAATATTGGGTTTAGCTAGGGTCAGAAGTTTTCAGGAATCAAAATATAAGAAGAGTACCAGAATAATAATGTCATGCATCCGACAAAGTGGGCATTCAGCCACGAAAGCTTATGCTCCAATACATCTGTTAGTCTTAAAGGTGCCACAGGACTCTCTGTTGCTTTTTACAGAATCTTTGCACCCTAAAGGAGGATTTCAATGATGGAGTAATGCATGTATGTGTATAGAACTCAGTTCTACAGACCCTGTACACAAGCAGTCCCAATGAAGTCAATGAGTAAAGGATTATGTCCTTTTGAAGTCATGTGAATAATGATTTGCAGAATGGGGCCCAAAGTTTGCAAGGGTCTGGGGAGCCTTTGAGATGTAAAATGTCATAAAAATGTAAGCTATTATTACAGCTGAAAAATCTCTCTGTAAATGGTGACCTTGGGAGTATCACTTTAGTCACTATGAATTTTCAGTTTTCTAATTTTATGACCAGCAATAGCAAAGTGACATTTTAGGTTTGTTTGTTTTTTTTATATACAGTTAAACTTGGAAAAACCTGAAAAATTGAGCATTCATTGCCTTGTGGAATGTGCTGTGAACTGTCAGCTTTCCAAATGGTCAGCCTGGTCAGAATGTTCAAACACTTGCGGCATTGGAGGTAAATTTGTTTCTAAGACTATTATCACATTTTATCTGCATCCCTTGGAATGTTTACGTATGGTAAAGAACACAAATACATCCCAAATCCTGCAGATGTTTATGCAATCCATAGAACATAAAAAACAGTAATATAAATAATAATAAAGAGCAACATAAATTTCTGTGCAGATTTTAAAAGCATGATAATCACTTAAACATCTTGTAAATCATTAGAAAATGATATGCTGACTTTTTTTAGTTTTTTTTAATAGACAAAAGGACTTTTCTTTGTTTTGTTACATTTTCTAAAAATCCATCAGACTGTTTTTGAATTACCCAACCACGAAAAATGCAATTTAGAAAACAGACTTGTATACAAAGGCTCATTTAACTAATTAATTCCAAAATCTGAAAATTCAGTCATAGTTGAAAATAAACTCTTTTATATAGAGTTATTGGTAGGATTTATGTTGTGCAAAAGGAAAGCTGGTGAGAGTTTTCAGGATATCTTTTTAATTTAGTTCCTCTCTTGTGCTTTATTGTATATTTCTGGATTCAAAACTTCAGCACAACTAACCTTATGATGATGAAAATAATTATTTATCACCTTAAGAATTAAAAAAGAAAAAACGTAAATAGCACTTCCTTTGACCCCAGTTCTGTAGCTTGGTGTGTGAGCACAGGTCCTTGTATTTGTGTAGAGCCCCAGTTACTTCAGGAATAGGTCTCCACTCACATAGAACAAGTTACAAGATTAGAGCCTTATCTAGTCTTGCGTAGTTTTTCAAATCCTTGGAGAGGTCAGTTGAAGAGAAGTACTGTAGGATGTATTTAAAATAGATCTGCAACATAATTTCCCAAGGTTCTGGTGAGCATTAATTTCTAAATGTCCATAGAGTTTATCTGGATCAAATTTATTTGAGGGCAAAGACAAAACAGATAGATAGCTCTGTGGAGGGGTCTTTTTAGATGGATTGCAGAGATCAAAGCATGTAACAGAAATGATCAAAGAGATTAATATTTGCATTAATCATGTTCCTTGTCTATTGAGTTTTCATCAGTTCAGTAAAATAGTACTCCTGTAACATAAATGAACAATTCAGATATATTATTTAACAGCCAACATGCTAAGAATATTAATTCCAAGCTGTATTTAAAAAAAATAATAAAAAATGTTGAGACTTTTAATTCTCGTGTTATTAGATCAACTAAAGAGAGGCAACAAAAATTATTAGAGGTATGGAACAGCTACTATATGAGAAGAGATTAAAAGGCTAGGACTTTTCAGCTTGGAAAACAAGTGACTAAGGAGGGCTACAAAATCATGAATGTTGAGGAGAAAGCTAATAGAGAAGTGTTGTTTACCTCTTCACCTAATGCAAAAACCCAATGAAATTAATAGACAGCAGGTTTCAAACAAACATAAAGAAGTACTTCTCACAACGCATAGTCATCCTGTGGAACTTGTTGCCAGGGGATGTTGTGAAGGCCAAAAGTATAACTGGGTTCAAAAAAGTATTAGATACATTCATGGTGGATTGGTCCAGCTATGGCTAATAGCCAAGATGGTCAGGAATGCAACCCCATGCTCTGGGTGTCCCTAAACGTCCGTCTGCAAGAAGCTGGAACTGGATGACAGGGGATGATCACTTGATAAATTGCCCTGTTCTATTTATTCCCTCTGAAGCATCTGGCACTGTCTACTGTCAAAAGACTGGAAACTAGACCATTGATCTGACCCAATATATATATATACCCAGTATATTTTATACGCGTAAGATATTGTACATTCCAATCTCACTAAGGTTAGTTGAACCATATTGTCAAGTTTGTATAACTGAGTTTAGTATATGCTATGAGTCCAATTTTAATGCAAGATACAAGTTTACTACAGCTACCAGATAGAGAAGTTCTCCTTCAAGTGGCTGTGCATATGTACATTCCTCTGCAGGTGTGTGTTTACCCTGTGCACTTGTCAGAGATTTTTGCCAGCAGTACCATTAGCCAGTGTACACGTCCCTGCTCTCCTCATGCTCTCAGGTGAGGGCATAAGTGGGACATGTCCACCACCTCCTTCTCGGTTCCTTCTCACTACCCGGGATGATGATTTAAGCTCCCTGTAGCTTTGCTTTGGTGAGCCAGGTTAGAGAGCATTTCTATATATACTTAGTTGATGTTTAATAGTTTACTTAGGCAGCTGTAGTTTAGTAGTTTTCCTGAGAGATTTATTACGAAAAAATCCCTGGTGTTTAAACAATGTGCTAAGTGCAGGACTGTTTTCACTGTCACAGACAGCATATCAGTTGTTTAAACTGTTTAAGTGAGGGACAAATGTTCCATTTGTACCTCCTTCCCCACCAGGACTAAAAAGCAGAGGGACAATTGCCTGAAGATTCACCTCACAATGGAGGCAATGTGACCTGCATCTGAACCAGGCCCTGACTGAGATACAGAGAACTCTGATTCAGCTTGAAGTGCCCCTCCAGCTGCTTCTCACTCGAAGCACAAGCTGGGTGAAAAAACCCTCATGCTTCATCTTATCCATCAGACTCAAAGACTCATTCTAGACATCCTGAGTCTGGCAGAGAATCTAAGGCTAGGTCCACACTACCCGCCTGATTCGGCAGGTAGAGATCGATCTTTTGGGATCGATTTATCACGTCTCATCTGGACGCAATAAATTGATCCCGGAAGCGCTCCCCCGTCGACTGTGGAACTCCTGCTCGCCGAGAGGAGGAAACGCTGTCGACGGGGGAGCTTGCCTGCGCCTGCGCCGCATGGACCCGCAGTAAGTAAACTTAGTTCGATCTAGGAAATGTCGACTTCAGCTATGCTATTCTCGTAGCTTAAGTTGCGTTTCCTAGATCGATCCCCCGCCCCAGTGTGGACCAAGCCTAAGACTTGGTCTCCGAGTAAATGTGCTAAGTCCTCTGGTACTGGTTCGAAGCCCCACAAACCTAAGCACTCACCCACTCCATCGGAGGAGGCACCATGGACTCTGGCTCTCTTGGGGCCAATGAGACTGGTGCCTGTACCAGTGCTGGGTCCTTCTGCCTCTCTTCAGCCAATTCAGTCTGCATCAGCATTGCCAGCACCATCTGCTCAGTACATTCACCTCAGGTGCCTCCAACTCCACAGGCCTTCTTATTCACAGGAGAACTACTTTGTTTTTTCTTACCTAATTCTCCCCTTGATACAGCCGACTCTACTGCTTCCTCCATCTATCTACCCAGTACCACTGACACTCTGAGACTATATTGACACACCCTGAATCGTCAGCATACTCAGTGATCATACCAGCATTGTCAACACCGACAATACACTCAACACTTTCAACGCATTCTCTCATGCATGCAACATTGACGTGTCTGACACTGACAGTGCATTCAGAGATTGTCCCTGTACTGCTGGCACCGATGATGCACCTGGAACAATTGTCACAGTCTGAGGTTTTACTGGTACCACTAGTACCATCAACTTCTGACCAGATATGTGTTTTTGAATATCGTCTCTCTCCAATGCCTGGACCTTCTAGAACCCTGACGGCAATTGCTTCTCCCTATTCTGAGGACATTTCTGTTTTCTCTTCAGACTCTGAAAGGGAGGAAACTATTTCTCCATCCGGGTGTTTCAGATCCCCTTACAGGTCTGCTGGATGGATGACTTAAAGAGCATTGGGTTCCTTACAGGAAAGCTCCAACATGGTGTCCTTCACCGTGGATGGCTGTCTATGCCATTTCCTCTATGGATTGCTCTGTGAGAGACTCTAGGCCTCCATCTCACACACTTTCTAGAAGGAAATCTCCTCCTTGTATAGTGCAGGACTCATCTGCTCAGAATCCTGCTAACATTCCTCAATCTCCTGTACTGGATCCTGTGAAGGAGGGAGAATTATTGGAGGAGTCACTTAATGTTGCTTCTCAAATATCTTCATCTTCCCCTTGAGGAAGCAGTTAGCCCGTAGTCAACATCTCCTCCCCCAGAGGACTTTAAGTCTTTTTTCAAGACCTTATGAGAAGGATGGCTACGTCTCTAGAGACCAAGCAGAAATTGTGCAAGAGAACCTCCATGCTTTCCTGGAAATTTTACAGACTACTGTTCCAGGAAGCGTTGCCCTTCCTATCAATAAACCACTTCTAGATCCAGTATGATTTTACGGTAGACTCCAGCCTCTATACCCCTTATGGTGAAGTAGGTGGATAGATGTTACCAAATCCCTCAACAAGATGTTGGTTATTTCTTTACCCACCCACTTCCTTGTTCCCTGGGGGTCACAGTGACTAATGAACAGTCTCAATCTAAGGCTACCCCTAGGTTGTAAAGCTTATTCCTCTGCCATACTTCAAATGAGGATCACCTATCTCTTACCTAAATTTTATTTTCTTAATTATTCAGCCATCTCAAAGTTTGCTGATAAGTTGCTGAAGAATATAGGGAACAGTTTATAGTTTTAGTTTCTGAGGGTCATCTTACCCTTATATGTCTCTTCAGGCAGCAATACATGCCACTGACACTGACTCACATTCTGTCACCGCTGCTGTCTCCATGAGGTGTTCATCCTGTCTCCAGGCTTCCGGCATTCCAAAAGAGTTGCAGAATACAGTTGATGATTTGCCCTTTGAGAGCTGTAAGTGTTCTCTGCCAGGACAGATGACATGTGAAGGACTCTCATGCAACGCTTCGCTTCCTGAGAGCTATATTCCTGCTACTAAAATAAAACTATTTAAATCACACTTCTACTTGAGACCATTGTTCCATCAGAGAACCTAAGAAAAAATCAAGAACTTCTTAATGTCACCAGCCATCTTCCACTAAGGCGGGCCCTTCCCACAAGACAATTGCTACCTCAAAGTCATTTTGACTCTATGATTGAGGATGGCACACTGATGATATCTCCTCCCTTTTGATTATGCCTGTCTCTTTTTTTACTGTGCTTTGCAGAACATCAGGCTGGACAAATGGATACTTAGCACAGTAAAGAAGGGATATGTAATCCAGTTCATCTCCCTCCCTTTTCCTAACTCACCTTCCCCATCCCTTTTCTGGGCCCTTCTCACAAGAAGCTCTTGTTACTTCAAGAGCTATGGTCTCTTCTAGACTTCAGAGAAATAGAGGAAGTTCCTTACCAACACAGAAGGAAAGAATTTTATTACCGGTACTTCCTGGTCCCAAAGAAATCTGGTGGCTTCCACCCCATCCTAGATGTAAGAAAGCTGAACAAATTCATCAAGAAAATCAAGTTTAGGTCACTTCCACATGGAAATACCTCCCTCCCACAGGAAGTACCATCAATTTCTGATAGATACCAACCACTACCAGTACACAGTGCTTTCTTTCAGCTTGTCTTGAGCCCCAAGAGTTTTCACCAAGTGCATGACATCAGTTGTTTGGGATACAAATAAATCCCTACATGGACAATTGGCTGGTTCAAGCAATATTAAGCTATCATGTCCAGAACAGTGTTCTAGTAATCAGGTTGATGTTCTCCCTTCTTGGCATGAAACTAAAATTGGACAAATCATAGATACAATAAACGCAGGGCATAATTTTTATAGGAGCAGATCTGTACACTGGAACAGCCATGGCTTATCTTCCACAGGAACAGTTCCAAACTATAACCTTCCTTTCAGAAAGCTATCCAACAAGTATCATATGATCCTGCCCTCAGCTTCTCAGACACATGGCCTTGTGCATGTATGTAACAACACATACCCGACTTCACCTCTGCTGTCTGCAGGCTTGGCTTCATTCGGTATATCAACATTGTAGGCATCCTCTGAACATGTGGATTTGCGTACCTATATGGATGCTTCAGTCTCTGGATTGATAAATGTATGCAAGGGAGTTCTGTTTCTGTCCCCCGAACCATCAATGACTCTGGCTAGAGATGCATCTACAAAAGGCTGGGGGTCCATCTCAGTCAGCTTCAGGCTCAAGATGTTTGGCCGCCTCAGGAAATTTTCCCCCATATAACCATGCTGGAGTTTAGGGCCATATGTCGGCCCTGCAAAATATTTATGCCCACCATCAAGAATCAGGTGATTCAAATTCTCACAAACAATACAACTGCTATGTTTTACCTGAACAAGCAGGGAGGGGCAAGGTAATCTAAATTGTGCCAGAAGGATAGCCTCCTATAGCATCTTTGTGTTTGTCACAAAGTGTCCCTGAAGGCCTTCCATCTTCCAGAAGTGAGGAACACTCTAGCAGATTCCCTCGGCAGGGCTTTCATAGACCCACACGAATAGTCAATTAGGCTGGATGTTCTCCTCCAGGTTTTCCACCACTAGGGGTACCCAACAATAGATATGTTTGCAACAGATCTCAACAAGAAATATATGAGCTTTGCTCGAGAGCGGATTGCAGCCTGGGTTCCATAACAGGTTCTTTTCTACTTTCCTGGTTCAGTCATCATTTATGAACATTCTTTCCAGTTCCTCTCATTCCAAGGGTCCTCGGGAAGCTGAAACAAAACAAAGCATCACTAATCCTCATTGCACCGGCAGAGTCCAGGCAGTATTGGTTCACTTCTATTTCTGCATTACATCTGCCAGTAGACTGTTTTTCCATATTTTTTCATCCTCCTCTTTCTTGAGTTTTTAAAGGACCTGGTCAGTGTTTACCCTCCTGTGTCTGATCTGGTACCTGTATGGGATTTGAATCTAGTTCTCTTCAAACTGATAGGAACTTTATTTGTGCCTATGGCACATTATGGTTTAATGTCACTTAACTCAGCAACATCGCTAACACTTTATTGACAAGGCAGACAGAGTTTTTGGTGGAAAGCACTTCTGGTAGGAGGATTTCAGCACTTGAAGCTGCTTTAGCTGACCCTCCTTTTACTGTTTTTTTATAAAGACAATGTGGCCCTTAGGCCACATCCTATGTTTATGCCCAAGGTAGTGTTAGCTTTCCACCTAAATCAAACAATTAATCTTCACTTGTCTTTCCTGAAACCCCATTCATCTAAGGCAGAGGAGGCTCTTCATACCTTGGATGTTCGTTCAGCTGTGGCTTTTCTTGGACTTCGGTACTACAATGTGGATCTTTGTAAGCTAAGCAACAAGAATTAAGGGTCAATCAGTGTCATCTCAGCATATCTCATACTGGGTCTCTGACTGTATAAACTCTGTTATGACCTTGCTAAAGTCTCCTCCATCAAGGTAACTGCTTATTCTACCAGGGCTCTACTCAGGAACGCTGATGTAGGGAACTAAGTCCCAATCGCTGATATATGCAAGGTGGCAACGTGGTCATCTGCATATACTTTTCTCTACTCATTATGATTCTGGGCACGCACACACCTATAGTGGAATGTACATGTGCACAACACCTCTCGAAGAACAACAGTTACTGCACGATAAGTAACACTTTTTTTACTTCTTTAGCTCAAACTGTAGAGGTTCATGGTTTTAGAACTGGAGATCCTGGATGCAGTCCCCAGTGAGAACCCATGATAGTTGTCATTACGTTTGCATCCATCAGGGATTTAGGATCATATAAAGAGCTTATCCTTCAATTTTATAACAGGGTTCTGTGCAACTGCTAAATCTGATCCTAAAAGTAGGAATGCTGCATGCATTGGTTTAAGTGTTCAACTTACAGCAGGAGTCTCAAACTCATTCTGCAGAGTAGGCCAAATTACACTGATAAATATGTTGTCCAGGCAGGGTCTGAAAACTTGGGCTGTATAGTCTCCTTAATCCACAGCAGCTCTCCTGTGGATACCAGGAGGAGGCTTTCAAAGATCCAGGGTAGAATTATTATATAGTGTTTTTAAGTCCCAGTCCTGCACAAGATTCCACTAGAGGAGGCCCCTGTGGAGTACAGCCTCCACTGCAGCCATTCCCTTTCCTGTCCTTGGCCCCCCTCCGGTTACAGAAAATTGGGGCAGGTAGACGTCAGCCTGTTTTGCCCTCTGAGAACTGAAGAACATCTTCAAAGGACCGTGGTTACAGAAATGTGCTCTTTGACACAAGTGTTTCCTTCTTCCTCCCTCCCCACCTTGCGTTTTAGTGATGCAGGGGGAAGTTAGAGTCTGGGAGGGCAAAGGTTTATTGAAGTGAAATTCAGTCTGAGCTCTTGATTAAAAACTAAGACCATCCTATCTTAAGTAACTTGGTATATTGCTGAAGGTCAACTGTGATGCAGATCCTGCGCTTATCTAATTCTGCCTGTATATGCCTCCAACAGCATAATTTGAGGCTTCTCCATTTTAGTTACTTTATCCTGTATTATAATAATGATCATTCTATAACTTCATAATTGTTCATGGCATTTTTTGGACAAATACAATGACAGGTCCCTATTCCGAGGATCTTACAGGGTAAGGATCCAATCTTGTTCCTTTGAAAATAATGGAAGTTTTGCATTGACTTTAGTGGGAACAGGACTGAGCCATAAATTAGACTTAAAACAGCAAAGGATAACAATAAACAAAGAAAACTATTGTTTCTGAGTCTCATTGTCCCAAGTCTCATTTGCCAAATAAGTTGCATATTCCTCAAAAATAATCAATGACAGATAAACTGCATACACTGCTGCTACAACTGCTCCCTCACTCCTATTTAGTATTTGATAGTCAAAACAAGAATCTGTTTCTCTGACTTTTCTCAGTTAGTGAAGTGCCTGCTCAGGAAACATAAGTTACTGTAAAAGGGAAAAATAGAAATACTGTTGATGAGATCGAAGTTTATTGTTGATGCATTTATGGTTTAATGTCACTTATCTCAGCAACATCGCTAACGCTTTTATTCTGCCCATCTCTTACAGTAAATTATTCTGCTGTGATATATTTTAATGGACTGTAGGAGTGCCCTGTTGGATTCTGTTCCGGTTTGATGAACAGCACCAAATCATATTTTTTATGTATGTGGCATGTATGTCGCTTCGAGTGTGGCTGTGGTGTATAGCAGGAAAAGGGGAACATACTGATTCTTATAACTGATGATCAGTAGAGTGTATCTCTCTTTCCAGTCTTGGCTGAGCCTAGTGAGGCATGGAAATAAATTATATTTGCCTGTTACAGCTTTCAGCAGTTTCTGTTACGGCTGATATTTAGTGCTATAGGCTAACTTTGTTTTATATGCTGAAAGTCCTCATACTTACTGCAGAACTGCTGTACACGGATTTATAATACTATAGCTAATGGATAGTGCTCTAAGGTCCTGACCCAAAGCCTACCGAAGGTATTGGAAAGACTCTTATTGAGGGGAAACTCCAGCAAGTACAATTCTCTTTGGTAAGAAAATTAATATGAGATAAACCCTTTGTGGTTTTGCCTCAAACCTTTCATAAGGCTGAAAAAGGACTGTTTTTTTTTTACCGGGTCAGAAAACTAACCAAGGCCTGGCGTGATAGAGCTGGCCTGAAAAAGAAGATACTAAAAACAACCTTTTCTGAAATGGGGGTATGGGGACCTAGCTGTTTGTTTAAACAATGCTATTTAAACTGCAGGGCATGCTGGGTCATTGGTAGTGCAACTGCTTTTTAAGTGGACCAAGGCTGTATGGGTTTATTCTTCTTCCCTTCTCTCTTGCCTAGCCTGGTCTCCATAATCCTATTTCAGCCACATATTAACTGACGTGAAGCCATCCTCTCACTCCTCTGCTCTGCTCTACTTGCTTGATAGGGAATACAAAAGTCTGCAACAGCTCAAAGCCACAGTAAACAGATATCAACATTTCTGGCAAGGTAGTCTGGAATTAACTTTGGCAGATATTTTAGGCATCTTGGTTTCCACCGATGTCACATTTTCTCTGTGGGGTTGGAAGGCAAGGAAAGGGAGGAGGCTCTTTGATTGTAAAAGTGCTCTCCTGTGATGAAAATATAGTCATGGTTCCAAATGAAAATTTGCAGTAACACGCAACAATAAGCCCAGCAATCTTTTCTTGCAGAACTTTTGACAGGTTTGAGGGAAGTGAAGAGGCACTTCACACTTTCCGTTTTCAGCAGCCTTTATCTCTGCATTTTCAGATCGTTTAATAGGACGTAGCAGATGAAAGAGAAATTCAGTTTGTTCACTGAGAGATACAAGAACCAATAGAGATTTTACACTGCCACTTCCAGTCCAGAGATTGTATAGGGAGAAAGTTCATTTCAAACCTATGAAGATAACAGTCTCTATCAATGAGATATCTACAAAGTAAATAACTTTTTCAGTGTTTCTTCCACTTGAGTTGCTACTGACCACCTGACTTGTGTATGTAGACAGAGAGAGAGAATCAGAGCTTTTAGGAATCCACTTCAGTGCATAGTCCCAGGGGAAAATGCCCTTTCAGCACTGAGCTGCTCCTTTTATTTTGCAATGATTTATTTACAGCATCATGAAAAAGGAGATAGCAAAGATGGGTCAAGTTCAGGTGTATCCTGTGATTTTGTAGTTTATTGGTGAGCTAACTATCTTGTATAAGCAGCTATCAGGAAAATATTTCATTTTCATGCAACGACTAGGCTATCTGACATTTTTGTTCTTAAAAATTAAAGTTTTCAATTTTAATTTTGTCAAAAAAAAATGCTAATCTCAGCACAGATAAAAGCAAATTGCTTCATTAATGTCTGTAGCATTACAAGTACTTTTCAGGATTTTAAACGTTTTTAATCATTAAAATTTTGTAAGCTAAAAGATTGTTTTGTCTTTAGACACTTGAATTTATGTTCAATTCCAAGAGAATTAGTGGCAACCCTCTTTCCTGATACTTTCAAAACTAGAGAGGACAAAGGAAATGTACTGGTGGGAATAATCCTGCCAGGACACCAAACCACCTGCAGTCCCTTGCTTCAACCCACTGAAATTCGGAGTTGCTTTTTAACCACAAGGATTTATGGGGTTGTGTCACTGCACAAAATCTGATTCTGTGATAGCTGAATATACTGGTGTTGGTGAAAGCTTTTTTGAGGAATTCTGTTACAAACCCCTAGGTCCAGGTGATAACAACTCAGCCAAAAATAGTCTTAAAATTAGTTTAAAAATGGCATACAAGGGCTCACACCAGGAGAACAGCATTGTGAACATATAGACAATCATTTTGCAAGGTTGTCCATTGGCAGCTCTTCTAGATGTTTGCTTTTCGCCAGCAAAATAAAAATTCATCTTTTAGGAATCACACTCACTAGACATTTATTACTTCCGTTCTTAGCAGCAGTTGATTTCTTTTTGTATTTTTAAGCATGGCTGTAAGACAAACAGTTAAAAATTGGCCGCTCTGTATACATAACTACAATGAGGAGTCAGCTCCATTTCTCAGCTTCCACAGATTCCAGGAGCATTTGCTTAATGCATTTGTGTTGGCCCATCTCTGTTTAAGAGCAGATCTACAGTACTGCGATCCTAATGGGTGAACCTTACCATAAGTGTTTCCTTCACTTGCAGTGTTAGCATTGGACATGCCTTGCTTACGTCCATTTTAGGTGTTCATAATCCATCACTTAAGGAGACGCTTTTTTTACTATTTCTCAGATTCAGTTCCTTCAAAGCTAAGGCAGAAATTATGTCCATAATATGATTTTAAAAGTCACTTAGTTGCACGGCATGTGGATTTCCCCCTCCCCTCTTTAATTGTAACCAGGGTTCTAATTGGAACATTTTGTGAGAGAACCATTTTCTGTGAGTCTGACTTTTGTAAGGAAAGGAAAGGAGTAAGAAATGGGATTGCTGTTATTTTAATCAATGGTATTCAGTTCTATTATTTCTGAAATGGTAACCTAATTTTTCTTTTCCATTCAGTGGGTTAGGGAGTTTTCACTGAAAATAAATAGGATCTTAATGGACATTGTAAAAGTGGTTATGGACAGTAATGGCTATTAGAGGGCTTGCAATTTTCCAGCAAGTTGCATGTAATTTGGTCATAAAAATCAAATTTCCTTTGTTAAAAATGCAATGAAAACATATTGGAATGTTTAATGTTAAAAATGATGCTGCCATTGGAGTTGTGTAACTTGTAATATTTAATAATACATCAGGATTTAGTCATGTATTTCATTAAATGTTTCACATGAACAAGGAATATATTTGGAAAACATATGAAAATTATGTTTTAAAGTAATATGATTGACTTAACCACAGCACTGAATATTTACTAAACATATTCAGGGTCAACATGATAAGCGTTTTCTCCAAGTATTTTGCCACGATAGTTATACAAAAAAAACTTATTGGTGCAAAATGAACTAATAATAATGATAAACGTATATAAACATTCATTATATATTCTTCCTTATTTTTATTGATTAACTCACTATGGAGGCAACATCATAGCAGCACTGTATGTTAGGGCTTGTCTATACTTACGCGCTGGTTCGGCAGCTGGCAATCGAACTTCTGGGTTCGATTTATCGCGTCTTGTCTGGACGCGATAAATCGAACCCAGAAGTGCTCCCCGTCGACTCCAGTAATCCTGTTCGCCGCGAGGAGTACGCGGAGTCGATGGGGGAGCCTGCCTGCCGTGTCTGGACCGTGGTAAGTTCGAACTAAGGTACGTCGACTTCAGCTACGTTATTCACGTAGCTGAAGTTGCGTACCTTAGTTCGAATTGGGGGCTTAGTGTAGACCAGGCCTTAGTTTGTCAGCAGTGTCATTAAGCCCTCATAGGAAGGGATGGAACTCTCAGATGGCTTTAATTAAAGAAAAATCAAAATACTTACAACTGCTTATAGAAGTGTAGTGGAAAAGTCACAAGGAGTAGATGATGGCTTCTATCCATAAATATATACACATATATATAACGTATCGAATAGCATTAAAAACAAACACAGAAGGGAATAATCCATTGCTATATCAGAACTTACATTATCAAAAATTAAACTTTGGATGAAAATACGGTAGAACCTCTGAGTTAAGAACACCTTGGGAATGGAGGTTGTTCGTAACTCTGAAATATTTGTAACTCTGAACAAAACGTTATAGCTGTTTTCAAAAGATTACAACTGAAAAATGCTGCTTTCCCTTTATTTTTTAATAGTGTACGTTTAACACAGTACAGTACTCTATTTGCTTTTTTTCCCCCCTTTTTTCTGGGTCTCTGCCTGAATGTGTGCTTCTGGTTTCAAATGAGTGTGTGTGGTTGACTGGCCAGTTCGTAACTCTGGTGTTCATAACTCTGAGGTTCTGCTGTACAACCAGAGATCTCAGTCTGCATGAGGATCTACTAGGGTGAATCCCTGCACCTGTACAAAGTCCCATTGACTTCAGGAGACTAGCAGATCCTCATGCAGGATCTCAACCTTAAGCTGTGCTGATGTTTCAGCTTCATTGGCCTTCACAGGCACGGAAGAGAGAATGATTCTAAGGAAGGGAGGATGTGGAAAAGAGGAAACAATTGTGGCTTAGAGAAGGAGAAAGGGGTGAAGAGAAAAGAGAGGAAGAGACTTACAGGAAAGAGAGTGAGAGAGAGAGAGAGGTACTGGGTAAGAAGAGAGAGAGAAAGACACTGGAGAGAAGATAAATCAACTGAGACAATAAAGAGGTTTGAGGAGAAGAATATGGGGGAGAGAGAAGGAAAGCGCCTGAAAAAGAAGGAGGGAAAGAACACTGGGACAGAGAAGGGGGGGAGAGAAAGAGAAGAAATACTAACTGACAAGCTGCTCTGTCATCTGACTGACAGCCACAAAGAAATCACATGTTGATCTCATGTAACAATAATAATTATATAATAATACCTAGCTCTCATGTAGCATGTTTCAGAGTGCTTTACAGAGAAGGTCAGCATCATTATTCCTGTTTTACATGTGGGGAAAGTGAGGCACAGAGACTTGTGTGAGATCAATGGCAGAGCCAGGGATAGAACCCAGGTCTTCTGAGTCCCAGTTCAGTTCTCTTTCTGCTAGGCCCCACTGCCTCACATTCAGCCCACTATTGCATTGGCATGTGGTAATATTGCATTTTGGTGCAGTGTTCTCACTCAGTGATACAATAATATCGTGTTATGAGTTCATTCCCTATTTTTTTAACACTCCCAGGCTGTTGTAAAATGGCTCTCTTCTGGGATAACGATCTGGTAGTCCAGCAGAATGAACGGAATAGCAGTCAAACACAAGTACCCTGCAGGAATCACATGAAAGGAGCTACATGTGGCTTGAGCACCAGAGTTTTCTAAGCTCTCCCCTTTTTATGTTACTCAAAGTATCTCTACTACCTGGCATTGTACTCTGCTTCATTATTCGCCACTCACTAGAACACTGTATAATATTGGAAACCTTTCCATTTACAGTAAATTCTCCGTTTCTACTACACATCCTACGTACTGGTATCTTTTCTATTTGTTTAGGCCAGATGATACGTACTCGGTCCATAATTATGCAGGCACAAGGAGAAGGAAGGCTATGCCCTACACAGCTCACCCAGTACAGAAACTGTCCTGTAAAGCCATGCTACACTTGGATTCTCGGGGCGTGGTCACCATGCAAAGTAGAGGTATGTCTTGTTGTTATGCTTATGAGGCGCTTCTCAGGAGATGCTCGTAGAAACTCATTTCATCAATGACAAATGGCACAATTAGGTGACACAATTAATTTAAACAGCTTTTCAGAGATCTAAGTATTTTTGCTGCCATTAAGACCATGCTAACATCCACTTTAAAACAAAGTGAGTTCATCATCAGTAGAACTATTGTGATTTATCCAGCCATTAGAGTCATAGATTCCAAGGACTGAAGGGACCATTGTGATCATCTAGTCTGACCTGCTGTATAACACAGGCCATAGAACTTCCCCAAAATAACTCCTTTGAACATATATTTTAGATAAACATCCAATCTTGTTTTAAAAATTGCCAGTGATGGAGACTCCATCACAATCCTTGGTAAATTGTTCCAATGGCTAATTACCCTCACTGTTACCGACTTGCACCTTATTTCCAGTCTGAATGTATCTCGCTTCATCTTCCAGCCATTGGACCACGTTATATCTTTCTCTGCTAGACTGAAGAGCCCATTCTCAAATATGTGTTCCCCATGTAGGTACTTACAGGCTGTATTGAAGTCACATCTTTAGAAACTAACTGTAACAGTGCAAGTCGTAGTAGTGTACACATATATCAGTAGTGATGTGAGTTCCACCAACTCTTTCTGGAGTGCAGCTCTAGCAAACCATTATTTCATTACTTACAGCAATGCTAGCAAGAAAATGTATGTAGCAGATTTTGGAAGTAGTAATAACAATGACCCTGAGAATAACTGATGTCCCTAGACATCTGTAATGTCTTAAACGCTTCAATTTAAAGTTATTCTGTGGCATGTTGATTACTATATTCTTCTTAGTGGAGTTATCAAAATGGCCTGCAAATGTAAAAGACTCTTAAATTGCATAGCACACATACCCCCCTTGCTTTGGGAATCTGCATTTTCTCACAATCTTCATGTTGCTTTGTGCTTGCATTGATTTATCTTACACTTTCCCCCCCCCCTCCTTAGTAATTGATGTGAATTAATTTGTAAGTAAATTGATGTGAATTTTCTACACTGAAGTTACTCCTACAGGGTGAAATTTGCTTCACCTCCATTAACCCGTACTAACTGTCCTCTATGAGGAAGAAGTATGGGTGAAATGCCGAGAGGAAACCCACTCCCTTCGCCCAAGGCACATGACCTCAGTGCAGATCTCACCATGGCTGCTGTTCCACACTATGGGACAAAGAGAGTTGGGGCCATTAGATGTGTGTGTAAGTGCAGATCCCATGGCCTTTCTTCTGATCTACCCTTATCATGATGTAGCAGGCTTTGTGCCATCTTTTGCTCCCACATTTCTCCTGGAGAGGGCAGAGAGGATGCAGCAAGTGTGCCTGTGATGACTGCTGCAGCTGGTATAATCTAGAGCAGCCTTAGCCCATTGTAAATTGTAGCTGGAACCGTTTTGACCCTTGGCCAGCCCACAATCAGGGAAGCAGCAAGATGACTTAAGGCCACCCCTTCCTCCTGCTGTTTTCAGTTCTGCTAAATACAAACCAGGTACAACTGAGAATGTGACCCATGCATGTAAATGTAATATTTATGTAGCCCTAACACCCTAGGATCTTATCTTAGTAAACAGGGTTAGTTCTGATGAGTACTAGATGGGAGGCCTTTAATTGTATGAACTAGTGCTGGTGATAAGGGATTGGACACTTCTCTGAGTTACTGAATTGACACCCTGACATATTGCTAAGATTATTATGTTGACGGCAGCTTTTGCAGAATAGAAGCATGTTAAATCTGGAGCCTGGCCAAATTTCAGCTAAGATAAAATAATTACATCCTGTCTACCCCAGATTTCACCCTGCACTTTCAGTAGGATACAGTATTCTTCTTTCCTTCCTAAACTATTGTGTTGTCTTTCTGTGCTCTATTAAATGGCTGTCAGAGGTGGCTGCACTTCAGCGGGGGCGGGGAGAAGGAGGAGTGGTTCCTTTTCAATGTATTTTAGCAAAGCTCTTAAGGAGGAGGCATGTTATATAAATGTAAGGCGATTTACTTCCAATTTTTTTCAGGGAATGAATCCTAAATTCACCTTCCAAAGTATCAAAAATCTTGTTTTTCACAGGTGTTCTGTTGAATTGACTTTGACTAAAATGACACCAGAAAAATCTGTTGTGAATAGCCTGATATGGTTAAATAAACAATAATCTTAATAATGAGTAGTCTACAATATTTATTTTTTCTGTATTGTAGGATACCTGGAAAATATTTTGCAGTCTTAGAATAGTAACCGTTTTAATCCTAAATTAGTTGTTTGGTGTGAATGAGTAGAGCTGTTTGCATGCTTAGAAGTAGAACCTGGCCCATCAGATGCCCGGCGTTGCAGATTTTCACATTATTTAATCCAGAGAGAGGTATTACTGTCAGTCCTTGTGTCCTAAAAAAGATATGCTGGAATGCACATCTGGTAGTGATAGTACCGGAATGCCCTTCCAGCTCCCAAAGGCAGTGCAGTGTTTCAGTGCAAGTCAAGCCCTGACTACCACTGTCCATGAACCTGCATGGATCACGGGCCACTTGCAGTTGTGCAAGGAGCAAACCTGCAGCCTTCAAAGAGATGGAAAACCTTTTAGAAGCAGTGAACGTTACCAGACCTAAAGCAATAAGGTACATAAATGGCAGAAAATTAAACCTGAATCTGAATGTTTCCCTCTATGACAGCCTATCATAACCTGGATAAAAAACATCAACAATATGAAGTATTACTAATTTTTATTATTTGGCTACTAAAGGAACATGAGACACGTAGTTAAACATTAACAAAACATTTATCCAGGGCCTCAATATCATTTAAATTATATGCATTTAACGCCAAATTTCCAAAGGTATTTAGGCTCCTAAAGGTGCGGAGAGGCTCCCAGTGGGATTTGCAAAAGTGCCTAAGTGCCTAACTTTCATTAATTGGGAGTTGGGTGCCTAGACACTTTTGAAAATCCCACTAAGCACCTATTTGCGTCATTTGGTGCCTAATACCATCAAAAATCTGGCCCTCAAAGTCTGATCATGCAGCCCTGTCTCACAAAGGAGAATGCATACCCAAGTAAGTGCTCACTGATGAGGGAAAGTGTTGCCCAATCGGGTCCTTAATTAACAACTCTTTTCCCTCAGGAGAGACAATATTTACCAAGCAGACCTTACTCTTGGGAGCTATGTATGTCCAATAACCTCCTCAGGGATCTTCCTCTGTTTATCACCTGTTATTCAATTTGGGCTGATTATTGATATCCGTACTCTAGCAAATTCCCACTGATCTCTACTGGATGGTTAGAACTTTAGGGATGGGTCCTACACAATTTTAGGAAGCAAATAGGGACCAGTATTTTTATCCTGCGTTATTTATGCGCCACATATAGTAAAAAAGCAGGCTTCCCCTGTCCTATGTAAATGGCATCATGACTTTCCATTTTCAAAAAGTAGGATGATCCCTGCCACGTAAGGACGTTGTTAGGTTTGGTTGTTTGTAAAGCCAGTCTTAAATAATAAACAGAGGTCACCATTAAAGGGTAAACATTTACCACAGCATAATATCTGAGATACAGTAGCTATTTCCTATTCCAAGTACAGGGATATCCAAAGATATCACTGATGTATCACAGTGTAGTAACTGCACTGACAAAAGGTTGACTTTATAGTGGACAGCACTGTATTAGAGGTAGGTATTATTGTCAGATAGAATAAGTGTCTTTTCATATAATTTTAGTCCTCTACAATACCGATTAGTCATTTCCTTGTGCTTTTCTTCTAAGTTTGAAATATACTGTAGTTTGATTAGACCCTGTCTGGCGAGAGTTCCTTCCACATCATATTCTGTCTCCACCAGTAATTTCTAAGAACTCCAACCCAGTTTGGCACCTGGATGAGCTATTCACGCACCATTAATCCAAGTCTGCAACAGAGGCTTCTGCAGTGAAATAGCAATTTAGAATAGTAAGTTACATACAGACTAGATTGAAACACAATGTTGAAAACTTAATGTCTAACTGCATACAGTAAATCTGCACTAATACTTCTCTTAGACACTTGATTACCAACTGCTTTAAATCCAACTCGTTATACCCTCACTTATATTTCACTAACTGTCAATGAGGAGGTGCAGAGAAAATGAGAAAGGTACTGCATGGATATGGGAAAGCCAGTCTTGAGATTCCTGCTACCAAGTCCAGTTCTGAATAAATATACTTGGTAGGTAGCCCTTTAGGTCTGTGAATGAGGTCCATTATTTTCAAAGGATCTACTGCCAGGTGATCCAGAGTAGCACTTCCCGGAGTAGCCCAATAAAAGCAGAGTTTTTACTTAAGGAGTTTTATAAAATGCTCATTTCCGTAAAGCTCAAGTTGCACATATGTAATAAATATAACAACAAACCCCATCACCTACAACCGTCATATCTTCCCTCCTCCCTATAGCATCCTTCAAGGTGTAATTGTCATTTTGTTGACACCATTCTCTGCAGTCTCATTGAAGAGTTCAAGGATTTTATTGTTATAAAGACTGACCCTCTTTTAATCATTAGGATCAGAGTTGCGGTATAGTGTCAGGGGAATGTATGGAAGTCTACATTCCTTCCACCCGTTACGTATCCAGTCTGTGGAGAAACTGAGGATTTCAGTTTCCAGTGCTGATTGGGAAGGTCTGAATATCATGAAATTATTTTCTAAAGCTCTACGAATTTCACACTTACTGATTATCCAGATGATCAAAAGCCCGTTCCAGTCACTGTGCTCTGTGAATTTGAATTCCTCCTGCAGAGTCACTGGGGTATTGTACTCTTCTTTACTCCCTTGTCCAAACTGTTTAGAGAATTATGCAGCTATTTAACAGTTATGGCCAATTCTACCCTAGAGATGACTACATTTCAGTGCTGGCTAAAATAATTTCTGTATACGTCATGCTCGATCATGTCACTGAGGCCCAGTCCCCGATAGAGCAGTGTGGACCTGTACCTACCACCATCCCCATGCCCTGACCCTGAGAAGCTCCTGACAGTTTTCTTCCTTAGTTCTTCAACTCTACAGAAATCCTCCTGAATCCTCCTGGTGCACAGGGGAGGCAAGTGCACTGGTACGCCCCTTCTAGCATGCAGCACACCTCCTCTTATAGTCCTGCCAAGTCTGCTGATCAGTGCATGTGGGGAGGAACCTGGTACTTCCCACCTGCCCAATCACAGCTGTTTCATAAAAGTGCAAGGAGGAGGTTTACCCTTACCCCAACATTGCACACCTGCAGAGGAGGTGGACAAAATCTAGTTACATAGGCCTGGATCCACAGAGGGTCTTAGGCATTGCAATGCTCAGCGTCACTTCACAGTGCCTGATTTCTTGGCACCTAGAAAATCACAGGAACAACACTGCAATCTGCAATACCTGTGTTAGGCACCTAGACAACCTATGCAATGAATCAGGAGAGAGAGTCACCTAAGAAATGTGAACCACAAAAGCCAGCACACCAGGCACGATGCCATCTAAGCTAGCCAATGGGAGTTGTCAATGAGGGGGTGTGACCTAAACTGTGCCTTACTCTCAGAGAGAGGTGCCTAAGTCCAGGCTGCAAGAAGTCACCTACCTCTGCTAGAGATCCAGGAACAAGAATCCTTCTCCTGCATTCAGGCAGCAAAGCTCCCAAAGGCATTTCTTGTGAGAATGAGTTAGGTGCATGCCTTGCTCCACACAAAAGGACTGGAGGAGGAGGTGGAGCTGGTGGTGGTGGGGGGCTTATAACTTTTAGCCAGACTATCCCATAGCCAGTGATTAGTGCACTCACCTGGGACATGGGCGTCCCAGGTTCAACTCCCGCCTCTGCCAGAGGTGGGTAAGGATTTTAACGGGTCTCTCCCACTTAGCAGAAGCGTGCTCTAACCACTGAGCTATGGGATAGTCTGATGTGGGCTCCCTCAATCTCTTATGTTGAAGTTCTTCCACTTCACTCTGGATAAACAGTGACTGGAGTTGGGGCACTGGACCCTGGGTTTTCCTTCTCACAGGTGAGTGCCATAACCACCAGGCTACAGAATCAGTCTCACTCTCTCTCAGGTCCAGTGACTGCTCCAGTATGGATAAATACTTATAGTGTGTGGGGGGGGGGATATGACTCTGAAGCCTGGTGGTTAAGGCACTCAGCTGGGAGGTGAGAGACCTAGGGTCCAGTCCCCGAGTCCCATCACTATGTCTTTATTCATCCACTGTGGAACAACTTCAACCCATAGCTCAGTGCTTAGAACACTCTTCTGGGAGGGGGAGATGCCTGTTTAAATCCTTCCCCACCCTGTGCCTGAGAAAGGAATTGAAAATATCAAAATATCCCAAGTGAGCGCTCTTACCACTGGGCTGAAAGGCATAAGGTGGGCAATGGTACCACCACCACTCTCCAGGTTTGGAATGGGACCTGATCTGGGAGATGGTCTGGAGTGAGGCAGCAGTGTGCATGCCCAGAGGCAGAAACTTAGGTGCTGAGGGACCTTTCACCTTGAAAACTTGGGTGCTAAGTGAGTTTAGGCAACTATATGGTTTGGCAGAAGTTTTATGGATCACAGTGGAGCCTAAAACTGGGATTTATGTACCTAAACCCCAGATTTAGGTGCTTAAGTGTGGGTTCAGGCACCTAATACCTTTGTGGATTGAGACCAGAGTCTGTAAAGCACTTTTAAATCCTTCCAGGTGAAAGTTCTATATACATTCACTTATTATTATTAATTATTTGATTATTGTTTAAGTTAGCAACATGTGATTGTTATCTCTCAAAAGGGGGGACAATGCGGTGAAGGATTCCAAATCCGTAACCTCACGTGTATGGTTCACGATGCCTCTATGTCTGTTCCATCCAAGCAAGTAGAAAATGCATTGTGTGGAGAGCTGCCATCAAAAGACAATGCACTACAATTACCATGTTCTGTGCCTTGCCCAGGTAAGTTCTTCTGAGATTGTGTGATAAGCTCTCAGGGGCAGGGATCCCTCTCTAGTTTTAACAGTCACAACTAGTATCATAAATCAAAGCACTATTAATTATTTACATTGTGGTAACATCCTTCAGTCAGTCTCAGGACCCCATTGTTCTAATACAAGTACAGAGGAAGAAACGGCCCACAAAAAACTTCTAATGTAATCCAAGACAAGACACAGCAGACTTTCTGCCAAGCAATTGGAGGGCATGGGGGAGAGAAAATGAAGGTGACAGTAATAAGAATTTGTGATTCTACAGATTAGCTGTGTGTTCACCCTGCTGGTTTTAGATCTTTTGAAAGAGGTTTTCCGTTATTTTGCAGAGACAAAATATGATACAAAAATAACATAAGCAGCCATGCTAGCAGGTTATAATTGGCATTATTTCCAAAAGACTAGCTGTATGTTTAAACTATCCTTTGAGGCTGTCTCCTTCGGATAACAGTGTTTTATTCTTTTGACGTGTAGGTGATTGCCATTTGACAGGATGGTCAGAGTGGAGCTCATGTGAGCTAACGTGTATTGATGGCAGGAGCTTTGAGACCACTGGTCGCCAGTCTCGATCAAGAACATTTATCATTCAGTCTTTTGAAAACCGAGACAGCTGTCCTGAGCAAGTCTTGGAGACACGGCCTTGTTCAGGTATTGCAGCCCCTGCCCTTGGCTTTATTCCACTACAGGTTTACGTTTTTATAGATATAGGAAGATTAATTGCTTTGTCTTATTTAAATTGTAGGAGGGAAATGTTATAACTATGCATGGAAAACCAGCCTTTGGAGAGATAATGAACGTACAGTCTGGTGCCAGCGTTCAGATGGGGTAAATGTCACAGGTATGTCTACAAAGCATGGGACGCAGTGTGGAAGCTTAGCTGAGAATGATTAGGGTTAGCATGGGAAGGAAATGTAAAGAGTTTTTAAAATTATGTGAAACTTGAAAGAAATAAAAACCATTGTTAGCTGATTTTGGACATAGATTTCCCAAAGTCCAGTTTGGATTGTCTGATTAGGTCCTTTTAATAATGACATATTTGTGTTTGAATTTAGCTAGGAAACACAGATATGAATTCACCAACTTCATATCAGATCATTGTAACAAATAGGATGTAAATGAGATGATGGCCAATTTATGCCCGGGTTTTGTTGGTGATTCAAACACAAGTACCAACTCACTAAAGAGGCCTGAGTGGGCCAGTCTGTATATCCGTTATCAGTGTGAGTGTTACATAATTTTAGAGAAAGAAAGAGAAACCACATGGGTGCTTGCAGATTCTGCAATTCTTCTTCCCTTCTGTGCACCAGGAAGGGAAGCTTCATCCACTTGCCCCTCCACCTCTATCAATAGAAAAGCATACTATATGGTCAGCACTTCCAGGCCCAGTGCCTTGGCCACATGGTTTGCAAGTCCCTAGGGTCTTTTTCTGGTTATATAAATGAGGAAATAGGTAGATATGAAAATAGAAATCTTCCCACCCCACTCCTATGTATAATGATTGTTTAAAAAATGTTATATAACAAACATCAGCTGCAAGGATAGCAAAGTAGTTAAAGGAGCTGGTTCTATAACAGGGTTCCAAAAAGACTAGATAAACTCATGGAGGATAGGTCCAGCAATAGCTATTAGCCAGGATGGGCATCCCTAGCCTCTGTTTGCCATCAGCTGGGAATGAGCAACAGGGAATGGATCACTTGATGATTACCTGTTCTGTTCATTCCCTCTGGGGCACCTGGCATTGGCAACTGTCGGAAGTCAGGATCCTGGGCTAGATGGACCTTTGGTCTGACCCAGTATGGCCGTTCTTATGTTCACATTTTCCATATTCACATGAAAGCTTCCAGCAGTACAAGGAGTAGTGGGCATGAGGATTAGACACCACAGTGAGATGCCGGAAATCTTCCAGACTTCCTGTGTGGCCTCGGGAAAGTCATTTAATCTCTCTCTACCCCTTTTCCCCCCATCAGTAAAATGGATAAAAATTCCCTGCCTTGTGAAGCTAACTTAACTAATGAGTCATACAGAGCTACTATGATGATGAAGCTCCATAGAAAAGCATATAAATAAATTTAAAAATAAGCAAAAAAAAATGCTATTCAACCCCAGCAAGATAAGCATTCATCTTTGTCAAAACATTATAAAATGTATTCTTGAAAGTGCGTAGTGATGAGAATTTCTTTTACAGGAGGTTGTTCTGTTCACACCCAGCCTGCTGAAACCAGACACTGCAATCCAAAGTGCAAAAAACCATTCACCTACTGTACCCAGGTAAGCAGCTGCTGCAGAAGACATTTTAGAAATTATCTTATCTTGAACATCTTAGAAGCTTTCTAACCCCTCTAACAATGATGTTTACATGACACCACCTAGAGATGATTCTGGGAATTTATGTTTAGAATTTAGATCCTAAGAGGAAAAGGTGACTTGCACAAATCTGAGCTGGGTTGATAGTGTTACATTTTTGGTTTGCTTTTTAATTGAGAGCTCTATCTGAGCTGTTGACTATAGATATGAGAGGTCTGGAACTTCTTTAAAGATGGGAGCTCAGAGACTGCTCCCTTTCTACTCCCTGGGTGGGGACAGAGAGAGCCAGGAGGAGGCAGTGACATCCCCAAGCTTACAGAGTCAGGCTGGTGCACAGAGAAGCAAACAACTAACCCTAGAGAGGTAGTGTAGTAGGCACTCTGCTGCCTGGCACCCTGCCCTCTGGGGGCTCTGCAAGGCACCCTGAGGTTGGATGTTTGCTCTGGAGAGGTTCGACTCCATCCCATCCCTTACTCTGGGGTATGCCTAATGGCCATGACCTAGACTGACATAAGCAAAGAGCTGTGTTGGTCCCAGAATATTAGAGAGACAATGTGGGTGAGGTAATATCATTTCTCTCTCACCAACAGAAGTTGGTCCAATAAAAGCTATTACCTCACCCACCTTGTCTCTATTAAACAAAGAGCAGCATTTTCAAACTTGGGTGTCTTAGACACCTAAAGTGGCATGATTTACAAAGATGCTGGGCATCTGCAACACCTACCAATGTCAACAGGAGTAGCAGGTGCAGTGGGCTTTGAATCAAGCCCTAGGTGTCTAACTTCAAACATTGCTCTTTGAAAGGGTTCCCATGTTGTTGTTGTTTTCCTTTAAGTTAGTGATAGTTTCTCAGCCATAACCACATATTAACAAGCTCTCTTTTTGTCTCAGAATGTGTAGCTACGGTTGGTTACACAGTTCTGTAAGCAGGCTCAATGGGTGAAATCCAGGGCTCAGTGAAGTCAACAGCAAACCTTCCATTGACTTCACTGGATTTCATGTGATATCTTTGGTCTCATCCATTGTATATTGTAAGCCCTGTCTCTGCAGGTTTTCCTTTTATCTAGTGTTGACATTCTAGTTTGGCTGCTGTTGAAATTAATAAAATATTTTGCTTTATTATTATAATTGGGAAAATATACTGTGTACTTGGGACTTTCACTGTCTGTGTGCATAGCATGAGACATTTCTGAGAATATAAATATAAGCAAGTCACAGAATACTTGGGTGGGGGGATCAGAAAAATATCACAAATTTCCTTGACATGCTTAGTAGAATGTACTCTGTGGTTTAATACTAAATAAATATGTGTTGCTTAGAGTGGAGTCTGCAGTTGTGAGAGAGGATATACAGAAATAATGAGATCAAATGGTTTCCTGGATTACTGCATGAAGGTACCAGGTTTGGAAGATAAGAAAGCGGATGTTAAAACCAGTGCTGGAAAGAATAAACCTGTCAACTCAAAAATGCATGACATTTTCAAAGGATGGTCTATTCAGCCTTTTAATCCAGGTAAAAAAAAATGGAATAGAAAGAATACATGTTTCTCTATAGAAGTAATACTTTGTAAATCTTAAAACCAAGGATTGTGTAGGAGAGTTTAAATTGTGAGACTAGTATGCTAGTTTGTATCTCTTCTTTTATTCCTTCGCTGTCATATCCAGCATAATCATAATTTATTATGCTGAGATATAATAGAGACTGAATGAAGCAATAATGTTTGGAAAAAGCACCCCCATAAGGAATTCTTGGAGTTACTTGGAATCACATCTGGCTACTAAATAGTGATGTTCTACAAATGTTGTGCTTGGTACCAGGGAAAGACACCTTGCGTCATTAGCATTTCTAAAGGTCTTAAAGCAGAAGATTTCTTACAGGTTTCATGACTGGAGACAGGTTTGATTAATCATGTGTTGTCATGTTTTGAAAGGATGTGAAAAAAAATAGGCTAATGAATACAGAGACAACCTGGATTTAGTTAAAAAGGGTTTAACCAGAAGAAAGAGATTATGTATTAGGTTGTGATACCTTTAGAATGAGTAGCAATTTGTTCCTTGAGTAGTCCCATTGTGGAGTTAGGGTGCTACAATAGCTGTGAATTAGGGTATCACAATCTGGCCAGAAATTAGCATTTGTGCACTGACGTGATATCTTGAGTTAGTACTTATTTAAATAAAGGGCAGACTTCCTATTTACTTCAATAGGAGGTGGATTTGACCCATGGGTATAGTATCTGATTACCAAGTTGGATGTTATTCTTTATTGAGTAACCTAACCAACAATTCTTGGGAACAGCACAACGATAACAACTAGGTTTGGTCGGCAAAATTCTTCAATGGGAGAACTTCAGAAAATACGGAGTCTACAGAAACAAACACACTGGGTTGCTCTTCTAGCTTTGGTTGTCTTTTCTTCACCACTGCAAACGTTTTTACTTTTTTTATTTTTATAAATTTTTTATTTTACTTTCCCCCATTTTGAAACAATATTTATTAGAGTAATTATATGCAAAAAAACAATAGTGAGGAAACATCAAGATGGATATTTTGATAGACTGAAGTCTCAGGCATACAAGTTAAGTTCCCCATAAGGAGATTAACTCTATAACACACAAAATGACTGTTGCTTTGTATTATATTGTATTGTATTTCTTATGTTTGCAAATTAGTCTGTGATGATCACACAACATTGGGAAACGTAATATTATGCAGGACAAAGTTAAGGCTGCCTGAGTGTCTTGATCTGTGTGACTTCAGATCAACTTTAATGTTACATTAACTTATTTGGTTTGCATACAATAATTGATCTTTGTATTTACTATATCTTAGCTAATAGTACAGTCAATGGTTTTTAGAACAGAGCATGATCCAGAAAGAGAGGCAATACAACAAGAGTGGTATGTGTGCCTTTCTCTAAAGTTTGACAGTTGATTTTTGAGTTCACTTGCTTGTTACATTTGTAACTATACATAAAATTACATTTCATAACAACTTGGTGAGTCTGACATTTTTGTCCCCTAAGATGTTTTTCATGACCATGCAGAACTAGTTGTGGAACAAATAATAATTATTTATCTAATTACTATTAAACTACATTCCATGAAGCCAGAGTGCAGGTACAGAGACATTCCTCAAGTCAAGATGTAATATAAATAATATTGTTTAAAATGTAAGGCTGGATGCTCCCCTGCATTTATACCAGCAAAGGAGAGCAGAAAGAAACAAATGGTCTCTGGTTTCTAGCTATCTGTGCTCAGGTTGAGAGGTGCAGCATGCTTCTCTCCTAACCCATTAGAAATATCAGCAGCAAAGTCAGCAGACACTCCATGATGAGCCCTTCCCATACAGGGAGATAGAATGCAACTGTTGAGGGTCATTGACTAAGGAGTCATGATGCAGGGAAGAGATACCTCAAGTGTAGCACAGAGGGACAGCTTTCCCATAAGATCAGAGCCTCTTTTCTTGGTGTTTTATGGTTTTTGGAGGCTGCATTCCTCTGCCTCTTGTAGCTCCCCCAAGTTAGTTATAGAACATCTGTGATACCAAGGGAGTACTGAAGACCCACTGTACCACCACTGAAAACCCAGGCCAGCAAAGTGTTGGTAGCACTGGAAAGTGTAGTACCAGTAAATTGCACTTCCCTCAAGAAACTAATTAAAAAAACAGTAATCTTTGAAAAAATCTCATCATTCAGATTGAAAAGATAATAATTGGCTACACCTGTGTGATGGTTCAACTCTTACATGAGATCGAGTTTTGTACAGTCTCTGTTCTGTTATTCCCATTAGCTCGTGTGCATTTCCCGGGAAGTATGCCTGTCTCATAGACTGTTTTTAAAAATTTAAAAAAAACAGGAGGGAGGGTGAGAGGGTATCATGAATCAGCCGTTGCCATGGTATCTGGACATCTTGCAAGGAATACATTGACTCTAGAGCTTAATGAAATTCATAATGTCTATATCATGGGAAAATCCAATATGTTGACATTTGTTGACATCATCTGGAATTTATACCAAACAGCAAAATCCTGAAATGTTTTTCAGAACAAAATATTTGGATTCAGAATAGTCAGTTTTGTTAATCAAAAGGAAATGTTTCAGCGTTCTCAAATTAAAACATTTCTCTTTGGGCCAGTTCAATATTGAACTGTGTCCACCTGAACTGCCCCTGTGCCTCATGAAAGTTGTAGTTAGGTTGCCTTTTTTCCCCATTATCTTCTATGGACTGGACTCCGCACCTTGACTACTTTTCCCAGGATGCTCTGTGGTCATCTGACTCCTGTGATACACCACAGCAGGCCAGGAAGAGGGGAGACTGTTTCTATGTGGAATGACCTTCATTTTTATTTTTCCATAAAGAAAATGAAAAAAATCAGCAAAATTGAATTTTTCTTACAGAAAATTTTGATTTTGCGGAAAACACATTTTTTTTTTAAATCAGAAAAGAGTTCTCCACAAAATTTCCAACCAGCTCTAGTTAGCTCCTAGCACCAGTTTCCAGTCAGTAATCTTAATTTTATTCTTATGTGTTAAGACATTATGCATTCTCTTTGTATATAGACTGGTAAGAATTAGAAGTATTAGTAAAATAAAGCTTAATAAATGTGATTTGTATTCTGTCTCCTGTCCCCTCCCCAACCCCAATGTATTTTAAAATAGATGGTAGACTTAAGATTTGGGTGTATGGAGTATCAGCTGGTGGTTTTCTCATCATACTTTTCCTGATTTTTACATCATATCTTGTTTGGTAAGTACTCTTAAGTGTTTTGTTTGTTTTTATTTAAGTCATTTGAAATGCATGACAGTCAAATGCATCAATGTCACAATGATGTAACTGAATTAAAGCGGATATAAATTTGGCTCATTACTTTGGCCCAGGTGTTAGAATAATGCAAATTCTGCAAAAAGCTGCTCTAAGCTGCATCGCATTGGGGTAGAGAATCAGGCAGCCATAACTGTCTCCCTGACAGCTTGACCATTCTGCTGTGTCCAATATCTAGCCCAAGGGTCGGCAACATTCGGCACGTGGCTCGCCAGGGTAAGCACCCTAGTGGGCCAGGCCAGTTTATTTACCTGCTGATGTGGCAGGTTTGGCCGATCGCAGCCCCCACTGGCCGCGGTTCACCATCCCGGGCCAACACATCCCTTGGCCCACGCTGCTTCCCGCCGCCCCCATTGGCCTGGGACGGCGAATCGCAGCCAGTGGGGGCCGCAATCGGCCGAACCTCCCGCGTCAGCAGATAAATAAACTTGCCGGCCCGCTAGGGTGCTTACCCTGGCGAGTCGCGTGCCGAACGTTGCCGACCCCTGATCTAGCCCATATATATTTCTCTTGTTCTGCTTTTTTTACTCTAGGAGTGTTTGTATTAAAACAGGATCTGTGTGTTTAAGAATTTTTGTTCTAGCTACTTTCTTTTTAAATCAAAGTCAGAACTACCCATTATTTGTGACCTCACAGGTTGAGAATATAGAGATGTTTAGGAGTATGATATCACGAGTATAATTTTATTATATCCCTTGAGAAATAAGGAGGAGTTTATAAAGTTCTGTGTAACAAATATTTCTACCTTTTTGCAATAAAAAGGGGGGAAAGAAATGAGGATTTTTGAGATACAGGCAGAATTGTTTCTAAATTGACCTGTTTCCATTTTTCTGTGAGGTGAAGTTGCTCTTTATTGTTTTTTGCCTTGTGTACAGATTAAGAATAAAAATTATCTACATTTCAAATAGCACCTTAGCCTGTACTCTTTACTCAGGTGATAATTCTATTGAACTGAGTAGGAATCTTATTTCAGTAAGTGCCAAAACAGTCTTATAACTTGTTTTCTTAAATGTATCCAGTGCATGTTAGGGGTCATGTAATTTGCGAATGGAAATAGCTAGTGCATAAAGTTTTATATATTTGTAGGGTTTCAAATGATATCTCAATTCACATTTTTGATTTCTGAAGCATGTTTTCATTTTTCTTTCAGCAAAAAAACAAAACAGCATCAAAGTACTCCTCCACAACAGAAGCCTCTGACCTTCGCATATGATGGAGACATGGACATGTAACATAAAAGAAATCCAAACGTATACTTCAACTGCCTTAACTGCTTACTCTTTTATAACTTTCAGATTCCTCGGTTTTTTGAGGAATCTCTTGACGTGTAATATACCGGACAGAATATAAATATTGCAAATGTGGAATTTTGCCTCTGGTTTATTTAAAAAATTGAGTCAAAGACCTTTAGATCTTGTGAAAAATTTTCCAAATTTTTTCTTGTGAAAATGCATCTCTTCCTGTTTGACAATAGGAACAAAAAAATTACGATTTTCTTAATAACATTTACTTTAAAAAAAAAAAAAAAAAGCATGACAATCCTACGGCAAATGTGACATTCAATGTAAATTGACAAATTTGACACTTCATCATTATGCACTATATTAGTGCAGAGTTCCTTATTCTGCACATATTTCAACAATGAGTTTTCTAGTGTTTACGTTTAGTTCAAAGACTTTGAAGCTGGATTGTGTATTTTAAGAATGCAAAAAAAAAAAGGTGTTGAAATAATTGGAATTCTCTGGGTTTTTTAAATTCATGGTTTCTTATGCTGTTTTCTAGCCTGGAATATGATTTTGCGGCATTTCCATCAATAGGACAGAATAAGGATTGTTTAAATTTACAGCACCAGAAGTGATACAGGTGGTTTCTTACTGAATATGTTTTTTAAAGAGATGAGTAAATAGATGTTTTGATGAACGGGTAGAGAATTTGATTGTTTACAAATGTATTTTAAATTAGATCAAACCATGTAGATACATTTTGGCCATTTTAAATTATAATTCAGTTTAATTACTACAAACTCTGCTTTTGTAATTTAAATTTTCTTATCTGAAATATTTATAAATTCTTTTTTGAATTTAATTATCTGACCTCATCTAATATACATCTGACACAACTACTGTTTGTAGAAGGTCTTGCTTTTTTAAAATGTTTGAAAAATACCGAAAAGTAACCATTGTAAACATCTTGGGAACATTTGAAGAAAAGTGTTTGTAATAGTATGTGTTGCAAGTAAGAAAGTGCCATCTTGTGGTATTGATGTGTATTTATAAGCAAATAAAATGTTAAAGAGAGTGAGAATTTTGCTTCCAGTATATTGAATTAAATGTGTGTTAAAGACCCTTTAGTATGCCTTAAATCACACTCTATACCGGAAGAAAACCCTGGATAGTCCAGAGTTTTCACCTGAGTGGGTCTGGACATTGTCCCATCCTGTCTACTAGTGCAGGTCAGAAAATGGAGTTTTTCTCCTGTGGAATTTTTGTCAACATTTTTATCTTTTCAGGGGAAATTGGAAATCAAAAATTTTCAGCCAAAAACTAAAGTTTTTGATTGGAAATTGAAAATTTCGATTCAGAAATGATGCTGTGAAGCCTCATGGTAGCTGTCATTCAGATCTCTCATGCACCCTCAGCCACCCTGGCCAGACTACATTTCCCATGATGCAACCCAAGCTCCTTTCTCACAGAAATAACACAGTGCACCAAGGGGGAGACATGCCATCGTGGGACGTGTCATTTGGCTGGGCAGCCTGACCCACAGAGGAGAATAGGGGAATAAGAGTTGCAAACCAGAGCTCCCCAGGAGATACTGCAGTAACATTTCCTGATAGAAATACATTGTGTTTCTGATGGGAAAAAAATCCAATTCTGAGCAGAAAGCAGACAATTTCTGCAAAATAATTTATTTAGATGAAAAGTCAATTTCTGTTGAAAAACAACTTTGATAGAAAATTTTCAACTGGCCCTACTGTCTAGTCTACAGCTACTAACAGTGTTGAAAACAGGCCCCCTTACTTGGTAATGGTTGGGGCCTACGATTTTTGTGATAATATTACCTTATGTAGAACTTTGAATGGGATATACAGAATAATATGTTACAAGAGAAGAAAGTAGAATGCCAAAATGTGACAACAATTTTCCGTGGGAAAAGGTGCAGGCAGAATGGTTCACAGAGGAGGGCGAGGGAACAAACCCAATTAAACAAGCTGATGAGAATAACAGTGGAGTGGGAAAGTCAGTGTAAAAAAAAAAACAAAAAAAACCCCAACAACTGCAGGTCTTGGTTGCTGCTCTCAATGTGAGTGTTTTAGTGCACTTTGAATTACAAGCCAATCTGTGATGCTTCGTTTTCTCCATGGTCATTGCTCTCCAATGAATATATATATTTTTTCAATTATAGGTCCTTGTTTTTCAACCACAGTTGGTAGCATCTGTTGTAAATGATCAATGTATTTATTGCACTGTTCTACTATGAGATGTTACTCAAAAAAGGAAAGGTCTAAATAAGAGATCAGTTGCTTGTCATTATTGGTTTATCTTCAGTTCACAAATACTATGTGAGCTGGTGTTATATCAATTCATAGGCAACCTGTGGATTGGAAGATTATTATTCTGCAGTATAATAAACAGATCAGTACAGAGAACTGCTCTTTAGATTGGGCATTCCTTATTTACAGTGTCACAGTAGATATTCAGGAGATCTATAACCAATTAACTCCTTTGGCTTCTGTGCTGCACCACTGTGGTTAAGGTCATTGCTTTCAAAGACAAGCAATAATGAAATAAATAATTTCCACATTAACAGCAGTTACTGCTAATATTACATAGATTCCTAGATTTTAAGACCAGATGGGACCATTATGATAATCTAGTCTGACCTCGTTCACAACATTTTAAGTGAATATTACATCTAGTCCAACAATTTGTGGTTGAACTAGACAGTGGAATTAAATTGTGGAACTCATTGCCACATGAAGTCACCATGGCCAAGAACTTAAGATTAAAAAAGATACAGATATCCAGAGTTTTCAAAATGTATGATAATTTTGGAAGGGATGTTAAACCTCATGCTTTAGGATTTATACCAACTTCTAAGTACTGGAGACTGGATGAGACCTAGTGTGGGGAATGGAGTGGCGAATTACCACACATCTGTCTACTGCTCCCTTTCTCTGAAGCACCTGGTTGCTGGCCACTATCAGAGACAGGATGAACCTTGGATCTGATCCAGTCTGGCAATTCCCATATTCATGACTAGACCATATCTCTAGTTTCTCACTTGGTTGATGCAGCTCCCTCTATTTTGTAACTGTTATACATGCTTTAGACCTCACTCTAAAAGTGTTTAGATCCACATTTTCTCAGCTATGGTACCGCCGTGTTCCTTTCAAAGAACACAGGATAGGAAAAGTGAGTCACACAAAATGCAATCCAATACAAAAGCCAGATTGTCAAGAACCTTAGCTGTGCAACTGTGGGTCATATGCACCTGCATATGAATTGTGCTCACAAATAGGGTGTTTGAGTGCACAAGTACCACAACTGTGCTTAGTATATAACTTCATTTACATACATGAATGGAAGGAAAGGAGAGAGATATTTTAAATATAATTTTAACTCTACTTCTCAATTGCGAAGCAACAATTCAGAAAGAAAATAATGTAGTTCAGATCCTTAGTGTATTGGTCTTATTCCTGACTGCTTGATGTATTAATCTGGTCCCTATAAATTTAATTTAAAACAATTAAATTTCTAGCCTTATGGCTATGAAAATGACCTGTCACATGTAACTCAATACAATATAGAAAACATAGCTCTGAGACACAGGTGAACCACCATTCACCTCAGTAGGGTGTTAATTCTGAAGTCTAATTATGGCTATTTACATTTAAGTGGTATGGGTGAAATCCTTATCTCATTGAAATGAATGGAAAACTCCCATTTATTTCAATCTGAACAGGATTTCACCCAATCTTTATAATTGTCTGGTTTTCATTCATTTACAATGTTTAAATTGGATGTTGTCTTAGAGGATTTTCAATTATGAGAAAACAGAACTCAGAAGGCGATTCCAGTGGAAGACTTTAAATATAAACCTTGGTGTAAATATATAAATTAAATCTATTACATTATGCTTTAAAATTAAACATGCACGGCCTATATTTCAGAGGTGTTGAACGAACCTCATGCCCATAAAATTCAATGGCAGCTAAATGTGCTCAATACCTTTGAAAATCAGGGCATATATAAAACAGTAGGGCAAACATGGCCCTGGTATGAGTAGGGGCAACACCAATGATTTCAGTGGAATTTCCCAATTTTAAACAGAGTTGGGTTTACCACACCTGACCTGATTCTAAATCAGCTATTGCTTGTTGTTTAATCTTGAATTGAAATTGAGAGCCATTTCCTACTCCAAAGCCTAAGGAACACAGGCAAGATACTTCCTCAAAGTTGCAGAGTTAATGAAAGACTTTCCTTCCTGTCAGAGTTACACATAGTCATTCTTGAGACCAAAAGACAGCGGAACTAGCATCATGCTATGCAGCTACCATAGAATCAGCAATTAACAATAATATACTATAGAGGCACAAGGGATACAACCCCATTCGCAGCTGCATGCTCCTATCCTGGGAAGATACTTGGTTTATATCCAGTTTTATGAAGCTGTATTCTGGGTAGATATAATTTATTCAAGGGCCAACAATGTGCTTGATGTTATTTGATGCACTGAACTACCTCCTGACAGATACTTAGTTACTTTCATTTACGTGTTGGCATCGCTTGTACAGCTAGCCGTGCCAATAAAGATAATGTAATTTGATTTGAATTTGTAACACTTTTAATAGGTTGCAGCTCCAAGCTCAGACTGTGCCTATAATAGGAGCACTTCACTGGTATAAAAATACTAGTATCCTATGCCAGCAAAATGCTTCTAATGTAGCCACAGCTAAGTATGGTAAAACCGCTCTCCACACACAAAACAAGCTATACGAGGGGCTTCTGCCAGCACAGCTGTGTTGGTCAGAGATCACACCTCTTATACCCATGACCAATAGAGCTATGTGAGTGGTAGTCTAGTGTAGACCTGGCTGTAGTCAATCATGAAATCTAAAGTAAGCCTCACAGTATTCACTGTTCTTTTCCCTTTGGCTCCAAGCTCATCCAGAACTAAAGTGCAGTTCTTCCCTTGCCTGACTCAAAGCAGTCACCCTCCCTCACCCACTCTTGTACTATGACCTAGGCCAGGCCTGCACAACATGCGGCCCACGTGGGCTCACTCTGCGGCCCGCGGGGGGTGAGTAGGTGGGCTCACTGTGCGGCCCGCGGGGGGTGAGTAGGCAAGTGGCAGGTGAGGGAGGGGGGCTGAGGAGGCGAGTTGGCAGTGGCAGGGGGTGAGGAGGCGAGCCGGGGGTGTGGGGGCTGAGGAGGCGAGCGGGCGGGCAGTGGCGGGGGTGCAGGTGAGCCGGCGGTGGGGAAGCGGGGCTGAGGAGGCAAGCGGAGAGTTGATGGCTGACCTGGTCTACTGATCTGGTCTGGCTCCCATCCCCTCTCCAAGGGTTGCAGCTGTCTGTAGGTGCTGCCTTCCATGCCTTCCTCATTCACACCTCATTCATTCAACAAGGCAATTGATTACAAAGTGTGGGGGGAGATCTTATTCTACTTCTAGCAAAAAGACATTTTTCTTTTACCTTAATTATACTACATTAGGAGCCCACTATAACGTATTACAAAGGTTCAATACCACTGTTTTTTAAATTAATGGAGATATCCTATCTCCTAGAACTGGAAGGGACCTTGAAAGGTCATTGAGTCCAGCCCCCTGCCTTCACCAGCAGGACCAAGGACTGATTTTTGCCCCAGATCCCTAAGTGGCCCCCTCAAGGATTGAACTCACAACCCTGGGTTTAGCAGGCCAATGCTCAAACCACTGAGCTATCCCTCCTCCCCTTCTAGGGAAGGAGAGTTTGTTTCTGCGGAGCGGGGTGTTGTGTTTCGGGGGTGCTGGGTGGCGCTGGGGGGGGGGTTCGGCAGGGCCAGGGGGGTTTGGCCCTCAGCTGTTTTCTTTGGAGTAATATGGCCTTTGCCGCTTTACGAGTTGTGCAGGCCTGACCTAGGCTAAGTGACTGCTATTCATCCCCTGCCCCAGCCGTGAGCCAAAAATAAAGCCCTTATCTATGCTCAGTTTTTGTACCAGTATAATTATTTTGGTTGGGATGGTGATATTTTACTGATATAGTTATACTGGAATTGCTCCTAGTGTGGATGCAGTTATACCAATATAAAGGTGTCTTAGGGTACATCTACACTACAGCGGGGAGTCGATTTAAGATACGCAAATTCAGCTACGTGAATAGCGTAGCTGAATTCGACGTATTGCAGCCGACTTACCCCGTTGTGAGGACGGCGGCAAAATCGACTTCTGCCGCTTTTTGTCGGCGGCGCTTACTACCACCTCTGCTGGTGGAGTTAGAGCGCCGATTCGGGGATCGATTGTCGCGTCCCGACGGGACGCGATAAATCGATCCCCGAGAGGTCGATTTCTACCCGCCGATTCAGGCGGGTAGTATAGACCAGACCTTAGAGCAATATAGCTTGTTCCTCTTCCTATAGAGAAGCAGCTATACCAGTATCCATGCTGGGGGGCTTTAACTATAGTTAAAATGGTAAAACTTGTAAACAAGGCCTTACAGTATCATATGCATGAATTTGTTGTTTGGACTACACCCATAAGCAAGACTTAGAAGGATTTGGTTGGTTTTTAATTAAAGGAAGAATTAAATTGTGCAATTTCTTTTTTTCATACTCAGTAGTTATGAACAAAAGTCTTATTATATATGTGTTATAGTGTTGGTTTTTGGGCCAATCTGCTGTCTCTTGTATTTTGTATGCTGGATACAAGCTTTATTTACACTTGACGAAAAAAAAGAATGAATAATCGTAATGCTAATCACTGTTACTGTATGTCTGCTGTATAGATTTTAATGTGTACCATTTTTATCTTCCAGTCTAATCAGATTTGTACTTATTTTAAAATGTAAGCAACCCTTGCTTATGATATAATGTCCTAGGAAGAAATTTTAAAAGCATATTTCCCCTCCTCCAGTAATTGCACTCATTTCCATGGTTTGTCACAATAGAATGTAAAATGGACTGTGGACAGATGTGAATTAAAGCAATTTATGGGACTTCGCTTGGCTTTGAGGCAATGTTTTGATGGAATAAAAATAGAAATCAAGATTCAATTTCCTTCTGATAAAAACCTAACATTGTTCTTTGCTTTATGAAGGTTCACATTTTGAAAAATTCTTCAAAACAACTCTTTCAACGGCAAGCAAATTAATTGGAACACAAAGCACTAATTGTTCAGGTGGAGAAAGGTAGGAATTGAAAAGCTTCTGTTGGTGCAATTCAATCATTGCAGACAGCCTAAGTAATTAAGTTTCAACTTTCTTTCCTGCAAGGGTTAGGGATGAATGCAATCTAGCCTTGGTGCTATAGCATGGCTATTACTCTAGTTTTCAAGTCAATGGCCTTGAAGTTGCAGGTTTTAACACAATTATAACAATATTGCTTAATTGTTTTCAATAGTAGCCATTGTTGTGTTAGGTCTGAAATTCATACTAAATGGGATGTTGAATTAGCGGCAATGCTGATAGTGCCTAGTAACGGGCAATGCACCAAAACAGGCACCATCTTGTTCATTTGGGGCCTGATCCAAAATCAATAGAAGCAGCATAAGAAGAAACAAGAGCAAGTATATGGATTATATCACCAAACAAGCTGAATCAGCTGCTATAACAGGGGATAATAAAACATTTGATGAGCTCAACAAGGTACTAACTGGCAAGGAGGGCCAGTCAAGGATAAACAAGGAAAGCCTTTAACAACAAAGAAAGCAACGGGGGGAGCACTTTCTAGGAGTACTAAACAGACCAACACCACAAGAAACTATTGACTTTGACAAAAAAATGAAACACCCAAAACTAGACATGATAACATCTCACAGCACAAACAAATGACAGACAATACCAAAGTTTAACCTTGGGAAAGCTGTGCGTGAAGACCAAGTCACTGGGGAAATGTCAAAAGCTTCTGATGAGGAGACCCATTGATAAAATCACTGAACTCTTCAACAAAGTATGGGACCAAGAAAAGTCTTTCGAAACAATAGCATCATAGTCAAAATACCCAAGAAAGGAATACAATAGGTGAGTCAATTCATGTATGTTGGCAGTAATGTGCAAGCCAATGGGGATGTCCAGAAGGAAATAAGTTCATGAACTCACATTGTGGTAGCCGCATTCACAAGCATAAACAAGATTTGGTTATTAAATATCTACAACTCAAAGAACAAAAAGAAGAACAGGAGTACTTGTGGCACCTTAGAGACTAACAAATTTATTAGAGCATAAGCTTTCGTGGACTACAGCCCACTTCTTCGGATGCATATAGAATATATGCATCCGAAGAAGTGGGCTGTAGTCCACGAAAGCTTATGCTCTAATAAATTTGTTAGTCTCTAAGGTGCCACAAGTACTCCTGTTCTTCTTTTTGCGGATACAGACTAACACGGCTGTTACTCTGAAACTTGTCAAAGAACAAACTACGACTTTCAGCTCTGGTTTATTTCCAGCTTTATGATCTTCAGCTATGGTGGATTTCCAGCTTTCACATCTATCTGTTAAGGTGGAAATATCATATAAGGTATAGACAGACATCTAAATGCCTTCAAAAGCAAATGTCTTAGAAAAATACTAGCTATTAAGTGGAATTAATCTGTAACAAACAAACCAGCTCATGGTAGTTTTGCTCAAAATAGGTATTAGTCTGATAAGAATGTATTTAGTGTTTAAACTGTATGACATGCTTGGAATTTGCTGCATGCATTAATGTCTGTATTCTGTGCTTTAAGGAAATATATAAGTTTTGCTTTATAACTTTGAAAATGTTTGCTCTGAGCTTGTGAACCCAGCTGTGTGCACACACTCACTCTCTCTCTCCCTCTCAAAAATTAAGTGGGTCAAAAGACAAAAACTTTAACTGCCCCATCCACCCATGGAGAATTATATGCAAAAAGCCTCTTCCCGTTGGTTTCAGTGAGAAGGGGTGGTTGGATGGCGGGGGTCCTGGGCGGGGGGCAGTCAGGAAGGAGAGGAGGAGTTGGATGGGATGACGGGAGGCAGTCAGGGCCAGGGGTTCCGGGGCCGGTCAGGGAGCAGGAGGGTGGATGGAGCAGAGGTCCTGGGAGGGTTGTCAGGGGGCAAGAAGCACGTGGGGGCTGGGCCACACCTGGCTGTTTTGGGAGGCACAGCCTCCCCTAACCGGACCTCCATACAATTTCTGAAACACGATGTGGCCCTCAGGCCAAAAAGTTTGCCTGCCCCTGGTCTAAGGGGACTGTCTGTGACTCCATGGTAAGACTGTTATAGTGATCAAGGAGTTCACATTTGTTGCTGGGTTGGTGAAATCTAATTATGGAACATTCCACCAGTTCGGGGTGTGTGCCTTGCTTTTGCCTGTCTGCCCTGAAGTAGGCACTCAAGGTCATGAGCCACTTTCAGACTCTCTCTTGACTGACTTTTCTATTCTATGGTGTGACGGGGTTGGGACTCACCACCTGGCACCTCCTACTGGTTGTCTCGGGAATTAGCTCTGTCCAGTGGAGTGCCCCCTCCTGGTGGTGTCCCGTCCATCGTCTTGCCCTCGGTTGGCGTGTCTGGACCCACGTTGCTCCCAAGCTCACAGCATCCTCTTCAAGCCACTGCCCTCCAGCAGTGCCCCTTAATCCATCCTCGCCCCCTTCCGGGGGGGGTTGAGGGGGAGATCAATCAGCTGCCTCTCTGCAACCTGGCCTATGTGGCCAACTGCACCCTCAAAGTCACTCCCCTCTTGGCAGGGGGTTGGTGCAGCTCTAGATGGCCGCTCCGTTGGCCGGGTGCAAGGCAAGGGGGAAAGGGGGGACCCAGGCCCATCCACTACTCTGGGTCCCAACCCAGGGACCCTCTAGTGGCAGCCGTCCTGCCCTCCTTCTCTTCCTCTGTTTGTCCACGTCCCTGGGCCGCTTCCCCTTCGGCCCCTAGCACCAGCTAGGCCCTTCCCTTCAGGACCTGCAGCCTGACAGACTCTGGGCTGGAGTTACCCTCTGCTCCCCCGGGCCTGCCCAGCACTGCGCTGTCCCGGGTGCTAGTCTCCCAGCCTGGAGACAGACCTTCCCCTGTCAAAGGCCTGGGACAGACCACCTGCTCCTGTCCTGAGCAGCCTTCTTATAGGACTGAGCCTGGCCCTGATTGGCTCCCTATAAGGCCTTCCCTGATTGGCTCCCTGTCTGCGCAGGCCCACTGGCCTGCTGCAGCCCAAATTCAAGGAGTGGAGCAGCCGCCCCACTACATATGTCTATAAGAATTAAGTTAGGCCTGGTTTCCCATTGTTTTGAAGTACTATGGGGTATTGCCACTTTTTTTTTGCAACAGTAAAATAAATAGTGTTATATGTTTGTAAATTATTTCCTGTATGGTACAGCTACTGCATTGCATGACAGAAAATGTCAGCCTTAGATAGTAATGCAATCAGCTGATGAAGCCTATGACAGTTTGAATTGAGATAAGAGGCTCTAATGAAGACATTTGTAGCAAGTGTCACATCCAATTTGCTTTGTCTATTTATCTCTTTCTGAAGTTATGCTGATTTTCAACAATTATTTCTCACCATAATGTATATTAGTATAAAATATTAAATATCTACTAACTTATTGCTTTCATGCTGAATGTCAGATTTCTCACTAAAACAAACTGCTACCCTCTTTTGAGAGGACAGAATACATTTACATTGTGCCACCATGATTCAGACTTTTCTACAGAAATGGTGGACAGCAGTGAGTTACCCTTTGTCATATTCATTTCAATGGAATACATGGGCCCAAAGAGTCAAAGGTGTTAACATGACCCTGAAATTGTCCAACATTAAACAATTTTAAACAAGGTTCGGGGTTTAGTCTACGGAGACCTCTGCCTGCTTTAGTACAATGGAAAACACATCATTAAAAATCCTTTTTAACCTTCTATTAAAGATACAGACATAGCAGGCAAACTAGTTAAATAACTTGAAATATAAAGTATTAAGTAAGACTTTCATGTTAACAACATTTTTTGTTCCCTTTTCCTTTAGCTGGAAAGAGTTTTTAGAAGGAGCCTCCCCACATTTGACAATCTTTTAGATGAGTGACAATGTGGGTGAGGTAGTATCTTTTATTGAACCAACTTCTGTTGTTGAGAGAGACAAGCTTTTGAACTTAGACAGAGCTCTTCTTCAGGTCAAAACTCTGTGTAAACTTGCAAGTTTGCCTCCCTCACCAATAGAAGTTGGTCCAATAAAGATATTATCTCACCCACCTTGTCTCTCTAATATCCTGGGACAAACATGACTAGAACACCGCATATAGCCTTTTACATAGTAAAAACTATCCTTTTTGGGGAAAAGAGAAAAAATTAGTTGAGCTGCGCTTGAGCTGTTATTGTTGCTGTTAGAGTCTGGTACCTTTTCCTAGAAAACAAGACAAGTACACACAAAAGAGGAGAGAAAAGAACAGCACAGATAGAAAATGCAGCTTCTGTTTCTGGCTTTGATTCTCACTTCAATCTCATTACTGGAAAAACAAAGGCCTGGCCCTTGCTTTTATTAGCCAGTCTGAGATCTGGCTATTTAAGGCATTGCTTTAGTTGTCTCTCTCATCAGAGGCTTAAAGCAGGATCACATAACATAGGTCCTGCTGGGCAAGACTCTTATTAGACTGGAGGGGGGGGAAATGGGAGGAATAAGAAAGAGAAGAAATAAGGTGGGAAAGATAAAGAACATGCAAACAGTGTGTGTGTGACAAAGTCTCACATCCCACCTGGTATTTGAGATTCAGCCAGAGTCAGTAGAGGTGACAATAATTATCTGGGTCCCTTTCTCTGTCCTGGTCTGGACAGGACATCTCTGATGAGCAAGACAACAAATGTCCAGTGGTGTTACAGTAGATCCCAGGATCTCAGAAAATGGCAGGGGTGGCAGCCATGACAGTGAAGCTGGCACCGTCCCCTTCTTTCAGTCAGCATTTGTTGCATTCCCTTCCCCTATCTAATATCCCCAAAAAGTGTTTTCTTTTAAGACTCCCAGAAGGGGAGTGATGGACAGAGTAAGCTGTCCTTGCATTATTTTGTCCAATTAGGCCTAATTTCTGACACATTAATTTTGGTTCAGTGATTTTTTCACTCCTACGCTTCTCTTGTTTACTGGGCATGATTTTACCACAGTTCTTGAGTTATATCAGTTGGTCTTTTTCTTTGGACTAATTCAATCCGTCTGATTCCCTTTTGCATCTTTTCCAATCAGCATTTGTTGTTGTAGGTTATTGTGACATTTTATAAACTTTTGTCACAATTGAGCTCACCCTAAAATTAGGTTAAATTTTTAGGAGCAATTGTTACGATACCTTCTACATGTAAAAATATAAAATATTGTGAGACTTGTGATAAAACCATGAGAGCTGGCAGCACTGATCTCAACAGAGGCGCCAAAAACTGCATAGGCCATGGAGCTTGATCTGTCCTGCTACCCCTGGAGAAAGTTTTCCCCAGAACACGCCTAAGGCATGTTGGGTGTATGTGGGAAGCTTGTGTACCCTTCTGTGGCCTTGCAGATAAACAGAGGGCTTCATTCACCAGGGCTTCATGAGCATAAAATCTACAAAATATTTTAAAGTCAGCTTGCAGCTGCCAACATGCAAATTAGCTTATTACTTAATTTGCATAAAATGTCATGCATGGAGCTGCACAAAACAGGTAGCTGTACTTTATACCCACTGAAAGGGCAGGAGGGAGACAGGGGAAGTGAAGGCTGGTCTGGGGATTAGGCCATTAGCTTCAAACTCTGGAAACCTGGATCAAGTCCCTGTTCTGCCTCAGACATCCTGTGTGACCTTGGGACTTAGTCTCTCAGTGCCTTGTTTCACCCTCTATGAAATGGTGGTAATAATCCTGCCCTATCCCACAGGCGTGTTGTGAGGATGAATACATTAAGAATTGTGAGCTGCTCTGAAACTACAATAATGGGGGCCATGTAAGTACTTAAGTTAGACAAAGAAAGGCTGAGTGACATGCAAAAGGCATAAAATAATGAAAAGTAAATGAGAGCTGTAGCTTGGTGTTTTCAAAAGCACTCAATGTTGGCTCAAATATGTTGTCATTGAAGTCAATGGGAGTTTTATTGTTGACTTAAATTGGCCATTGGCTGCATCAGCAGCAGTTATGCCAATGTTGAGAGCTTTGGAAAATGCCACCCTGAAAATGCTTTCAATAGTAATAACCCGAACTTCTGTTAGCAACATTGCGAGGGACCCATCTTTAATAAAACGTTTAAACTTTATGGTGGTTTTAAAAGGGAAGGAAAAGTTCTTCAAGTGATGTAAATCAGCATAGCTCCATTGACTTGAATGCCTGAAGCCTTCACACAGTGCACAATACAATCAAGCATGTTCTCTGCTTTCTTTTTAGTAATTTGTTTTATAATTTTGTCCTATTTTCTTAGTGCCTATATTTGTTTAATTTAGTTTTCCTTTTGTGCCTTTGTTGAGTTTGATTGTTCTCCATAAAGCTTGCAATCAGCTTTTTAAAACAAAATAATTCTAAGGGAATCTGTTCATCCGGCCACTTTTTCCTCCCTTCCTGAGTTCCAATTCTGATGCTAAATTAATACATATCAGAATTGCCATTGGCTTTTTCCACATCCATTTGCTTAATAAAACAAGCTTGACAGATCAGTTCTACTTTGATAAACCCAGTGAGGAAAGAGCACTTTCTAACTGCATGTTGTTTTATGACTTGTTTGTGACTTCAAAATCCTTTATACGGTTTTAAAGACAATTTATGCTTTATTGCCCTTGAGTCATTTTATGGGAGACTTGTGTTGCTCCAAACATAAAAATGTCACCCAACAACATGATGAATATTAAGTAGGTGCTTGAATGAGAATGAAATGAGATGCTCTGACAAATCCATTTAGTACAACAGATAGAGAAGAAAGCTGAAATGCCAGGGATATGTTAAACTGTGAGTGCAGGCAGAACCATGTTACTGCATTCTTATCAAATGACCGACCTCACAATACAGATTTACAAAACTATAGGGAAGTGCATCTTATAGGACAGTGTTTTCTGCTATCTTCAGGAGTCCCTGCCCATCTCACACTGAAGCAAAGCTTGCATGAAAATAAGGGACCAGATTCAGTTACTCACTTGAGTAATCCCTTACTCCATGGGTAGCTTCAATGCAAAGGATGAGTAGGAGTAAGCATGGCAGAATCTGGCCCAGTATAGGTTTGTTATTAGGATAAAGGAGGGGACAAAAATAGATTTGTAAAAGAGCCAGGGCTAGCACCTGCCTCTGGCATTGATGCCAGTGGGAGCAGGGACCAGACCTTTAGACATTCTGCATTAGGTATCATAAGTGAAAAGAAAGGCAGGTATGGCGGCATCCGTAGCAAATTCCAAGTTAAGCTTGAGTTGAAATTTTCACGTAAAGCGGGACCAAAAATTCTTCTGAGTCACACGTGAATGAATGAATGTAGTGTTCAAATTTCACCCAACAATGTTTTGGTTGACAGCTGTGCATTTCCTATGTCACTCTTTTTTTTTTTTTAGTAAGCATTCTGTAATGTTGAAATTTGGTCTTGTTTTTCTCACATTTCCTTGGGTCCCACTGGCTAAACCACCAGTCTCCACAAACTTTAAATCAGACCAGTATTCTGAGCCCCCTGAGCATTACACACCTAGTGTGTAAGAACTGACCTGCAGGAGGGCAGAAGGGAAAGTGGTGATGTGGATGGAGGAGGGACAAAATATGTCAACATTCGTGCCTGCTGATTGTCCAAGATGGGGGTGGAGACACTTGGCTATGAATGGTGGAAAGGAAGTAGTTATGGTTGAAAAGGGAACCTGATGAGCAGAGTGCAGATGGGATGCCTGTTGCTGAATGGGATATCAAGTCTCAAAGTGTTTGTGTGGAAATATAGGGCCAGATTATTCCCCCACCCCCTTTGGCTGTTTTGAACTGCACAACATCCAGAAAGCTGCCATAGTGGGACAGCTAGGGATCTGCCGAAGTGGCAGAAAGCTGTTGTAGTCAGTTCTATGCTACCTGCTCTTGGCCTCCTGGCGTAGGGGACAAGAGGGGCGTGGCCAGGGATGACCTTGTACTCTCCTGAGCCACAACTAACAAAATGGTCTCAAGGGCACCATTACTCACTGCAGAACGTAGAGCAGCAATGAGTCTTCTCTAAGGAACCGCCATTTTCCATTTCCTGGGAAATCCTGTGTGTTTTCATTTCTTTTTTCCATCGGAAACTGAATGAAAACAAATAGAAAATGAAATTTCCCATTAAATGAAATTTAAAAAAAGAAATCATTTTGGGTTGATAGAAACATTTTGTTCTGCTTTTAACTTTTTAAACTGTTTGTTTAATATAAAAAACAATCAATTTTGTTTAGAAAAATCACCTCAAAACAAAAAATAAATAAATGAAATGTTCCTTTCCAATAGTATCCAAATGGGATATTCTGACATTATAACAAATGCTTCATTTTATTTTTTCTAAAATAAATTTTGTCAAAATCGATACTTTTTTCTGAATTGCTTCAATTTTAATGAAAATGGAATTTTTGTTGAAAAAAAACACGTCTGAAGAAAAATTTCAGATCAAGCTCCAAAGTTTTATGAGACCAATAAATACAGCTGGGTAGAATTCTTCAACCAAATTTTTTATTTGGGCGGGAGGGGGGAGAGGGAAGCGGCAAAAATTCCAATTTCAAGTGACCAAAACATTTCACAAATTCATGTTGAAGTTGCCAGGTTTTTTTCAGTAAAACCCTGTCCCCCTCCCAAAAAATTAATTTTTGGTTCTAATATATTTGTAAAATGTTTTCTTGTTATCCTCTATATCCCTAGCTATTTTAACCTCATTTTGTACCTTGGGGTTTCTTATTTTGTCCCTGCATACTTGTGGTGTTGGTTTATTTTATATTCATCCTTCATAATTTGATCTAGTTTCCACTTTTTGTATGACTCTCTTTTGAGTTTCAAGCGACTGAAAATCTGAGGATCTTGTTTTGTTTCCACCTAACTTCAGCTTCACACAAATACTTGAATAAAATAATGTTTTGGATGTATTCTCATATGTGACGTACTGTATGTTTGTACTTTATAGGAAAGAAAGCAATCAGTTGATGTGATTTTTAAAATCACTAAAAAGAAGACAAAATATTTCGCTCATCCTATTTTTAAAGGAATCTTAGGTGGCGGTCAAATCAATTCCTTTTTCAGTCTCATACACAGAAGGACAATCATGGAAGTGTTGCCTTCCCTAACCTTTAATATGATCGGTCATTCTTCTCACTTAGAGCTGTCACTGCAGACTTCCACATTCCCTTTGGGCAAATCTTACTTCACTTAACTGCACTCCATCCAACTGAGAGAGAGAGCGAGAGCCTATACTGTCAGAAAGCCACACTTAATATTATAGAGAATTAAAGCACTGGAGTTCACGTTTGCTAATTGCGTGAGAGGTTAAGGTCTTCCAAAGCTGCTTTCTTCACTATATTCTATATTTGCTTTTTCAAGAGATATTTTTTCCTCCAACATGAAAGAAAATCCATCCATCCAACTCCACAATGCTGCAATTTCTGAAAGTGTGTGACCTGACCCATAAATATACTACAGAATCACCACAGATGGGAAATAATAGGCACACTCATTATTTATTCACATGTTTTTAAAGTTGGATGTAGGTATTTAATCCCGTTTCACTGGGCAAGTTGGCAGCTGTCTGTTTTAGCACTAATGCATTTTGTATTAGCACTCCTGACACACAGTACCAGCTATCGAGCTGTGTATAATCAGTTGTTTGTGGACAGCTGGGGTTCTGCCTGTATTGTTATACAGTAGTTAAAGCAGCTCAGTGGTTTGAGCATTGGCCTGCTAAACCCAGGGTTGTGAGTTCAATCCTTGAGGGGGCCACTTAGGGATCTGGGGAAAAATCAGTACTTGGTCCTGCTAGTGAAGGCAGGGGGCTGGACTTGATGGCCTTTCAGTTCTAGGAGATAGGATATCTCCATATATTATATTATTATATCTTCATTGAAAAGTTCTCCTTGTTTTTCTTTTCACTCCTTCCCCCCTCCCTCCGCCCGGACTTTATAGCTTACCTGTCAAAACTGTGATGGATTATACTTTGGCATATCAAATTAGAGACAAATCCATTTAGGTATTTTAAAATTACAATACAAGGCCCTGATCCTGCCAAAACTTACACCCATGTTTTAAAATAGGAGTAGTCCCACTGACTACATATGTGTAATGTTGAACGTGAGCATAAATCCTTGCATGGATTGGAGTCTACCAGCCCAACCTTGCAAACATGTGCAGTAGCAACTTTATGCCGATGTGTTTGATCACAGTTAAGAATCTGAAATAGCACCATGCAGTCAAACAAGTGAGAATAAAACAAAATGCCGCAACATTGTTATAAAGGAAGAGTTCTTGGTTTAAGAACTGAATGACTCAGACCTCATCTTTTTGTCTTAACATAAGCTTCTTTGCCATATACAAGGTGGATTTCCTACCTGTCATGTGCAAGAAGATTTGCCACTCCGTCCAGCAACTATACATTCTCCTAAATCTACCCACATATGTTTCCCCAACTGGGTATAGCTTTTCTTTTCTGCCACAGAATGCAAAGCAGGCCAGATTATCCTGTCTATGGCACTGGTGCTATCACCGTGTCCAGTTCTGATGCTCATGATTAATATTGATAAATTGGAGAGGGTTCAGAGAAGAGCCATGAGACTGATTAAAGGATTAGACAACCTGCCTTATAGTGATACACTCAACCAGCTCAGTTCATTTAGTTTAACAAAGAGAAGATTAAGGAGTGACTTGATCGCAGTCTGTAAGTACCTATATGGGGAACAAATATTTAATAATGGGCTCTTCAGTCTAGCAGAGAAAGGTATAACAGGATCCCCTGGCTGGAAGGTGAAGGTAGACAAATTCAGACTGGAAAAAAGGGGTAAACTTTTAACAGTGAGATTAATAAACCTTTGGAAAAACTTGCTAAGGGTCATCGTGGATTCTCCAGCATTGACAGTTTTTAAATCAAGATTGGATCTTTTTTCTAAAAGATATGCTCTAGTCCCTTCAGGCATTGTAATCTATAAAATCTATGTCTATTTCTATTGACTCATCCACCCACCTCATGGACACATTTTTATCTTTTAGTTTGAACTCCCTGTCATAACTTTGTTTGTAAGGACACTGGTAGTGGAATGATTAAAGATGCTACTGTTCTTTCAAAAGAGTAATCTTATGAAGAGCAAATGTCAGCAGTGGCCTTTCTGTGCTGAAATCTATAATGAAGGGAGCTCTGGTCATTTTTTTTTTTTTTTTTTAGTTTTAAGCAGATTGTATTGATGCCTCTTCTGTAGTTTAGTTGTTTGCGGTTGAAGGGGTTATTCCAGGAACTCAAGTTCCATTTGTTTGTATGAGCATCTGACAGCATAAAAATCCACTGAAGGTAAAATTGTTTTGTTAATATGACATAAGGCAAACCACTGTAACCTTTTTTTGGTCAAACATACCAGCTTTATGGATGATTGCTTTTTTTGTGTTGACATATTTGTCAGTGAATAGAAGAATAATTGTGTCTGGAATATACATGAATATACATGTGTTTAGACCCAATGGACAGCAGGATTGTCACTTGTTAGATTAGCATGAAAAGACTAATTACTTGCACTACATAATTAGCATGAAGCACACAGCGTAAATCTACTAGAGATTATTTTGATTAGTGGATTTAATAAACTGAAATAAATTACATAAATATTCCCCAAACCGCCAAGGAATGTATGCCAAACAATCACATTGGTAATAGGAGGTAAAGATGAACCTGAACCAAAGCCTGGATCAGAACTGCTTCCTCTTTCCCAAATTTTGGGGAAATTCAAGTTCAGCTCAGTATCCTACACAAACAGTCCTGAGTGTGGATGTGGCACAAAGCTTTACAGCTTCAGACAGTCTCTAGCAGCTACACTTAAATATGCTTTGGCACCCAAGAGAGCTCACTTCCCCTTTAATGATATCGCTCCCTCTACAAAATATAGATTTCATTTAGCATAAATAAAATAATTCCACAATAACTCTGTGATTTTGGCACTAGTAAAGAATGTAAGTACTACATAAATGGTATCCAAAATAACACTTTCTAGTATTAAAACAGCATGTCGCGGCAAAACCAGCATGGATCTAGCAGAACACGCAGCAATTCATATGCAGATGTAATATCTCAACTCATAAAATGTATGAGTTATGCAGATGTTCCACAGCTAAAGTAAAGTGGCAGGGGCATCCCCAGACCCAGTAAGAAAGCATCATATTCCAGTTCGTCAAGACAATTACCGTACCCCCCATCTAAGTCCAAAGGAGTTTTGCTATTGCCTGCAATGGGCCGGGATGTCACCCTATGGGAGTGGGTCTGTTGTTATATAAAGGTTCAAGGTGTATACTCTGCCATATTTTCCTATGTGGGATGTAGAAGGGTCTCTCTTTTCCACACTCTAAAGTCTGAATTGTCTTTGTTTATATTTTAAAATGTGGGTTTATAAATGTCAACAGAAGATCTGCCCTGGAATTCTGAATTCCTGGTATTAAGGTGTAGCTCTTTGCGCCATTTGCTGCTACTGGTCTTTGTCAAATTATACTTTGTACATTCCACTGTAGTGAGCTGTGTTTTGCCTTTTTAGCACACACAGGTTTTTGTGACTCCTGGGACACAACTTCGCACATACAAAGACAAACAGCTGATTCAAGTATTGTGGGGAAACGGCATCGCATTAGAGTTGTATGCACAAATACAATTGCACACAGCCCTATGTTAGACTCAGTACAATATGTCACAGTGGAGACTGGGGTTAAAGGAAGGTCAGCCTGTGCAGGTGTGGGACCCTTCCCCCTACCCTGCCTGCACGTGTTTTAAAAATGTACATGTTCACATCAGCACGAAGTTCATTCCAAAACCAGGGCTGTTCATATTCACCATACAGAATCTGCAGGTACATAACAAGTGTTTCTGGGTGTCAACTGGGAGGGCTGGGGTTGCTGAGGCTTTGATTCTGCTTTTATTTGTGTTGCTTTTTGCTTTGTTTTTAGTTGAGGGTGGTTTGCTTGTTTGGTTTTTGTTAGAAATCTTTTCAACTCAAACTTTTCTCTGTAAACAGTTGGGCTAAAAGCGCTTTTCTGTCAAGCATCAACATTGTCTCCCGCGGTGCTAGCCAAACTGCAGCTCAGGAATTGGACTGAGATGATTCTAATGTCCGGTTCTTCTTAGCCAGTCCTCCAAAGAGCCACAAAGAGTAAATAAAAGGCACAAACCCTATACATATGTAAATATGTTTCTATCTGTCGCCTGAATGCTTTACTACCTTTTTCCTGCTTTGCAATTTGCCTTTAAATCAGCAAAGCCCAAAGACTTCTTCCAACAAGTAAGTCACCCAATGCAGTTTAGGTTGGTAACCTGCACACACTGAGAGCATTGCATGTAAGGTTTAAAACAAATAAAAGGAAGTATTTCTTCACACAACGCACAGTCAACCTGTGGAACTCCTTGCCAGAGAATGTTGTGAAGGACAAGACCATAACAGGGTTCAAAAAAGAACTAGATAAATTCATGGAGGATAGGTCCATCAATGGCTATTAGCCAAGATGGGCAGGAATGGTGTCCCTAGCCTCTGTTTGCTAGAAGCTGGGAATGAGCGACAGGGGATGGATCACTTGATGATTACCTGGTCTGTTCATTCCCTCTGGGGCACCTGGCACTGGCCACTGTCGGAAGACAGGATACTGGGCTGGATGGCCCCTTGGTCTGACCCAGTAGGGCCATTCTTAGGTTCTTAAGTAGATGCAGAGAAAATGGACACAGCTGAACAAGGGGCAAGCCTTGGGTCAGTGGACCGAGGATGTGCTCGAAAGCCATGTCTGCAGCAGGGAACTGCACTAATGCCAACTGAGCCAGTGGGCTCACATGGGTATAGGCATCAGCAGTGTAGTGCATCCACACTAGCTGTGCTATCTGGGATTATGAATTGTTGCAGTTTTGCCTCACCTCCACCCTGATCTACACCATTGTATTGCATTGCTCTTGTATGCATTTCACAATCCCAGCACAAGTCTCGGAAGCAATTGTTTCTGAGCTAATTTGAAATGTCTTACACGATACATAATGTGCCCCAGGAGAATAGAGGGAGAAGTCAAAGTACCATAATCCCCTGGGAAACTCCCATCATTCCCTCGGGGAACCCTGTAAGTCAAATAGTACCATTCCCAAAATATTTTTATGCTACTTGCTCAGCAAGAAAGATCTCTGCTGGAACTTCTGAAAAGCCATTGGGAGGTATCTGGTGATGCCAAGGGGATGAAGAATGTTCAACATACCTGCAGCGAGCCAGAGCCCAAAGGAAGCAGCTCACAGAGCTCATCAGGCAATGGTCAAGTACTCCCCTCCGGCTGAGTCTATGGCTGTGTCCTGCATGGCTGGATGGAGGGCATGTGGTGGGGTCTGGACCACAAACACAGACTAATGAATACAAGTTTTTCTGGAGACTTGAGATGAGCAACGGTGGCTGAAGAGCTTTAGCATGAAGAAGGAGACTTTGGAACTCTCTGCTCGCTTGTTTCCACTACAAAGACAAGCTTTCCACCCTTCACCATCAAAAACTAGAGAGGTGATTGCCCTGTGGAAGCCACCTACAGGTTGAAAATCTCAATGTGGCAAAACAGTTTGTGGATAGGATGAGGTGAAATACCCTTAGGACAGGAACTCAGGAACAGAGAATTCACTTGGCTGATTTGGGGAGTGGGAGCTGTAGTGAAACACCTTGTTTTTTCTACAGTAATGACAATTGTATTCATTGGCAAGTCTATTTTGTGTCCTTGGCTATATGAACAATGGCAGAAGGGCTTTTCTGATCCAATGGATCTTGAAATAGTGCTTCCTAAGTGTATGAATTGTACCCTATTTGCCACCATCTTGTCAGCTACTTCTGTGCTGGGTTAGAGATTACACAAGTAATTAATTAGCTTCTGGATAGGGCCTATAGTCTCCTAAGCAATTATTTTAGCCTCCACCTTAGCAGACTCAATTTGTCTAGCAATAAGTTCAATTTTCTGCAGTTAGTTCTGGGTCAGTCAGTAATCATTCATATATGCATGGCATGACCGTTTCTCCACAAGCTAGTCTTGAGTCATCTTGTCAGCCTTATCTCAGTTGGCATGTAAAAGTCTTTCTAATACCACATTCCCTTTAGGTGTGAGAGAGACTTGAAACTAAAACTGTGATAGCAAGTTGATGTGCAGAAAGGGGAAATGTATAAAATATACACTGGCTTTAAGTACTTAGACAATTAATTAGCAAACATCACTTCCTAGCCATAGGTCATCCCTATTAATAATAGCGAAGATACAGGTCTCAGACATATGGACTATATTTATAAATGGTATTGCAGGGTAGAAATTCAGGTGGTGTTTAAAGGGCAGTATCATTACCAAAATCATATATTCTTTAATTTTGACAAAGTGAGAGCATGATTATGCAATGTAAAGAGCATTCTATCAGCAGAACAACAGATGCACAAGGACAGTGGATGCCAGTGAAATGTCAGGACTTTCTAAGGGGTGCCATACAGTCAGATCTGAGCTATCACAGTTTTCTCCTGTACTTGGAATAGGAAATTTTGTGGTAACTGGGGTGTATCACTCCTCACTTGTTGACTCTTTAATGCTGACCTCTATATGCTGTAACACCAACTTCCAGGGTAATTCACATCATGACAATGTCCCTTAAAGGTCCCAAAGCATCACTATCCTCTGCTTCAGTGTGCGCTTGTAGCATTTGTATGCAAAGAGTGAGATAATGTAGCCAAGGCCTTCTTCACTATATGTCACCACTTGTGTGGCCTCAGCAAAATGTCTGTGAATGGTGCTCTGGGTCTCCATAGAACTTAAAGTCATCTCATCTGACCTCCTGTATGTTGCAGGCCATCATCTTTCACTCATTTATCCCTATACTGAGCCCAATAACTTGTGCTGGTCTAAATTATATCTTCCAGAGCGGTATCCAGTTTTGATCTGAAAACATCAAGTGATGGAGAATCCAGCACTTCCCTTGGTAGTTCTATGGGACATTGATAGCTCCAAGTCATGACGATGCAGTGGCAGAGCTATTTTACTCCTTCACCTTTATAAGTGGTGGCAGGCTGAAGTCACCACGGAGTTACTGTGACTTAGCCAGAATGTAAGGTCCTTTCTTAGCTTTATCGAAACAAAGGAATAAGCAAGAATCTGTGCATGTTCTAGAACAGCGTGGCCCAAGTTCTATCCTGTGGCCCAAGAACAAACTGCCCATTGTAGAAAGTGCTGATTGCCGTTCCCCATTACCCTATGTGGAAAGACCACCCCACGCAAAATGGCAGTTTAGAGCACTAGGGAACACTGTGGATTTTCCAAACCTAAAATGATCAGACTTGTCAAAACTCTAAAGGAAAAAATTACCCCCTGGCCATGCTGTGTACTTGTTTTTGGTAGTGTTTGCTATGACTGCATCCCTGGAGCAACAGCAGAGCAGGCTGTGTTCTTCTTCAATGTCTGTTTCCTATGTGCCCTTCATCATTTCTGTTCCCCGTATTTTTCTATTACTTCATTTCTCTTCTTTCAGAGATGGTGGCTGCAAGCATAAGGCCAAATTCCAAGAGGCATGCAGCACCTGCAACTCTCCAGTGGTGCCAGTTCAAATATTTATTGGGGTGGAGGGCAAATTCTGGTCCCTGCTCCCCTAAGAGGGACACTGTTCCAGTCCCTGCTCATCCTGCCCTTTTCCCCACCAAGAGGGACACCAGGTCTCCCTAGGCAGGAAGTCTCCCCTCTCTCTTACCCACACAGTGCAGGAGCCGGTGCCTCCCGGAGTTGAGTTCTCCCCTGTATCAAGTCGCAGCACCACTCACTAAAATTTGGCCTGGCTGCCCCTCCATCTGTACAGAGGGGTGGCTGGTCAAATTTTAGTGGCATTGTACCCACGTAGCCAGAGCAATGCTCCAGACTGTGCCAGCAGTAGCTATTCTAGTTTAGTATGGCACCTCTGCTTAAAAATGGTTGGGCCCTGGTGCCCCTGGCTCTGTGGACTCTGGAACTTTGAGCACAAACCTGGGGGCAGGGGGAGGATTTGTCCAACCCCCCCCCCCCCCCCCCAAAAAAAAAAAAATTGGTGCCAGTGCATAGGAGCCTTCCAACATTCCTGTATGTCCCCACTGCTGCTTTTCCTCCCAACACCCCCCATTTTGGGTCCCTCCAGTTCCTACTGTGATCTACCCTCCTAAGCCCTGGTGGGACCTAGCCCTCTCCACTTACCTGAGTTCTAATCCTGGCACTAACACTCACTTTGTAGCCTTGGATAGGTCTCTTGACCTCTTTCCCCCACCTGTAAAACAGGCAGTACCATTATTATACTGCTACCACTCAACTTCCCGCAGTACAGAGATACTGGAAGGATTATTTACCCATTTAAAAACACTTAGGAGAGAAAAAGGGCTGTCAGCATTAAACAATATTACCCCCTTCCAGCTCCCAGAGGATCCTCTTCTGCTGCTGCCTTCCCTCTAGACCAGTGGGCATGATCTTTCGGCTCCAATTACCCTAATAACGCCATCCCAGGATTTTGACTGCAGTGGGTGGCCTTTCAGAGCCTGACCCCCACTGGGAAGTGGTTCAATCTTCCTGCCAAGTCCTGCACCTCCCCTGTGAGAAAGTCAACGTGCTGTTTACAAACAACTCTACTGAGTGCGTGTGTGTGCACCTGCTTCCCTGCAATTCAGCACTTGTGGCAGGCAAGCAGCCCTTAGCTGTAGTGACAGGCTTCTGTAGCTTTGACACAGAAAACAGAGGATTGCAACAGCATGGGACGGGGCCACAGCCACTGCTGCTAGCGCTCACCAGTTGTAGGACGGGAGAGGGAAGTTCAGTAGCGTGACACAATCTCTGCTGGTACCACTCAGTTCATTATAAAAAAATGGCATTGCCTTTTATTGTAACAAATGTACAATGCTGCATTCCTAAACTCCCTGACTGAAATCCTGGCTCTGTTCAAATCAATGGCAAAACTCCCACTGATTTTGGATGGAGCCAGGATTTCACCCCCTGTAATTACAGCATTAGTAATCAAAGAAATCTCTCTTGTTTCATTGGCGTAGGGCTGCTTGTCATTCACATACATGCAACAACACACGCTAAAGACCATGGAGAGGAAGTATTCCATAGCAAAGACTGACCATACTGCATGCCACATCCTGCCATTGATCCGCAAGCAACTGACCCTTGCCCCTGGCTGTGACTGCTTGATGTTGAGCTTTGTCTGATGTGTGACTTGCTAGAGGAACTGTACTAATGAAATGCCAGGGCTCGCTAATTACTTAGGGCTTATGGCATTGCAGATCGTTTAAGCAGGACTTCTGCTAAATATTTTTCCAAGTTTAATAAAAAAAATTAGTTTGAGTAACATCAGCAAAGAGCAAGTCATGAAAAGCTAAAACCCATTTGTGCCATCTGAAACCCTTGACTCACATAACCTCAATGGGATTTTGTACCTCAAGGTGGGTATAGGCCCCCTAAGATATGTCTTCACTTGCTCTGAATTCTGATTAAGGAGAGAATGATGGGCTTGTTTTGTCTGCATAGAGGAGCCCTTTCTGAAAAAGAGACCTAATTAAGTGATACCTGACAATCCATGTGCTAAGGGCTGCTTCAGACATCTATTAAACAACACTGATACGTGGGATACAATGGGTACAATCTCCAATTAAGCCACGCTAATACTCATCTCGGGGTGGTGGGGAGAAGGTGACTTAAGGCCACTTTTATGCTTCCCCTGATCTGTGGGTGCAGCTACAGGGCTGCTCTAGTTTATTATGCCGGCTAGAATAGTCCCAAAGACTAATCCCGTGGTGGTAAACAGCAGTGTGAACTGTACTCCAATACATCATACTTGTTTCCTGCCCTGGAATTCAAAGGTCAGAAGGGACCACTGTGATCATCTAGTCTGACCTCCAGTATAACACAGGCCATAGAACGTCCCCTAAACAATTCTTTTAGGACTAGAGCTTATCTTTGTTAAAAATAATCCAGTCTTGCTTTAAAAATTGCCAGTGATGGTAAAATCTTTCGTGACCCTTGGTAAACAGTTCCAATGGTTAATTATCCTCACTGTTAAAAATGTATTCCTTATTTCCAGCCTGAATTAATCTAGCTTCAACTTCCAGCCACTGAATCTTGTCATACCATTGTCTGTTAGATTGAAGAGCCCATTGTCAAGTATTTGTTCCCCATATAGGCAGTTATAAACTGTGATCAAGGCATCCTTTTTTGATAAGCGACATAGATTGGGTAGTAATTGATGGGAATTAGGTGCCTAAATACATTTGTGGATCTGGGTCTATATCTGTAGGCAATCTTTATCACACAAAGGACCTCGCATTCTATCCAACTATGTATTCACACCACACGGATATAGCCCCAGACTACTAATGGGAGCTTTGTTTGCACATGGAATGAAGGGTTGGGCTCAAAGTACATCAACATGAACAAAATAAATTTAATATAGTTTTGATGTCTCAAATTTGTGGTCCACACTTGAAGAGGTTTGGCAAATGAACCCATTTCTTTATGATACTAAAATGACCAGTCTTTCAGTGTATGCATAATAACAAGAGCCTAATATCCTATTTACTCCATTTAAATAGATGTGTTTATTGGAACCAAAAGTAAATGATTAAATGGCATGTCAGTTGTAGATGAGAAGTATATTGATAGCGGTTAGTGGCACGAGAGACTAGTTCATTTTATTAGCATTGTCACTTCCAATCCATGGCATTGTAAGAGACCTGGGGCCTTTTCTATTACAGTGGCAGATCTTAGCATCAGTAAAGCAATGAGTGTGGAAAATTAGGTAGAAACTGAAAAATAATTAAAGGCCTGATGACAACTTCATAACTCCAAATAACCAAGGTAACAAAATCTGAATTTTAGTTTTCCCCATATAGCTGATGGGTCTAGACAATATTATTCAAATCTAGATTGAAAACATATTCATTTATTTAGGGGCACATAGCCGCGCCTTTATTATTTAATGAAAATATAAAGAAGATTAAAAATATTCTGAACGTGTAAATCCAGCATTAAGTTATTTTGAAAGAATTTTAAATTCTGCAAACTGGACAGCTTTACAAGCTGGATGATTTGGAGTGGGGGATGAGGACGACAGCTTGGTAATGGGTCATACAGTCTCTCACTTTACTTTACCAGTTCAAAACCAGCCCAGTCCAGTAGGGACTGCAATGTTTTGCCAAATGCTGCCTGTTTGGAGGCCTCTGTGAAATGAGTTGGTAAATCCTAATCTAGCGGGCAGATGTGCACCTCACAATTGGCACTAATTAGAAACATCACAATCTCGTTAGAAGATAGGGTGACCAGATAACAAGTGTGAAAAACCAGGTTGGGTTGTAATAGGTTGCCTATTTAAGACAAGGCCCTTAATCTTAAAATAGTCCTGATAATATCAGGACGTCTGGTCACCCTGTTAGAGGACCAATGGAACTATGCTGATTTATGAACAGCTGAGGACCTGGCCAAAGGACTGAGCAGGCTTGGCGACTGTACTACCCTCTCATGCTCATAGCGAGGTCCCTCCGCGTCCCGGCTGTGTCACATGGGTGAGGCACTGCAGCATGGGCAGTGTGTATAATAGGCATGGGGAGGCTATGCCTTCCCTAAACCAAGCCCTGACCCCGCCCATGCTCCACCCTCTCCCCCAAGCCAGTGCCCAAGACAGCAGGACTGGGAGCTCAGTGTTGCTGCCAGCCAGAGGCCAGCAGGCCAGAACAGCTGGTGGTCCAATGCTGGGGGCGGCCCGGCCCTGGGAGCAGCGCTGAGGCCAGCCAGCAGCCTGGCATTGGGGGCGGCCTGGCAGCCTAGCGCTGGGGGTGGCCGGGGCTCTTCTGGCTGCGGGAGGGGTGGGCGCTCAGGGCTCCAGTGGATGGAGGGCAGGGCCTTGGGCGGAAGGGGCGGGGTTGTGTGGCTAGCCTCCCCCAAGGGAGATGCTTTCATTGCCAGTGCCCATTGTGCACGTGTTCTGTAGTTAAACAGAGCGCTTCACTCTCTAGACTTCAAGTCTGTTTGACATCTTTAAAGAGCACTAAAACATATGGGGTTGTATTCTGAACTGGGTCTATGGTGTTATTTATATAAGATACCATTATATTTGGGATACTGTGATGGGGGTTTTACAGACCTGGTACAGAGACTAAGGGAGTGAAGGAGCCATACTGGGCCAGGAGGGTCCCACCATTCAGCTGCTGTTGAGCATACTCCAAATGGAGAATGTGCTCAAAAGGGGACTCTGATGGTCAAGCAGGGGGCTGAGTGAAGGAGAGGTTGTCATAACCTGATAGTTTGAGCATCCATCACTCAGTGAGAGCTGGTGGGCAAAAGAAGAGCTTATTGAACATTGGTTCAAGAGGTTTGTGATCAGTCAGAATCATGAAATGACATCCATAAATGTATGAATGAAAATGGGAACATCCCCATGCTACCGCAAGAGCATCTCTTTCTGTCTGAGAGTACTGTTATTCAGTGGGTGAAAAAGCCTTGCTGGCATAAGCAATTGTGTAAATGTAACCACATTGGTCAACCTGTCTGAGGACTGCTCCTAATCCAAAAGGGCTGGTATCTAAAAGTTCAGTTTTCATCCTGGAATCAAAATATAACATGACTACATCACTGATAAGCATTTCTTTACACAAATGCATTTTTATGTTCTTTTGGGGACCACTGTGAAGACATAAGAGCTGTCAGCTCCTGAGGTATCAACTTGAAGTGCATTCACTTGATCTTGACGTCTTTTTGGAAATTTGTCTTGACCTGTGGGGAAATAATAGATCTACAGATGTTTGCATAGTGGTTTCCTCTTCCACAGCTACAACAGAGAACCCTTTTTTGCTGGGCAATCACCTTGGTGTGGATGTGAGCCTCCACACTTGTAGCATTTTACATTTGTCATCTCTGTAGCTGAAGCCTGAGTTTACTCAGGTTGATTACTCTCTTGAGACCAGCACATTCTGATTGAGTTCTTAGTGCAGAGTGCATGTGCTGTCTCTGAACTTGTTGCCAGGTTTCCTTGCTCTGTTTGTTGAGCATATGGTTCCAAGCATATCTCGTTCACTTGAGCAGTGTCCAGTATTCTGCTGAGAGTCATTTGGGCGGGGGCTCAGAGAATTTGTCTTCTCAGCTTAGCTCACAAACATACTTGCATACTTGATCTGTCCTCTTACCCTGTGATCCACATTTGTGAATGCACATGTATTCACAAGGCGATGTAGGCAGGCATGAGATTCATCCATACTTTCCCCTTCTACCTGCCGTGCTTGCTGGAATGTATATTGTTCATAGGCAAAGTTTTTATGTTGTTTAAAGTGCCGCGTGAGTGCTGTTTTAGCTTTCTCAGCATCTTTACTATCCCCAGTGTTGGGCAATGTTTTAAAAATATGGTGCACCTCACTTCCTGCAAAGTGTAAGTGCATAACATGTTTTGTGGTACTCATCTTCCTTCATTGCAAGAAATAGATTTTCTAATCTTTCAAGCCAGTGTTCCCAGAGCGGAATAAGAATCATGGACATGAAACTCAGGGAACTCGGGAACAATTTTTTTTTTTTTGTAGTTAAGACTGCATTATAGCAAAGTGGCTGTGGGATATGAAGTAAGCCTTGATAGATTAGTTGTCACAAAACCTTGATCAGCAGTTTTCTGTGTACACAGTTGTGGTTTTTTTTTTTTTTTAACTTAAGACAGACATGATCAGGCTTTCTGATGCAATCCGGAGGATGTGCCACACACAAAATGGCTGCCACCAGGATTCTGGTCTGACAGAGCTAGGCACAATCGCTGCAAAGTGCTGATTACAGCATGGCAGGAGAGCGCTTCTGCAATTGCAGATAGAGAGACTTTTGTTTCTATGGGCAGTATTGTACAGTCTAAAATGTCAGCAGCAAGAAAGAGCTTATATCTTCTTCTTCTTTTGTATGTTTCATTTTCTGGTTCTTGTTGGTCCTCGTCACCAGTGTTGTATCCTAACTGATTAGGAGCTTCCGGAATGAATCACGCAGATACTGTATGTAGTTTTAAAGTAAGATTGCACAGACTCATTGGTTCAATCCTGCAGCTCGCAGAAAATAGTATGCAGCCTCTCCATTTGTAGCTAACGGCACTCCAGTCAAAACCAAACCTTGGAATGGACTAAGGTGGACTAACCGGCTGCTCTACTCGGTACTCTAAAGGATTAGCATAGATCATGGAATGGATTCTCCACAAATACTACAGCCAGTCTGCAACTTCTGGGGATAAAGCGATCTACAGGATAGGGCTGAACCCTGGGTAAGATCCATCAAGGGGGAGGAATAGCTCAGTGGTTTGAGCATTGGCCTGCTAAACCCCAGATTGTGAGTTCAATCATTGAGGGGGCCACTTAGGGATCTGGGGCAAAATCAGTACTTGGTCCTGCTAGTGAAGGCAGGGGGCTGGACTCGATGACCTTTCGAGGTCCCTTCCAGTTCTAGGAGATAGGATATCTTCATTAATTTAAATCTAAGTGGGTAGGGTAAATTGTATAACAATGGTAGCAACAATGATCTGCTTGGTCATGTTTTAATCATATAACGTCGTATATAGTCAGGTGGAAGAGTAAAGGAGGGGGCTAGGAAGAGAGAGATGGGAATATCGGAATCAATAATTACTACAAAGGAAAATATGTTCAATAATAATGTTGTATTTCACAGTCACTGAAATTAAGACAAGAAATACATGCTAGTCCTATTACCCAGAAGAGTGTTAATTAGCCTTAGTGTCTAAGTAGAATTTAAGATCTTGGTTCTAACCTCTAAATCCTGAAATAGGTTGGGACTTGCCTGTCTGAGACACTGCCTCTTTCCCATAGCCATTCTGCCCCAGTGGTGGTCAGTGTAGATGGTCAACTTGGAGTCCTCTTGATATAAGAAGGAAGAGACTGCTGACAGGGCACTACCTAGGAGGGACCATTGATTCTGGACTCCCCTCCTGGAGCCTGACATAGCCCAAATCTGCTGACTCTCATGGCTCAGTGCAAGGCTCATCCGAGTTCTTTTGGAGGTTTGCAGGAAAGATGAAGGCACGAGGGGCAAGTTCTGATATGCAATAAGGTATTGGTTTTCCATCTGATTTGATGACAGCTGCACCTGTTAGGAGGTGCAGCTCTGTTAAGTGGTCTTTATAAATTGTTTATGGATAGAAGAAAAGGCAGAGAGCCTAGCATTTTTGGATGTTCAACTTTGTATTGTTGTATAAGTCCAAATAAATAAAACACTAAAAATTAACAATAGCATGTAGCTTCTGGAACTGTAAAGCAGCCAGCATTCTTGGAGGGGATAGTAAGCTGTGTGTGGGAGATGCCTGTGGTAAAATAAACCTGCCTTTTCATTTATATTTCTTTGAATAGTATGTGTATCAATACCAGTCTACAGACACACACTGCCAGGCATACACAGACACACACTAAAACAGCAACAACAACAAAAATATCCTAACATTAACTCCTTTTGGCTCCTATCAGGGAACCAGTTCTCGTTTGACAATTTTTTAAGGGGACTTAAAATGAATGACAAATATTATGCTGAAATTCTGACAAACCCCTAGTTAAATGAAGATGATGGAGGTTATAAACAGCATGATGTATAGAATGCATGATGACGCAAGGAGTTGAAACAAAGTGCATCAGTGAATCAATAGATATTTCATTATTTGTGGGGAAAGAAGGGAGGAAAATGTCCCCATTGCTGGACAAGGAAGTGCAGAGAAGGTGTCCTATATGTAGGGCCCTACCAAATTCACGGCCATGAAAAATGTGTCATGGGCCATGAAATCTAGTCTTTTGTGTGCTTTTACCCTATACTATACATATTGCACAGGGGGAGAACAACGTTTTTCAAATTGGGGGTCCTGAACCAAAAGGGAATTGCAGGGGGATCGGAAGGTTATTTTGGGGAGGTCACGGTATTGCCACCCATTCTTCTGTGCTGCCTTCAAAGCAGGGCAGCTGGAGAATGGCAGCTGTTGGCTGGGTGCCCAGCTCTGAAGGTAGCACCTGCCAGCAGCAGCACAGAAGTAAGGGTGGCAATACCATACCATGCCACCCTTACTTCTGCGCTGCTGCCTTCAGAGCTGGGCGGCCGGAGAGCGGCGGCTGCTGAATGAGGGGCAAGCTCTGCAGGGAGCAGTGCAGACATAAGGTGGCAATATCATATCATGCCATCCTTACTTCTGAGCTGCTGCTGGCGGCGGCTCTGCCTTCAGAGCTGGGCTCCCAGCTAGCAGCCACTGCTGTCCGGCTGCCCAGCTCTGAAGGCAGCACCACTGCCAGCAGCAGCGCAGAAGTAATGGTAGCAGTACCACAACCCCGCTACAATAACCTTCCGACTCCCCCACAACTGGGTCAGGACCCCTACTATTACGACACTGTGAAATTTCAGATTCGAATAGCTGTATTCCTGAAATTTACTATTTTTAAAATCCTATATCTGTGAAATTGACCAAAATGGACCGTGAATTTGGTAGGGCCCTACCTATATGTGGTGATTATAGTGCTGCATTATGTGTGTATCATGTTTTTCCATGAATTATTGATCAACAGTACTGAATTGATTTTGATAGATAATACAGCTTGGCTAACTTGTGGAAAAATGACTGGGACTGCCTATCTGCTCTATCTTAGCAAAGTCTCATCATAGTGTAAGACATTCTGGAAATCACAGGACTTCAGTATTAGGAATACATGAGCCTTTCTGCTGTAGTTTATTGCTGTCTTATCCTCCCTACCCCAGCACCAATTTTGCATCCTGACACCTATATTGCAAGTTATGTCAGGGACTATCTCATCAGGATAGTGCCTAGCACAATGGGGCCCTGATCCATGATTATGGTTCCTAGGTACAACCATAATATAAAGAACAAATAAAAATAATACATGATGCCATAGGACTGGGACACAACAGAGTGTTTTGTGGCAGAATACAGCATTATGGAATTGTTATGACAGTAGCTCCTGGAGACCCTAACTAAGAAGGGACCCTTGTGTAAGGCACTGCACAAATACATGGTAGGGGATAATCATTGACCCAAGGTGTTTACAAGCTAAATAGACAATACAAGCAAAGAGCGGGAGAGAAAGGACTTGGCCAAGGTCGCACAGCTGGTAAGTGGCAGAGCTAGAGATAAAGCCCAGGTGTCCTGAGTCCCAGTCCATTGCTCCATACACTACATCATGCTGGCTCTCAGTTTGTAATTAACTGTAGAGCAGCAACTACTGAACTTATTTAACATTTCCCTACTTGTGAAATAAACTCCTGAAAGCTCCTGGCTGGCTCCCCAGACTGCACCAGAGAGAAAGATGGAAAAAATGTTCTCAGCACTGGCTTGGGTATTGTACTAGTTGACCCATGATTTGGGGTCAGATTGTGCCACCCAATCCATATGCAGAGAGGAAATTCCACATGCTGATCTCAGCTGCTCCACAAGGAAGGGAGGTTCAGGCCCTGACACCCCTAGCACCCTGGTTGCATGAGCAAACAACATATACTGGCCATTCCTGTCTGGATGCTTTTTTTTCTGAAAACTCATTTGGCTTTAGCTTCCCTTTCCTGGAAATATGAAACAAATCAGTGATGAAAATACAGAATACCTTGGTCAACTTACTGGCCAAGCTTTGCTCAGCATGGGGAAGGGTTATGTATTTGGCACAGATGGCTTTACACTACCTTTGTGCCATCAAATATTGGGGCCAGTTTGGCATCTGGCACAATTTAGAGCCACGCTATGGTGGTTCTCCAGGCACACACCCTTTTCCTGGGTCTGGCTAAGCCCTCTTTCTGGTTGCTTTGCACCATAAGAGCAGTACAAAACAGCCAGATTGTAGAGGAAGTCAGGGCCCTATCAGTTTAGAATGTTAACGTTCTTTATTGGAGTCTGCAATGCCTATCATATCTAATCCATAAAGATCAAATAGCTTCATGGAAAACTGACAATCTGAGGATACCATGCAGAGACTACTAAACAGTAAGCACAAAGCAAATACAATGGATCTGTCAGTTGAAACCTTAGCCCCAGGTACTGAAAATACTTTTGATGGAAAAACCATGTAACACCTGGACAGATAGAGGCCTGCAAAGGCCTAACAACGCAATACATGGGCAAATAATCCATGGTGTTCTTTGCTGCCATGGCATAAGAGCTGGGAGATTACTTTTTTAACAAAATGAAAGTGTAGATTCTCACATGTTCACGTGACTCCAGGACCAGGAGCTTTAAGAAAAACACCAAATATTGTGCGATGTGCAATAAAATTGCAAGAATGGGCAACACTATGTTCACAAGATAATTCCAGTGGATAATATTCAGCATAACTCAGAGCAGGAAAGTGCATATATGTTTGCAGATCTTGCCACTAGAATCTAGGGGGGGAAAGTGAGGAAAAAGACACTATTTCTAAATGTATTTCCCCTTTATTCTCATAGACAATCCTGAGCTCAGAGAAACAACTGCCAGAGATTTCAATGAGGGGCATGAGGAAGATCTACCAGCTTTTCCCGAAGGTAACTATTTCAAACTACGGACATCATCAGACATTATTGGTTTGCAGAATACATTTTTCTGTATGTTCAATATGAGCACTTTTTCAGCCTATACAGGAAGGTTAATGAGAAACATGAAAGCTGAGTCCTTATCCCTTCTAGGTGGAAAGGATCTGTGCCTGGAATATATTCTCCCATCAATGAATTACATTTTAACAGTCAACTAAGCTATATTTCATATGGGATAAGAAGTCCAGTAGAGAAGTGGGACCCTTCAAAAAAAGACTTCTGTCAGTGACTCGGGGAATTCCATAGAAGGCTGGAAAGAAGAAAACATCTTATTGCAACACTAATGATAAATTAGGCAAAACTGAGTAAGAGTCTGTAAGAGTCAGACTTTGTCTCCAAGTGTGACAGGACCAACATGAAAGTGACCCCGCAGCACCATCTAGTGGTAAAATAACAGCCAATGTGTTTAATAACAACTATTTTTTCAAATGAATACAAAACAAATCTGGTCTCTCTCTTGTTTTGATCCACTCCATCTCTCATACATCTTAATTTTTTGCAATCTCCTTAGTAATAAACTAGCCATAGGTCCAAACCAGCATTCCATAGTACTATGTACAGACTTTGGGCAAAACTACCTAGTATTTTGCCCCTAAATTTCTTAGCTGTAATGTTTAAGGCTTTCAAGTTAGTTTATCCATCTGTCATGTATTTTTGTTCGAACTTACCTGGTGTACCACACACAGTATGTCTGTTAGATGCAGCAGGAATTTCATCTCCAAGTATTTGTAAAGAATGGTATATATTTATAGTGTGGTATAAATAATTCTAGCCTACAGATAGAACTAGAGATGTAGAACTCAGTGAGCAGGAAGAAAACGTTGAAACAATTTTCAAGGGGCTCCTTCTGTTTTAGCAAAACAAATATTTTAGGGGCAGGGTGAGTTAGCAGATCCACCAGCCAACCCCTGTGTATGGTTTGAGCATCTGCTATTGAAGCAGGGGTTGTACTGACACTCGATCTACCATAGAACATCCTGGTACAAACCCTCTGTAGTCAGCCTGTGCACAGGGAAGAGGATCTGCCTCACACAGAGGTGTAACTCTTTACCTTGTTTCCAATATCAGTACAAAAAATCCTGTTTATTTTATGTTGTAGATATGGGGCTGTCTAGCTTGGGCAGCAAATGTTTGCCAAGCAGGTTAGCTTGTCTTGCAAAGTTTCAGAGTAGCAGCCGTGTTAGTCTGTATCCGCAAAAAGAACAGGAGTACTTGTGGCACCTTAGAGACTAACAAATTTATTAGAGCATAAGCTTTCGTGGACTACAGCCCACTTCTTCTCTGCTGCAAATGTCCAGCCTTCGTCTCCTCTGGATAAAGTGGTAACAAAATACCTCACAGTAAGTGATGGGCTGGAACTCCAAAGGTTCCATTTGATTTTCTTTTGTATAAGCTCCCAAAAGTTTAGACGCTAATCCCAGTTTCTAGGTACAAGTGTAACACAACCAGTAATAATAATAGTTACATTGGTGGTATTTGATTATTCTGTAGTGTGAGATCATCTTTATTATAATGTCATTTTGGTCTTTGCCTGTGTGAAATCCAGTGAACTGGATTATGTGCTTTGGACTCCTGAGGTCAGAATAATCCTGGCTCTGCCATTGACCTCTGCTCCATTACTTTGGGCAGGGTATTGGTATCAGTCTCTTTCCCCTTCTGTAATATATCAATAATACTTGCGTACCTTACATGGGTGTCATCAGGTTTAGCTAATTAATGTTTGAAAAGTGCTTTGCAAATATATTATACCATGTAAATGCACGCTATTGTCTAACTTCGCCCACATGGTTGTTATTGGGACATTCACAACTATGTGGGTGAAACAAGACAATTACTAAGCTGTCTAATGAACTCACACAGAAAAATGATAAAAGACAAAAACACCCTATAGCCCATGGGCAAACACTTTTCACAAAGCGATCACTCCATATCTAACCTCTCAGTCCTCATGCGCAAAGGAAACACCTTCTAAAGATGAGCCTGGGAGCTTAAACTCAGACCTTTGCTCGACACAAAAAATCAGTGACTGAATAGAGACATTGGATTTATGGTTAATTATAACAATCTATAATCCACTATCCTCCCACCCCATCTTTTGTTTCCTCCCCCCACCTCATGACTGCAGAGGTGCTAACTGACCACTTCACTTGATGAAACATGTGTGAATTACTTATGCTAAACAATCTGTTCCACGGAGTATTTAGCTGTGACACTCTGAGTACATTTCCCAGACCTGAAGAGGAGCTCTATGTAAGCTCGAAAATGTGTCTCTTTCACCAACAGAAGTTGGTCCAATAAAAGATATGACCTCACCCACCTTGCGTCTCTAATATCCTGGGTTCAACATAGCTACAACAACACTGTAAAATACATTGTAAACACTAAGGGCTGATTTTCAAAATGGCCTTTAGGTCTGTGTGCCTCCTTTCTTGGATAGTTCAACTTGTGACAACTTGAGACAATCAAAACAGTGGGCATTGCAGAACATGTAGGCACAGGTATTTCCATCTCTTTGATCTTAAACCACGGGGTTACCATGCAGATTTGAAGAGGCCCACACAACCACACACAGCCTGACTTAGGCCACGTCTACACTACCACTTATGTTGGCAAAACTTATGTCAATAAGGGGTGTGAAAAAACACTCACCTCAGTGACATAAATTTCTCCAGCATAAGTGGTGGTGTGCACAGCCCTATGTCAGCAGGAGAGCTTCTCCCACCAACAGAGCGACCACCACTTGTTGGGGGTGGTTTAATTATGTCAATGAGAGAGCTCGTTCCTGTTGGCATAGAGCAGCGACACAAGAGCTCTTACAGTGGTGCAGTAAGGGCTCTAGTGTAGACGTAGTCTCACTTTTCACTCTATGGAAGGGATCATTGAACCCTGTAGGCAGTATTAAGCCCTTCAGTTCATTTGCTGGTGGAGTCGGGGGCTCTGCTTTTGCTCTCAAATTAAGATGATTATGTGTCTTTTATGTTCAACAAGACAGCTTCTAGAATCTGCATGCTATGTTTCTTGATAATATATGGGCAATATGCTGAATCATGGTACCTAACCATTCAGTTTCATATCCTGTTTCTAAAAGAAAGGGGATATGTGATTAACCAAATCTATATACTGTTCTTAATGCTAATTTGGAGGAATCAAAATCAAGAGGATTTCTTACTGAGCATAAGTAAGGGCAACAGAGTCTGACACTTTTTTTTTTAACAAAAATCATACGTGGGTGCTGAGCTCTTGAAAATCTATCCCTGCCTGCTAACTAAACAGTGCTTTTTGTTGTCTTGGTCACCACTGGGATACTTTGGAAGACTTTCTATTGCTGCTGCTATGGTTTCTGACAGTAAGGGGCTCTTAATTTAGCAGGCAAGGGAATAACAAAACCCGGAAGCTGAAGCTGATATTGGACAAGTTTTGACTAGAAATATGGTGCAATTTTTTACAGTGATAGTAATTAACCATGGAAAACGTTACTAAGGGATATAGGTTCTCCATCACTTGAAGACTTTAAAACAAGACTGGATGGCTTTCTAGAAGATATGCTCTTGCTTAACCAGAGTTAAGAAGTTGTGGGCTTGATGTAGGGATTACTGGACAAAAATTTCTGGCCTGTGTTATGCAGGAGATCAGACCCACTATAGGATCATAATAGTCCCTTAAAACCTATGAATTTTTTTCTCCGTTCTTGATTGTCAAAATAATCATTTTCCTATGGAATAATATTTAAATATAAAAATTCCTTTAATTACTTTAATTTTGTTTAAACTCCCAAATGGTACAATACCTTAATTGAATATGGGATCAGTAGAGAGTGCAGTCTGCATTATGGCAGCCCTGGGAGTCCTGTTTTAAACCACCAGGAAAATGGGCAGCTGAGTACATTCAGCAATCTCAAAGGCCAGCCAGGACTTCCTTGGGCCAGAATTTGTCAAAATATATTCGTACCAAATTCTTCACTCTATAGAACATAGAAGATACCTTTTCTAATGATAACAGTATGACCAGAAGACCAATAATAATTAACTGACCAAAAACATAAATTAAAAAAGACACTGGTACAGAAGAAAGGTTAATAATACATTGGCACTAATAAGCTTGGCTCAAAAACAGAATAAATATTTTATGCAAGCCTTAATACCAATCCGTTATCATAATTACAGTTAAGGGCTTGTAGAATAATGATCTCTGTAAAGGTATGAAGAACTCTGTAGAGATTTCTCAGCCTAACCTTTTGACTTCTTCTCCATCCTAACTATCGATTATTGGAATACATTAGAAGATAGGCTCATTGAAATTCCAGATCCTTCCAAAGACGAAAGGGCCAAATTATTAGTCTTTTTAATTTGACACAATTCCATCTACAGCAGCACTATCTTATATTAAAACCATGTAGTAGCAGTGAGCATGGTGAATAGGTAGACACAAGGCAGGAGGAGGCGGAAAGGAACGACTGGGATTGTGAAAATGCATTGTTGCTGGAATTTACCATTGCCCACATACTTTTCTGTGGAGTTAAAAAGTCAAGGATTTGCGTGATTGTACAGAGGTAGAATAAAGTAACAAACGTGTTAAAAACAAAACTACTGGCAGTGGTGGAATCTAATAGAGAGCAAACTAAATTCATTGGCTACCGTGGAGAGATGCATGGGTAAATTTGGTCCTATAAATGACGTTTGCCAAAACTTTCAGTTGTTTCCACAGAAAAAGGCATATGACTGCTAGAACAGGAATAGACTGGGGAACACATTACTTATCTATAGTACAACCCCATTTGTCCTAATCTCTTTTAACCAAAAGCCTTGTCTAAGGGCAGGTCTACACTTAAAACACTGCATCAGCACAGTTGCACTGCTGTAGTTCTCAAGTGAATATGCTTCTATGTTGACAGGAGAGCTTCTCGTGTCAGTGTAGTTAATCCACCTCCCAGAGAGGTGGTAGCTATGTTGATGGGAGAAGCTGTCCTGCTGACATAGTGCTTTCTGTTTTTTTCTTGTGATGCCTGAGGCCTGAACTAAAGTAGTGATCAAGTTTTGTTGATATGAAGCAAAGTTAGCAGAAGTCAGGCCTCAGACCTCACACTAGGCCTCTGATTCAAGGGCTGATGTTTCAGGCTCCTTTTCTACTACACTTTCTACTTGGGGGGGTTAAATCCAGGGCCAGCTCCAGATTTTTTGCCACCGCCAAAGCAAAAAAAAAAAAAAAAAAAAAGGCGGCGTGCCACCCCTTCAAAAGGGCCGCCCCCAAAGAACTGGAATGCCGCCCCTTGAAAAGGACTGCCCCAAGCACATGCTTGGAACACTGGTGCCTAGAGCTGGCCCTGGTTAAGTCTGTATAACTACGTCGCTCAGGGGTGTGGATTTCTCCCTGAGCGATGTAGTTATACTGATATAGGTGTGTAGTATAGACCTGGCCTGAATCTCAATTATATGCTCTGGTGTGAATCATGGGGTTGCCAGGTGTCCGGTTTTCAACCAGGATGCCTGGGCGAAAAGGGACCTTTGCGACCCCAGTCAGCACCTCCAACTGGGCCATTAAAAAGTCCAGTTGGCGGTGCAGTGGGGCTAAAGCACGCTCCCTGCTTGCCATGGTTCCGCGCGGCTCCTGAAATCAGCAGCATGTCCCCCCTTCAGCTCCTTGGCGTAAGGGCAGCCAGGGGGCTCCACATGCTGCCCCCGCCCCAAACGCCGGCTCTTCAGCTTCCATTGGCTGGGAACCATGGCCAATGGGAGCTGCATGGGCAGCACCTGCAGATGGGGAAGCACGCAGAGCCGCCTGGCCACACCTCCGCATAGGAACCAAAGTGGGGACATGCCGCTGCTTCCGGGCACTGCTTGAGGTAAATGCCACCCAGAGCCTGCACCCCTGACCCCCCTCGTTTACCCTCAACTCCCTGCCCCAGCCCTGATCCCCCTCCCACCCTCCGAACCCCTCGATCCCAGACCAGAGCACCTTCCTACATCCCAAACCCCTCATTCCTGGTCCCACACCAGACCTTACACCCCCAGCCGGAACTCTCATCCCCCCCCCGCACCCCAACTCCCTGCCCCAGCCTCGAGCCCCAAGGCACCCTGAACCCCTAATTTCTGGCCCCACCCTGGAACCCGCACCCCCAGCCCAGAGCCCATACCCCCTCCCACACCCCAACCTCCTGCCTCAGCCCGGAGCCCCCTCCCATACTCCGAACCCCTCGGCTCCACCCCCGAGCCTGGAGCCCCCACCTATAGCCCAAACTCCTCATCCCTGGCCACCCCAGAGTCGGCATCCCCAGCTGGAGCCCTCAGCCCTCCCGCACCCCCTGAGCCAGCCCAGTGAAAATGAGCGAGTGAGTGAGGGTGGGGAGAGCACTCAACAGAGGGTGAGAGGATGGAGTGAGTGGGGGGCGGGGCCTAGGAGAAGAGGCGGGGCTGGGGTGGGGGCCTCAGATTAGGGGTTGGTCAGGGGGCCAGGCAAGGGTGTTTGGTTTTTTGCGAGTAGAAAGTTGGCAATCCCAGTGAATCACCCAGACAACCATTGCTCCCAGTTATACTACTGAATTATGTGTCTCATTATCTGACCTCTCACATATCCTAAAGCCTTTCATTTCCAGGAAGCATTTCAGATTCATGTGCTTGTGCCGTACCGCCCAGTCAGCTTGCAGAAATTGCCGTTGCACCGGTAGTCACAAACACTGCAGATAAAGTGAAATTTACAGGCATTGTAATGCTTAAAACTGTGACAATGCAGGGCAAAATTTGCTGACAAGTGTGGAATTTTAAAGGGATACAGACGATAGGATTTAACTGACCACGGAAAAATAAGAGCTGCCAATCAGAAACTTGTGCATGCAGGCTGATGAAGTTCAGGTCAGGTATTCTCTGCAATTGGAGAGCCACATTGAGCATCCATTCGCCTAATCCATGGGAAAAATGAAACACCCCATTCTACTTAATAACTCTAATTAAATGTTGCAGTTATAATACTTGGGACAGCACTGTGATGTTGATTTATATGGGTGTAAATAATAATGGAGTTACTCCAGCCTTGCAAGGATGTAGGTTAGATCAGAATTTGCTCTTTTGATTTATAAATTTTGCATGGCAGGGTACAGTATAGCAATGGGGTAGTCATGAGGTTCCCAGGAAAGTGAGTCATAATAAAAAAGGAAGTCGTGTATAAAGACATAGTGTATCTCAGGTTATTTTCATTGCAAGGAGCCTCCTATACAGTGTATCATACCACTCTGTGATTGACAGTGTTTGCACTGACTACAGTAGCGTTATGTCAATAAACACCAGCTGAGGATCTGGCCCGTGAAGTCAGTTATATCATTCTGTTCAATGTGTGGTATGTAAGCGGCTGTTCTGCTTGTTAGCTCTTGAATGAAAGTGAAGCTGGCTGGTCCCTTCACTCCTCCTTCCATAACCTTATCTAACCTCAGCTGGGCACACATCCAGTCTCAGTTTGCTAAATGAACAGTCTGCATGTCCCCTTTTCACCTTCAGCTTATTGCTTCCTGGTTAACAGGCATGTGTACTGTGCTTCGCGGCAGGGGAGAGACTGGGCCAATTGGAGTGAACACAGGGGTTTCTTTGTTCAGGAAGCTAGGCACTGTTAGACACCGTTGCTCCTTGGCTCTCTTTTACGCAGGCTAAGGAACACAGCCCATGCTGCACGGTATGACTATAAGTTTCTAGCAATGTCCTTTTTGGGGGGGCCCGGGTGTCAGGAGGAGGGGATGTTCTTGGGCCCAACAATCTTTGTACCCAAACAGTCCTAGTTAGTGGGCTGCATGTAATGCTGGTCAGGCTGTAGGTGCTTCATCTACAAGGACCTAAGGCTCTAGCGCCGGATGTGTCCCAAATCACACTCCGCAAACTGTCTTCAACCATCACACTCCTCCCAGATAGCCTGACTCTCTGGCCAGTTCTCCACCAACTGCCCCTATATACCACAGAACTGTTCTTCCCTCCCTCTAAACTATCTCCCTCAAGTCAGCCCAGAGCGTGAGTAGATTCATTTCACTGCTCTCTGTTGATTCATGGCTGCTCAGCCATCCCCCAACACACTTATCTAGGCACCTGGCTATCAGGGGGTTCTGAAAACAATTTTAAGGAGGGGACATGATGGATAATAATTAATCTGCTGAACTGCAAAGAGAATTTCAGTAAGTAAGATAACCCCTTCTGCAGATCAGAAAGGAACAGCCAGAATTTTTAGAGGGAGGGTCTCTGTTGGGGGATGAGGCTGTTCTGCACTAGTTCCCTTGCAAAACATAAATTTGCCAAAGGAATCGAATTCTTGATAGCTTTAAAGGCACTGTAATACCCTAGATCCTGGCGCCCCACTCCCTTTGGCATGAGTATATGGCTGTACAGGTATATATATAAATGCTGATGAATGAAATACGGTACTGTAGAAAGTCCCAGCTGCAAGAAAAATATCTGGCAACAGAAGAGAAATACTATATTCTGATGCCAGTTGTGCTTCTCTGTAGAACTATACTTTGACTTATGAGTTAGCAGTGGATATCAGGCATGCTCATGTATCACAGTATGTTATAGGGAGGGCTTCAAGAAGATGGTCACATTTCTAGGCCAATTTGTGTGATAAGTTTAAAGTAATTCTGCAGAAAAATATACTAAATATATACCTTTTGTAGCTACATTAGCATAGATAACATGCAAGCTAATAGAATTAATACACACAATTGTGTTTAACAGTATGATTGAGTAATGCATTGTATACCCTGATCATTTCGTCTTGGAAATGGAAAATCCACACTAAATGTTCTGGGACTTGGATGTGGCACAGGTAAGGTGTTTGCACCTTACAGCAAAATGAATTCACTACATTTGTGCATCTATTTTTAAAGAGCTGATCTTGCTGTAGAAAGAACAGTCAGCACTTTCAAAAATAAACAAAACTACTGAAGTGTTATGTTAACAACTCCAATTTGCGTTGAACTGGACAGCGGCAGCAATGGGTGTCACCATGCACAAGTGCAATGGCCTTTCATTTTTAGAAACCTGGGTTCAAATCCTAGTTTATTTAACAAATTAGATGAATTTCATGATCTCGCCTTAGTCTGTATTTGGACACATTTGAAGTTGGAAAAATTCAAATGTTAAACAATGAAAAATTGGTGCATTTTTAATCAAAACCTTGTGTGGAGAATATATATCATAAATATGTAGTTTGTAGTTATGAAACTGGGATTCTAAGTTTGGCACTTTTACATTTCTGAGAATTTAGAAGCCATTTGTTCTCAGGGTTGCTACAGACTGTACCCAAGATACATACACTGTGCTCTTTCATGGAGACATTTGTTTTGTTACCTTCTGATTGTTTTTCCCTGATCTAAAATTAGTTATTTCAGACTAAAAGTCAAATCCCACTGAAGAAAACAAAAAGGAGCATAAACTCTGGCAAGTCAATTGTAAAAGTATAATTAAGCAGGCCAAAAAAGAATTCAAACTGTAACTAGTAAAAGACACAAAAACTAACAGCAGTTTTTTTAAGTACACCAGAAGCAGGAAGTCTGCCAAACAATCAGTGGGGCCATTGGACAATCAAGGTACTAAAGGAGCAGTCAAGGAAGACAAGGCTGTTGCAGAGACGCTAAATGAATTATTTGCATCGGTCTTTACTGCAGAGCTTGTGAGGAAGATTCCCACACTTGAGCCATTCTTTTTAGGTGGCAAATCTGAGGAACTGGCCCAGAATGAGGTGTCAATAAGAGATTATTTGAACAAGTTAATAAATTAAACAGTAATGAATCACCATGTATTCATGCATGAGTTCTGAAGGAACTCAAATATAATATTGCAGAACTACTAATTGTGGTATGTAACCTATCACTAAAATCAGCCTCTTACCAGATAACTAGAGGATAGCTAATGTAATGCTGATATTTTTAAAAGGCTCCAGAAGAGGTCCTGGCAATTATGGGTTGGTAAACCTAACCTAAGAACAAAATTATCAGACACATAGATAAACATAATTTGTTGGGGAAGAGTCAACTTAGATTTTGTAAAGGAAAGTCATGCCTCACCAATCTATTAAAATTCTTTGAGAATGTCAACAAGCATGTGGAGAAGGGTGATCCAGTGGATATAGTGTACTTATATTTTCAGAACCCTTTGACAAGGTCCCATGCCAAAGACACTTAAGCAAAGTAAGCAGTCATGGAATAAGAGAGAAGGTCTTTGCATGGATCAATAACTGATTTTAAAAAAAGGGTACAAAGGGTAAGAATAAATGGTCAGTTTTCAGAATGGAGAAAGGTAAATAGCATGATCCCTCAAGGATCTGTACTGGGACCTGTGCTGTTCAACATATTCATAAATGGTCTGGAACAGATGGTGAACAGATAGGTGGCAAAATTTGCAGATAATACAAAATTACTCAAGATAGTTAAGTCCAAATCAGACTGCAAAGAGTTACAAAGGGATCTCACAAAACTGGGTGACTGGGCAACAAAATGGCAGATGAAATTCAATGTTGATAAGTTCAAAGTAATGCACATTCAAAAACGTAATCCCAACTGTCCAACCAAAATGATGGGGTCTAAATTAGGTGTTACCACTCACAAAACAGATCTTAGAGTCATTGTGGATAGTTCTCTGAAAACATCTCTCAATGCGCAATGGCAATCAAAAAGCTAATATAATAGTAGGAACCATTCAGAATGGGATAGATAATAAGACAGGCAATATCGTAATGCCACTGTATAAATCAATGGTATGTCTACAACCTGATACCGTGTGCAGTTCTGTTACCCCATCTCAGAAAAGATATTTTAGAATTGGAAACGGTACGGAGAAGGACAACAAAAATTATTAGAGATGTGGAACAGCTTCCATATGAGGAGAGATTAAAAAACTGGGATTGTTCATTTTAGAAAAGAGACGACTAAGGGGAGATATGATAGAGATCTATAAAATCATGAATGTTGTGGAGAAACTGAATAGGGAACTGTTATTTACTCCTTTGCCTAACACAAGAACCAAGGGTCACTCCATGAAATAAATAGGCAGCAGGTTTAAAAGTAACATAGAGCAGTTTTTCTCCACACAATGCAAAGTCAGCCTGTGGAACTCATTACCAGGGGATATTGTGAAGGCCAAAAGTATAACTGGTTTAGAAAAGAATGAGATAAGTTCATGGTCAGGGATATTACCCCATGCTCTGGGTGTCCCTAAACCTCTGATAGCCAGAAGCTGGGACCTGACAATAGGGGATGGATCACTAGATAATTAGAGCCCTGAGTGGATACAAATTTATATCCGTGGATATCTGCAGATATAAATCATTATCTGCGGAGCTGCAGGGCTCTACCAGGAACCGCAGCAGTGAAAGGGCAGCACGTTGGGCCACCACTCCCAGGACCCAGCGTCCCGCACTGCCAGCTCCTCTGGCGTGGCTGTACCACTCGCAGCCCACCCACCCCCGCCACCCACTGGTGCGGGCACCAGGCTCAGTCCCTGCTCATGTGTCCAAGCAGCACACATGCCCCAGCTAGGAGTCCCTTCTACGTAGCAGTCTGTGTCTCCTGTCTAGGGGTGTGCCAGATGTGAGCCGCTTGAATACATGAACAGGACCAGGGACAGCTGGCCAGTCTTATGCTCTTACGTGCAGCGATTCACCCCTGTGTCTTGTCAGCAGTGGAGGCAGGGGGAACTCTAGGGCATCAGTGGCCTCTCAGCTCCAAGTAAGGCAGGTGCCTCATGAAGATGAGGTCAGGAGAGGGCTTATGTAGTGGGAGAAGCCTGAGGGAGTTATCAGATGGGTTACTTTAAATGTAACTTATAGTATTGGGTAGCGAGAGCTGCAGAGAGTCTGTATGGAAGAGGCAGCAAATACTGTATATAGAGACAGCACCCCCTGCACCCTAGTCCCAGCATCTATGGCATATGAGACAGTTCAACAGCTGGGAGAGGCACTGGGCCCTGTTAAAAGGTTTGAGCTGGATGGGGACTATGGTAGGGGGTACCAGGTAGGTTCAGTTGTTGAGAGAGAGATGTCAGGAGCTTATTTGATGGAGTGCCACTGGAGGAGGATTGGTGTTTGGATGACAGCAGTGGAAGAGTTTAGCAGAGGAGAGTTAGGGATGAAGTTTGGCAGCTGGGAGGAAGTTAAATTGGAGGTTGGAACTAAATCAGAAATTGCCCATCCCTTTCTAAATAGAGAGGCAATTCTCAAAGGAGAGGAGACAATTTCAAGCTGATTATTTAGTGTAGCATGAAGAGAGATACTGGGAGGCACTGCTATTAATAACTGTGTGTTTGTTGAAATGTTAGTTTTGAAAGCAGATCATTTAGCAAAAGGGTGTTCTTGCCTCTGTGTTGTTTGATCAGGCCTAGCATTGTTCTGTTTATTGGATCATTAGTTAATTGTTTGCCTTATTTATTATTAAATGCTTGTCTAAAATATACTGTACTTCCACGGAGTCTTTTAATACTGTTAATTTTTGCTTCTTCAAATCAAACTGAGCATTAATGCTACAGTACAAGCATGTTGTCATGGTCACTAGAGGGCCACATAGCCCAGCAGTTTAAAACTCACTTTTCATTCATTTCAGATGCACAGATGAGGTAACTGAAACATATAGGTTGTTGCACTGAGGTTGCTCTAGATTTTATTTGCTGGGTCAGAGCATCTTGGTATCAACTGCTCAGGAGCCAAGCTCTGGTCTACCCTAGAGTCCTGTTCTTGGCACAATCTGACATTGATCTTTAGGCTGCCAGATCACGTCATGATCCACTGCAAAATTCTCATACAGGATGGATGCCAATGATATATCATTATAATTTTCCTGTAAGCCCTTTTGGCTCAGAGACACCATTGCTGCTGATTGATTGCTTCTCAAATACATGTCCTGAAACAGCTAGCAATTTTCTATAATGGAATAGGTCAAAAACTAAGGCTAGTTTTATTGGTGTAAAGAGCAGGCGGTATTGAGAGGCAACGTGCATGGTTCTGCTCTTACACTAATTTTACACCTGTAAAATGGAGTTACTTCTGATTTGCATCAGGACAGAATCAATTAGGGTTTGATTTTTCTATTGCATGTCAGTAATTTTCAAGACCTGCTCTTATTAAATAAGAAAGTATTAGGACCTACTGGGTTAAACTCTTGAGGCGCATGGCCATTCTGTCAACATGACCTCTTTTGTCTCTGTACAAATAGCTACAATCTCTCCATGCCCTTAAGTGAATGCATCTGCTACTGAGCTCCTGGTAACAGGCCTTGCTTACTTCCATGTAGGATTAATGCCTTGTAGGGTGCAGAAGCAAAAAGTGGTTGTTTTCAAGTTGCATAATATTGAATAGTTTGTAGATTTTACCCTTTGCTTTGCGTCATTAATGTAATCGCCTAAATTTTATGGCACTATACCAATTGAGTGTTTATGAAAATATATTACTGCCCTGTGAGAAATTATGAAATATGGCTCTTAGTTATATAATAGTATTTTTTTTCCTGGGGCTGCATTTCCCTCTTTTGGTGGTTAAATACTTTTGCTTTGCAACAAGTATTAAAAAAACCAGGAACAGAATCTATCTATCTATCTATCTATCTACAAACACAGTTAAAACTAACGACAATCAGGAAACAAGAAAAAATAAAAATGATGAGTGTTCAGAAATCTGGAAGGGTTTGTATGAGGGGTGAAGAAAATCTTTGGATATCCACATCTTTCTCCATCAAATAAACACAGAAAGCTGTAAAGAGACATCCTAAGGTCCTGAGCCCCAAGGTATATGTACTACTTGGTATTCTTCATGAGTATTAGGCTTAGAGCAACACTCCTCAAATTTGTGTTCCAGCTGGAAAGTAGCTGTGCAAGAAATTCAGAATGAAATAATTTCTACCACTCCCTCAACCCTGTGCTGAGATTCAAGTCATGGTTTGGGGACGACGTTACACAGTACTGGATTTTGCCTCAGGAGAACTCCCAAGAAAATCGTGAAGGGGCTGTTCAAGTCCAGGAAAAAGTCCTCCATCTGTTTTCCTTTCTACATGGACATTGAGGAGAATTTCAGAGAATCCTGGGAAAACCAGATGATTGCCCGGTCCTAAGATGTACATTTTAAAATCACCTGCCTACGAGATGTTATTAGGCCTTGGGTGTCCCTACCATGCACAGAAGAAGTCAGCTTTCCCAGTGGAACAGTGGCTTTCATGAAAGATCCTTGTGATAGGAAGCTCTGGAGAAATCACGAGCTGGTTACAAAGCCAGTTTTGTTGGGTTCAACCATGACTATCCAAAATGTTAACCATTGGCCACATCCTCTGGATCCAGACTCTCTGGTGGATCACAAGTAAATGAGAAGGCCTGGATGTATCCCCAGGTGGCTTCCAACTTTTTGTATGATGCTACCCTGAAAGCCTCCCTGCTGCTCATGAATAACCTCACAGGGAGAAGGACTCTATGGTTAAGGTCATGACACCAAGAAGAGGCTCTTCGTCACTCCTTTTAAAGGCAAGAAGCTTTTTTAGAAAGACACTGGATCAAAACCTTCAGCATCCCACATTGAGAAGAATGAACCTGCTGAACTTAAGTCATGCTACAAAATGACAACCCAGATATTCAACTAACCAAGAGCACTAAGGAACCAGTCTCAAGTCAATGTTGTTTGACAAGATGATTAAGGAGAGTTTGATACCAGGGAAGCAACTTCCCCAAAGGGGCATGGCTGCTTCCTGCCTAGAGTGATGTCTGTTCCTGGGGAGAGCTGAAGTATATAGAAATTAGATGGTATCTCTTTAAATAGTTTGGGAGCACTGTAATGGACCTCCCTGTCTTCTATAGCAAAGCCCACCAGAAGCTAAAAGAGTAGAAGTGTATGTTGCTAAGGCTTGTATGTTTGTATTTAGTATATATGGTTATTTGGAATCCCATGCTGTCCGTGTGGGTTCTAGCATATGTTGGTTCTTAATGTTGAGTAGAGAGAAAAAATACCACACACCCTTTACTTGGCATTTCAGAATCAGTCACAAGACATGGCCCTTTGGATGCAGTGTCTCATGAGTTGTGGTCATGCTCGCCCTCGTTCTCCTATCTCAGTAAGCCTGCTCAGGGTTTATCTCAATTTCTGCTGGGCCTAACTCAAAGTCCAGCCAAGAGGGTTCTAGATCAAAAGTCATTTTACAAGGTAAAGCCTAAATCTCCCTTTCTTTCCCATCCAGTCACTCATATTAAGTAATTCTTAGTCTCTAAAAAGGCTCTTCTTAGAATCTTGTTATTGCTTACATGCTCTTGCATCAGACAAATCTAAAACAGAGGGTAACTGTAATTGGATTCAGAGGCTATCCTTCTAGTAATAAAATATTTATATAGCTCAGCATGGGAATTCAGGTTCGAGCTTTGACACTCAACAAAGGAGATTCTGAGTCATCCATCCCATACTACATTACCTAAGGTCACTACTTTGGCAAAGGCAGCAGCTGCCACAATTTGCAGCAAAGATGTTGTTCAGCCCCTGTTATCCTTTGCTTTGAGCAGAAGTAGCAGCAAAAATTATTCCAAGAAACATATTGGCAGAGTGCAAGCTGCAGCATACTTGTGCTGGAAATATTTCATTTCTGAAGAGTGTTTGTACAAAATCTAAGATGTTGAATCCCAGGAGAGCTTTTTTCTAAGAAATAACAGAAAACATCATAACAGTAGCTTCATTTCCACTAGTCAGTTCCTGATAATCTGATAACACTTCCAGTTAGACCTGCTAGCAAGTTTGGGGAAAAAACATATGTTCTGTCATATTTTGTGAATATACAGACATGTAGAAAAAAATTCATGACACATTTTAGGTCCCTACTGTTTTATTAGCAAACAGTTACATTCAGGGTGATTAATAGTATGCGATCTATCAACAGCTGATAATATAAAGAGTATGGCTGTCACGGTTGTTTTAAAAAAAATTTCACTTGCTTTTAACTTTAACCTTTTTAACTTGTTTTGCTCAGTGAGAGCCGGATTGAGCCTTTTACTTGTATGAACATTTTGAATACTTTCATAAGTGAAGCCTGTTTTGTTGTCTAATGCAATCAACCAGAGGGTACACACTTAGTTGAGGGGTGGGAATTCTAATATAGTTTATATTGCTGAATGAATAGTTCCAAAAACACTCTTGGTTCACAAACAGTTTTGTATGGATAAATGTCAAGCATGGTTTGTTGTGATTCCCTGGGGCACATTATTTGTTATTAATGAATATTGGCAGAGTTGGTAGGTATCTGGGAAAAGCCAGTCTGCAAAACCCAGTCTGCAAAACCCAAACGTTTTACAAATTTAAGCACAAATGATTATTTGTACTACAAGTGCTTTCTTCATTATTTACTCCTTATTCTTCTTCTGTTTAAAATGTTACAATCATCCAGTGCAGGAGCAGAAAACAATACCATGTGACTTAGGTAACCAGCCATGCAATAGGAATAACAAATACTGAATAGTCAAAGCAAATACATTGTGAACAACCTAAAGTCTGAAAAATATTCACCCAAATAATATACTTGCTCCTTTTTCCTAGGGTTTGGCTTTATTAGCTAAAATGCAATGGCAAAATGTCAATCTCAGCCTAAACTTCTTCCCCGAGTTTGTTTGTTCCTAGGGTTTCCCTCCAAGACCTCCTCCTTCTTGATTCCATATTTCCCTCTAGCATAAAGAGATAATCCATCTCCTAGTCTAACCCCAAACCCATTGAAGTTAATAGAAAGATTCCCATTGATTTAAATGGACAAGGGATCAAATAGCTTGTTTTGGACCAAACTAGACTCACCTTTTGGCATAATTCAGGAGGAATTACTGCTGGATCTTAATCCAGGACTTTAGCTCCTGAGCCTAAGGTGATCCAATAGCATGCATTCCTCTAAAAGTCTTAAAGTCTGCCACCCTTCAACAAACCCCCCAAAAGAGCAGATGTCCTTGGCATATACGTTATCTAAAGAAATCATTCCCGGAGGGGTGGGGGGATGTTTATTGGCCTAAATTTAGAGAATGTTCGGTTTATCTGGCTCTCCCTCTCTAAACTCCCTCACAAAACTCCCCTTTGCTGGTCCTTTTCACTTAGGATCTGGCTTTTTAAACGCCTGTCCTCATTGAGTAGCCCTGCCCCCTCATCAAGGGAACTGAAAGGTATTAGGGATTGCAGGGTGGATTGATTTAAATCAAGGCAATTTAAATCAATAATTTAAATAATGATTTAAATCACCAAGTGGAAAGCCTCAATTAAAATCAACTTTTCTGTTTGTACTTCAGTTATTTTCTAAAGAAAGGTGCATTCATATTGGTTGATATAACCATTAAAGTTTGTTGATTTATAACTAAATAGAGACTTGGTACACCTTTTTGCTACCTAAGAAGGTACACTATAACTATATACATTTATTTAAGCAATTATATAGCTTATATTTTTAAATTTTTATAAATTGTACATATTTAGTGTGTTAGAAAATGGTGAATGATATATCTTATTTACTAGATAATTAGCGTGGTAACTGGGACTTAATTAAACACACAAAACAGCATATACAATTTATTTTTATTCAAAACAACATTTAAATTAATTTTTGGATACATAAACCTCAAATAACAAAACATGTTTCACATTTACAACTAAATGATTTATTAATTACAGGGATTAACTGTAGTCCATGAATTAAACAGATTATTTGAGGTCAGCCTGGGAAATTTTTCAAATATGCCTAAATGAAAGTGACCGGCGCTTACGTTCTTATTGCTCTAAGACTCTTGACAATGAGACAGTCTCCTAAATTACTTAGGCTGACCTTGTGTGCTATATTTATAAACCTGACCTCAAAAGTTAGATTTTCCCCCTGATTCTTTCTTTAGAAAAGCAGCCTCTATCTCAAAAATTTTGCTAGATGTTCATGAATTCAGCATATTTATTTTTTATTTAAATGTTTGAAGAGATTATAATAAGTTTAGGCCTTAATATATGTCGACTTACATTCAAATTTCATTGTAAACAGGTGTATTTTTAAAAAGAAAAATGTATTATAATCTACATAACAATAAAAATTCCAATTTAAATTAAAAAATCCAATTTAAGTACAGAACATCCACATTTTTAATTTTTTCAAAATAATTATTGATTTTTATCCACAATTAATTGTTATGCAGCCTTAATGACAGTAATTGCTTTTATTGTAATAATCCATTGTAATAGCTCATAAAAAAATTCAGTCTGATCTAGAACAATTGCAAGTCCACGTTCCTTAAAGGTGATTGGCTTTTCTTCCTAGAATAGTTCTGATATTAATTTAATTTTTAGATTCAAGAACAATGTATGTGTAGTATCTACAAAGAGCTTATGGGTGGAATTCACAAAGCTACTTCAGCATTTAAAGTCCCCCACTGTGATCCACACAACTCCCAGCGAACACAGTAGGTGTCTAAACTCACTCGGTGCCAGCCTTTTCAAAGTAAAAATGAAAGTGTGATTGGACTACAGAATTAATCTGTAGCCCAGCGGTTAGAAGACCCACATGGGGACCAGGAGATCATGGGGCCAGTCCCTCTGCTCCAATCACACTATATATTTATCCAGAGTGGAACAGTTTCAATAGGCGAGACTGAGGGAGCCCCCACATTAGAATATGTCACAGCCCAGTGGTTAGGGTATTCTCCAGAGGGCTGGAAGATCCCTGTTCAATTCCCTTTTTTCCCCTCTGGCGGCACGGGGAAGAGAATGAACCTGGGTCTCCCACATCCCAGGTGAGTGTTTTAACTATTTGGCTGAAAGTTATAAATTAGGTACCACCAACTGGTCCTCCTCCTCTTCTAGACATTTTGTGTGGAGTGAGGCAGGTACCTAACTCATTCCTGCAGAAAACTTCATAGGCACCCATGCCAGGAGAGGGGTTCCCATTAATGGATCACTAGCAGAGCTAGGTGCCTATCTCTGAGAAAGGGGCAGGGCTTAGCACATTGGCATCTCCCATTGGTTAGCTTTGGTAGGGTGCGGCATAGTGTGCTGGTTTTTATGGAATGCATTCTTTGGTCCCTATGTCTCCTTATTTGCATAAGGACACCAGCTGCCTAACTCAGGCTTTGTGAATCGCAGTGTTGTTCCTGTGATTTTCTAGGAGCCAAAAAGTCAGGCACCATGATAGTCAGTTTTGCATCACGTAAGTCCCTTTGTGGATTCCACCCTAAGTGCTTTAAGGTCAGCAGAACAGGATTTGAACATGCTTAGACAAATATAGAGCAAGCACCTGGGACTCTCCATCAATTATGAAGCTGTGGAACCAAACCCAGAGCAAATTCTAAAATTCAAACCTATAGTAGGTATTGCATGACAAACCACAATATGGCACTGGCACTTTAAGTATTTAAAGTATTTTTTCGAAACAGGTTGCAAATTTGTTTTTTCTTCAGCACTGATTGCAAACACCCCAAATGTCTGTAGCGTTAAACTTAGCTGGCATGAGATGACATCAACGGAATAGGAACTTACAGTAAAAAAGGAAAATGTTGTAAAAAATTTGACTTCAAACACATGATCCAGGTAATGACTAGCTTATGGGTGAAATTCATTCTGTGCAGAGGCCTGGCACAATATTCAATAAGCCACATTAGCCCTTTAAGGGGCATACGTGGGATTCAAAGTGTGCACGGGCTTTGTGCTGGACCACTGCACACGAGTGAATTGCACCATGTGAGTCTGAGTCAAGATGATCATTTGGGTACGTTCGACTAGTCACGTCAGCAGAAAGAATTTATCCTTTCAATTTCTGGTTCCTCATTTTCTTTATCCTGGTGAGGCACAAAGTCCCCTTTTGTTATAGAGCAGAAATTAAAGCAGTGCAGTGTCAGATTTTGGTGCTTTGCCTATTCCTGAAAGCAGAGGAAAGTGAAATTCATAGAGTCCAAGGCCAGATGGCACCACTGTGATCATCTAGTCTGATCTCCTCTAGGACACAGGCCATAGAACTTCCCCAAAATAATTCCATTTGAACTAGAGTTTGTCTTTTAGAAAAACAGACAGTCTTGATTTAAAAACTGCCATGACCCTGGGTAAATTGTTCCAATGGTTAATTTACATTTTATTTCCAGTCTGAATTTTGTCTCGTTTCAACTTCCAGCCACTGGATATCTTGGTATACCTAGATTCCAGCCACCATGAGAGCAGCCTTAACATGTTAAATGTTAATATGAAACAAACACGTCCAAGTGAGATCATTCCTTTACCCAGCTAAGCATGACTATTGAGCTCCCTCTTTGGAAGTGTGTGCAAGCCCATCCAGCACGACTGCATACAACTCTGACATTTGCTTCCTGTGATCATTTGTGGCAGTAAAAGTCAAATACTGATGCCAAATGGTGTGAACATGGACAAAGTGAATGCATTTAAAAATGGGAAGAGTCACAAAAAAGGATTTGCACTATTTGCTCATCTTCGCTATCATAACTGCTTGAAAGGTACTTAGGTTGCTATGGTTATTTCTCAGGTTGAATCAGTAGCTGAGAAGGTACCATGTTTGAAATACATAGAAATGTGCTTGTACTCACTAACCTCCGTATTTGATGTAGATATCACCTTTGTTGAAGGCCTGTTTGCTAATGCAGTAGTAATAGTTTGAGAAAGCCCTTATGGATCAGAGAAATTTCCAATGAGGAAAGAGATTTCTGTGCTATAATAATAACTTGCACTTAAACAGACCCTTTTATCTAGGATCTCAAAGCACTTTTAATTCATTAGTTAAACCTAAAAATAGCCTTTTGATTGGCTAACTTGTTTTGACTGATTTGAATCTATTAATATATCATTGATCTGAATGTCCAGCTAACTCAGTCCTTACTGGGTTTATGTTCTGCTTTGGTGAGATTGCGTGTAGCCTGACGAAAGTTGAGTAAATATAATTGTAACTTGAGGATTAACAGGTTCTTGTCCCAAGATCAGGCCCAGTAAGATTATTGTAAAATTATCATATAATTTGGGACATGCACAGGTGCAACACTCACACATAGGAACTTTCTCTATATATAAATATATGATTTATTAATAATTTAGCAAAGCTTATACACACACTTAAACTCAACAAGGTAGATAGAGGTAATACAGAAAGTACATTTGGACGTCCATACTTACACCCTTATCTTTCATACTTAACCATTATCTTTCTCATCACCGTCATCGTCCTCACCTTCCCCTTTGGACAGCATTCTGGCCCCTCCCAAGGTCTACATTTCTCCAACCTCTCTGCTGCCCCTGGGATGTTATTTTTATAGTAGGTAACACTGATGCTGCCATGACCAATGCATATTCAATAGAGGTCCTTATTTGTATTTCCTCCCCTTAAGGTGTCCGTTTTCTATAGGTTAGTATATGTATGATGTTACCTTATTAGCATACACATCAATTTGCTGTCATGGCAGCTTTGCGGTCGCAGGTTCTGTCCGGAACTTTCCGGATGCTGGTGTCAGCTGTGTTCTGTGCTGGTGTCAGCTGTGTTCTGTGGGTGGCTGATGTCAGTATTCTGGATAAAATTCCCCCTCTGGCATACCACTTTCAGTTCCCTATAACTTATCAGTTACTTAAATTTATCTATGCCAAAGTTTATAGGCCTCAAGCCTCACACTATCTACTAAAGCCAAATCTTACAGGATAAAAGCCTGTAGGTTCCTTGCATTACTACTAAATATAATAAAGCAGGATAACAAAGCAATGAATATAATACAGGTAAGCTAGCCCACTGGGCTACATGAGTAAAAAAGCACCAAGGAAAGGCCATAGTAAAAGATCCAATAAAAACAGTGCAAATGCAGCACTATTCGAGTGAAATAATGAAAAAAAAAAAAACAATGCAGAGAATCCAGAGCAATGGTGGGGAGAGAAAAATTCTAATGAAAAAATATAACCTGCTTAGTACAAACCACCCACCTGTGCTAACCCAGCTGGAAAGCATTGAATGTGATCTCCCTGTCCATCTCTAATTTAACAATTCAGTATTGAGTACACTTTCTAACATTTCTATTAACTTTATGATAAATCTCAACAGATGTTTTAGATACTAATTAGAAGCGTTGATCCTGTCTCACTGGAGTCCCTGGCTGGCAAAAATTCTACTGATTTCAATGGAACTAGGTGCAATTTCTTCATCATTAATGAACAATAGTTCCCTGATGTTTGCAGTGGTTGTATGTTTGAAACGTTTTGCCAGGTTACTTTTAAACTGCATTGTGGCTCATTACCTATTGCTATAAAGTATTGTAAATCAAGGGGCATTCCAGCAATAACCAGAAACTATTTTAAGTTCCTACCATGCAGTGGGATCCATTAGCATAGACCCCATACCCTGTGGTCTTTGCATGAGCTATGAGTCTGCAACAGCATATTCCAAAGCAGGGTAGGGGCCTCTGTTGCTAATATGACCCAAAATGCTTACACTAGCTATGTAAAAAGGTCTGTTTATTATGTATATTACTGTTTCTAGAGGCTCTGGCCAGGGTCCTCTTTGTGCTAGGGCCTTTACAAACATAGGCCCCAGCAGGATTAGTGCCATTAAGTGTGAAATAACCCCGGCCACAAAGAGCCTAGAATCCAATACCACAAGTACTTCAGCCAGTGTATAACTTAACTCCCATGAATAGTGCCACTGACTTCTATGGGACTATCCATATATAAAGCTATGTATGTGCTTAAGCGTTAGCAGGAGCGAGTCTATAATAATACAAGGTACATTCAGGAAAGTGTGGCAGATAATGGGAGAAGAGGCCAGTTTAAAGTGGACAGAGTTTTCATAGACCTGCCATGTGCAGGATTTTCATGTTTCACATTAGAAAACCTAGACATAAACAGAAGATATTAACAGATTACAAATCAGGTTTTAATTTAGTTACAAGAAATACACTGATAATCACAATATCTAACACTGCTATTAGAAACAAAAAGGAAGAATGTCTTATACTGTGTTTGAAAACAATAAGAAAATACAATTTCTTTTTTTTAGCTCAAGTGATTTCTTAAGTATTTATTCATTTGAACTTGACTCTAAGATAACAGCATTTAGAGTAGCTTTTAAATATCGAATTGAAAAATCTGGGTGCAAAAAATACAGTGCACCGGACTTATGTGCATCAGAATGACTGCACCCTGGAAGATGCTTTACATTCTAATAACACTTCATGACCCATTTTTAAATTCACTATTGTAGATATTAGCATGCAGCTCTTTTAAGGAATTAATTCTGTAATACAGACTATAGCACTTTTCTACCTTATAATGCTAAAATACTAAATGACATACAAAATGGACTTAAGTACAGAACAATTATTGTTTTAATTTATTATATTAATAAGCATTTTATTATGCTTTGTGTTTTGCTTATAGTATGTCTTCCTTATTTTTCTTTGTTTATCAAGCACTCTGAAAACTTATTCTTTTTCATAAACACTTGATTTTAAAATGTCTTTTTCTTTCTAACAAGACTGTATTTATGGAGTTATTTTTTGTGAAGTTCCCTAAGCAGAGATCTTATCTGTAATTATTTCAAAGGCTTAATAAAAACATTTTAAACGGAATATTACTGTTCTATGACTTTGCCATAATTATTTCTAGCATATACCCAACTCTTAGAATAGCTATGTCATTAGGGGACTTAGGCCCTGCTCCACAAAAGGTACTTAGGTGCCTAAGTTCCATTTTTAGATGTCTCTGTGCAGGGCTGTCCCTAGGGGGATGCGGGGACTGGGAAATAGGTGCCAAGTTTCTAATCTGCCAGGGAGTGCTCCCACCACTAGCTCCCCCCAGGCCCTGCCCCCACTCCACTCCTTCCCCCAAGGCGCCACCCCCGCCCTGCTTCTTCCCACCCCCACTCCGCCCCACCTCTTTGCCGGCTCTTTCCCGCCCAGTTCCACCCCCTCCCTTGAGCATACTGCACCCTTGCTCTTCTCCCCTCCCCGCCAGCGCCTCCTGATCCCCAGCAGACGGTAGGTGCTGAGAGGGAGGGGGAGGGGAAGTGCTGATCAGCGGGATCTGCCGGCGAGCAAGTGGCGCTGGGGGGAGGAGGAGGTTTTGGTAGGGAGGCTGCCAGTGGCCACTGCTCACCTCCTCACCCTTCCCACCCACCCGCCTGCCATTTGCCTTCCCGTTCACCTCCTCACCCCGCCTGCCTCCCGCCTCCTCACGATTTTATCAAAGCACGGGACTCCCACAAAGTGCGGGGCCTGGGGCAGTCGTCCCGATTCACCATACCCAAGGGATGGCTCTGTCTCTGTGATCCACAGAACTCCTGCTCAGCTGCTGCCCAACCCTGTAGATGCCTAAACTCACTCGATGTCTAAGTGTTCACAGTACAAGTTCCCTTGGTGCCTAATTTCCTACCTCTGGGCATGCATGCTGCTGCCTTACTCTAGACGTCCAGAGGCCTACCTCCTGCCTAAGCCCTAGAATGATCCATGAACCAAGGAAAGATAGATGCTCCTCCACTTAACTTGTGCATGGGGCCAGACAGGGGTGCCATTTCTGATTTGGGGCGAGGGGGCAACTTTAACCATGATTCCAGAGGCTACTTGGGCACCTGAAAACTCTTGGTTTTTTTGCAGATAATAACTTAAATACAGTGCTCCTGTCAGATAATAATTTCTAATTCCTATATAAAGAAAGACAATTAAATAACTATTAGACACCCTCCGCTCTAATACTAACATATTCTGACATCTTGCGTCAATTCACTTAAGGGACACTGGTTAGGTTTAAAAATTTAATGTATATTCTTACTTTACTAACTCTTGAATACAGCAATTGAACCAATTGTAGAAAAATCTAGATTACTTTCTATCACTTTTTTGCAGTTCATCAAGCTTGGAATAGATCATTTAATGTTTGGAAACATCCTATTAGGGCAAGGCCCATGAGTTTATACTGCACCTGCCTGGGGCTCTAGGTGTGTTACCCCACTACAAATAATAGACTAGAAAGTGACTTTAAACAGGAGTGAAACTGACACTTTCAAAACACTTTCATAGTATTGCCAACCCCAAATATTAAAAAAATCATGAATCAGGCTCACCAAAAATCATGAGATTGTGTAAAAATAATAGATTTGGGTTGTTGAGGTTTTTTTGGTTACATTCTTTTTTTTTGAGCCTTTAAGGTGTACTGGGGTCACACTTTGAAGCTTTCTCCACAGCCCCAAGGACTAGAAACTTCATTTTTCTTTAAGAATGAAGGCTGAAATCATCACGTCACTTGCCTCCAGGAGCTGGGGCTTTAAGGAAAACAATAGAGATTCATAACAAAATCATGAGAGGTAGCAACACTGCTTCTGTTTAAAGGCTAGTTACTTTCCAGAAGGATCTTAAACAAAACACTACAGTGATTGAGTTGCAGTTTTCACAGGAGAATAGTTTAAACCAAACACCAAGAAAATTCCACATTTTAAAGTTGGGGGAAAAATGAGACTTCTGAGATATATCAGGGCCACTGCAGGCAAGAAAGGAAAATAAACAGGCACAGGAGCTCTGGGCAGCTCTCCCTCTTGAAAGAAAGTTGAAGGGTCAAACCATCTAGTCCTTAATCAAGTAAAACTTCTATTGCCATCAGTGCCTCCGTTCATAGATATTAACATCACAGTGAACATGTGATAACATGTGTGGTCAATAACTATACACTTCATACTTAAATATCTGAGCCATCTTATCCAGAGTTACACATTTTATATGCATTGGCTCAGGGATTACATTTTCTGGCAGTGCTGAGCACACAGATGGTGCCAAGTGAATAATACAAATAATTGTTGACTTTATGGACTCTGTGGATGCAATTTCTGTTCTTTGTTCTGGAATTGTCCTGAATGCAGTTGAAACCCTAAAAATTTGAGGTATAATCACATCTGATACTCATACGACACTTTCTCATTCCTTCCTTTTCTCAAACTCAGAACAAAGAAATGACAAAACAAAATGGTTTTCAGTTAAAATCTAGAACTGCAACGCAGGCATTGTTGCACAACCCAGCCTGGAGCAGAACCTACCACCCATGGGTGGGTAAGTGCTCTCCTCTCATCTGCCTCTCATTCTCTTTCTTTCTTCATCCTTCCTGACCTCTATGCTGCTTTTCATACTATTAACCATGGCATCCTTCCCAGTTACCTGGGACCAACTGCTGGAGGCTCAGAGAACTAGCCTTCTTGGTTTTGCTCCCATCTGAGTCCCTGCCTCTGTTTGTAAACAAAACAATGACTCCCTGCCCCGGTACACAGCTGGGAGAAGCACATTGGATGCATGGACTAGAAGATAGATAGAAAACTGTCTAGATTGTCAGGCTCAAGGGGTAGTGATCAATGGCTCGATGTCTAGTGGGCAGCTGGTATCAAGCGGAGTGCCCCAGGGGTTGGTCCTGGGGCCGGTTTTGTTCAACATCTTTATTAATGAGCTGGATGATAGGATGGATTGCACCCTCAGCAAGTTCACACATGACACTAAGTTGGGGGCGGGGGAAAGGTAGATATGCTGGACGGTAGGGATAGGTTCCAGAGTGACCTAGACAAATTGTAGAATTGGGCCAAAAGAAATCTGATGAGGTTCAACAAGGACAAGTGCAGAGTCCTGCACTTAGGATGGAAGAATCCCATGCACTGCTACAGGCTGGGGACCGACTGGCTAAGCAGCAGTTCTGCACAAAAGGACCTGGGGATTACGGTGGACAAGAAGTTGGATATGCGTCAACAGTGTGCCCTTGTTGCCAAGAAGGCGAATGGCATATTCGGCTGCATTAGTAGGAGCATTGCCAGCAGATTGAGGGAAGTGATTATTCCCCTCTATTCGGCACTGGTGAGGCCACATCTGGAGTATTGAGTCCAGTTTTGGGCCCCCCACTACAGAAAGGATGTGGACAAATTGGAGAGAGTTCAGTGGAGGGCAACAAAAATGATCAGGGGACTGGGGCACATGACTTACGAGGAGAGGCTGAGGGAACTGGGCTTGTTTAGTCTGCAGAAGAGAAGAGTGAGGGGAGATTTAATAGCAGCCTTCAATTACCTGAAGGAGGGTTCCAAAGAGGATGGAGCTCGACTGTTCTCAGTGGTGGCAGATGACAGAACAAAGAACAATGGTCTCAAGTTGCAGTGGGGGAGGTCTAGGTTGGATATTAGGAAACACTATTTCACTAGGAGGGTGGTGGAATCTCCATCCTTAGAGGTTTTTAAGGCCTGGCTTGACAATCATCCTGGCTGGGATGATTTAGTTGGTGTTGGTCCTGCTTTGAGGAGGGGGTTGGATTAGATGAGCTCCTGTGTGGACCTGGCACAAAGTGATTTGCAATTCTACCATATGATGAAGCCCTCTTGTAGCCTAGTCCTGATCGCAGATAACCCTGAGAGTCTCAAACAAATGCTTGTTGTCACCAGCCAGGCTGCCAACTGGATGGGACTCCGCTTCAGTGCTAGGAAGTTGCTCACTTTGGACTATAATTGTTAAGACTGTGTACCTAGGTATTGTTAACCTCTCTCTTTTCTGACAGCCCTGGTAAATTACCCTTTCACTTAGCCATGTGTTTGAGTGCTTATTATGGCCCAGCAGAGCTAGTACCTACAAGGCCTAACTGCTGAAGCACCTACAGTGCTTGCCTGGAAGTTGCAGTACACCTGGCACGTTACTGTTACTCTGATGATTTGGTGCACTCCAGACATCAGCAACCCCCAATAATTAGACCCAGAGTGCAGTATGCTGTGACCACATCCCCTCCCCACCTCTGACATGCACACTATTCTGGGGGCCTGCAGGAAAGTGGATGTGGGATCCAACTAAGCTGGATGACTGCTTTGCATCTTCCATGGGACCTGGCCTATAGGTATTTGGTCATCAGTGTAACAAGATAACCAAACCAGATAGAGACGATCAGCAGATATTTATCAAAGGTTCACAGCACACCTACAAACAATCCTTAACAAGAACAAACCATATTTTTATAAAATTCTGATTTGACACAGTTCTAATTATTTAAAGCCAGACTTAGTTGCCCAGATAGAGAGCCACATATAGCACTGGATGAGGAGAAACATATTTCTACTGGTTTCATTTAAATATCTCTTCTTCCTCTATTATCCTCTCTCTACCACGTAAATTTGGAAACAAACACCACCACACTCTGGCTTTGCTGCCTTAATTGTTTGGTGGAATACAGCCAGTTGATAAAAACACTGAATCAGTTCATAGAGGTTAGTTAGTCGCTAATAGCATATTCTTACAACTCAGCCTGCTCCTATAGCAACTGTTTAGAGCTTTTAACCCACTTGTTTTTAAATAATTTCCTAAAGTTATAACTCCTGACTCTATCAAAACATGTGTTATTTTATTAGAAACAATAAGCCAAGTTCTCACAGGTTCACCTACATGGAAATAATATTATTACTCACTTGGTCTGGAGTTGGCAAGCTCTTCAGGAAGCTTTGTTATGATAAGGATACAGTGTTAATCACATTCTAAAATAAATACATATGCATTCGTTCAACTTTGTAAAGTACTTTGGAAAGGTAAAGTATTGGTACTAATGCTGGGCCAAGCTAGCAATTTCACTCTTAGACACCAGAGGGCAGTATTGTCCTATTAGTTCAAAAGTACAATTGTTTTTATTTTTTTCCATTTAAAAATAATGAATAAATATTACAGATTATGTCTCCTTCTGTTTCACTACAGTGAAATGAGCACAGTCTGCACCTTTGAGCTACAGCATCTACTTGGGAGCTGGGTTAATGGTTTGGCATATTAATTTGAACTAGAGATGGATAAAATGGTTTGGGTAAAAAAACTGCCTCCTAATCCTTTTGCAAGTTTTCAGAACCAGACTTCTTGAGGTTGGTATTGTTTGATTAAATGTTTTTTATGAACTTCTTATGCTGCTCCCAGTGCATAAATAGGTCCAGGAAGGCTGCTTTCATAGTGTTTCCCGTCATACTTTTATATTAAGGGTACATTTTGGGTAAGTTGTGACTGTGAGCTATGTGTTATAGAGGGTTATAATATAGTAGCAAGTGTCACTGGTGGCTAGAAACAATCTCTTGGCCTCTATAATCATTAATTAATCATTTATGAATCCTTTATAAATGTATCCTTGATGTCAAGTGTGATCAGGACGAGAAGCAGAAGTGCTCAAAGTCATCAAAGGAAGTCTGCTTTTAAGAGAGACTCTGGCTCTGTTTACTGATTCAAGCGATTCAGATAAGCAGAAGCACTTGATATGGAGGTTCCCCCACTTCAGACAACAGGTGGTGGCTGGCAGGCCCCACGTCTTTGGAACATGTTCATCTCCTCCTCTTTAGTCCACCAGAACCTGGAGTTATTGCTCTTCCAGGCATGCCTTAGAGCTCACATTTGGCATTTGGGGGAGGGTCTGATGGACAGCATGTGGGTGGGTGAGATGGATTTGGGGACTGAGCAGGGATTTCATATGTAGCAAGTTGGTTCATATTGTTAGAATCTGAGTACTGAATACAGTGAGACGTAAGAGCGACAAGGTGGGGGAGGTAATATCTTTTATTGGACCAAGTTCTGTTGGTGACAGAGACAAGCTTTTGAGCCACACAGAGCTTTCCTTCAGGTCTTATATCCTGGGACTGACGTGGCTACAGCTACACTGCATACGTGAGTAGAAGCTGTTTATTAAGGAACAGATTCTGATCCCCTTATATTTCATAGTACTTTACTCTTCACTTAGCACTACTGAAATTAATAGGATTGCTCAGTGTGCATAAGAATAACTGAATCTGGCTCTAAATGGTGTTTCAATTTTGTGCACCATGGGCTAGATTCACAATGGGGACTTAGGCAGTGCAATGCTCAGCATTGTTGTGCCTCTGTTAAGTGCTGCTGTATTAATTTTAATAGAAAAAATGGGCTGAAGCTGTTAACATAACCAGTCACTGTCCAACATTAAACAGGGTTAAACAAGGCTCAGGGTTTGGTGTACAGAGACCTCAACCTGCTCAGTACCATGCAAACACACCGTTAAAAATCCATTTACCTTTTATTAAAGATACAAAAAGAAGGGAAACAGTTAAAGCCTTTGAAATGTAAAGTATGAAAGAAGGTTTTCGTTTTAACAACATCCTTTGTTCTTTTTCTCTTTAGCTGAGGAGAGTTTTAGAAGGACAACCCCCTCACCCTTGCCTGACAATTTCTTAGAGCAGGAGTTCTCAAATTGGGGGTCGGGACCCTTCAGGGGGTCATGAGGTTATTACATGGGGGGTCACGATTTGCCAGCCTCCACCCCAAAGCTCGCTTTGCATCCAGCATTTATAATGGTGTTAAATATATTAAAAAGTGTTTTTAATTTATAAGGGGGGGGGGGTCACACTCAGTGGCTTGCTATGTGAAAGGAGTCACCAGTACAAAAGTTTGAGAACCACTGTCTTAGATGGTATTCAAAATGGTATAACTCTCCTTTTGGGGAAAAGAAAAGAAGTTAGTTGGTTGAGAGGAGCTGGAGCTGTTGCCGTTGCTGCTGTTACAGTCCAATCCCATTTCTTCCCTGGGCGTGTTTGGGATTCATCTGAAGTTGGTAGGGGTAGATCTCTCTCTTTGGTCCCTGCTGGTCAGGACATCCCTCAGGATTAGGACGAAGAAGGTCCAGGGTCCCAGAAGATGGTGAGGGAGACAGCAATGGGTGAAACTCATTCCAGTAGACTCTGTCTGTTCTTTCTGTTTCCTCCCCTCCCGCCCGTCTTTCTATAAGGACCCAAAGGGTAGAATAACCCATCCCCTCATTGTTTTGTCCATCAATTAGGCCTAACTTTCTACACAACACTTTTGGTTCATTAACTTTTGGCTTCACATCAACTGTTTTTAACAAGCATAATTTCTTCAATCCTTGGATTATATTAACGGGGATTTTTTGGTGTAGACTAATCCAGTTTCTCTGGTGCTTTTGCACCTCTTTATAACATTCTTTACTGAAAATAACTTGACCTATTTTCCGTGGTAAATTTCTAAGCAGGCAAAAGTAATAGACCAATTCTCACAATAGTGCCCTGCTGTTTAATGGATTTCACAGCCTCGAGTTAGGTGCCCAGACTCCCTATCCAATGCATGGGGAGAGTTAAGCACCTAAAACGGGATTCCCAAAAGCCAGCACTCTGCGTGGGGAGCTGCCTAAGCTAGCCAGTAGACAATGCCAAGGAGAATGGTATGACATAAGCTGGACCCTCAGAGGGAGATAGGTGCCTAACTCCGGGCCAGGGGAGGCACCTCCTTCCATTTGGGATTGACAGTCATGTGCCCTTTCACTCCTGGTGTTAGGTGATCCATCTCACATAAAGAAGCAGTGGTGGTTCTCTTTCCTGCCGCCACCCTTCCAATAACCCAGTGATTAGAGCACTCATTTGGAATGGGGGTGATCCAAGTTCAAATTCCCTATCTGATCTGGGACAAGGACTAAAACTCAGGTCATCCACCTCCCAGGTGAGTCCCTAACCACTGGGCTATAGGGTATTCTGGATTGGGGGTGCCTGTCTCTCCTATTGAAGTTCCTCCTCTTTGCATGAAATACTTAAGTAGTCAATGGGCCACAGAGAGAGAGAGAGAGAGAGAGAGAGAGGACCCTATAGCTCAGTGATTAGAACACTCCCTGGGAGGCCAGCTATTGGGTATTGGGGGGGCACTACCACCTTCTCTGGTGGGGATAGGTGTGCTCAGAGTATACCCACCAAATCAAGGCCTGCAGGTGAAGTAGGCAGAGGAACACCCAGTTTGTGAATCCCATTGGGGCTTAGACATGAGTTAGGTCCTGAGCAGCTCAGCAGTGTCAGGACTAAGGCAGACTTGCGCAAGCTCAGTGGTGGAAACTTTGGCACCCTGGGGACTTTGGACACCTACTGGTTTAGGTGGCAGCTGAGCAGTGGTTTTGTGAATGCCAGTGGTGCTTAAATGTTGGACTTAGGTGCCTAAATCCACCCTGTGACTCTAGCCCTAAGGATCTGAGCCTTAGTGCTACAAAATACAGAGAAATGAGATCCAAAGAACCAAGATAGACTTTCCAAAATCATATCAGCCTTTGGATATTTAACCCAGCCACATTCAAATCAAAATCCTTTGGCTGCTTCCCCTATGCCTAACTTGATCTCCAAATCTAGAAAGGGGGCTAAGAACTCCCACATAGCAATGGCCCTCTTTACATAGCTTTTGATGTTCCGACCGGATCATTAGGTGTGTGTCACAGCTGGACAGCATTTAGAGCACATATTTATGTTGCAACCGTGCCAGTGTTGTCCCTCTAGTTGTGTCCGCTTTTCATTCCAAAACCCATTTTTCTCTGCTGTTTATCGCCCACCTCTGACAGTTCTGATCAGAATGAGCTTGATGTACAGAGCATCAGCCTGGGATGGGTATTTTATTTTTACCAAATCTTGGGGGATGGACGGAGGGGGGAATGGATCCCACTGGTTTTAAATTACAGGGCTGGAGAAGGAATTGTTTGTTTTTTTCTCACACTTCTAATTCTCAAAAATAGCATTACTTATCAAGCTAAAATTAGGCAAGCAAATAGTCAATATTGTAGAGAAGTGCCCTTGTGTTGGGTATATTTGGAAAACAATTTGAAACAAATGAACTGTTTTGTTCCTCTAGCTCAGAAAGAGTGTGTGTATGGTTGGCAGCTGTTAAAGTCCATCTGGTCAAGAATGCACAAAGACCATAATGTAAAAGTCCCCAAATATGAATTTGCACCACAGACTGTCATCTCTTTCCTGAAGGGATTATGGCTTTTCAGAAGGATAATATGCATTTTTATAAGTGCCTGAATACATTTTATGGAGTAGTCCATTGCTATGGCAAAGAGCTGTTATGGTATATTGGGATAACACTCAACATGTGTAAATATCCTGGATGACTAGAATGTACATACAACCATTACTTTCATGGGCTAGGTCCTGGCCCCGCTTCTGGTTGCTTTGTGGACCAACCCCATCTGAAGATTCTCCTTTGCATGGGGGAATCTGCGAGTTGCATGGAGCCATCACAGAGGCTCTTGTGTGACACTGTTACAGTATAGGAGGCATTGCCTGGAGAAATGGGATGTGGCAGGGGTGTCCCTTATGCACCGGTGACAGGACTGGCTCCAGGGTTTTTGCCGCCCCAAGCGGCGAAAAAAAAAAAAGCCGAGATCGCAATCACGATCGGCGGCAGCTCCACCGCGCTGCTTTCTTCTTCGGTGGCAATTTGGCGGCAGGTCCTTCCCTCCGAGAGGGACAGGGACCCTCCACCGAATTGCCACCGAAGAGCCCGACGTGCCGCCCCTTCCCCTTGGCCGCCCCAAGCACCTGCTTGCTCAGCTGGTGCCTGGAGCCGGCCCTGACTGGTGAACCCTGGCAGCCAAAAAGACCCTCAGAGACTGTTTGGCAGCCAATGCAAAATTAAAGCAGCTTTGAGGCTTCTCCTGTTTATGGCAGGGAGTGGCCCAGCAGGAGCCGGCCAGCCCTAGAACTGGGGATGAGGTAAATAAGGTGGCTTTACACAACCTTTGTCCCCACACTCCACCATGAAGTGCCAGGAGCAGTTTGGATGGAATCAGGCATCTGGGCTGAATACTTTTATTTCATAGAGTTCTATAAGTGCTATTGTTATTACTTGAAATGACAATACAAAAAGTCCAAGGAAGACTGACTAACTTGAAAGCTGTGCCGTAAAGTGATAAAGGCAAGGAAAAAATCAGAGGAACAGTTACATCACAGGCTTAGCTTGGCCTGAGGAGCAGAGGTGTTGCAATTATCTTGAAATCAGAGTGCGATACCACATCTAGACACAACAGAGTGAGTAGGAATTAAATTTGAGGGGTTGAAATTCACTTTGCAAGTTTGCTCTCGCTTTTACTTGTAGATTGGTCTAATAATGTCTGTCTAGGGCACCCAACACTGCAGGATGTAAGATGCACAATCTGACTTGCAACAATTTTTCTAGTGTCATACTCTGGAAAACTGTCAAATATTTGCAGTGTCTCGTGTATTTTTCTGTGCGTTTCCCATGTCATGTAATGTAATGAAACGTGACAATATGGTCTAATGAAATAGATGTATTATATCAGAAATTACAAGAGCCGAACAAGCTAGATGGATACAGGGTTACTATAGTAACTTTTGATCTCTGGAGATTTGGAATTACATCCTTAATAAGTTTGGTAGCCTTATCTTTGTCCCCGGTGGATACTTATCCACATCAGGAAACCACTACACAATCTGGCATGATTGATAGTCTGTGCTCAGGAGAAGCCTAGAAATAGCATAGTAGGAATGCAAACTGAGCTGCATAGCTTGGTAAGAGAGAAGTAACAGCACTAGGCAGTGAGTGCTATTAGTTCCACATTTCTCTTACTACCAGCCTCACCCCTATGAAATAAGGTGAAACTCCCATAGCACACGGAACCTGCACAGGCCCATGAAAGCCCTTGACACAGAGTTTAAGTGGTGCAGATGGCCTTATGCACCATGGGGATTTTACCTTCTAGCTAGCAGAAAGGGCATGCCTACTTGGGCCTTATGAGTTGGGGTGAATTTCACCTATGCAGCTGTTCCTTTTGTTTCATTAGCAATACAGTGCTGTAGGGGAGAGATCTGTGTTCAGTATGCTGTGTGATATACTGAGGCTCTAGAGTTTGACAGCTAGCTGTCTGGACTCAGCTTGCATTTCTGAATCCCCTGGTGACACTAAGTCCCTCCTGAAATCTAATTCTTTTTTTCCAGTTCTACTCATCATACTATATCTCTTAACTATCCCTCATTTTGAGGGACTTCATCGTTTTAGCCCTAAAGTTACCTTTATTTCGTGGAGATGTGGTGTCCCCCAACTATTACTGTTGAAAATTACTTACATGAGAAATGCAGAATCATAAAATGGATTACAGAAAGTAATGTAGACCCAAGGCATGTCCCACCACATTTTACGTTTCCTGCTAAATTAATTTTTTGTGTCCCTCATTCTGGGTCTTTGTAACACCGTGTCCCACATTTAGGCCTTGGCAGGTTGAAAGGTTATTTTATAGTATATTTTTGAAATGGATAAGGGGTCACTGTGGGTCTTGGAAGTTTGTGAGCCATTGTCTCTGGATAGCAAGTAGCATGTAGTCTGCCCTTGAGACATCTCTACTTTTCAGCTTCATTGCATGAAAAGAAATACCATTTAGAATCCCCATCATTGCAGCATTAGATTAAATCAGTCTCAGCCCATTAATTTAAATAATCAATACCCATAAGTGCCATGATGCTGTCTCTTACTTCACTGTGAAAGCTGAAAAGTTAGAGGAGTATACACATGATAGATTTTCAAGATTATTTTGTAGGAAAATTAAACATGCAGTGTTATGACACTTGACAGGTTGCTTCTCTCAGCACCTCTAGCACAACTACAGACTGAGTCAAAGATCAGAGGGAGAATAAAGCAAATTTTACTAAAGCTTTTCACTGCCACCTTTATGATAAACCCAGGCAGCCTTATATGCCACAGCTATCTCACTATATATGCATAATGTTCCCTCACACACTCTCCACTTGGTTACCACCTTCTAGCACAGAGACATGCGGCTGTGTTTGCAGAATAACTGCATGTTTCTATTCCTTGCTCAGGGTCAAGCAAATCCTAAAGACAAGTTCAAAAAATCAACCGTACCAACCCAAACCCAGACCCCTGCTTCTGACCTAAACTGTCTCACTCAAGTTCCATCATTCTGTTAGTCTGCAAGAAAATAGTTCCAAACTTTTGGCTGGGGTCTCTTTAAGCCTCATTTGAATTAGCTTGTTAAACTAAATGTAATGGCCAAAGTTTTCAAAAGTGATTAGTGATTAGGGTAACCAGATGCCCCGATTTTATAGGGACACTCCCAATTTTTGGGTCTTTTTCTTATATAGGCTCCTATTATCCCCCACCCCCATCCTGATTTTTCACACTTGCTGTCTGGTCACCCTACAAGTGATTTTGGATGTCTCAATTTTGGGGGTCCCAAATTGAGGCCTTTTGAAATAGTCTTGATTTTTCAGAAAGCACTGGGGGGGGAAAAAGCTAAGAAGCTAAAAAAAAAAAAAAAAAAAAAAAAAAAAAAGCTAAAAAAAGATAAGAAGGGTCTCTTCTTACACTGCTCTCAATAGGAGCTTTCTCACCGATGTCAGTGGATACAGACACTGCATTTAGCTGAAACTGTAGAATAACTGGGAGACACCAGATGGTGCAGTTGCAGGCAGTGTTGTAAGTTCCAAGTATCTGAATGTATAGGAGCTATCTCTTGAAGAAATGTTTGTCAGCTAATGGTGGAGTTTGTTATTTTTTACTAGAAGCTGAGCAGTCAAATCTGTTCTGCCAGAATCTTGCTCTGACTGAGAACCGTTGTCAGGTATTGAGCTGATGTTTACAGGTTATTTCCATGCAAGGACACAAAATATTACAAAGACATTGATCTCATTACGCCAGTGAATTTCATAGCAAAGACACTTAATAGCAACCTTGTTAGGGTGGTGATCCCTCACTGTATTGCAGCTGAAGGGGTTAGCTCACTGTGAACTGCTAGCTGTATTTGTCTTGTGGTGCTTCCTATCATGTTTTTTTCTTCTGCACTGTGCTACCAACACATTTAACACTCTCCCACTTCCTCTGAGTGCCTTTGTCTTGGAGTTTTGAGACTTTTGAATCTCTTAACTGAAAGAGAGCTATTCTGAGATTAATCTAACAAGACATTGCCAAAGTTGTTGCTTTTATACATGTTCATCAACAATAAAGAGTTCAGGGAGAATTCCACATATCCTGGATTCATAAAGATGATGATAAGATGTGTAATGGGCTGAAACATACTGGATGGCACAGACATCAGCTGTGGCAGTACATGTAGCAAGTTATAGATGAAGGTGAAAATGCTGTGGGTCTGACTTTCAACTGCCTTGCACTTTGTGTGGTCACTGAGGATATGACTACACTGCAAAACAATCCATCATGCTGAGTCTGAGTCCAGATCAATTGACTTGGGTTTGCGAGGCTAAGTCTGCAGTCCAAAATCTAACAGTGTAGACTGGGGTGGCCAACCTGTGGCCCCGGAGCCACATGTGGCTCTTCAGAAGTTAATATGCGGCTCCTTGTATAGGCACTGACTCCGGGGCTGGAGCTACAGGCGCCAACTTTTCAATATGCTGGGGGGTGGGGGGTGCTCACTGCCAGGGCCGGCTCTGGCTTTTTTGCCGCCCTAGGCAAAAAAGCCACCCGCCGCCCCCCACCCCCTCGAGTGGCAGGGGAGGGCGCCAAGCCCGGCCACGGGCCCGCAATCCCCGACCGGCCAGAGCGCCGGGGGGAGGGCGGCGAGCCCAGTCGCGGCCCCGCTCTCGGGCCGGAGCACCGCACCCCGCCGCCCCCCTCCAGGCGCCGCCCCAAGCACATGCTTGGTGGGCTGGTGCCTGGAGCCGGCCCTGCTCACTGCTCAACCCCTGGCTCTGTCACAGGCCCTGCACCCACTCCACCCCTTCCTGCCCCTTCCCCTAAGCCTGCCATCCCCTCCCCCCTCTCTCCTGCATGCCACGAAACAGCTGATTGGGAGGTGCGGGAGGGAGGGGGAGGTGCTGATCAGCGGTGCTGCCAGTGGGTGAGAGGTACTGGGAGTGGGGTGGGGGAGCAGATCAGGAGCTGCTGACGTATTACTGTGGCTCTTTGGCAATGTACATTGGTAATTTCTGGCTCCTTCTCAGGCTCAGGTTGGCCACCCCGGTGTAGACATTTCCGCTTGGGCTGGGGCCTGGGCTCTGAAACCTGGTGGGTGGGAGAGAGTCTTGGAACCTGGGCGGCAGCCCAAGGAGGAATGTCTACACTGCTATTGTTAGCCCCGCAGCCCAAGCTCCACAAACTCCAGTCGATCGACATGGGCTCTGAGACGCAGTGCCGCAGATTTTTCTTTGCAGTGCAGATATACCTTAAGCCTCTGTCTGGCCTGGAGTTTGGCTACATCTACACTATAGCTTATGGGGCACACGCTCAAGGGATGTGACTAAATCACCCCCCTGAGCAACATAAGTTACACCGACATAAGTGCTCATGTGCACAGCACTATGTCAGCAGGAGAGCGTCTCCTGCCGACATAGCTCCTGCCATTTGCGGAGGTGGGATTTTTAAAGCCAATGGGAGAGTTCTCTCCTGGTGGCATAGAGCATCTTCACCAGACGTGCTGCAGTTGCACAGCTGTATTGGTGCAGCCGCACCACTGCAGTGCTGTACGTGAATATACCTCTGTGGAGTATCTAGATTAGCACTGACTACTGTCCTTATCCCTTGGGAAAATGAGTGTAACAGGCTACCAATCGAGACATGTGTGCCCAAAGGTTACAATTTTCCTCCATAAAACCGCGTTGTCACAAAGCGGTTTGTACCCATTCTAGCTCATCCAGGCACGTATGTATGCCAGTGTGTGCACCTATGAAGTGCAAGTGCGGTGTTGTGCAGTTTCACATATTCATATGGAGGCTGGAGTTTGAAATTTTACTCTAAATGACTTGCTCAAGGTCACACAGGAAGTCTGTACAGGAATAGGAGCCAGGGAAAGAATCCAAGTCTCTTGGTCCTGTGCTTTAACCCTCCGCAAAATTAACTAGATGGCTTTTAAAATATATTAATAGTAACGCCCTGATTTTTATTTTTAACTAGCTGTGACATGGCTGATACTGTTCTAGGGATCATACATTCTCCTCTGTCATAGGCAGCCATACACCCACACCCCAACTGGGAGCCCCATTACCCCCCGTCCCACACACACACACACCTTTGCCTCTGAGAGTTTGGAAGAAGTAACTAGAATTCTAATTGATTTTCCACTACAAAGGATGTCAGTGCACACAATTGCAAGGGGCCCCTTTTATCTACTTCAGAAAGGTTCCATTAGTATCTAAGGTCTGGTCTATACTACCCGCCTGAATCGGCGGGTAGAAATCGACCTCTCGGGGATCGATTTATCGCGTCCCGTTGGGACGCGACAATCGATCCCCGAATCGGCGCTCTAACTCCACCAGCGGAGGTGGTAGTAAGCGCCGCCGACAGAAAGCGGCAGAAGTCGATTTTGCCGCCGTCCTCACAACGGAGTAAGTCGGCTGCAATACGTCGAATTCAGCTACGCTATTCACGTAGCTGAATTTGCATATCTTAAATCGACTCCCCGCTGTAGTGTAGATGTACCCTCAGATCGAAAAAATGAGCCAGCCCCCTTTGCAATTCCCAGTGCCTACTAGGTCCCATTTAGGTGGTAAAAGAAAGAGAACAAGCAGTTAATGAAAGATGAGGCAATATGGAGGTGCCCAGTGGATGAGGGGTTATAAGGCTATTTCCTGATGTGCGTGAGGTCTGAACACTTAAGCTAAATCAAGGATTATAAAGTGGCTGTTGTTGCTCCCTGTGGAGGACCATGAGGGTGAGCCGAGGGAGTTTGACTGAACTTCTAAGAGAGTCCACGTTGGTTCTTAGAAGAAAAGGCCAAACTGCGGGGGACATACAGTGTGAAGGCTCAAAGATTTATGGACTGAGAACTTGGGCTCTATTGTGTGAGGTCAACGACCTATCCATGTTTAGCCTGCACAGTTCTTAGAGCCCATTTCAGTTTGGCTTTTCATAGTCATGGCTAGAAGAGAATGACTTTCTTTGGCTTTTTCTCTTCCTATTACATGGAGAGTATCTTATTTGAACAGAGTCATAATTTGGTTGATTTGAAGGATTCAGCTGCTATTTGAAAATGAAGGAATTTCTACTCTTGGGGCAGCTGGAGAAAACAGGTGGGATTCACTGATTCATAAATTCTAAAGCCAGAAGGGGCAATTGTGAACATCTAGTCTGATTTCCTGTAAACAAGGTCATAGAACGTCCCCAAAATAATTCCTAGAGCATCTCTTTTAGAAAAACAGCCAATCTTGATTGAAAAATTGCTAGTGGTAGAGAATTCACCACAATCCTTGGTAAATTAGTCCAATGGTTAATTACTCTTCCTGTTTAAAAAAAAAAATCACACCTTAATTCCAGTCTGTATTTGTTTATCTTCAACTTCCAGCCATTGGATCGTGTTATACCTTTCTCTGCTAGATTGAAGAACCCATTATTAATATTTGTTTCCCGTGTAGATACTTATAGACTGTATTCAATTCACCCTTTAGCCTTTTCTTTTTTATGCTAAATAGGATTGAGCTCTTTTGAGTCAATCACTAATCCTTTAATCGTTCTTGTGGCTCTTCTCTGAACCCTCTCCAATTTATCAACAGCCTTCTTGAATTGTGGGCACCAGAACTCAGCACAGGTTTCCAGCAGGGTTGCTGCCTATCTCTGGAATTGGAGCCAACTCCTTGACTTGGTCGTTGGCTTAGTTTTTCCTTATTTCTTACTCAGGCAAATGTCCAATGACTTTGCTAGGAGTTTTCCTGCACACCGACTGAATTAAAGCTAACAAAGAACCTAAGTCTATGGCCCATAAGAGAGCAATACTTAAGTATAAAGATGGCACAGAGGATTCCATCTTAAGAAAACAACAAACACATAAAACAGGGATGCATTTGTCTCTATGAAAATGAAAGACAAATAAGAATCAAAATAGTAGTGTAGCTCTCTAATAAAACCATGGTATCTTTGGAGTAACCAGACCACTATTTATTTAATCAGGAAAATAGCTGGGGCTTTAACTAATTGCAATACAAAGCCTGCATGAATGAGAGACTGAACAGGAGGAGCTGGGTGTGATAGTATCTCGGGAGGATATGATGCTTGAAAAAAGCAATGATACAAGCAGACTGCCTGCAATGGCACTGACTGGATTGAAGTGAGGAGTAGAAATGTTATAAAAAAAATTATTACAAGCAACAGTTGTAGGCTTTCAGAGTAGGCTGGTAAGGGAGAGCAGGAAACATTCCTATAGATAAGAAAGGCTAGTGAAAGGACTACCATGCTGATTATAAGACTGTCAGTTACCCACTTTTGACAGGAATAGGAATTCAAAGAATGACTGATTGGAAAATACCAATTTCTATAGGTAGTACAGATCCACTTTCTTATTGTATCATTTACTGGCAGCCAATGCTACAGTTTATAATACGTTCAGACATTCATTATAGCCCCTGTTTTTACACGCTCATAGATTTCTGAAAAATTCTCCTTTTCAAAGGAAATCTTCCATGCCTGGCCTCAGTCCACATGTGCCTTTAGTTTCATGTTTGAGCAAACCCCGTTCACTCTTTCTGAGTGCTGGTTAAAAAGAAGTGGGAAAAACATTTTCAGTCTCAGAAAAGCTTTAAAGACTTTTGTGCATGCATTACTCAGAAATGGTGAACTTTGAAAGTGGGAACCTTCAAGTTAAAGCTACTGTAGTTTCCAGACTCACTTCCAATTAAAAATAGAGGACTTGTGTATAATTGAAAAGCTGCTATTGTACTTTACAGCTAAGTTATAATACTACTGATGGGATGGTGGGATGATCTATATACATACTACCAAGAAGTGGTAGCTATGGAGGTTTGGGTTTGTGCTGATATTTCACTGTGAAATTCCGTATTTGTGTGCACTTTTATGGAAGTACACAGTGAAACCAATTGTGAAATTAGTGTCTTAGGGAACTAATTGTAGCCTGGCCTTATCTAGGGAAGCAATTTAAGCTCTTTAGATGACTGGCCCTAAGTTTACACTTTGTATTTCTCTTATTGTGGAAAATGAAAATTACTGGGGATGAGTTTTGCTCTTTTGACAGGCAATTTCACTTTCAGATCCTTAGGAGTGTAACGTTTGGGTTTCCATAAGAATGGCCAAACTGGGTCAGCCCAGTGGTCTATCTAGCCCAGTATCCTGTCTTCCAACAATGGCCGATGCCAGGTGCTTCAGAGGGAATGAACAGAACAGGCAAGCATGGAGTTTCAAACACTACATGGCAATGTTTGTTTAATATCTGTTCGCTAGATTTTTTTTTAATTATTTGTGGAAATTGTTAGTAATATCAGGATTTTATAAAAGCTTGTTTTTGTTTGTTTGATAAAATAAATATATTTGTTTGGCACTATATATATCACACACACACACACACACACACACACACACACACACACACACACACACACACACACACACACACACACACACACACACACACACACACACACACACAGAGTTTGGCTGTGTCCCTTTAAATCTTAATCTATTAAAGTCTGCAGTTTGTTTCTTATAGAATCTATCTCCCACTCATTCTTGAGAGGTAGAGGGCTAAACAGGGCTGCAGTGAGACACACCAGATGGACAACAGACTGCCACAGAGTCTGGGGCATGTGCACCACATCTATGAGGTGGACCCACGGGCACTCTGAAGGGCACATTTTGGAGCCTGTAGTGGTAAGTCATCTTGAAGTAACTATTATCTTTTTTTTTTTCTTTCTAACTATATTGTGTGCATTCAGCTACTCAGAAAACATGTGTCAGTTTAATTATCCTCTGTTGCCCATTGCTCATGATGATGATGTACAGAGGCTGTAGGTACTGTTCCCGTGCAAGTTACAGCTGTAACTTGGAGTGAACTGAATACCTGTGGTACTAAATTTCGCTAATATTTCACTTATTTCCCTCTGATCGTTGGGAGAGGTATTGGTAGAAGTGGAGAATAAGGAGGATATGCTACAGAATTATACAAATTTTAACAGATGAGTTGGGATTGATGCGGGATGGGTTAATTAATTCAGAAAAGGTAACGGTTCTCTAAACTTTTTTTCATTGCAACAACTGATTTTGAATTAGGGACTTTTTTAAAATTCTGGAGGTTTGCATTTTGTTGTTGTTGTTGTTTTCCTGGCGCTTTGCCAAACATGGAAGCAGAAGTACTGAAATAGCAACAGAGACTGCACACATATTTCCAGCCATGCCCAGAAGCAGAGGAGCAGGCCTCATGGAAATCTCATGAGAAAGCCTATTCTTCTGGTCTGCCTTGCCCAGTTTTCAGACCCTAGCAATCTGGATACATTTCCAAATGCCTGGCCCAATTCTCCTCTCACACTGATTTAAAACTATTCTAACTCCACTGAAATCAGTAGTGTCAGAGGGAGGAAAATAAGGCCCTTGGATGCTTAGATAAACCAAACCTGATCTCCCAGCCTCCTGGGATTCACTATCTTCAGGACAGCTCCCACGGAGTGATTAAAGGATGGAAAACATGCCTGAGACTAATAAACTCAGAGTGCTTCATCTATTTAATGTATCAAAGAGTAGGTTATGGACTGATTTGATCACAGTCTGTAAGTACCTACATGGGGAACAGAAATGTGATAATAGAGGGCTCTTTGATCTAATAGACAAAGGTATAACAATATCCAATGGCTGAAAGTTGAAGCTAGACAAAGTAGGCTAGAAATAAGGTGCATTTTTTAATAGTGAGGGTAATTAACCACTTGAATAATTTACCAAGGGCTGTGATGGTTTCTCCATCACTGGACATTTTAAAATCAAGATTGGATGGCTTTCTAAAAGAGATTGTCTTGTTCCACCAGGAATTAATTCAGGAATGTCCTATGGCCTGTGTTATACAGGAGGTCAGACTAGATGATCACAATGGCTTTATAGTCTATGTGTTATATGAACGGTGACTTTTCTTAGCCTCCACCCACATGGAAGAGGGGACAGGAGAGCTTCGCAGCCCTATTGAAGGCACTCGGACAGGGATCATCCAGCAGCCTGTATATGTGTGCATGTGCATGCAACTGTGTGGAGGTCTCCAAGAAGTTTGGCCTTCTACACCCAGTACTGTTGGTTCCCTCATTTTCTGTGCCTCTTCCTCCTCCTTTCTTGGCACATTGCTTTCTGCAGAGGAAATGAGGCACAATCAGCTTTGCAGGCAGTTTCTGAAGACAGCAGAGTAGACTCAAACACTTAAAAATCTAGATGTCATATGGTGAATACAGTTTGGGGGTGGGAATAAAGCTCAGCAGGTTCCTGACCAACGCTGACCCTGAGGACAGATCAGAAAAGAGCTCCTTGTGTTCACATACTCAGCAGCTGCTTTATTGATTTATAGGGTTTTTAATCATCCCAGCATAAGAGAATCTCACTGATATGAATGAATTTGCTTCACAACTCTGCTGTGGGCTAGCAAAGTAGTATTAGCTCAGTTTCACAGATGGGGAACACTAAGGCAGGGGTAGATTACAAGACTTGCCCAGGGTCACAGAGGAAGACTGTGTTAGAGATAGGAGTGGAACCCAGATCTGCTGAGTCCTAGTGCAGTGCTCGACCACATGAATTCAGCACCTTCCTCAGCATATTCTAAACGAAATAGGTGCAGTTGTCCTCTTACACCAGTGTACATCAAAGTAACACCTACAGTCTGAAACCAGAATGAGAGGAAACTGGGCTCAATAAGAACTTGTTCTTTTTACACATTATTCTATCACTGTTGAGATCAATAATATCTAAGCCCAATAGCTTCTCATCCTGTTTATTCCTGTAAACTTAAAAATATTTAAACAAGTTTTGTCAAGAGCAAACTCCCTTCCAGGCTGAAAGAACTTGTATGCTAAGATTCAGTCCTGAATGAATTGTTGTGAATAACTGACATGCCCCTAGTATGTGGTTTTATAATGACACTTATGATATGATCTTAAGTGCACATATGAATGATACTGCTATAATAAGAAAGAAGCCAACACATAACTATATAAGCTATCACATAACTCTATAATGAGTTCTCAAATACTAGGGAAGGTACTAATGGCACAAAATATTACATTTCCAATAAAGAGATTTAGAGGGAATGCAAAATGTAGAGGATAAATGACTGGAATCAAACTGACAGCAGATGTCACTGCAACATTCTTCGGATGGCTAGTGAATGAGTGAATATGGCCTAGAAAGAAGGTGTTCAAATCCTTTTTAAAATACAGCTTCTAATACGATTTCTACTAATCATGTAATCTAATTAGACAGTAATTATATGAGGCAAGGAAAATTAATAATGCTGGCTTTACTGATTGTGAATGTATATTGTATAGACATTGGAAAGTCAGTGATCCTCTGAACCTGAAAGATTTGTTGCAGGCAATGTCTGATGTGACAATCTATGAAAGAAAAAGATTTTGACATACAAGGCTCCTGGGTCTCCCCTGCTTTCCACCTGGAGTAGTTATGTATGCCTTGTCAAAGTGGGTGCAAAATGATGCCATTCTAATCCAGTACACCTTCACACTCACGTTGCTAAGGTGCAACTGACTACCCACGGTGCAAAGTGGTAGAGATACAAACCTGAGGAGTCAAGGGAAGAGGATATTTACTGTCTGTAAAAGAACAGAACAGATGTTATATGCAGAGCTTGAGCAAAATAATATACTTTTACTGAGTCTGATAATGGCTTGAAGAATCTAGCCAAGAGCTGTTAGTGATATGGGCACAGCAATAACACTGTTAACAAATTTAAACAAAGGCATTCAGAATACACATCAAGTGAAATATTTTAGCATAAATCTTATTACTATATACTGGATTGAGAAAAAGTGAGTATATGATGATGTGGTAGCATAAATTCATTAGTTGCATCAATTTGGGAAGACTGCACAAATTATTCACAGGTGATGAAGCCATGCGTGAATTACATGTGCTGATAGAAACTTTAAACTATTGGGCACTTTCAGATATTTTGATAAGATGTATATTTCACTGCTAAACCATTAGAGCAATTCAAAAATATTATTAGTGCTCTTTTACGTGTACATGTATACATATGCCTGAAACAGTTGCTTTAGTACCATTAGTTCACTATGCAGGCATCAAAAGAAGAGAATTATACAGATACTTTGTAGAAATCTCCTAAGATTATCTAAACTATCATTTTCTATGCAGAATTTCTGTTGCTCTTTTAAGGGTTAGTACCTGGGCTAGAAACTAAAGTCTTGTATCATTAGAAAAGAGGGGAACTCTCAACTCTCTTTGTTGGTAGAAAGGAGCCATTTTTAGTCCTTATGCTCTATGAGGTAGACGTTGTGGGTTAGATCTTCAGCTGTGCCTTTTGCACGCCCCCAAACCCAGGGCTAGTTCCCCAGCATAGGTTAGAGCAGTCTGTAGGCTTAAAGTTGCTTCCGAAGTTGTATTGTGTGCTGCAGATGGAGATCTGGGCCATCTTGCCTGATTCGTCACTGCCATAAATTCTGTAGAACAGTAGCATTTCAACCAGTTGGGTCTATAGCAATCAAATTCTGCAGGACTTTTACATAAAAGTTTCACTCAGTTCAGTGTATTTAAGCCTCTTTAGTTGCCAGTTGCAAACATTTGTGAAATGTGACTATCAGGCTCGTAGCCAAGATTAGTTTAATCAAGACAGAATATTTGTCATCTGCTTTAGGTGGAAGTAAGAAGTAGTTGATGGAAGTTAGGTCAATCAGATGGGGAATAGAGCATTTGATGTGCTTTACCAGTCACAAATCACAAATTTGGAATGCTGTTTACAAAACAGTTCACAAACAGTCCTTAGCTCAAATGGACTCATAAAACCATTTGTACAATGATTTTTAATAAGGAACAAATTTATGAAAATCGTGACCCATTCGCAGGTAACACACAAAGGGACAGAGTGATACATTTATTGAATACTGTGTTCACAATGAAAAATTTGATCAGCTCTAAGTCTGGCCACTTGTTGTCATTCAACATATCATGACACATTTATGTAAGAGTAGGGCTGTCAGCACTGGCATATTGGAATTTTCTGAAGATAAGCAATACAATTGATCAACCTAAATTTCCCATGATACAGTATGCTTTCTCACTTGCTGTCTAAACTGCTGCATGGGGTCTCTGTGAGCTGTTAAACAGTTGCTATAGTTTATCCTGGAGGTGGCTCTATTACAGTTGTCGGTGACGTGGTGATTTGGAGGTGTGGGTGTGAGGCAGAGTAAAAGGTGAAATTATTGCTGTACATTTATTTCCACTGTTTTAGTGGATCTGAAATCTGCTGAAGTAAATTGAAATAGGTATTTATTTTCTTCTGTGCTGAGGTCAGCAGTGCTGCTTCCCGAGGCCCTCACACGGAGGGAGGCCTCGGCATGTTGCTCAGCAACATGCTTACAGAGCAAGTACAACACCAGCAGCAGCTGGGGTGAGTGCTGGAGAGTCTGTTGGTTGACAAGAAGTTGGGGCCCTCCCTCAATGCTGACCAGCATAAAAATTAATAAGCACAAACCAATTTAAACTAAATTGCCCAAAATATACCATATGTTGCATGGGGAGGGGGAGGGGTTCCAGTGTATCCTGTAACATTCTGGGATCCTTCCAAATGAAAGGCATTGACCAAGTCAAAGATATATATCAATAACATTAAAGAGTTGCACAGGGTTCTTTACTGGGACTGGGACTATACAACATATTCATAAATAATCTGGAAAAAGGGGTAAACAGTGAGGTGGCAACATTTGCAGATGATAGAAAACTACTCGAGATAGTTAAGTACAAAGCAGACTGCGAAGAGCTTCAAAAGGATCTCACAACACTGGGTGACTGGGCAACAAAATGGCAGATGAAATTCAGTGTTGATAAATGCAAAGTAATGCACATTGGAAAACATAATCCCAACTATACATATAAACTGATGGGGTCTAAATTAGCTGTTACCACTCAAGAAAGAGATCTTGGAGTCATTGTGGATCGTTCTCTGAAAACATCCACTCAATGTGCAATGGCAGCCAAAAAAGTTAACAGAATGTTGGGAATCATTAAGAAAGGAATAGATAATAAGTCGGAAAATAACATATTGCCTCTATATAAATCCATGGTACGCTCACATCTTGAATACTGCCTACAGATATATTGGAATAAAGATATATTGGAACTGAAAAAGGTCCAAAAAAGGCAACAACAATTATTAGGGAAATGGAACAGCTTCCATATGAGGAGAGATTAATAAGATTGAGACTTTTCAGCTTGGAAAAGAGATGACTAAGGAGGGATATGATAGAGGTCTCTAAAATCAGGACTGGTGTGTCGAAAGTAAATAAGGAAGTGTTATTTACTCCTTCTTGTAACACAAAAACTAAGGGTCACCAAATTAAATTAATAGGCAGCTGGTTTAAAACAAACAAAAGGAAGTATTTCTTCACACAATGCAGAGTCAACCTGTGGAACTCTTTGCCAGAGGATGTTGTGAAGGCCAAAACTATAACAGGGTCAAAAAATAACTAGATAAATTCATGGAAGATAGGTCCATCAATGACTATTAGCCTGGATGGACAGGGATGGTGTCCCTAGCCTCTGTTTGCCAGAAGCTGGAAATGGGCAACAGGGGATGGATCACTTGGTGATTACCTACTCTGTTCACTCCCTCTAGGGTACTTGGCATTGACCGCTGTTGGAAGACAGGATACTGGGCTAGATGGACCTTTGGTCTGACCCAGTATGGCCATTCTTATGTTCTTATATATCAAACAACACAGTTCAAAATTAAAGTGATACATATTGTAAAGAAAACAATAAAAATGATGAGCAATGAAGAGTTTAAAGGGTCTAATTTTTAAAGTAACCTTGACATGGTCTCTCTTTTTGAGGGTGGGGAATGGAAGAGATCCACAAATAATTGCATGTGAAATTTTATGGGTATGATTATTTGTGGGTGTAGCTGAGGCATCTGGAAGTCTAGCTACCTCATTTGCAAGTGCCATCAGACAGGCAGATATATGTTCCTATTTGCACCTACAAAGAATTGCAAAACCGCACACAAAATTATTTGTGGGTGACAAAAAATGAGATTGAGATTTTTAAAAATTAGGCCATAAAACTTTCACTCGTGGACTATAATTAAATAGCATATTACTGCTGATCTGCTATAGGGCTAACTGTGCTAGTGTAATCAGGGTCTGAATGAGTTCGCCCTGACATGTAGTGATGAGCTGGGGGAATAGATTTCAGGAGCAGACCATGTTTGCATAGACATACCTATTCTGTCCAGGTGCACAGCAGCTGGAGCTGCATTGCCAGAATGATCAATTTTGGCTGGTTGGGTTACACATCACTCTAGTGTTTGAATGCAGGGGTAATAAAATGTTATTATCCTTATTTTACGAGTAAAGGGCAGCAGAACTGTGCTTGGCATGCCCTGACTAAGAGGAGGGTCACCCTCAACTGAACTTCACTGGTTAAGCAGAGCGTAGGGATGCCAAATCCTACTGAAGATGAGAGTAGGTGGGGACAGGTGCTCCTACATGATGATGTGGACTCTCCCCAAAGCATCCTAAACACCATTAGACCTGCCTGTTTCTAGTGTTTAGTGACAGCTGATTTGATTGAACAGACGGTCTTTGTTTCTAGTTGGTGATCCCTAGAGCTGACATTACTGCTGAGCAAGTCTAGGTGTTAAGCCTCAGACCTTGTGTGAGGACAGTGAATAAAGAGACTACACTGGCTGTGAGTTTCCCCACTACTTGCTGAAATCACCGAGGGCTGGGCTAAGTGGTAGAACCTCCAAATGTGCCATCATGGGACAGCAGGCAGAGGCAGCAGAGGGGTAATGGCCAAAGGGGCCAGCGGTGGCAGCTGCGAGCCATCTGCAAAAACAGTAGCAGAGACATTGCTTGATTTCCCCCCACCCCCCAGGGGGGGGAGGAGGTGAAACCTGTGAATGCACCTCTGAACTCTGTGTCTTTGCTAACCAAGGACAGCCAACTGTGTCTGAGGTGCAGTGGAGGGAGAGGGGAGTGCCGTGTTAAAAGGCCATTCAGTCATTGGACTTTCCCACCACATGGTGGGAAACTGAGGCAATGGACACTGCCCAACATGATATGAGGTCTGGTTTGCTTATGGTCACATGCATTTGAATGCGGCGTTTTCCCAAACTAATGCTGGGTTCCCTGTCCCTTTTATTAAGAGTTCTCTTTTGTTATACACGGACTCAGTGCTTGTGAGTGGGGAAGTATTGCCACCTATAGGTGGCCAGGGGTAATGTTAGGTTTTCCAAGATTACTGGGTAGCTGGCTCAGTTTTGTATAGTTTGGAGGAACGCCAAGTTATTGAGCCTGACCTTTGTTGCTGCCGACTCCTCCTGGCAGAAGGGTTACACTAAATACCAAGTTTATTTTGGCCTTATTCAGTAAACTATCTAAAGTATAATAATGAGAACCAATTTAATAAATGAGGTGCTGGAATTCGAGTGGACAGTTATAGCCTTGTGAGAGGGTACGTGGGCACATATGTACAAAGCTTGGGGAATTTCCATTTTAATAACAAGAACCTTGGAGAAGCATGAACAATAACCTGTCTGTTCTTTGCAATGGACAGTTCAGTTGTCGTGCAAAATGAGATTTTACTAGCCTAATACAGAAATCTTGTTATCAAGTGTGGCTTACATCAGTGTGCTTTATTAGAAGACAGCAGAAGTAATTCTGTAAACATTAAACAAGGTCTAGTTTTTCCTTTTATCAGACTGACTGAATAAGATTAAATCAGATTTGGAGGGGAGTCAAATAAACTGATCTAACTGTGAGCATGGATGTCTGGTCCCATCTATGAATGCTTTTGAGTTTGGCAACAAGCTATAAATATCCATGTTTGGCCTTTGTTCTAAAGCCTCCCCACAAACACCATCTCTTGGAAGATCTTCATCTTTTTGTAATGTCTGATCAGGGCTTTTTGTGTTCTTGGCCTTATTAATGTGCTCAAAACATTGCACAAGCCATCTTCTTCCTACTCCCATAGGTCAATCTTTTCTCTGAAGTGATTACAGACTTCAGTTCCTGCACTGATGGGATGTTTCTCAGACTAAGACAAAGTGTCACTTCAGCTTGATGCATACGTCCAATGGGCTAGTCCAAGACTCTGAGCAATTCCAAGATCAAATCAATATTACACCTCTTTCTGCTTATAATTGCTCTCCTTTTCACATGTAACTAATAGTTGATCCCAAATGTCCTGTTTGTACTCTGGCTTTTCGTTAACCATGCTCAGTACTTGGATAGCACTTTTCCTCTCTGCAGCACTTTACAATGTTAACTAATTAATCAATCCTCAGAACACTCCTAAAAGACTGGTAAATAAGTTTGTGCTATTATCTCCATTTTACAAATGGGAGTAGGGAGGCATAGAGGTTATTGACAGACCCAGGTGTACAGAGAGGTTCATCATTAGAACTGTGAGTATAATCAGCAGCTCTATGCTCCACTCACTACAACACTGTCTCAGAGTGTGTGTTACTGAATAGCCACTGTCCCTTACTTTAGGCTCTATGCAGCACTAACATTGTGGAAGCAATGAGGGTAAATAATATGTGCTTCACCCTCTTCCGGGCTGGGTCCTCAGCTCGTGCAGCTCAGTAGTAATCCACCAATGTAATTGGCACTAGACAGATTTATATCAGAATGTAATGTACATCTTATGGTGCAGAATGAAGGTGCATACAGCTGAGGCAGAGCTGAGGTGTAATCAGAGGTTCTTGAGCATCTGTTGGAAAAACTGTACAGAATGACATGAAACTTGGCCCATGGCAATAAAGGGCAACCCCCTCTATTCCAGACAGCCTTTGAGAACATGGGGCCTGTAGCTACGCATCCCTCCCCCGGCAGGAAAAAAATTACATGCATGGAAGGGAATTTCTACCGGTAAAAACCTTCAGCTTGTATGATCTGCTGCTAGATTTGCAGCAAAAGTCAGCGTAGCACAGACAGGAACAAGTTGCTGATGTGGAGTACTTTCCAGTTGTGCCTTACCCAGCAACCCAATGCCATGGAGCTCTTCCTACCCTGTTTTTTCACAATGGATTTCCAGGGAGGGAGTACCCTTCCCCCTTCCACTTGTTTGGGGCATTTCTGCCCCACCTTGCTCCTCACTGCATAGAGCAGAGAAAAGGAGTATGTGACTGTTGATTATTTTCAGGACCTATGGTATCATCCAAGTTAGGGTGAATAATAAAACTCTGTACACTATAAATACTGTTGTAATGTTCTCACATCTGCAACTCCCGTGGTCTAGTTTACAAATGTTTTAATCCAGCCTTCCTCAGTGTGAGGTCTAAGCACTGGGAGTGACACAGTGGGTTATGGTGCAAACTAAGCAAATTTTGGTAGAAACCTCAGCCTGTCCAAAACGGTTTTATTCAAATGTATTAAACAGAATGTCAACACAGGGCCTGCTCCAGCAAAGCACTTAAGAATGTGCTTAACATTCTTGTAGTTTAGCAGATTACAGACAAGATTAAAGTTAAGTAGGTGCTTAAGTGTTTTGGTGGTTCAGGGCAATAGGGGCTTCAGTTTGATGAAGGGGAAGTTACTGTCTTTTTAGATGTTTGCATGGTAACGCTGTGTGTTGACATTGCATAACAATTCCGAAAATGAAATGCCACCACATCAAACTATTTGAGGAAGAATTGCGAAACCAGCTGTGCAACAGCCCATCCTTAGAGAGAAGTAAAGAAAGGAGGGCTGGTTGCAGTACTGTGGCTAGCCCTGAAAATCCTCAAACTTCTGCAGGAGCCTCCCTCTGGAATAGGGTGTGGGGAGGAGGTCAGGTTAATGGCAACTGACTTTGGGCCTGATGCTGTTCTCAGGGTAGCTGTGTGGATACTTCCAGTCCAATATGTATGCAAGTCTGCATAACTGAGGCTTTTAGAGCCCTTAGAAGAGTCCACCTGTACACAAAAAGCCAGTCTAATCCTTAACTATAGCAGACCTGGCAGTCTGCTGTAATACGTATTTGTGTGACTATGGGAATGTGCAGTGGTGTTGTGAAGACTAATTAGTTAACTTTGTTAAGAGTTAGAAAAATTATAGAGCTACCCAAGGGCTAAGTATTGACAGTCAGTTGTGTAAAATCACAGAGTTTTGTCTGAGAGAGGACTTCAGCCCTAAGTTTCCTATGGCTTTGGCCTCGTAGGTGGTGGTGCACACAATGGGACCAATTCTGGTCCTCATACCTGCCCCATACACTACTACAACAATGTAGGGAGGCTATATAGGAGCTGCAGAGGGCCAGGAGAGACCTCTCCTGGCACAGGAGCCAGTTGGAGGCATGCCAGTAGTGGTGAAAGGTATGGGCGTTCTGGGCCGCTGTACAGGCTATAGGCAGCCCACTGAAGCTGCTCTAAACTATCCCTGGGGGCCATTTTGACCTCTGCTCCCTGTTAGGTAGCACAGCACAAAAGCTAGCCTCAATTGAAATGATTGAGAATTTGGCTTAAACAAGGACTACAGAATCTGGCTCCTGGGTAATTAAAGAAAGAAATTAACACAAACATCTTTTGCTTTTATGAGACACACAAAACACCAAATATGTATTTTTATTTTCACTTGCTAAACTTCTGCTCTTACACTAAATCGCATCTGTTACTTGGAATGCAATTGTAGTCTGTTGTGACTTTTTAGTTGGGTGGGGTGGGGAGGGTTGAAGGACCAGATGCATGGATACAATTTGGCAGGCTTGTGTTGCTCTGGTGTTGCCAACTGAGATGGGTTTCTGGAGCAGCTCAAAGCAGCAGGGGTGTATGGGTAATGCTGGCCCAAACTTGTTTTTTTTTTTTTTAAATATGTGCCACTTTGGATATGTCTACACAGCATTTTAGAGCCCCAGGTCAACACACTCAAGCTAGCAGGGCTTGTGGTCGTGCTCTAAAACAGCTGTATAGGCGGTGCATTGAAGTTGCAGTTTGGCTGGAGCTTGGTCTCTGAAGCCCTCCCCTCTTCCCCAGGCTTCAGACCCAGAGTTCCAACTAAGACCACAACTTCAAAGCGCTGTCTATACAGCTATTTTTAGAGCACTAGCGCTAGCCCCAGTCTGTCGACCCGGGCTGGGAAGCTCGCTCCAAAACATATGTCTGTGTAGGAGGGGATGGGGAGGGATAGCTCAGTGGTTTGAGCATTGGCCTGCTAACCCAGGGTTGTGAGCTCAATCCTTGAGGGGACCATTTAGGGATCTGGGGCAAAAATCTGTCTGGGGATTGGTCCTGCTTTGAGCAGGGGGTTGGACTAGATGACCTCCTGAGGTCCCTTCCAATCCTGATATTCTATGATCCTTTGTGTTTGCAGTTACACTGGTGCAAGGCTGCTGGCTTCCAGTGATGTTACACCAGTGTAACTGTAGGCAGAATTTGGCTCTGTATCTTAGAAAGCATTGCTGTCCTCAACTGTCATATGTGAGAGTAATAACAAGCTGTGGGAAACATTTGATTATGAAGCCTGAAACCATAGGAAACTTGCCTGGTGTAATGTTTCTTTAAAAGTTAGAAATACACCATGGGTCAAATCCTTGCCCCATTAAAATCAGTGGGAAAACTCCTATTGTCTGCAGAAGGGCCAAAATTTCCTCTAAGGTGCTTGTTGAAAAGTTTGGGAACCTGAGCAGATTTACAGCTTCAAGTTAAAACTATAGAAATATTTAAAATAAGTGAATTTGGCATTTAAAGCTGAGTTTTGATTAAACCCTGGACTCACAGCAAAATTAAGTGAGTGTGAGTAATGACAATTGAAGCCAAAGAAATTTCTCGCACACTACTTGTGAATCAAAACTACAGTGTTGCATACGTTTCTACTACAGGGTTAAAACTGCCAACCTAAATGTTACACGTAATATTTTTTTTTTCTAAGTCAGATGTACTTAGTGTTGGGAGCAAGGATACAAAGGCCAAATATAATGCATGTTGAATTCAACAAAGTAATATTAAGACTCAACAGTTGAAATTTCAAAAAATATTATTGGGAACATCCTCTGTTGATTTCATTTTCTTCAAAGGATTTACAATAACATCTATAAATTACTGTAGTTTGACAGGCTCATTGTGAAATAGATAATAGTTTAAAAAAAATAAACAAAGCTACTTTGCAAAGAATGATGTGTAAGTACATCGGAAAAATATACCAGTTTTTCTCCCAGCAATCACAACTGCCATTTCTCCACTATTTCTAATTTTAGCTCTGCAAACTTTGTTTCTGTATCAGAGGGTATTGTGTGTGGGGTTTTGTGTGCAATTGCTTGTGCGTTCTAAATGTCAGTATTCAGATGGAGATAGAAATTTACCTTTGGAATGAAATTTTTGGATTTAGAAAGTATGATAGAATGCAGCAAATAAAAATTAAATTTTAAGATCCTAAAATGTGGGATTTACAATATTCTTCATGCCTGTAATTCCCCCCCCCCCCACCTTCCCTTGATGTTAATGTTAACAAAATGTTGGAGCATCATTTAGTCTTTTCCCTCATGCACCAATCCCTATTACTGCCTAACATACTTCCCTTCTCCAAAAGGGAGGATATGCTGTGATGTCAAAGATCTTCATTGATCTTCAGACAAAGTTTTGCTAAATCTATCAGGTGTCCACTGAACATGCACAGAAGTGATTATTCAATTGCTTTTAAAAATCTAAGAGTTATATGTACCATCCCCCAAATCGAGCAAATGTGCTAATTCTCATTGAGGACTATGTTCAGGACAAGTTTCAAACTTCGGCCATTTTTAATTGTCCTTAAAAGCGTGCTTACTATGATGATGAGTATTATTATACATTTTGTAATGGAAAGAGTTTTTTCAGGCTTGCATAATTTAAATGTGGTTGAAAGGTTTTTATTCTTAAAATAATTAATCTTGCAGTAGAGAAAACATGGAGAATTTAAGATGAAAAGACAAATGTTATGTACTAATCAACACTTGAACACAGGGGTGATAGTTGAGACTGGGTGCATTTTTTACAGCATTGTCTACTCTAAATCACTTAGAAGCCTAATGTCAATGAAACTTGTGACTTAGGCACTTTGAAAATGTTACCCACTGTTTATAACCTTAACCAGCACATGCGTATAATACTGGAAAGAAATGCTAGAATGTAACCATTACGACTATAGGTTTTATAAAAGCAAAAGGTAAACAATGTTGCACGAGTCCATGAGTACACACCACAAATGCCACAGCAAACTGCTTTTAAATTTCCCTGGGGCAACATTTCTTATATTATTACTGGCAGGTTTCTTCTGTTCTTTTATCTGACCTTTTATTAGCACACTGCTAGATGGCTACAGCTAACTGCACCTGCTGTGGTAGTGGTTTCTGTGTGCAATGCCATGTCTATCTTGGGAGACAACATGCATAAACTAGGTTGAAGGAGTGAGGTGAATGGATTGGCCAGTGTGCGTACAGATATGGAATTGCTATGTGGTCATGAACTGGTGACCATGCTGTGTCCCTAGAGAGTTCATTCAACTATTTAAAAACACACCCATGCACATCTGGGGACTTTGGAAAATGTTAAGTGGCAACTATTTTCATTAAAAGGGAAGATGGTGCTGGATTGGGTTTGGATCTTCATTTCAAAAACCCCATTTCCCTCCTCCCTTCATGCCCCCCCCCAAAGTATGGCTGTTCAGATCTGAGTTTAGACTGGGGGGGAAAGGAGGAGGATGGGAGAGCAGAGCTATGTCAGGTCTGGGCTTAAATCCCGATTTCAGGATCACCACCTTCTACTGAAGTTCTGGACTGTTCAGATTTGGGGCGTTGATCTGTGTCACTTCCAAATAAATCCTTACAAAAATAAAAATAAAAAGCGGGGGGGGGGAGTCAACAATGAGCCCTAAGTAAAGATGTTGAGCCTTTGCAGTTGTGATGATTTGGGGGCTCTGCCTGTACCACTTCTGAATTGTGGATGATTTTATGAAATTACTGTGTCATGGAAAGCCTTGGTGGATCCCCCGTGAATTAGCGGTGTTGTGTCATGTCTCTGCCAGACCAGAAAGAGACGATGGTGAGTGATTCCCCAGCACTCAATGATTGTCTAGTCAAAGTAAAACATCTTGGGACAATGAGCTGGCTTTAGCTGAGAGAAGACAACTTCTCCTCTTGTCTGGAGGGGTTTGGGAGCAGTGAAAAGGTACCAAAAGGCAGAACAAAAGAAGCAAGTGACCCCCCAGCATTAGGGTTACCATACGTCCGGATTTTCCCGGACATGTCCGGCTTTTGGGGGCTCAAATCCCCGTCCGGGGGGAAATCCCCAAAAGCCGGGCATGTCCGGGAAAATCGGGAGGGCTGGGTGGTGCTCGGCCAGGGCCGGCGGTGCGGGGCCGGTGCGGGGCCGGGGGCATGGTGCCGGGCCGGGAACTAGGGGCGCAGTGCCGGGCGCGGGGCCGGACGGGGAGCCGGGGGCGCGGTGCCGGGCCGGGGTCCGGGCTGGGAGCCGGTCAGCCGGGCCCGTGGGGAGCCGGGCCCGCGGGGAGCCGGGCCGGCGGGGAGCAGGTCAGCCGGGCCGGCGGGAGCCAGGCCGGCGGGGAGCCGGTCAGCCGGGCCGGCGGGGAGCCGGTCAGCCGGGCCGGCGGGGAGCCGGGCCGGCGGGGAGCAGGTCAGCCGGGCCCGCGGGGAGCCGGGCCGGCGGGGAGCAGGTCAGCCGAGCCCGCGGGGAGCCGGGCCGGCAGGGAGCCGGGGAGCCGGGCCCGCGGGGAGCCGGTCAGCCGGGCCCGCGGGGAGCCGGGCCGGCGGGGAGCAGGTCAGCCGGGCCCGCGGGGAGCCCGGGGGTGCGCCGGGCCGCCGGGGGCCGGCAGTGCTGGGCGGGCTGGGGGTGGTCGGCCGGGGCCGGCACCCCAGGGCCCGAGCCGACCCAGGCTGGAGCCGCCGGGGGGCCAGCCTGGGCCGCGCCTCCTCCCCCCACACCGCCCCTTACCTGCTTCAGGCTTCCCGCGAATCAAATGTTCGCGGGAAGCAGGGGAGGGGGCGGAGACTTTTGGGAGGGGGCGGAGTTGGGGTGGGGGTATGGGTGGGGCTGGGGGCGGGGCCGGGGGCTGTGGAGTGTCCTCCATTTGGAGGCACAGAATATGGTAACCCTACCCAGCATGAATCTTTAAAAGGATTTGCGGGGGAAAGTGGATGGATGCAGAGGAAGGTGGATTTGCGGAGGAAGGTGGCTGGAGGTGGAGAGCCATTTTGCATCAGATTAAGATGAAGGGGGCTGCTTCAGGGGCAGGGTAGGCAATGGCATGGTGGACCCTGCCTGCCTGAAAAAAGGAGAGATGGTTCCCCAAGAGATGAATGGACTAAAGGCTGGATAGCAAGTTGGCTAGATCATCGGGCTCAACAGGTAGTGATCAATGGCTTCATGTCTAGTTGGCAGCCAGTATCA